>NC_138914.1:23068799-23668799 GCF_965231255.1 Vanellus vanellus | reverse complement strand
TTAAGAAATACACTGGAAGAAGAGAGGAGGTTAGTGTCCACAGACAGGAGGTGTTGGGAGCAGGGAACAAAGGACATAGCTCAAAGCAGAGCGTTAGCAAGCGTCGTGATGTTGGAAGTGTAACTTATGTTAATTAACTGGAAATAAGTTTCCTGTTCTGTTAATTTTTTTAAAGAGTCTGAAAGGCAATGTATTTGATGTAGAAATCATACTTTAATTTAATAAAATATTGTTGTTTTGATCTTGTATTGTATTGAAGCTTGTGAGGTAATACTCTCAGCTTCTGGTTTGTAAAAGTTCACAACCCATTCAGTGTACTTGTAGAAAATCATAGTCCTGCTGTCTTGTAAACATGTATGCTGGATGAAAAACAGAAGATGGAAAGCAATCACTGTGTTCTAAGCAAGCTACTTCTTTTCTGCATCACAGATAATATGCTTCTAACAAGGTGGTTTCCCATTTTCTGTAGTTTAAACCTGCTGTATTTTTGTTGGTGGTGCTTGTCATATTTTAAAACTCTTCAGTCGCACATGTTCAGTGCTTCGTGCATTGCGTGGTAGTTTTCATAATGGTTTGTAATAGTGGTATATTTGCCAGAAGCACTAAAATGCAGAATGTTAATAGGAAAAATGAAGCTCATGTAAATCATGGAGTAATGTCTTGCTTTAACATGGGCATCACTGGAATTACTGTGCGCATCATCGGTAGTCTCCAAGCTGAGTCCTGAACCAGCACCACGTAGAAAGGGGAAAAGAAGTCAGAGTGTATAGATAGCAGGAGTGGGAGTTTTTATTCATCTCAGCATGCTCTGAAGGAGAAGGGTGCGAGAGGCAGAGATGTGAATTAATGGTATCAAGGAGACTTATTCTTGCATTTATTCGGTATACGTAAATAGTAGGACTGTTGAGACATCTGCTGAAATAAGGTATTCATTATCCTGACACACCACTGTCCCAAGTAGAAAATTTTTAACCTGGACAAAGGATTATCTTTAGATTAAGTTGTTTATTCAGAAGTAATATATAAAATACTGTCAAATTACAGGGAGCAGGACTTCTAGTCCTGATGACAAGATATTCTTGAACATGAGACTCGTACAGATGCAGCTTTGATTTATACTACTTCTGTGCTTTTCAAGCTCCTTACAAATAGTCTCTGCATTTGCAGCAGCAGATCACAAAACTCCTCCTAAAAGGGTGTGCTGGTGTCAAGGTTGTTTCTTGATATATTCATATTTTTTGATTAAAGACATTTTTGAAGTGTTCTATTTTATCTTTCTTTAGTACCAGTTTGGAAGTCTGCTTGGGAACTACTTTGTGGCAGTCCTGTTGTCCAGGTCATTGACAGCCTGTCGCTGTGCAGGGACTGGCCCAGCTCTGTCCAGCACCACTCCCTCTGCTGCTGGGGCTGCGGCTGGTCAGCTGTGCAGGGGTTAATTGGCCTTGCAATTAACCTTGCAATTAGTGTGGAAATGCCACCAAAAAATCACTTTATCCTGTAAGCACAGAAATTCAGACTGCAGCAATTTTTGTACCAAATCGTTTACCATTTTCACATACAGAGTGCTATAAACAAGCTTGTTTTCTACCATTTGATGGATTATGCTGTATTTACTATGCGTGTGTGCTTGAACACAAACACATCTGCTTTCTGAATAGAACTAAATCCAGCACAACTCATGCTTATTAAAAAAGTTACTGTTTTCACAATGCACTCTTCTGGCGCATCTGCAGCAATGCCGTACTTGTTTGTGGATATATTCTATCCAGTCTATACTAAGATGCTCCACAGTTAACAGCTACATTCTTGATGTTTCTGTACTTGAAAGGGATTTTCTTGGTGAACGGGGCAAGTTAATTTTTAAGGTATCTACTTTGAATAAAACGCAGTATTTGTTCCAGGTGGTCTTGGTCTGTCAAATACCATGTATGCACGTTTGGGAGAAATCACTTCTTTAGATGGATCTATCGCAGTCACTCTGGCAGCTCATCAAGCTATTGGGCTTAAGGTAATGCTCTTCTTTTATGTCAAGTAGTTCTACACAACCTGCATAGAAAAGGTGATGTGAAGTTTGTTTAAGTGTGGAGTGTGAGAGCAGCAAACAAGAATTACCAGTGAAGCATAAATCAGGTGGAACATTCTGACGTCAGGTTGGCCATTTGTGTGCCCAGCACCCTCTGCCAGTGACTCAGCGTAAGACCTTTGTGCAGCATAAAGGCTGAATGTGAAGTACACAAGGAAATCATGAGTCCAGGAAACATTGAGGTAATGATTCTTAGAAAAAATACCTTAAACAATCCCGAGATTTTTAAATTGAGCAAACTTGATAAAAGTAGCTAGAATAAATATTGAAATAAACAACATATCGGGGGAGCTAAAATTATGGGGCAGTGGGACAGTCATGCAGAGAATTCAGAAGGGTGCGACTTTTTCTAGCTGAATGAAGCTGCATGTTGGGGGGAGCTTAGAGAAGAAAGCTTACCCAAACCCAACATGCTATAGCAAGTGTGTGAATTTTAAACTCATTTTCTGTATAATATAGCCTTAGGTATCTACATTTAGTGATGAATGGATGGTCATAGCCTGAAGCTTGAAACAGCAAACAAGGAAACATTCTTCATGGAATTGAGCGGACAGTGCTGATTAAAAATATGTATTTATTCCTCACCTTACTTAACATTTCACCATCTTAGAGCAGGGCTGGTGAGCTGGGCTGGTTTGTAAAGCAGTCTAGCGAGAAGGGTTGTGTAAGACAACCGCTGTCACTGCTGTGGCCAGTTTGGGTTAGTCCTATTTTTGTTGAGTAACTGTGTCTTAGCTGTTTAACCATTCATTATTTAGCTTTATTGTGTATTTTTGTATTTTGTTTGTTCTTTGTAAGAAACCTGCTGTAAAAAAATAAATACAACAGAGATAATTAAACTAAGTGTGCTCTCACAAGAAGTTATTGAATGCCTATGTAATGAAATAATTCGGAACCTACGTAAATTGTGTGTTCTGTTCTCTGATTAGGAGCTTTGAAAATTGCTGGTTTTGAGGTTCTTAAAATAAAATTATAGTGATAGTAATGAAGGTATGATAAATTATAAAGGAAGGACTATCTCAATGTCTTGACTTACAGCATAAATAAGGTGAAATCTACCCTAGAAGGCAGCCTGAACAATAACCCATTTCTTGTGGGCGTTTGAACAACTGTGTGATGATAACTGACATACTTTTATGTCTGATAAATAGCAATGCCCATTGTTTATTAAATGTCGTCTTGTTATGCCATGAAATTTGCAAATTGAGCTTCCTGAACTTGGCAAAGCTTGTCAGCTTCATTTCTTTTTACACAGGTTGATGCTGAAAAGTTTTCTATGAATTCTCTATTTAGGGAATCCTCATTGCTGGCACTGATGAACAGAAAGCAAAGTACCTGCCGAGACTGGCATCTGGGGAGCACATTGCAGCTTTTTGTCTCACTGAGCCTGGAAGGTACTGGGTTTGTAACCTTAAAAGCTACAGAAAGCACCAAAACACAAAATGATTTTTTTTTTTTTTTTTAATTTTTTTTCATCTTCATTACAGTGGTCGGTTAATATATTAAATCTTTATTATTTGGTGTCTATGGCTTCAGTATATAGGTCAAAATTTTATCTTTTTTACAAAAGGTACACTTCAAATCATGTAATCCATCCTTTCCCAATGTGCTGCTGAAGGCAGTTTCCATGAAATTGAAAGATGAAATATTCTATAAATGGCTGAAAGGAGGTTGTAGAGAGGTGGGGGCTGACCTCTTCCCCCTGGTGACAAGTGATAGGGCGAGAGGAAATGGGTTTAAGTTATGTCAGGGGAGGTTTAGATTGAATATTAGGAAACACTTTTTCACTGAAAGGGTTATTAAACATTGGAACAGGCTGCTCAGGGAGGGAGTGGATTCACCATCCCTGGAGGTGTTTAAAAAAAGGGTAGATGTGGTACTTAGGGACATGGTTTAGAAGTGGTTTTTATCAGGGTAGGTTAATGGTTGGACATGATGATCTTAAAGGTCCCTTCCAGCCTCGGCAATTCTATGATTCTATGAAATCGCTAACCATTGTTCCCATCCCAGGAATCCATCCACTTAATTTCTGGCATTACTGAATATGCATTGAAAGCATAGTTTGTGCTAGGTTAGAAATAATGTGCTGTGATGTCAGAAATAATGTGCTCTGACTGCTGTAGGAAAGTTTAGTTCTTTGTCGAAATTATAAAAGCTTGTATTGAAGGAGCTACAAAAAACAACAGGAAGAAATTTCCGTCTTTCCTTGAAGTTTAGAAGAGGCATCTTTGTATCAGCAACTTAATTTCAAAGATAAAGTTATATTTATTATGTTTATTCATTAATTATTGCTAATGTTGCAAATTCTGTTAATGCAGAAGAGGTACAGTTTTCTTACAAACATATAGGGGCATGATTTACTATGTGATCGTAAAGGGAACTGACTGAAGGACTGAGACCAGTTGAATGTTTGAAGTTGAATCTTTCTTGTCCATACAAACCCATAGTTTGAAACTGTCTTTTCTGAATTCCTGTCTGCTAGAATGACTTGTGGCGAGCATTTGATTTACATGCTAATGCTCATGTTGCTGTGACGTAAATACCTCCTGCCCATCAGTGATGGTTTTTATGCAAGAGTTCTGAGCCAAGTTTTGACCCTCTAAAAGCTACACCACTTGCAGGCAAAATTTAAACTAGCACAGATATTTTAACAAAGTGATCCATGGAAGGGACTTGAAGTAACACACAGGAAAACAAACCAAGAGCTAACTGTGTTCTGAAATTCTTCTGACGTGTATTTAGCCCAGTATTATTGAAAAAGATTGCTAGTCTCAGTAACTTCAGTCTTCTTAGAGACCTTAGTTCTAGTGCACAGAAGCAATTGTTTTTAGAACTGAATTTCAGTAATGTAACCCTATTAAAATACCAGCTGGGACCTGGCAGTTCCAAGAACTTAATGACTGCCTTCAGCTCCAGCCCAAAGTGATCCATTGGGGCATTTTAATTTGTGGAAGAGTAGGCTTCGTTCAAGGGGAGGCGATGTGCTGCTGGGTAATTATGTAATAAGGGGGTGATTGGAGAGAGGGCGTGAACTTTTAATCACAGAATGTAAAATTTTTATTGATTTGTTGTAATTCACCTGCTGACTTTGCTCCAGTAGAAAGTATTGGATGTGCTCAAGTGCTCATTGACAGAGATTGGCACACGTTTATTTTTCATTTCTGTTGAGCCTTTTTTCACTTAGGATATAAAACCGGGGTGTGAATTTTTGAGGAACAACCTAGACATTTTGAACTTGATTGTCTTTTAGGATGACACATTCATTGTATGTTCACATAGCTCAACCTGTAGCTCAAAAAAGCTGCTTACGTGGCATTCTGAATGTTGTGGTCAGGTCATGAGATTGGTAACATATGTGGGGCAGAGTGTCCCCTCAGGCAACAAGTAGGTTTGTTTAGAGCTGTTGAATCTAGTAAGTTTCGTTGTTAGTTGAAAACTGAAATTTATATACTACTATTTAATACAACTGTTAACATTCCTTTTTAAAGGATGCAAAGAGGGAGAGGATGTTTTTCTAAAGCATGTTTATTTCATTAAACACTAATAACTGGTTTGGCTTTTAGTGGAAGTGATGCTGCGTCCATCCAGACAAGAGCAACCCTCAGTGACGATGGGAAATACTTCTTACTAAATGGTTCCAAGGTATGCGCTCACAGACTGGAAACGTGACAGGTTGTTGTTACAAGTTTGTAGAAATCATCTGTCTTTTGCGGCGTTGCAGTCAGTCGGTTTTGCTAAGTAAGAGGCTAGCTGGGCAGCCGCGTCAGAATCCTGCAGGTTCCAACCTAGTGAAGAATGACCGTGTCAGAATGACAACCCATGTTGGTTTAGGGCCAAAGAGAACAGAAAAGCTCACTGTTTAGGGAATGACCTTCACCAAGCTCTTGGTAAGAAAGACAGGAAAAGCCTCTCCTAAGTTCCTTCTCTGTATCGCCAGCTCGTGGTGTTCAGCTGCAGGGAGGGTTCGTTGGTTAGCCGCCTCTGTGACAGCGGAGGCAAAAAGAAACCTAAAACCTTGTTTCCCCTCTCTTCATTCTTCAGGCCAGATTTTGTAGGTATTTTTGAAAGAAAACTTGACATTGAATTGGAAATAGGACTGCTTGGAACGTTTCTACTAAAAGAAATACTGGCAAAATACTATTGAAGAAATGTAGAGATGTACTGGATGCAGCAATATTTGATGCATTGCAGACTTGATCTGTGATTGTGGCTGTGATGTGAAGAGACCCGTCCTGTGGGAGTGGCCGTACGTATGGGGCCTGACACAGAGAATTCCCCATCAGAGATGAAATTACTTTGGGCAGAGTGGTTCTACAGTCTGTATTACCCGTGTATCCCTCACGTGCCACAAGTAGCGGGATACACAAGCTTTTGTGAAAACGCACCATGGGTTTTAATTTAATTCAAATCTGTATTGCAACCTGGTTTTATAGTTGCTCTAAACTTAGCATTCTGTGGTCAACTTTCCTTGGAAATGTGTTCACAAGAGGCAAAACTAGTAGCAGAACACTCAGAATCTGAGGGAAGAAGCAGCAATTTTTCACCACTCCATTCTTTGCTAGTCTGTTAGGAAGTGCTTAAGAGCAGCAGTCACAAAATCAGAGCAAATGTATCTCTTTCTTATGCATCTTTCCTCTCTCAAAACAGGTTTGGATATCAAACGGTGGCCTCGCTAATATTTTCACGGTATTTGCTAGGACAGAGGTTGTTGATAAAGATGGACAACGAAAAGACAAGATTACTGCTTTCATCGTGGAGCGGGATTTTGGTGGAGTCACCCATGGGAAACCTGAGGATAAATTAGGCATTCGAGGATCCAATAGTAAGAATTGTTTAAAATTGTTAACAGAAATTATTTTAATGTTTTCATTTTGAATTCAGAGGCAAATCTGTATCTATTCTGTGTAACAGTGTGTGAGTTCCATGTTTCTTTAAGTTCCAATGTTTCTTTACCTGGCTTTTCCTATGAGTCCTTCCAAGTGCAGGGTCTGAAATTAGGTATCCACGTTGTATCATTCTTTTCTGCTCATGTGAGGGTTCCCTAATGATGCACTGAAACAAATTGCTCTGAAGACTCAGTGACCAAATAACTTTAATGTAGAAGTTTTCATAAGCTCTCCTTAAGCTTACTGAGAGTTATAGTTTTTCACCATCTATTATTTGGACTTGACTGCTGTACCAGTTCCTTAAAATAGAGACAAAACAATAGTTCTCTGTTTACACAATGTACATTAATTATGTTTTGAATATTTTACATCAGTAATTGATGTCAACTACAGTTTTTTCCCAAATTCTGACTTCTTTGGCAAAGCATATGTAATTCTGTTACAAACAGTGCATTAGGAAAACTACTTCTTGTTACAAAAAGAATCAGTTATGTTCCTGATTGTCTTTTAAATATTTCTACAAAATAATTCATCAGCTGTTCACTCTGTGTTTCAGCTTGTGAAGTACATTTTGAAAACACAAAAGTGCCTATAGAGAATGTAATTGGAGAAGTAGGAGGGGGATTTAAGGTAAGCTGTAAAAATAACTACTGATGATTTATAAAAGCCTGAAGGAGACTTACAGTGTTTTTTTTCTGTACCAAAGTTTCCTTATTGGTGTTAAGAACATGGTCAAACTGAAGGATAGTGAAGGATGGACTTCTCAGCTTACCTTATGTGCTTTGTACTAGTTGGTTTCACTGCCACCGTGCAGGAGCATGCCATAATTCCAGATTTGTCTGTATTTCTGCTCAGTACAGTTATAGAGCTGGTTCTGCTCTTTGGCTTTTTATGTTTTTTCATGGCATACTGTTCTCTTCTGTAGAAAATGTTGCTCCCTTTTCTGAACCTCTGAACTGAATCAGGGAAACGTCTTCTGCTGTTTTCTACAGCCAGAATTGGGGACTGTGTAGAAAGGGAGCAAACAAAATGAGTTTAAGGGGGAATGGTTTGAGGGAAGTGCGGATCCCGTGCGAGGTCCCGTGGCTGTCAGGTGGTTTTCCAGCGTGAGGTAATGGCACAGGAAAGTAACAGGAGGAGGAGTCTGCTGAAATGCTCCTCTGGCACTGGCATTTCCGCACTGCATCAGAGAAGTGGGGACGGCAGGAAAGCTGCCGCTGGTCACTTCGCTGCTGTAACCTTTCTCTGGGAGTCTCACGTGTGGATTTGCAAAACTGTTCATAATCAGTTTTCGTACTTAGTTGGCAAGTCCAGACCGAAATGCTAAATGAAACCATTGTCTGTAATGTAGTAAGCGTATTAAAAGAATCTTTTTTTATGATTTTTTCTTCAGATAATTATCACAAATTAAAATGTAGGAACAATGACTTCTTGCTAAATTTCCTAAGTGTCTTTGAACTGAGTCACCCATGTTCCTTTTGTTAAGAAACAATAATCCTAGATTTCAGAATCTGTTTTTGTACGTTATTGATCTGTATTTCATTTCTGTACCTTTCATTCTTGTTCCCTTGTCTTGTGTGTTGCTGAAGGGCATCTGAAGCAGGAAAGCACCTATCGCAGCTCAGCTGCAGAGAAGATTTTTAGCTTTGGCTGTTGTGGACACACATTAAACAATATTCTTTCTCCTTCACCTGATAAAACTTCAGCAGTGCTGTCCAATGTGAATGTTGTTTGTCTAGCTGCAGATAAATACATTTTTATCTGCATTTTGCCTTAATGCAGTTTGAATGGAGGATTACTTCCAGGTCACTGGGTCATCAGTATCTGAAAACTATTTCAGATATGAAATTGGATGTGGTAGGTCACCTGAAAAGCCGAATGCTGTGCTGAGCAGTGTGAGGGTGGGTCACAGGACAGGATGCGTATTCCAGTGAGGAATGAAATTGCAAGACGAAGCAAGGTAGCAGGAACCAGCATGACCTGAGGAGAAGTGGTGTGGCAACAACGTTGCCTGAAAAGCATTCTTTTTTCTTCACAGGTTGCCATGAACATCCTAAACAGTGGAAGATTCAGCATGGGCAGTGCGTCTGCTGGAATGATTAAAAAATTGATAGGTGGGTTAATTAGGTGTTCTGGGTTACTGGATGCCATGCAAAAAACTGACTTGCATAAGGTATATAATAAGGCATATAATGCAGTTAATTCAGAATAGTAACGGGAGTCTTGATCATAACATTGCTAGATTGTAACTGATAACATGCTTTGACTTCTTATATAAATATATAAGTATATATACTTCTTATAAAAATATTGTAAATTTTTATTAAAAGCCTTTTTTTACAGTGTTTTAACAGTGAAGTTTTTTCAGTTCATATAGTGGAAAGTTACTGCCACTGTTTAATTTTTCTGAGGTAAAATGCTCTTACTAAGAGAACAGCCTATATACTGTTGCTTTTAGAAGGTGTAATCTCCGGTAAAACCTCCCACTTGAATAACCGGCTCAAAGCTTATACACAGTAATGAGTAATAACATCATTGGTTTCTACCAATAGTTGCCCAAATTAGTCACAGAAGTCCCTGTAAAGCAGTCAGTCAGCACTAAAGTGTGCCTTTGCTGAGAGTGCAGGCTCACGCCTCAGATCCCCATTTCCAAGCCTTCGGCATGCTGTTCCCAGACTTCATCAACACTGTTATTTTGAGGGTGTTTTTCACAAACTACTGCTACTGCGGCCACGAGGGGTTTACGAGATAGAGTTTGGCACGTCACAGTCCATCAGCAGAAAGATGCTGTCAGTGGGAATGCTCTGGTACAGTTACAGTTCAGCTGGTTAGAGATGATGTTTTCTTTTTTTTTTTTTTTTTTTTTTTTTTAAGAAATGACAGCAGAGTATGCTTGTACCCGGAAACAGTTCAATAAGAAACTGAGCGAATTTGGATTAATTCAGGTAAAACATGAAAATCTAAATCTCTGTGCTTTGTATTGACCAAGTGCAAGAACGTAGGTTATGGTGGGGTTCTCAGCTGTACTGGTGTAAAGAAACCGCTAGTGGTATTAAATTCGTGTGATCTTAGTGCAAACTTCTGCATTTTTTTTATTTTTAAGATTTTTCATGATTGATTTGCAGTAGTACTTTTTATTAATTGGTATTTCATAATATATTAAACATATGAAAACTGGAGTTGTGCTCTTAAGTTTTGGGCTTGACTGTGGGAGTTTGCCTCTGAATTACTGTGTGACTCCTTGCGTTACTGTTTGACAGGAGAAGTTTTGTTTTATGGCTGTGAAAGCATATGTTATGGAGAGCATGGCGTACCTCACTGCAGGAATGATGGACAGGCCCGGGTTTCCAGACTGCTCTGTGGAGGCAGCCATGGTCAAGGTGATTAATTTTATTGGAAGACTTGCCTACTTACAGCTTCAAGCTAATACAGGCTAACACCTCTCCTGTTTTTCAGTCTACATTCCAGATTGCTGAGAGGCTCAGGCATTACATTTAAACGTATGATACAAAAAACCTCAGCTAGATGAGCAAAAATAGACATTACTGTTTTCTCTATGTCCCACATACTGTTGATTACTACAGATTCAGGCTTTTGTCACTGTACAAAATAAAAACCGCATCCAGCAGGTTTGGAATACCAGAGTCCTCTTGAACTTTGCTTTTATGTGGCCTCACAGGGGAGGAAGGGTAAAAAGGCCCTCAGCTGTATTTCCAGCTGCAGGCCTGGCTCAGGTGCCTCTCTCCTGCCTTTAACTCAGACGTGGTCGCAGGATGTATATTGAGACAGAGCCGGGCCTCTCTGCTGGAGCGTCACTGTTAGAGGCATTTCTGCAGCGCGGGGCTGGGTGCTCCCTGGAGGAGGACACACAGGTTTTCAGCCCCTGTCAATGGTCCCTTACAGTCAGTTCGAAAGAGCTCATGTCCTGGTGAATGGGGGCAGCCGTGAAGGGCTCCAGCCACCCAGCTACAGCTGCCCTGTCCCTTTGTGGCTCTGACTCTTCCGGGAATATAATAGAGACATTTCTGTGGATTCAAGGAAACTGAAAGTTTGACTCAAGTATACACCCTGAGCCTGAGTATACACTAGTTCAGGTGAGCTTTGAACAGGACTGTTGTAACAGCAGTACAAAATACTACAGCTACGTCACGCAGCTATAATAACGGCGCAATATGTTCTGTATTTACTGTGTAGCGTGGGGATTAAAATACTGTTCAACGGCAGGTGTTCAGTTCTGAAGGTGCGTGGACTTGCGTAAGTGAAGCACTGCAGATTCTCGGCGGCCTCGGCTATATGAAAGATTACCCCTATGAACGCTATCTCCGCGATACCAGGATACTGCTGATTTTTGAGGCGAGTATCAATATACTGATTTTACCGTAAACCGAAATTCACGCTCTCACGATCTGTGAACCTGAGCTGAAACCCGAGCAGTCAGTTGCGTGGGCTTTCGTTCCTTTCATCGCAAAGTCTGTAATAGTACAAGACTGAAGAACTAACCTTGTTTTCTTTGGAGGTGTGGTTGGTACTTTCCTTTAATAATAAAGAAGATACGATGGCTTTTATAGACTAACTACAAAGTGTGAGTTACAGTAGGAACTGGCACCGGCTTTGCCTCCGAAAAGAACAAACTGGTACTATGTATACATGGCAGTATATATACAGTTGTCTACATACACTGGTAGTGTATATGCCGTTTCTTAAATGTTTAGAAACTTTCTGCATGTTTTAAACAAAATATGCAGCTGCTTTAAATGCACTGTCATGAGAAAAAAACAGTCGCAGTTCACGGGTCTGGTTTGTTGTTGTTTTGAACAGACTAAAGGATTCTAAATTAGCGTAAAAGCCGAAAACTATTTTAGTTGACAAAAGTAACTCCTGGGTTTATGGTCCGTAAGCAGTTGTAATTGCATTGCTGACTCATGGTGAAATCAGAGTGCAATGGCTGCCTCAGCACGAGCCTTATGAGAAGGAAGTTGGCCATCTTGCTTTGTATCAAGCATATTTTGAAACTTTTTTGCTGCCTTTGTTCCTGTGTATCTGTACTAATGACAGTGATAGGATTTGGTAAGAGGTACGGGCAAAATTTTAATCTTTAAATAGATTTCTCTAATAGGATTTTCTATTTATTTTTTTTGTGTGTGGTTAAACTGCTCTGTTGGTGCCTGGACTTGAGTAACCTTTTCTCTTGCATGCTTCTCACAAGTCAAGTAGGGAAACTCACAAAAGCTAATTTAGAAGTTGAATTAATTTATCGATGTGCATCTGTTTATTTTTTTAAAAAATGTTGGCCGTGAAATGTATTCTGTTTCCAAGTGGGATTATCAGTGACCATCCATCTGTGCGTCTGAGTCAGACTTACAGACTTGATTTTTCTTGATGGACCGTTCAGAAAGGATCCATTACCTCCATTACCTCCTGGTGTCAGGACAGCCGAGATCTCAGCTGCAAATTAGTGCAAGCAACACTTTGCAAACTGCAGTTCAGTGCATAGCAGTCACCTATCTGCTCTTGCAAATCCATGTGTGTTTATCTCCTGTAAGTAGGAAGAGTCAATTCCAGTATGGATTAGAGAGCAAAACCAGACAACCTATAAGGTCATCCTCCTACCTCCTGTGACAGTTATGAATCTGACAGACATTCTTAATAGTAAAACCAAAACCAGATGTAAGGAGTGCTGTCTAGACTGGTTGAAGCAGAGAAGACCTTTCACATGGGACAGGTTATAGGAAGTCTCGTTTAAAAAAACCAAAACACTGCACCATTGGAATTCCTGTAATTCAGCTCATTTTCTTTTATCAGATCCCAACAGCTGTATAAAGTTACTCTTCTGCTAAAAGAAGGAGGTTGTGCTTACCTCCTTGTTTATCTTGGCATGTCTGTAAGGGACCAGCAAGCGCATCAGATGATAAGTTCAGTTTGCTGCAGCCAAGGACAGAATCCGTGCCAGGACACGTGTCTGTTGCTCTGTGCTGTGTACGTGCCCCTCCAAAACCTCCTGCTTTGCCTCGGGAACAGTCCCATCCTTTCCCTGTGCGCTGTAGCCCCTGTCCCTTGGCCTGTCGCTGGGTCACTGTGGTTTTGACACTGATTTAATACTGGGGATGCTTTTCAGCCTTCTGTGTTTTGATCTTTATTCTTCAGCCACCTATATTAAACCAATCAGTCATATAATGGGTTCCCAGACATCAAATTGTACAGTAGAATCTTAATTTCTTGGTCTGCATTTGCTTTTCAAACAACAGGCTTATCGAGCAGTTTCACAACTATGTAGATGTTCCTCTACTGGAACAATGCAGAACTTTTATTTTTTACTCAGAATGTATTTGGTCTGGTTTCTTTTTCATTGTGGTACATCCATATGAGATGATAATACTAACGAACGTCTTCACAGTTAAATGAAATCAGAATTTATAATTGAGGTAAAGCAAAAGATCGCAAACATTTACGGATGGATGAAGAGGAATCTTTTACCGCTAGAACACTAGAAAGGGAAGACTGGCACAACAGACCTGCTTGGAAAAATATTCATTAATATTGTAAACTAAATTTGTAGTTAACTAAAGAACCTGTCTTCAAAATCATGTACTTTAAATAGCGTGTTGAGTCTGTGTTGGTTGCTTCCAGTATCCCCGACCCTTTTAATTTAGACAGTAAAAGTAGCTTTAGGAAAAAAAAAAGTACACAAAATATTAGCAGAGCATCTCTAGCTTTTTAGATACTGAAAATACTTTGTACTTGATACTGACTTCATATTATGTTATGTTTTTTTACAGGGAACAAATGAAATTCTGCGAATGTATATTGCTTTGACGGGTATGCAACATGCAGGCAAAATCTTAACTGACAAAATTAAGTATGTTCTTATTTATTGCTAATAGTTTTTAATAAACTAAACAGAATCTGATAACTGTTTAACGATAGATAAGAGGGGAAACTGTAGAAAAAAGCCCACAGTATTTTTCGATGTATTATCTGTCTAAAAAGCAGTGCAATGTTATAGTGCTGTGGGTTTATTTCTTTTTAATTGGCTGTTTTATAGATTTCGGAATCTTGGCCTTATTCTATTTTATCTTACAATCACAGCTTGTGTAAGAGTCTTTCTTACCAGTCCAGTAACTAAAATTTTATAACTTAAGATTTTATAACAAAGTGTTATTGGTAAGACAGCTGTATTATGCATATTGAGTACATGTACTGGTCTCTGGAATTTATGGTGGTTTTGGGAGGAACTGAACATGAACCATATTGTGTACTTCTAAGGCCGTATAATTGTTCTCCAGGCTTCACAGTAAAATGGATCAAAAGACTTGATGGTTCTTAGACAAACTGCGGGTGTTTTGTAAAGCATTTAGAGTTTCAGCTGGTTATGCAAACCTCCTGAAACTTCCTTGCAACCCAGGAAAAGGCCTCTAACTGCTGCTGTTTACCCAACGTTTTAGAGAAATCAAGAAAGGAAACGTGGGAGTGGCACTGGGGGAGTTTCTAAACAAATTGCGGGACACGATGGGCAGAAAAGTGGATTATGGGCTGGTCGGTGATCGTGGAGTGGTGCATCCCAGCCTCCAGGTAAGGCAGGGGGACACACAGGGCTCGGTGGGCAGATCCACACACTGCTCTGTCTTTCACGTTTGATTCCCATCACTGCTTGATACCCTGTTTATGCAGACCAAAATTCGCGCTCAGGAAAAGTGAGATTTGCAAGTTTAAGCAGATGTTTATACCCTTCCAAGGGTAAGGACTTGGTTATAGATATTATATGGGTACATGTCAAAGTAAAATGAAGACTGCTCTAAGTCTCTATTTATACCAAATCCGGGTTTATAGCCATTCTAGTAATTTATATAAATTGAGCCTTCACAGTATTAAAGTCTTTGTTCGTAATGTTCTGTTGCTGCCCTTCATAATATGCTCAGTTACGAAACACAGTATTTTTTTCCTGTTCAATAGTAACACAGTTTTAGATAAGAATTTCTGTGAAATATATATGTGTACTCACTTAATCACTTCGTAAGTAATTTTTATGACCAAAGATGACTGTTCTGTTAATAAAAAAAAAAGAGAAGGTATGTTCTCCCATGATGTTTTGTTAGTGATTTGAAGAACTGTAACAAAATGACTTACCGTTCCGAGAGTATACCTGTCCTCCAAGTCAGCTATTTCAGGCACACAGGTAAGAGGATTTGCTGGGACTTGCTGACGCTGTCCTGTTCCCCTACAGCAGGTTAACACTGCAGCATCCCCCTCTGGGGGCCGCAGCGCCACCGGAGTACAGGGGGGGATTGTTTTAACAACAGCAATTCTGACCTAGCTGTTACGCTAAATTTGAATTTCCTCTAAATAGCTTCAAACCCACTTACTTGCCTTCATATTACAAGAGTCACTGTAATGAATTAGTTGCATTTATGAATTAATAAAAGCCAAATATGACATTAGAAATTTTTTTCCTACTTAATACCAGCATTTGAGACAATTGGTGAATTCACACAGTAGCACCAGATAATCCTGATTTTTTCAGGGCTTTCATAACCTGCCGCGCTTAGAATAAGAATTAGGTTTGCCGTGCAGACTAAACGTTGCATAAGGATTGTCCAGACTATTACTTCCATAAGCCTAAGAATAGTGCCTCTCTGGCTTTCAGCAGCAAACTGGATGAATGTTAAAAATCCCAATGCTGGCCAAGAGAAAAATCTAGTATTAGTTGGGCTTCAGGATACCAGGGCTGCATCTAGACGGTGATTTCTCCCCTCAGAAAAGAATAACATTTTATAATCCGGTACCTCTTACGTAAATGGGAAGAAAAATACGTAAAATGGTGAAAGATCATCTTAAAGGGGAATTCTGGTCAGTGACTAGGCGTTGATAATGAACACCGTATTTAGCAGAAAATTGAACCGCCACTTCTTTAGAGAGGGGAAGTTTGTCCTTGTGTTGGGGTGCACATCTTGGGGCTTACACGGTACTTGCTTCAGTAGAATGGCCTGTTGGTTGTTCAACTTGGCGTACATTGTTCCTTCATTTGGATCACTTGGAATTGATTCCAGACCTCTTAACAGTGTTCTGCTACACTTCAGTCTTGGCTAATTAAAAAAGGAAAATGGTTTTGTGCTGTAGTTGAGAACTCTTAATTTGTGTCCTGGCCACTAAACCCACCAGTGATCCGGGCAGGCAGAGCAGCTGCTTTCTCAGGCAGAGGTCGTGTTGCCCAAGGCGAGGGTTTGGATTATCGGCTGGGTGCCTGTAGGTGCTGCCCTGCGCTGTGCCTGCGGATTAGCCAAGCATCCTGTTCTAAGGGGGCGAGGGCACGGCTTGTTCGGTCCCTTACAAGGCTACTCCTGTCCCTTACAAGGCTACTCAAATTATTCTGTCTTCTGTTCTATCTTGTAGGAAAGTGGCAAGAAACTTGAAGAAAACATTTATTATTTTGGCACTACAGTGAGAGGCCTGCTAAGTAGATTTGGCAAGGTAACTACTATTTTTTCTGTTATCCATGTTATTGAATAGTTTATCCTCAACCAAATTGGCCTCACGAGAATCTAGAGTGGACGGTGTGTACGGCAAGAGGCTGGACTTCCTTTATACAACATGTTTCCGTTGAATATAAGAAAACATAGTGAAATTCTAGACTCGATGTAATGGACAACAACCAAAAAACCAACAATCTCTGTGAATGAGTTGTTTTCTTCTACCTCTGTGGGCACAAATCCTGCCAGCTCTGGTGACCATTTTAAGTAGTTGCTGTGAGCAGTCACTGAACCCCATTCCCCTGTTGACAGATGAAGAGCTACACCAGAACTGATGCTGTTCATCAGTATTGTACAGCTGACGAAGCTGTAATTATGCCATGCAAAGTAGAGGTGTTCAAATAGGAGACTGAACTTAGAACACCCTGGATTTTCAATTTTGTGACAGTTAAATCTGATGTGTCCTGAGAACGCTTATCAGACTAAGCCCCACCACATTCCACTTTACCTAATACATTTTTTGAACAGATTACTATATTTGGTACTTAAATGTCAGTGATTTTGGCACTTACCAAAGTGGTTTCAAGACCTGATTTTACTGTTGGCTGCAGCCAGAAAGACCATTAAAGGGTGGAACACAGTTAATCCAAAACTTCATAGTTTAAACATAGTTAGTTAATACAAAACTGTTACAAGGCAGAGCATAAATTAATGCAAAACTGTCTGATTTAGGGTAAAAATTCTATGTTAACAACTTACCTGTCTGTGCTAAGTAAGTATGACCCGAAATGCAAAGCATGAAGAAAATGTCTGGGTAAAGTTTTAAATTGACGAACCAGAAGCCAGTAACCATTTTTTACTCTTCTAGACAATAGTGGACGAGCAGTTGGTTCTGAAGAGAGTGGCAGATATAGTCATTAATCTATATGCAATGACCGCAGCTATTTCCAGAGCCAGCCGGTCAATCAGTATCGGGCTAAGAAACCACGACCATGAAGTAAGTGTACTTTAATATCCGTCATACCCATTTAACGTCTGCATTTCTTGGATCATGTAGCTTAACAATCGGTATTTATTACCGTTCTGCTTCACTAAGTGCTTTGTAATAAAGAGGCGCTATCCAGCCTCAGACTTCTGCAGCATTACCGCCTGTCTGCCTTTCACAGGCTCAACCTGCCTACTTTCCCTCAACTCTGAATCCTGCACGAGCATGATGCTGCCCTAAAAGAGCGCTCTAAACCAGCAGGCACTGTGTGCTAACGTCTCGGACTTTGCGAAACCTCACTGACAAATCAGCTTTCCTTACACTTACTTAAAAGCACCCTCCGCATTTCTTAAGAATTTGTATGTACCGCAGCAAACTCTCCTGTAAAACCAACAGTGCACCAGAATGGTTCTAAACTGGTGGGTGCAAGAGCGCAGTACCCACACCAATTGCCACATACGAGTTGCATGCTATCGTACTATTTAAAATATTTTCACACATACATACACATTTATGAATGAATTACAAATGTGCGTGTTCTCTTAAACCTGCTAATACCATGCAGTTCATCCCAAACTTCCCATACAATCATTAATAAATAGTAACGTGTAATAACAACCATAGTTTGACAATCAATTTATTGACAGTAAGGTGGCGGTTTGGCAGAGAGGTGATGGTATAGTAGCTCACTTAAAGTTTTGTTGTAACGGTTATGCTACAGGACAAGTAAATTTGCCACAATTAAGTGTTAGACAAATCCAAACCGATTAACCTTTGTCCTCACTGGCCTTGAGACTTCAGATTTTGTGTGCGTAACCCCCTTCTGGTTTTAGTACCAACAGTGTCTTCTGGGCAGTTCTGAGTGAAGGGGTCATCCCAAATCTGACACTGGGCAGCTGTGGGGAAAAAGATAACGACTAAGCCTGCAAGGCTCTGTTAGCAAGAGACAAAATTAGACTTCCAGAAGTTTAAATTACTGTATTTTTACTACGTTATTTTGTTTATTAAATTAATTTACTAGTTTTTAACTGAATTCTACTGTTTCCTCAGGTGCTTCTTACAAATATCTTCTGCACAGAAGCATATTTCAAGAATAATTATGCCATGGCTCAATTACAAAAATGTAAGTTCTGTGAACTAAAACGAACGTTATACTCTTAGGGCTTTCAGAGGCTCTAATCAAAAGTAGGTGGGTTTGATGTGACCAACAGAATAGTTTTGCTCTGCTTTGAACTGGGATGAGGAACAGAACTGGTCTGGTACCAGTTGAAAATAAAAACTCTTCATTTAATAGATTAGATAAAACAAACTGCAGTGATTCTTTTTTCCCAGCCGTGGGGAGGAATATAAAATCTGTCAGTAGCAAATACTCCTGTAAAAAAAAATACTAGCTAACAATTAGGTATTTGACCTATTTGGTTAAATACTGACCAATAAGGCATTTGCACTGTGAAACTTGGGCTGCACTAATCACTCTTTTTTAGAAGATAATGTTGAATTATTTCCTGGCACTGAAGTGTAGGTACTTGCATTTGTAAAAGCCTTTTTGAAAGAAATTTAGGAAAGTTATTTATGGTCCTTTAGTTTTAACTTCCCTTCTGTCTCTCCACAGATGCAGATGAAAATCTGGATGACTGTATTAAAAAAGCTGCGAAGCAGGTACTGGAAAAAAGAGCGTATACCTGTTCTCATCCGCTGGACAGGACGTTCTGATTGCTTCCCTGACAGCAAATGCTGCTGAATGTAAAGCAGTGGCTAATTTTCTGCAGTTCAAGTATTTGACACCTTAAAAATAACTCTTTCATGAGTTTACCAAATGTAATTAGCTGTAACCATGTAAAGTAAAATTTCTAAACACAACTTCATATAAAGAGGATAAATAAAGAAAAAGAAATTTTATTTAAATCTCGTTATCTTATTAGATGTCTGTTTCCCTTGGAGCTAAATAAAGACAGTTGAGGTTCAGACAGTGAGATGTGTTTTCCCAGGAAAGGGATTGGATGTTTTTGTAAGTATATTTAAATTTAAATCAACTACTTAGAGAAGCACAGAGAGACTTGCAGAATCAGAGCAATGTAGTTTGGAAGGGACGTCCAGAGGCGATCTTGTCCAGCACACTGCCGCCAGCAGCGCCAGCTACAGTCATCATTGCCTTCTCCAGGCCAGTGTGGAGTGTCCCTAAGGATGGGGGTTTCACCGTCTCTCTAAGCTCCCATGTAAATGTTTTTCCTTCTATTTAATCAGAACTTCCCCATCTTCTGTTCTTGGCTTTGATCTTAAGCCTTTCACGCCCCCTTTGGGTTTTCTTTAGAAACAATAAATAGGGGGTGTTTTATTTAAATATAAGCTGTCGGCTCTGTTAAAAAAAAAAAAAAAAAAAAACAACAAACAAACTCACAAGCCAAGGATTTTTCATGAACATTAGTCAGTCTTGATGACAGTTTACACTTTTTTTTTCCCCTACCCTCTTTCTAACCACCAAAGGCAATTTAGCTGTTTCTTAACTATCCCTGCCAGCTCAGTTTTATCGAGTGACACATTCAACAGTGTCCCAACACTTGCCTTTGGGGATTATTTGCTGGCCACATTTCATTAAGAAAGAAATTATTTGGGGTCACAGGTATACATTACCAGTTCTCTATTGTTCACTGAGTGCTCTCTGTTTACCGAGTTACCTGTGTCCAGAATGAGTGTGCGCTACCGTATCATTCTGGAGAGGGTCTTGCTGTTGTGTGAGGATGGTGGTGGGGCCTCCTGCTCTTGCAGATTGTTCTCTCAGGTGAACAAATGAATGTTTATAGCAAAGTAACCTCTCTTAGATTAAGCTGTATCTCTTTATCTACAAGTTCCATATAGAGTTGAAATTTTTCAATTAAAGATGTTTACTAAACACATGGAATCTGTAAAATAATTTAATTAATAGCCAGTGAGCTCACCACTTTCATCAATTACTGCGACTGTGTTACGTCATTCTTGTAGCTCAACAACTCTTAGAAAAGTGTGATTTGAATAAGAAATTTTGACCATCGAGTGCTGCAGCATTTCAAGATCGGTGTGGGCTCTGGCAAAATTTAACAGCTTAGTAGTTCTGAATCAACTAAAGACAGCCAGTAATTTTGTTAGCAAACACCCTCTTCTCTCGGAGGCAGCTCTGCTTTGGACGTCAGAAGCCAACGATGAAATGACAAATCTAGCGGTCAACCTAGGAAAATACTGGGTTCAACACAGGAGCTAATGAATCATTTCACAAGTTGACACTCAAAAGGCGAAGAAGTCTGACCTTGTTAAGCATGGTTTATATCTAGTGTGGGATTCTGAAAGAGTCCATTTCTGCAAGAACCGAGTAATTAAACAAGGTATCTTAGACTATGTGATAGCATGACAGCAAAATAAAGGCCAGAACTTGTCTCCCACAATAAAGAACAAAATACCAATTATACCACTTTACATTGTTCCATATGCAATTGAGACAGTAACTACAATTTTCCTCTTAATGCAAGATTTGCTGTCTGATATAGTTTAGAAAGTTCAAATAACATGAAACGTCTTCAAATTTCTAGCCATTAAATGAAACCGGAAAGGGCAAAAATTACACTTCAAGACCTTTGATTTATGTTTCTTAGATTAGAAATGCTGCAGCCTACATTTTCCAGTGTGAGGCCAGGCATATGGCTGCAGTGTCCCTGTCTCTGACAGCTCTGAGCAAAGCTCAGTCTGTAAACATACAGGTACCACATAGTGACACCCAAGGCCAGTGTTTACCAGTGACAAACCTAATTCCATAATTCTGGAGTGTGGACTTGAAAGGGAGACCTCCCAAAAATGCCAAGTTGGGAGAATGCCAAACTAACTAATTGGCTTGTCTCTTCCGGACGCATCCTAAGAATTTAATTTATGAATCTAGTAATTTATTATTATAATGGCTGTATAGTGTAAGTCTTTGCCAGGCACCATAGAAAATCAAGCAGGTCCACTTTTGCTAATTCTAGCAATTAGTTTATCTTACTTGAAATCTGCACACTGGAGTTTTTCAAACTTCTCATGCTCTCTGTTGTGCCGGGGAATAACATTCTTGAGCCACTTTAAGCTGTGCTGGTCATCAGGACCCGGTGCGAAGCCACTGGTGATGCTTCTTCCCAGGAAGGCATCCGAACCAGTGCCACAGGGCTGGTTGTCCAGAGCTGGGATAGGCTGGGACAAGAAAACAGCTGTTGAGGTGCTCAGCCAGCTAGGCTTTAAAAGAAGGAAGAGGTGAGGAATGTCAGCCTACACAGAAGTTGTGGGTGCCCCTGAGCTCCAAGGTGAGCCCGTTCTTAAATGCATCGATTCCCCAAAATATGGACAAGAACATGAAAGCTGTTGCACCCTCATTACATAAAGAAGCCCCAGGGCATTTACCTTACAGGCAAACTATAAAGTTGGAAACATACACAGCTAAAGTGTGCATTGCTCAAACTCATGGTTTTACAAGCCTGGATTTGAGACCACGTCAAAAAAAAACCCCAACATTATGTGCAACCTTTGTGCTTCAAAACCTTTACAATATAAATCACAAGCTGAGTCTTAGTGCTAAATGGAAAAAAACAAAACAAACAAAAAAAAAAACCCAAACCAACCAACCAACCAACCCAGCCCCAAAAACCAGAACTGCCAGGTTAGTCAGTAAAGATAAAGCTCCAGCTTGGAAGTGTCCACAGAGATGTCATTCAGCCCTCAGGTGGTTTGCTTGCCTAACAAGTGAGGAGAAATAGTTAGCAGAAACTGTCCCAGTAATCAAATAGCTGCACCAGACAAGATCTGAGAGACTAAATATACTCAGCAGCATGCGTTGAAGGTGAGACGTGAGCATGCATAACTTTACAAATTACACTCACAGAAGACTAAATGAAGCACATGGTTTGGGAGACAGTCCAGCAGCTGAAGCAGGTACAGAAAGCCTCTGTGATTATCATATTTTTTAAAAAGTCTGTGTTTTCTTTTATAGCAAAAAGTAAATTCTGTTAGAGATACAAAGCCTGTGCCTAGGAAGAGGCTGTTTCCCACTACACACTAACAGAAAGACTGCCTTGTGTCAGTTACCAGCTGGGGGAGGGCGGCACAGAGGAGGACCCCAGTGCAGCGGGATGAGCAATGAGCCCTCGGGAAGGGCGACGGAGCACCGGCAGGATAGAACGCGCAATCCTGCTGGGTTCCAGCAATGCCCAGGCCGGCGCAGATGGTATGACCTGTCATCAGCCAGCCAAGCATCCTCCTCCAGGAGCCAGGGGGGAATTACACTGCTTATATACAGCAAAGATGATTTAAAAAAAGAAAAAACACACACCAAAAAAAAAAAAAAAACACAAAAAAATCAGGTGAAGAAGGAGGGGATCCAAGAGAAACAAATTGTTAGAGAACACAATAGCATAAGGATGTGCAGGTAAGAGAGGGCAATGGCACTAAACTAGCTAGCGGAGCTGAGATGCTGGGTTCACCCTTCTGCAGAGTGTCTTGCATAAAAATAAGCAGAAAATAAATGATGTTTTGCTAACATGACTCTGGCTGTTTAGCCTTAATATAGCCATCATGTTTAAATGCTCTGTTCCTTCAGCAAGGCACATCATCCAGCAAGGATGTTTTTCTTTCTTTTTCTGTCAGAGGAAAAACACTGTACTGGAAAAGGAGGCTATTTTGGAAAGTATTAAAAGCAAGAACTAAAAATACAGTGCTTTTTTTGTGGGGATGGCAGCGTGGGGTGGTGGTGGTTGTTTTGTGTATTTCTTTTTTCTTTTTATCTTTCTTCCAAAGCAGAACCTTGGAAGTTAATGCACATAACATCTCCTTTGTCTTTGCAAAAGAGTAGCCAATTTTGTGAAACAAGAAAGAAATGTCTTCCCATGGGCTATAGTTGGAAGGCTTGAAAAATGCATTCAAGAAAGTTGGGATAGGTCAGTGGCAAGTCTGATTGCCATAATGAGAATGTAGTGAAGTGCAAGACGTAAGTTAGCTCATAAACTGATAAGGGTAGTTATATGCACTCCAGCAAAAAGGGCCGAGTATTGAAATTATAGAAAAAAGGCAAAAAGCCCAAGATGGACAAGTTTCATAGTTTGAGCAGCCAAATGGAAACAGAAGGCCAAGCACAGGGAGCACAAAGGGATACGCAGTTCAAAGCCTGACACTGCAAGCTGAGGAGGCCAGGCAGCTTGCTGCTGAGTATCCGTTTAACACAAAAACCAGCACTCAGCATATTTTTTTTTTTTAAAAAAAAAAGGTAGGGGGGTGGGCAGTGAGCTGGCCTTAAAGTTTTAACTCTGCTTTTGGTACCCCCATTCTCATAGTTCCTGTGTTTGTTTTTCTAGAGCATTTGTAGCCAACAGCGAGCTTCAGCCCCTTTGATCAAAATCAGCTTTAAAAGCATGCTCAGGGTTTGGGTCAGTTGTTTATATGCAAGCACAGAGTACGATTCAGCCAACAAAAGAACAGTTAGGTGCAGACCACCCATACAGCTTTTCATATTAATGAGCACAAATCCTTTAGTCTTGCAAACTGGGGTGTCTGTGTGGGATTTTTGCACCAATGGGCTGAAGTGCAGCGCTCTATACAGCACTATGGTAATCAAGAGAACACATGGTGAGACATTTGGCGTCTAGTCTATAGAAGTGCCTCAGCCCCTATATTTCATTAGGGGACATTACAATTTCTTTTAGAGCTGCTAAGCCAGCTGGCCAAAAATTATTCTTCTTTTCTCACCCACTGCACACTGACAGGCAAAGTCAGTTAATTGAACAGAAATTCTCCCCCTTCCTCCATTATCTCTAAGCATCAAAGCAAAGAACCAAAAAAAAAAAATTATTTTGTGCCCAGGCTGATATGTTTTACCAAGAGCTTCGTAAGATGCAATCAACCAGTGCTATCAACAACAATTTTAACAAATATTTTTACTTCTAAAAGTATTGTACTAAATTAAGAGTGTCACATGTTATCTGCATTCCACAAAGCGCGGGGCAGCTGTTGCTGTGCAAAGGTAGGTGCCATGGTCAGTTACCCTTTACCTTCAAGATGTGTCCTGCCTTCCTGGGCGAGACCTTCAGAGGTTCATCTTTCAGAAGTAGCTTCTGTAGCTGGAACTTGGCTCTTGTCCCACACGTGGGTGACTCGGCTGCTGTGGAGCGCTGGTGAGCTTTCAGCTTGGTATCACCAAAGGTAGCTTCCAGAATCCGAGTAGCACCTTCACAAGGCCAACAACAGACTGACAAAGAAAAACCAGGCAATAGAAACCAGTTAGATGGAAAAGATAAGTTTTGGCTGTTTGAACTTAAAAAAAAGTAGGCTAAAAGCCTCTATGGCAAAGAACAACCTTTCTCGCAAGGATTCCACTAGAAGAAATGATACAGGTGTTAGAATAATGGGTAGTGCCCACAGCAAAGACAACTCACTGCCCTGTAGGCTCCACAAAACACATGTGAATGTGGAATTATCCTGACTGCTTCCAAAAGCATTTCTCTGTAAGAAGCACTTGAGAAGAACTGCACCAAGCGAGTGTTTTGCAAATTGCAGCAGAAATGTTGTAAAAGATGAAAGATTCTAACAACTCCAGTAAATTATTATTTTCTGCTTGTAAATATTGCAGTGACTCTCAGTTGGTTCCGGGCAAAAAAGAAACACATGGCAAACTTTTCAAAATACCGTTTCATAATGAAACACAACTTTGTCTGTTACTGTTTGTGGGAGAAAACAAGGTTATCCGTTACAGGCACACTGCAGGCTGCTGAGAGACAGCGCAGATCTAACTGGCTCATCTCAGGCCCCCTCTGGACCACCAATTATCTGCTATTGCTTACAGCCTGCAAGGTAGCTTTTTGTCTGCCCTCGGTAACTAAAGCTGATTGTCATCAATCTGTATAAAGGAAGATCCGGCAGCCACCAGAGCGAGCTTTACAGAAGAATACGCCAAGAAGGATCTATTCCTCCCTGTCATATTTTACTGCAAAGGAAGTAAGGCTAAGAAGTTGGGTAAATGGAGAGGTGAAATGGGAGTACGGCCAAGGTCTTACTTCCGAAAGTGCTTCATTTGCTAGGGTACAAACAGTTTTCCTGTACATGGATCTCCTTGCTAAACCTCTTTGCATTCAACCTCCCTTCCTCGATGGCAGAACTGAACAAGCTTCGGGACCATATGTCAGAGCTTCAAGTTAAAAGCTTTGTAATTAGTTAATTTTAACAGATCCGTTACCAGGCTGTGGGGCTGTTGTCATGAAGAGCTCAGGTGGCTTCTTATAAAGATCAAAATCAATGTGCCGTTTGTCCCAGCTCCATCTGTCTCGTGCCAGCACTGGCTCCATGTTAGCATGCAGAGCATTCTCCTGCCATTTCTAAATGAAAATTGAATTCCTTTAAGACAGGCCAAAATCACCACTGAGGAGTCACAAAAAATAAGTTAGTCGATTCTTGGGTAGCAATCTAACAACTACCATAATAGGATCTTACCAAAGTCCAGACTTCGCTACACAAGACTATTTCTCTAAGTAGCCTTTCAATTTGATGTGTTTGATATACGTGAATAAGAACAAAGACCCATTTTGTGAGCAAGCCGCTGATAGTCTAGTACTGAGCTGTTAGCTAACATACAGGCACTTACGGTATACTTGAGAAATACCTGGCAGGGAATTCAATTTCATATTTATGTCACATTTCTCTGCAATGATATAAAGGGTCTGTTGCACTTTCTTGTATTTCATCCACAGCTGCTAAACTTGCAGGTGAACGTGGACCATCCCTCTCATCCATGTGAGTCCTTGTCAATATCCTCCCCCGCACAATGAGCCTGTAAGAGGACAGACCCAGCCCAAAACCTAACGAGTTATTTATCTTTTCCCAACGGCTGGCTGTACAGAATTGCCAGAACAGTGAGAGCTATATATCATCTCAAGGATAATCGTAATGTGTAGTGCTTTTAGAAAGCAGAAGCTGTCCTAGTGCTTCTAAAAATACAGTCAGTAGTATTAAACTCTTGGGGCCAAGAGCCCAGGTGTCCCGAGGGAGCAGGTGGGATCGTGGCTGGAATATTCATCATCATGACTGTGAAACAGAGTTCAACTTTTTGTGGTCCTCTGACTACCCACTGCTGAAATACCAGTTAGATTTTTTCAGACAAAACTATCCTTCATAAGCTACAAATTAACTCCCTCTCTCTGTTGTTAGCCCTGTACTTTCACTGTTTCACCTAAAACTGTTGTTAAAGGATAGCTGAGTCAGTACAGAAACTGTACAGACATTTTACAGTATTATTATACATACTATACAGAATATATCTCACTGTACAGAAACATATATCGCACTGTACAGAAACAGTGCAGATATTTTAGGAATCCAGAAGAACTCTGAGAATTTTGTTGCCTCCCAAGAGACAGTGTCACAGAAGACGGTCAAATTCTGTGTTTGACAAGAAAAGCAGCATGGTTAAAGAAGGAATGTATCAAACCCAGATTGGGATCCTAATAGCTTTCTGCTTTTGTTCCACCTTTCAGGTAACATGAATGGTAAGTTCAGAATCAATCTCCATTATCCAATATAACGCTGGTCGTGCCCTTGAGGACCCTGCTTGAGCTGAAGGCACCTCCTTCCTGTTTTCTCTCAGCTCCATGGCTAGCACTGGTGCTACACGGGTACTGCCAGGTTACACTTAGTGTTATTCAGGGTAAACATTTCCCCTCTCTCTTCCCATCAGTAGGTGCCAATGGTGAACATGACATACTAATCAACTGCCACTCCCACACCGACCATCACAGTCCCCCGTGTATTTCAGTTCAGCAACTCCGGTGTCAGTCACAGCTGCTGCACCAGAAGCCTGCTACCCCTCTTCCAGCTTCTCAGGTTTTGCTCCTGTACTGCCTAGTTCCCCTCCTCTCTTTTGTCTCTTCAGCAAAAGGCACCGGCAATCAGACTGGACGCGCTGGCTCTTGCTCAGGGAATCTTCTCTGCTCCTTCATGAGAAGATACGTTCTCCAGCACCATGGATCAGGAAAAAGCACTCGTTTTCACTAACCGTTTCACTTCAGCTATGTTCAAGGTAGAATCTGGGTATCCAAACAAAATACCACCTAGATGAACTAGATGCTGCTGTACCTAAACTGCAAATATAGGCGTCACCCTCAAAAGAGCTGCCTGGGCTGTACCTCTCAAAAAGACTTCCACATACTAAAGCACTCTGCCTCTTTCAAGGCTCCTAAAACACTTGAGTTCACTTGGGAGTGTTAAGTTTTCTGTTACCTCCCTTAACTCCTCCAGACGTGCTTCATCAGGCCTCTGAGGGTGCAGGTTGCTTTCAATGCTGCTCTTAAATCCAGGAAATACAAACCCATCCGGTGAGAGCCACATACTCTTGGATTTTGCACAGAATTCCTTACAGGCAGCAACCACATCCACTGGGTCAAATGCAGCTGACAGATATTCATGACAATAAGTGAATCTGTTCTTTGGTTCCTACACAAAAAAAGATTTTTATTTTTTTTGTTGTTAATGTGAATTCCCCTTTGCTGGGAGAGCAGCCCATAAGGTACAGCACCACTGTCATTTCTTTCCTTAACAGTGCAAGTAATCATAGAACTTTTATACAAAATATGTATCATTAAATATTTTTTTAAAAAATTAAATTTAATTCTATTGTGCTCCAATGATCAAATTAATTACAAGTGATATAATGGGATGTCTGTAAAATTATTACAGAAAGAAATATCTTTAATATTATTTGCACAAAACCAGATCTCTAGTTCATATTGCGTCACGGTACTTCATGAGCTGTTTCCACAGAGCTACAGTAATTTCCACTAGCTGATAGGAAAAGAGCATTTGTTTTTAAGATTCACACCAGCTATTCAGACAAAAGCAGATAAACGTGATTCTTCAAATGTGTTCTTAAATGTGTTCTTCGAATCACTTAATACTGCATACACCAACGCTGCAATTACTCAAATTCTCCCATTTATTAATGCATGGGACACAGAACTGGACGTGACCACTGAGGTTATCAAAGACTGCAGTCAAAATGACATGGAGATGAAACAACTATAATGAATAGCATTAAGAGCAGAACTTTACACAGCAAAAAAGAATACCTCTCAGAATGAGATCTTTTTGGATCCCAAATTCCCTTCCTATGTGCTAACATGGAAGTTATTATTGTAAAACTAAAGCCAAGATCTTCCGGAGTTATGCACCTCATTTTACCTTTGCCATTTCCTGGCGAAGATGCTTCTTTGCAAGTTCTGCTGAATTCAGGCTCTGACAGCTGTAGTTAAAGACAGATTTGCCATCAACAGGAGAAATCCTGAAAACTTCAAACTTTGGCTTTTTCATCTTTCCTTTGAGTTGGCGTACAGCATCAATGTTAGCCTGCAAAGAGATTACATGTGAGTTCTGTCTGAATTGGGAATTCAGAGTGTTATGACAAATTATAAACAAGCAAATGATTCTGTAAACATTAAAACAACAAAAAAAACTTTTTTAAAAAAGCCAGCAAAATGTAATTATATTTATATATAGATTTATTACACAACAGCTCTTTATTACTAAAATACTCCACAAAAAGACTATTAAAAAGCAACAGCACCATTTCACCCTTGCATGTGACATTCTGCAAGACGAAGGGCAGCAGGTTGGAGGCAAGCACTCACCAGGGAATGACTTCTCCTTACAGATCTAAATGTTTGCTCTGGAGAGCTGATGCCGGTCAGCTTCAAACATGTGACAGGGGACGCACCATTCATTAGAACACTTCAAATTTCTTTACTGACACAGTATAATTAAACCCTCGTACCTTTTCATTGACTTAAGAACATCATTCTACTGTGTTTATGGTAATTATGGCTTTGAATTCAGACTCGGCCATAATAGGTAATTACAGCAAGAGAGTAAAATTGCATTTCCCCCTTTTTTTTTTTCATTTTTTTAATCCAAAGCCTGAAAGGTTACCTTACCTGCTATTAAAAAAGAATTTCATATTTTCTTTTCCTCTATTATCCTCTTGATGTAAAAGCATGTATAAAACGAAAACTGGTTAAAACACATACACTGGGAAGACCGATAACTTTATACAAATAACAAAATAATTCTACGCTTAACCTATGCAGAATGATTAGGCCCAAGAGCTCAGCTGCTCTCATACTCCTGATGATGTTATAAATGCAGGCACCAGGAACAATTACTTAAGATTGTCTTGTTTTCTAGCCTCATGTAATACTCTTTTATCAACAGACTAAGACTGAAAAAGGAAATACTTAAGAGTTATATTTCTTTCAGTATCTCCAAGACAGTACTCTTATACAGGAACACAGTCTTCCCCATATCAGGCAAAACTTCTTTGTATTAAAATATATACAGGAAAAAACATTCAGAACTATTCTTCACAAACCACGGGACGGCTAGAGTCCCCAACTGAGCAATATACTCCAAAAAATCAATTCAGACTCCTGGGAAACACGTAGGATACCCCCTTCTGTGATGTCTGTATTAACAGGAAAGGGTTTGGCTTCAGCCCGTTTTCCCTGAGGCAACAGAATAGTAGATGGACGCTGGTAACAAGCCAGAAGAGGTTCTAAAATTTTTCACCATTTCCTTAAAGCTCAGCTCAGCCCAGCCCTGTCTGCAACTGCTGATTTTATTTAGATAACAGTAAGTGCCATCACAGTTGCCCAAAGGCAAGCAGGTCTTTCACACGGCAAGAGAAGAACGCACAATTTTCACATGAGCTTAGTTGACTCGGTGCCCCACAACCACCACGCCTGGATGACGTGCTAAAGCACAATGCAGGAACTATGGAGCAGAAAGAGACAAAGAAAAACAGGAACCAAACCCAAAAAGAAATTACAAATCCTTTAAATAATCAGTTTCTTTACCACTCACGCAGTGTCTCCTCTGTTTACCTGTGCGTGCCAGAATTGTCTTCCCCATTGAGAAGAAATTCCATTTGCAATTCAACTTTCGCAAAATAAAATTACCCTGCACTTCTTTATAATATTTGTACAATACCTACAAACACCCTACCAAAAGTTTTTAAGTCTCATGAGTCATTGTTTCAGGAGACAAAGGAGGCATTGACTAAGGATATGAAGTTTTGCAAGCCTGAGGCTTGCCTCTCGCGTATCACAAACTACTCACCTCAATATGGTTTCTCTCAAAAGACATTTTGTCTGCCATTTCTTTCTTCCACTGCACATACACTTCATTGTAGTTATCTAATGAAGAATATACTGCTTGTTTCACTCTGCTAGCTTTTCCTGGCAGTGTATAGTCATCCGACGAAAACGAGAGTAAAGGAAGTTTCTGAGTGAAGAGATCCTCATCAGTTAAGGGAACTCCATAGTCGCGACTCAAGACTGTGATCATCTCCGCGGAGGGCAGCAGATCTCCATGAACTACATCCTTCAGCCTCTTACTGTGGCACAGGTAACTGAGCCTACAAATAGACATCAACATTTTATTAGTTTACAAAAACCTTACTGCAATCAAATTGTTATGGTTAATATTACTGTGGAAACACGACAAAACCTTCTTGAAATTTCTATTTATTAAGAAGTTCAGGTCAGTTCATGTATTCTGGCATTCAGCAGCAATAAAGAAGTTTAGCAGTTTAATAAACCCACGAGGATTTAGGTGCACGTTAATGATTAGTTGCTGAATTTCTTTAGCCTCTGGCTGGAAAGGCAATAAAGCAAATTCCCTTCATGCACACTGGTTCTACTGCATAACCCACATTTATGTTGAACACTTCCTAAAATCCATCCTGCCTTACCTTGATTTTACAGCTCATTCTGATCAACGTTCGTTCTATAAGCCATTCATGATAACGCTTGCCTCACATCTGATTTCTCTCCATTCACTAAATATAGCCTGAAAACACTAATGTCAACACAAACACAGTTCTAAATATATGACAGCTGTGAGCACCATACACACACTTTGTACATACGCACGTAATTCAATTCTCAGCCTCTCTGGCTCAGGCCACAGCAGAGGCCATGAAATAAAGGGACGTATCCAATAGCCAAACATAGTATTATGATACCTTGCCAAAAGTGGAAAATTGTTAATTCATTTATTACATAGCTATTCTATTTGAGGAGAGTAACTTTACAAAGTACCGTAAAAGAATTCAGTTGTAAAATCACTGCAACAACATTATTTTCCAACCATTACCTTCTGAACAACATGTGCAACTGATAACTAACATTAATTTCAAAGTTGCATCAGCATTAATGACACAAATGGAATTTATATTGGTATGTTAAAAAATAAATTGGACATTGTGTATATGGATCATGAGCATTAAATTTCCTACAGTTAAAATTCTTTTCCTGGCTAATTCTAGCAGAAGGAAACGTATCGAGAAGCAGCAGTTTCTGTTGTGCACACATTGAACCACTGACTACAGCAAAACAAAAACTAAAAAACCAGGAGTTCTACAAGTTAGAAACTGCTCTTGAACACAGTCACAGTCTGCATAATCCAGTGAAGAATTTATTTGTATTTGTCTGAATAACTACAAAATGAGGGTATGGCAAACAGGACTAACACCCAACGCCTGGCGACGTGACGCACTCATCTGTGACGGTGGGTTGCTGGAAAGAGCCGGTGCCTAGGACAACTTTGTCTCAGCCACTAAAGATGCTTTTACCGAGCTTCTCTCTGATTTTATAGCAATGTGTACTATGAAGTATAGTGACCGTTCCTGCAGCTTTGCGTCTCTCTAGTGGAAAAATAACCCCCTGCATTTAAAATTATCCCAGCCATCCCGAAACCTTCACTTTCACTGCAGGAACGTGAGCTGCAGGTATCTAGCAAGTTGTGCACAGTAGTCAACCTGATGATTTAATTTTCTTTTTTTTTTTTAGCCAGGAGATACTACAACAAATTTCACAAGAAAATCAACTACCAAGTATCTAAAACACACAGCATTACGTTGTTTTCTACCTCAAATATTGCCAGCACATAGCTAAAGGAAGAAAGGTATTTACCAACCATCACCGAAGAAAAAAACAGAGAAAAGGACTTTAAGAACAACACAGTGATGGCCACCAGTCACCTTCAGATTGCGTTCTTCTCCTCACCATCTCTAGAGTAAACATGACACAAATTACAGATATGTGAAGTACCCAGATTACATGCAGATCACGACTATAAATATACTTCAGAACTTTAAGTGTAAAGGCCTTGTTCTTCATTAGTTTAATGAGGTTAAGTTCCATTAGTCATCAGCAAATAAAGAGTTCTTGAACTTGACTGGGCCAGCCAACAAGGGGAAACAGACAGACTAAACCAGCCTGCTAGGTCAGCACCGTACTGCCCGGGTAGCTTGACATATGCAAAATAAAACTTGTAGTAGGCAGGTAATCCATATGTTATATACGTTATTGAATATGTTTTACCAGAAAGCAAGCATGTGGGAGGGCAAGGGGTAAGGCTGCTACAAGACTGCGTGTATATTATTGCAGATTAACAAGAATTTTTTTATGAAATCAGATTGACATCTAGGAGACATTAACTCTTTCTTGTCTCAGGACTAAATGTCCCCAGTCATTTCAAATAAGCTTTGCAGGATTTCAGTTCAGAAGTTAATCTAAACAAGCCAGTCTATTTCTAGCAAGAAAGAAAGCAATCACAGTTCATCTCTGCTTTTGAAACCCAAGTTACTTATATCAAAGATGGATGGTACCTTTTTCCACCTCTCAATAGATGTGTCTTAATTTACAAATAAACAAAGAAACCACACACTTTTTTTTTTTCATAGATTACTAAAATACCTAGATAGAGAAGTATGTACATTAGACTTCGCCCACTTTCTTTTTCTCTAATCCATCTCACAAGATGTAATGTCAGAGGTGCTTTAAGGCAAACAGCTGTGAATACCTGCATGCTGCCAAAGTGAGCAACCTGGCAGAGATCCAGCAATAAATCACACAACAAAACCTTCAAACAAAAACCTAGGGATGGGAAACATATTCTCCCAACTCTCACAAAACTCTTCCTTTCTCTACTTACTGTAGGAAGCCAGTTTTTAGAATTCCCCACTTCGTTCAAGTGTCTTTCTGGCTCTATCAAGTCCTATTTGGCCTCTTCTTTTACTCCATCCTAGACCACCACTACGAGAAGAGAGAGGAGAAGCAAATCCTTCCCAGATGATGCTTCTGATACCGGATTTTTCTCTTTCTTCTATTTGTATTATATTCAGATATTTTCTGATATACTACCCAACTGATACACCTCTCTTCTTTACAAATTGTAAACTCCTGCCCAAACTAAAAGTGGGCTCACCGATACCAAGCTACCACTGCACCAGCCGTTAGAAAACCATGCTCTTCTGTCTTACCACACCTGATCTCAAAACTGAATTACCCGTCAGGCCAACAGATTGCTTTCATCAGGGGAAAGATATCCAAGAGTATTATTTGTGTATCTAACATTTCCTCTACTTTGCTAACATTTCATTTCTAATTTCTTGACTATGAATCTGGACGAGTCATACCTGGACAAGGCTTGGAAACATGCCCAAGGAACCATTCCTCTGACATAGAGCAGAGGCTGTTTTGTTATAGTGAAGAGGGGCTGACAGAGGCGGAAATGATAAAAGATAGCTTCCAGGTCTGTGTACTGGCGTTGATGAAAAGACAGTTGTGAGTCATACAGTATTTCCAGATGTCCATCTTCATGTCTGTAAATCCTGTAACAAAGCACCCCAAAGCACTCAGCCCTTATCTCAGGTTTCCTCAATTCTGCAGTACAATTACTCTCTCTAATGAAACTGCTTTGCTTTTTTTCTCTAGATGGAACCTCTTATGGCCTTCATTTCACACAAACTGTTTTGAAAAATCTATTTTGGACAAAATTACAAAGAAAATAGCAAACTCTCATAACTGAGTTGCATATGTTTTCTTTTTAAGCCACATGGCAAACATTTGAAAGGAAACTCATCTCAGTTTCATCAGTGTTGTGCCCCTTAACAGCCTTATTATAGCTAAAAAAGCATTATATAAGTATTTCTACCACAAACACCAAAATTCATAGTAGAGCAGTGAAACAAAGTTTCAATTTAGGCTACAAGTGATCACTGACAAGAGACAACTTTTCATGCAATAAATAATTTCAGTAACCGCAATGAAGTTACTTGCATTAAACAAACAAGCAAAAACGCCACAAAACAAAAAACCAACCACCAAACCACTACAGGAAAGCTTTAACAACATGCTACAGTGCTGGAAAAAATATCAATTATTTTTTAAGCATGAAATTTGGGGAGACATTCACTTTGAATTTGTTACATTTTTCCCTAAACTCAAAAGAAGAAACAGCTTGCAGTCCGGCTTCCTCATAGGGAATATTTTTGGTTTAGATCCCATTAAGTATTTTTGTTATTATTTAGAATTGGCAGATTATAGTGCCATTTCCACAAACCAAGTAGCAGCTTAACAAAAAAAAGTACACGTTGCCATCCTTCTCATTTTAACTTTACGTGGATGATTGGTGGTGTAACATGATAAAGAGGAGAAGATTATGCCTCAAATGAAGCAGCCACTGGGCCTCATATCCACTAAAACCACATAGAAAGCATCAGCTATGCACTGCCCAAGTATCTTTGTATAGAAAGGGATGGGGGAGATATAAATCCAAATAAAATGTCTGAATCTAAGGAAACAACTGATGAAAAACCTCAAACTCTCCTACCTTTCAAAGTGCCTATCCCATAGTCTCTTGATTGCTTTGTCTTTTAATCCCTCCAAGACAAAGAGATGAGTTGCTCCATCCAGTAAGTGAAAACCAGTAACAATATCCAACTCAGAAAGTTTCTCAAGTGTGGTTTTCAGTTTTGATGCAGCAAGAGCCATTCCGATTAAGTGTACAGGATAGCAGTCCAGCTGGAGGGCTTTAGCATTGATTTCCATAATCTCTTCCACCAAATCATGTAATAAAGATGAAGTATTGTAGTCAAAAATGTAGATTATACAACCATATGGGCAATTTGTGACTTGAGCATCAGCAATTTCTGCTTGCATTCCCAACGGCACAGCTATTTCCACTCTTACTTTCAAAAGCGAGTCTGATTCTAGATAATGTCCCATAGGTAGCAGGGAAGAACTACTCGCTGATCTTGTTACATTCTTTTTTTTATCCTCTTCACTGAAGGCAGCTGTATTTGGAGCTGAGCAGCTACGAATGGGAACACTGACAGTCAGGTACTTTTTACCCAACAATAAATCAGTTAGACTGACTTTAGCCACCCCGTGTGGATGCCACACTTTGTCCTTTGCAAAAGAATCATAGACTGTGGATTTGCAAGCAAGGAAGCTCACCTTACCCACTTTTTCATCTGCTTCATCTTCCCCAAACAAGCAGGGGGTTTTTGTGTTGGTTTCCATGTTTCTATCCCGGTCATGAACTTCAATCTCCAAAGGTGGACCTCTAAGACACCTCTGTAATTCCCCAGGTTTCATCGTCCCCGTTAGAAGTACATTAACATCCTTAAAGTAGACATGAGTGCCATGGACTTGTCCGTGAGTTCGATGAGGTGGAAAATCATGAAACTTGTATTTGCAGTAGGTGGGAATACACAATCTCTAAGAAACAAAGAGACGAGGAGAAACAGATATTTGCAGCATCAACCTCTTTCCATTTTCAATCTCAAAGAACATTCAGCTTTTCTAGTAAGGGAAGTATGGGGGATGTACTCCATAGCACAAATGACAGTCTTCCGAGGCAGCAAAGAGGCCACTCTATATGCCTGGATCCTGGGGTTTGGGAATTGTCCCCTTCATTTGTCTGCACCTAGTCTGTCACAAGCGCTGCAGTGTAAAACTCCACCACAGAACCCTATGGGCCATTACAAAGTTCCTGACATAATATCATTAAACTATTTTCACAAAAACAATAGCAAAACATCCTACTAATGTTAAGGACCAGGCTGATGCAACTTGGAGCAGATATTTCATATACTATTCCCTTACAATTCCACCTCAGACAGGGACCAACAAAATAGCTCCTGAAATGAAAGGATATAGGACCTTAGGATATAGGACCAAAGGATAAAGGACCTTAATTTCACTTTCACATCAACAATATATAACACTCAGAAAAAAAGTCTTTTTAAAATAGTATTTCTTTAAGCCTAAAAATGTAATCATTTGACAAGAGAACATATTTTCTAACTCATCTCTCAAAATTTATAAATATAAACCCAAAAACTTTAAACTATGTTCTCTCCAATATAGAACTTTTTTTTTTGTGCACAGCATTTTTTAAGCTGTGAAGCATTTGCTGTTTTTTGAAGTTAAATAACATTGCCCTGACTTGTCAGCAAATCGTTTCAAACAATATGGCACTGCGACTGAATTAGATCTTCTCTGGTTTACTCAAGATCCACTGCTCAGAAATCAAAAGGGGATGACGATATACGAATTATTGCTCTTGGAAAACACTAAGATTGCTGTTTTGCTGCCAGTACCTATGATACATAGGCACTAATCTGGCCACATTTTTTCAGGGAATACGTTAGTCACAGTCTTCAATTTTCTACTAATAAGGAAAGTTGTGTCTAAAACCATGCCCATATTTTAAGCAAAGCTACTTGAGCGTAACAAGGGAATTCTTTCAGAAAGACGTAGCAGTATGTGTTACCTGCAGCACTTCTATTGGTACGGGTGTGTTTGGGAGGCAGGTAGCTGAATTAATCCTTATAATCAGTGGGTTCAATTCATGCCTTTGTCTTTCAGACAGAAGAGGTGTTTCCACAGTGAAAGTCGCGTAAGCATCTAAAACTTGAGGAATATTTTCTGCCAGACGACTGATCACTGATTTTTCTCCTTTTAAACATACAAGATTAAATACTGTTATAGAAGCAAACCCATCAAGGCACCTGTAGTTTGATGCAATTAATTACAAATCTCCACTGAATTTGTATTAAAATAAAACAAGAGTATTGTTTTAACTGCTTCAAATAGTATTTATCTTTTACAGTAGGAAGAAAATAGTTCCCAAAGCAGTGTCAAAACCCCCACCCAGACTACTAACTGCTGAAAACACACAGTTTATTTCTTTTTGAAGCTGCAAATATACAGTTTGCATAAACAAAAAAATTAAAGCAGTTCAGAGACTTTTCATCATAATTAAACTCTTCGCTAAAGGTAAAGAAGCACCTTTAAACAAACTGTCTTCTCTACAAGCAGCTTTGCCACTTCCATACCCTCAGCAGCTGAGTTCCATGCTGCATATTGCTATTTCTGTCTGCGTGCACAGAACAAAGGGGAGATTTAACTCGCTCCACACTAAAATAGGACAATATATATTAATAATGAACGTTAATCTAGTTACACTCAGAAAACCACAGAAATAACCCACTCTACACTGACCAATATCCCACTTTCAACCCATTCTAAATCAAATAGGATACAAGAAGTTAGGTGTATGTGCAGAGGGAGAACTACAACACAGTTATTTTGGACACAGAGCACACAGATCTCTGAACACATGTCAGCCTCCCCCAAATCACAACCAAATCCCAAATCTTTCTTAACCAGACAGCTTTTATCCCTAGGGAATTTCATATTCTGGATTTTCCAAAACAGTTTCCACCAGGCAGATCTACCAGCACAGGCGTTTCGGAGGAAGAGACACGGAGTACAGCTAGCGTGTCGCTCCCTCCCTGCCCCGTCCTACCAGAGTAATACCTGAAAGGAGAGGCATGAGAGCTAACTGCAGCGAAGCAACGCCGTATTTCTTTGCAATAGTAGGATCAATGTTTCTTTTAGGACCAGAACTTCTTCTACCTGTTGATGGAAGGCAGAGTTGGATTGAGTAGGAAGGAGGAAATGTTTTGTTGCAATTAATCAAAGAAATAATTGAAAATTTACTGCAGTAGGCAGCATAATTCAGTATCGGCCTTAGAAAAAGAGGTCGATTATACACTTTAACACCAACTAGTATTTCAATATGCTCAAAATTTCACTGCTGTGCACTACACTACATATTAAATCCCTACTTTACAAGAAGGTTAACTTTGCAACAGCAAGCATTAGAAGTTCATGCAATTACCAAAATTCAATTTATCTTTGCCACCTTACTATTCTTCCCTTGTGTATATACATTATGACACATATATGGTACTCTTTGGGATACGTATTCTATTGTTTCTGGAAACCTGCATTTTATAACTTAATGTCTACAAAACAGGAATGTTATCGTTCCTTTACCTCACAAGTATACCTTGGAGTATTCTCATTAATATTTGTCACTTTCTTAGATGCTGAGCAATTATTCCCAAAATTCCTTTCACCCAGGTCCAGTCTTCACCCAACCAGTAAAAGCACAGTCAGTCCCAGCCCCAAGTATTTCAATCCCAGCTTCAGATGCTTTGTCCAATCAGCTAATTAAGCAGGCAAAGAATTTCAGCACAGGTCGTTTTAGCTTGACAAAAAAATGTAGCAAGTGAACAAAGCAACTTCAAAGAAGAACTGCAGAAATATTACTGCTGCTGGCCCTGGTTTATTATTATTCCTATAATAAAAGGAACAGCAGAATGTTTTAAGGACAAATTTAACATTCAAATGGAAGGAAAGAGAGGTATGCAACGTGTTACTAAAGTTCTATCTTTCATGACGAGAGAGTTCTATCTATCATAACTAGAAACATTAGCAGAACCAAAATTACACTGGGGAAAAAAACAGTCCACCCTGAACATAAGCAAAAGGATAACTCACAAAGAGAACTCCCTACACAAAGTGTGTAACTGCTCATCAAAAGCTCGTAAATGAAAAATTCCAACTGCCTTAATTTTGAAAAAAACAGCGTGTGGAAGTTTGAGAGAGAATTGTGTAGAATTGATCACGTAAGTCATGGGTCTCCAGAGTCACAGGAAAGAGCGAGCAAACCAGAGCGACAAGGTAAACCAGGCAGATGTGATTCAGGGTTAAGCTCCTCAAGGACACCCCTGCGCTGCAACCTGAGCTGCCTACCACCACCTGCACGCACACAGGGCTCCAAAATGCCTGCCTCTTTCTCTGTCTTGCAGTAGGGTTTTCTTTACTGCTCTTCAAAAGGTCTGTCCACAAAAGCAGGAGCGCTAAACACTGCCACAGTTGACAGCAACAGAAACCAGCTGTCAAGTACAGATTTAGCTGACAATACCGGTACATTCACTTATTTAGCTAGAACGATACCATAACTGAATGTTATCATGTGATGCCTATTGATGAGCAAATGTACTTTTCATAATGTGCCCTGGGAGCCGTGTGTACTGCAACCCTGTGATGCCATGCTGGTTTTGGCCAGACAAGCATGCTATTTAACACAGGTTAGTTAATATATGCTGCAGCGGTTATCCTCTCCTCCCGTCTTTCACAGGGCCTTCGTCAATTATAAGCTACAGACAAGAGAGAAAAAATATCACTCAGTGGGGCTGTGGCTTTTCATTTGACATAATGATCAAGTACAGGAAATAAAAATGGAGTGTAAACCACAGATCAAAACCTGGCTCCTAGTGGAAAAAGTGATGTAAGTGATATGAAACGACTTGATAATTTTGCACTTAAAATAGTTGTTTTAGCTCCAACATTACTCATTAACTGTTTTACAAATTCCATTATTGCGTAACCAAGCCCCTTGCAAACATCCATCACTTCACCCTTGGAACACTCCATGTGGTAGAAAACTACTAGTTAAGGAAACTGAAAAAGGAAGCTTTACTAGATTCTGAAGAAACACAGAAAGCTCATGGCAGAGCCATGGCACAGGTCCCATAAGACTTTTTTCTTTGACGTTTTAACCTTGAATTCCTAAAAAAACAAACAAACAAACAAACAAAAAAAACCAGAAGAGAAACAGAATTTTGTATCTACCTTTTAAAATCTTGTCCATAGTTCCATCCAGAACTTACCATTCCTGGTGGCTTTCTTCTCTGCTTCACATGTCAGAATTCCCACATTATTATATGTGTTCTCAGTTTCTTTTGAAGTTGAATTAACTGGAGGACAAGCAACTGCTTTCTGCTTCAGAAATTGGGCCTGATCCAGAAATTTGTTTTTTGCAAATATCACACTTCTGAAAACATTAAAAAGACCTGAAGTTACTTAAGAAACGTGGAAAGAAAAAAAAAAATAATCTCTGCCATTATAATGGTTCCACCAAAACTATTTATTTTGGGAAAAAAAAAATAATTCAAGTCTAAAACAGCTCAACTGCCAGAATATAAACGTAAAGGAGATTAAAAAAGGGTATCAACAGGATACATGGTCCTCTTCCAAGTAAGAGAACAAGTGCCTGAAGAGATGCATAAAGTAGAACATGTCATAGTACATACTACAATACCTTACTTACAGACTCTTCTGTACATCTGCTTTGCTTTTTGAAGAAAGAGAAATATGTCTGTTCTATTACTGTTCACATTTGATATACACTGTAACGCCATTACAGATAGACCAGAAATCTACAATTAATACAGTTTTGCTCTATTATAGGAGCAATTGCCTTCTTAGGGGGAAAACGCAGCCCGGAATGCTGTCGCTTAGTTTCAGCATTAACAAGCTTCCCAAACTTTGTAATACCAGCCACTGCTGTAAATGGTTCTTCACAAGACAGCACACATTTTATTCCTGAAAGTACATACGCCTCTTACAAATTCGACATATTATTGCTGCTGAAAAATGAATATTGATCAGAAACAATAGAAAAGGCTGTTTAACAGAGATAAATCTCACTGCTTTTTAAATCTCCTGAATAAACGATATTGTTGTCCCTGTCTTCAGATCACTGTTATATATTGTATCTGGAGGGCAGTGGTACAAGACATACCACAGTAAAATTATTTTATCTGTGAAGAACGCATTCAGCTCAAAAGATTCCTCACAATGGAGTGACAGAATTGATGGCAGAATTTTATATGCGGTTCAAGGAAATACAATGTCTGTCCAAGAAATTTTTACATCAGTAGTCACAAAAACTGGTCACTGTTTTCTTAGCTTTATAGGCAGGATGATGGCGTTTGATGATGTTTTGAGAGGTACAAAGTTTAACAATAAAATAACGATACTTCGATACATGCAGACACATGCATGCAGTCTACTTCTACTCTTTTACACGCATATTATGACATTCATTTATTTTTTTAAGACTTTATTGTAACAAACATTTTCTTGCTAATAACATAGACTACAAGAACCCCTTGTCATCGCGTCGTCTCTGAGTGCGAGTAGTACCGCATGCATGGAATGCAAAGTACAACTCTCCCTGACTGCTGCCCCTACAGCTTCTCACAATGACTATTTTAAGGATTTCTGGTGCTCAATATTGTCTCTAGGTTATCATATTCAACCTACAGCATTTTCTCTCAGATTTATTAAGATGTGCAACATCTTCCCTTTATCCTTGGCATTAAATCTTTCAAACATCCCTCCTTTCACCTCCTCCCAGGAATTTTAATCTCAGAGGTCTACGTTCACAAACATTACTTTAATTCAGACAGGCATCCGTGCAGCGAGCGCTGAATCAAGACTGTGGCTGTGAAGCTTGAAGCAATGTATGTTTATAGGACCAAAAATAATAATTCACTACATGGATTAAGCCAAGCATTTCCCAAATAACTCTACCTTGCTACAGAGATGTTTCAAAAAGGATCATAGTACTAGCTGGGAGTGGGGAGAGAGGTGGTCAGTTGTGTGGTTTTGCAGCACTAAAAAATGGTCAACATTAAAAATACAGCTTTCTGACATCTTTGTATTCCTATAAAAACATACAGTCAAATTGGTTAATATGTGGTTAATGAAGTAGTGAGTGACAGACTGTCAAAATAATTGCTTGGGGAATAAAAAATCTAATTAAAAAAGCTTACATGCGGTTTTATAAGTAAACCATCATTCTAAGTAAAAAACCAGACCTGCCAAAACTAAAAACAACACGGCTGTTTCATTTGCCTCAATAAAAAAAGAAAAATCGCTGCAAAGAGTCAGAGGCCCTAGAGACCATCGCTATATATAGGAACCTCCAGGTGCTGGGAATAAATGAAGGAAAGCATACTGTGGAGTTCACGGAGGTAAAGCGGAATTTATTGGTGGATTTGTTGGAAACCTCCCCACTGCAGACTGAAAAGGCAGAGAGGATATCAGACCATATGGGTGCATTTACAGCAGTATTAACAATTTTTCTGGAACCAATTTGAGAGAAGAAATGCGGCATACAATTATTGTGACTATCGTACTTTCTGGCTATACACTTTTGACATAAAATGAGGGAAGAAGGAAGCTGATTCTTTAGAAAAAAAAAGATTCTTTTCCAGGTGCACAAAGGAGCAGCAAAACTTTGCCAATAATAAATTTGGTAAAATGTAACTTCCTGAAGCTCAGATTTGCTTTTAGAATAAACACGTAGGCTGCTTGTCAGGTAACCGACTAGTCCTCCACAGGGAATGAGCATAACGATAACAATAGCTCTTTGAACAGGAAGCTTGAAAAAAAGAAACATCGCCACAGTCACAATACAAGTGGAATGAGAATGTTCAGGTATATGAAAGAGCAACAGTGATGTAAGGTACGGATATAGCATTAATTGGTGTTATCCTGTTTGAGTTTAACTTTGAAGAGGTAAATGTTTCCAGAAGAACTAATATCCCAATGAATATTCTTACATAGCTCCTGTGTCATTAGACTGCAATACCTCTAAATACGTTTCCAGTAAAAATTTTGGAGGGTTTTAGAAAACTATTACAATATTTCTACCTAAAAACGATTCCAATTAATCTGTACTGAAACTTACGTTTGCATGAAGACAAAACACATACTCCGAATTTCGCAAAATACTGATCTCATTTGTTCATGTTTCACCAGAATTTTGTTCCTGGCATGACAGCTAGCGTACATGCATGCAAGGGAACAGCAACAGGATAAGAAACTACACTTTCAGATGGAAACTAAACAAATATCCTTCAAATATCCTTACACTTCAGCAATAAAGATGCTTTTGAAATGCAGAGCAAGTCCAAAGTAAGGTAATGCCCTGGAGTTCTACGGTAAATCTTACACAGCATGGACACCCATCTTTGAGCAGAAAGGACGTGCTCATGGGACATGGAGTAACAACTGCTCACATCCTGAGCTACAGAGCAAGATTTTACCAGTGCTATTTTTGGAATAAAACCTCTACTTAATGTCAACTCCACCAACTCACATTTGCTTCGAGTAACTCATCCCATAAACCATTAACAAATAAAGTCCCATTCCAAAGGTTGTTTTTTTCCATTTCTATTATCACAAACAGATACGTAAGACACAAACACACTAGGCCGAATGACTGGAACAGTTATGAAGCTTCAGAGGGCCCCACTTTATTTTATCATGCAATCGCGTGGTATTTACTTTCATAGTAAAAAATACAGTGCAGAAGGAAATAGCTCAATTAGCAAAGGCTGTAGTATGGTGGACGTGAACGGGAAGTGTTTAGACTACAAACCAGGAACTGAGAAATGTTAAAAACAGAATAGGCAGCAAACCAAGAGTTACGCAAGATGATGTAGCAAGATATCGATCAAAAATCAAGATTTTCTCAAATTTTACAATACAGTACCTTTGTTAAAGAAACATCCAGTCTGTGGCAGCTCAAAAGAATACAAGCTAGGAACCTAAAGCAAAGCAGCTGGACTTTCTACATGCTGGGAGAGCTTTTTTTAAAGATAGTTTTCATTTAAGTGCAAAACTATCTGAAATAAACTAAAGATTTTGCTTCCATGTGCAATTCAACATTCTTCCTGGTTTTCTTCATCTCTACAAATGCATGTTTTCTTTCTGGCACACACAACCCATACCGTTTGAACGGCAAGATTCACTTACGGATGCACTCATCAGAAATAGCAGTGTTCTCACTTCATACAAAATCCTCAGAAACATCTCTGTAAAGCTGAGTTCATAAATTTGTGCTGAAGGCAAGAAGAGTCCTTTCATTGACTTCATCTTTTGAGCAGAGTAACAATCTGACTAAGTCTTCTTCAGGAGAAAGTCTTAAACTTGCATAACAGCATAAAATGAGAAAAGACATAATAGAATACAGGAGTGGATTTGTTATCTTGTGCTATCACCAATTAATGTTTTAGAAGCAAAATGAGAACCTCGAGAAAGTAATTTAAGAGTTTACATTTTTTAGATGACATTCCAGATGACATGTTCGAGATACACCCTATTCATGATTCATTTCTATTTCAAGTGCAAAGTCTTCCGTTATGAAAATACCCAAGAAAAAAATTTGTAAAATGTTTCTCAAGTCTTGAACCCTCTACCTTTTCTAAAATTTTAGAGTTACATGCTGATCGTTAGAAATTCACCACCGAAAACTATTAAAATAAATGACCTATTAAACCAAAAGAGTGAATAACTGTTCCTAAAACCAGAACAAAACAAATGAAGAACTATGCTACTACAGCATTATGAACTCAGGATTACTTTAATTGCCTTAGAAAATCACCTCACGGTAATTTGACCCCACACAAATTCATAGTTACAGAGTTGACTCATTGAGGTCACAAGGCAGCAAAGCCTGCTCTGCGAGCAATTGGTACTGCTGACACTACCTCCAACCCGACAAAAAGAATGAGGTACCCTGACCACCACTCCTCACTTTTGCCACTTCCGAACACCTTCAGCTGAGTAGAATAACTCCTAGATCCTCCTCCATCTCGTCTTAACAGCACAATCTTATCTGACAAACCTGAAGTCTCAGGATACAAGTAAACAGAAGAAAAAAAAATAATGCACAAACAAGTAAGCTGAACAAAGTTTGTTATTTTATGTATTTTTTTCACGAACAGCTTCTTTACCCCAAATAGACTATAACAAGCTTGATTTATCAAAGGGGATCGTAATCCTTTTGTTCCTCTCCTACAATCAGTAGGCATGGCTGCAAAAAGCAGCAGTTAACCACTTCTGAAACCACAGTATAACTATAAAACATTAAAAAACAACATAGAAAAACAATTACAGATCTTCAACTATATTTTTAACACATGAATATTTCCCAAAGCAAGTGCAACACTCTTACCTCACGGTACACAAGTCATCTGTCCTTGATGGATGTGGCAAACCACAATTAGATGTTGCTAGTCCATTCAGATCAGTTTCTTCTGCTGAATTAAAACAGGTTTTACATTTGTTACTAAGTATTTCTACGTTTTAATAACTCCCATCAGACTAATAAAACGCATCTGTAAAGCTCTAGGAAAACGTGGTGAGAGGTCTTATACAAGCTGTATTTGCAACGCAAAATCATAATCCATTTAATTTTTGTCTCCGTGTCAAGGATGAGTTTGAATAAGCATAAAACATATAAAATAAAATATATTTTGAGGGATTTTGAGAGATCATGCAGAGAAACTAAAATATTATTAAATCATACTTTATTTCCTAGAAAAATAAGTTCCATGGTAATTATCATTTAAAAATTTAAAATCAATTTAAAACAAAACTAGGAATCAACAAGTAATACAAATGAGGTGAGAATACCCAAATAATATTTTGTTAGCACTCAATGTCCTACCTGTACTTAAGTAGGTACTGATGTCAATAACATATCTTAATGCATGAAAGATTGCATACATAAGAACTGATACATTACTTTTGCTTAGTTATTTTAATAAACCGTTCCAATTGCTATTCTAGTGAATACTTACCCCAAAAAAGTAATGTTGATAGTGTCCAGATCTCTTACACAATGTGTACAAATGTCCAGATATTTGTTCCATGTTTTATATATGCCAGAAGTATGGTATACTACACCTAACTGTCTTTTAATGTCATTTAATTACAGAAAAACACTCCAGTCACGGATTTCAGTGTTAATTACTCAACACTTAGCCTCACAATGTATCAGCCTTAATTACAGTGAGATGTAGGTCTTAATTACAGTGAGATTAGAGCAAATGAACATTGTATGAATGGCAGGTAGAATTTGCACTTGAATAGCTGAATATGTTCCATACAATAAAGAACAAACCTCGCCATTGTCTGGAAGTAGGCAAGGACGAAGAATGCAATATTAGGTTTTCACCTGGCTATAAGTAGGACACTGAGAAACTGTAACTACTTACCTGTTTTACAGAGCGCAAGAACTCGTACACCTAATAGTGCACATAGATTTCCAAAGTCAATGACAAGAAACATAAAGAAACCTTCAGTACATTGCTTTCTTCCTTAACACCAAACGGGTCAGCATGTAGGCAAAACGCTGGCATTTTCCCACTCATCTGAACTGGAAGCTGTGTTCCTGTCCTTTATCTCCTTGAACACACTTCTTACCTTTTCACGCTTCAATGTTTGGTCCATTGATCCTCTCTGGGCCCATCACTAGATGGCACTACCACCAAAATACAGGTGCATTCTGCCAGCCTATTTACACCAGGAATTCATCTACTCCTACACTTCGATGGTGTGTGTCATTAATCATTAGAAAAAAAGAAAAATAGGTAAAAAGATAACCAGCCAAAGCTGGTGACACAGCGCTCCTCAACATAATGTAAGCAGCCCTGCATCACATACTAATATAGGGGAAAATCGCATTATCTCCTGAATCCCCAGTACCTTACTGCAGTAACAAGGTTTCCCTTTGGATAATTCTATCTAAATATTTGGCAAGTCCATTTTTGTTTGTATACCCAACAAAATCGCAGACATAACACAGAGGGAGGACCTAGCTATTTTCACCATAAAAATCTAAAAAGGAAAAAACAAAGAAAAACAAACAAGCAAACATCCTACGAAAACAACTGCAAATTGCAAGGCCAACTGCCTAAAAGCAGAAATTTTCAAAATAAAACGTCTATGCTGCTTGAATTCAGCTCTTTGGTACATATATGCAACCGAGACCCTAGACGATGATTAAACACATTTTTCCATGGTCCTCTGCCCCAGGTAGCACACTATTATTCATTGTGTTGCTCAGTGAAAGAGTATTTCAAAAGTTAGCTTTTTTCTTACTGCACAATGCAGGTCTTGCTGTCATTTCTTACAAAGTATCCAAATCCTGTAGGCAAAAGAATTACTGAAGCCTGGAGAGGTCTGTACCACTCATTGCTAAAGTATCTTTGTGCTTTCTCAACTTTAATGCTTTCTGTAACATGTCAAATATTATCTCCATTGGGGAGACGGAAAATTGAAGTACAAAAAAATAAGGCAAAAGGTTTCCACAAACCTCAGTGGCCTAGCTGGAAAGCCAAGGACCTAATTATTTCAGGATTCTCAGCATTATATATTTTTTTTAATTTTCGTTGACGAAGTTTTCGTTCATTTGCTCTTGACTTCAGTTGCTGTCGTGAGCTCCCCACCCCGTGATCTCCAGCCAGGCACTGTAACATGGTGCCATGGGCTTTCCGAGCCCACAGCAGTGCGCTCTGCAAGGCTGCCCAGTTCAACAGTGCCCAGGTGAAGGGAGATCCCAGTTTTCCGGGGAACAGACTTGAACAGGGCTCCGAAAGGGACAAGGAAAGCTAGCAGCAGGGTTTAAGAAGATATGGCCACAAACACACTGCCGCTACATGGAGAACTTGACACAAGGCCAGATTTTGTGGTTGGTTGTGGCAGTATTGCAGCAGGTTCTCAACTGCCACAAGGCAAAGCCAGATTACAAAACTGCATACAACTGGGATCCCACCAGTGTCAGGAATAAACCTTCATACTTTGTCATGAACTCGCAATTCAAAGGACACGTGACGTTCTGCTACTGGATTCCAGATATTTGCTAACAGCAGAGAAACAGCAAGAATCTGGGAACCGATGTTCTAGTCATGGCTCCAGATGTTAATGCAATCACTCAGAAACATGAAGCAGCAGAAAACCCCGATGCTTTTTTCTAGCATCCTTTAAAAACTGTCTGTGATCCAGTTAATTCTCTTTTCTGTCCCAAAGCTATTAAAAACTCATTCTAACTATAATACCCTAAGTCTTCCTGCAACACCCTGTTTCCTTGGTAGATTCCTCAGTCCTTGCCCGTTACTCAAGGTGCCACTGCGCTCCCCCTCCCTTTACACCCATAAACCAGTTCCAGTTTCCATATTGTTCTACCTGCAACAGGAAGGGCTGAAGACTCCTCCTGTGCCTTGGATTCCTTTGCTGCTTTGATTTTTGTACAGCTGGGTGCTGGCTGACTCTCTTCAAAGAATTTTCTTTGCAATAGCACTGCGTGTTTTACCCCATCTATCAGGAAAAAAAAATAAAATAAAATAAATTCCCTGGTTTAGACTTCATTGCTTAGTCCCATTGGACCATTCAAATTTTGAGCAATGATTTTCCTGTGGCACCTCTTCCCCTTTTCCTACTCTATAGATGAAAATCACCAGAGTCACTGAGATTTACCTCAAAGCCCACAGAAGAATCTAGCATAAAATGCACTCCCTGGGTACTGCACATCAATACATATTCAGAAGAAAATCCTGGGGCAGCTGAGGCTTGTGGGAATGCCCAGAACACTGAGCCTGCAGAGGAGCTGAGGCAGCGAGCTGCGGGGGCTTCGCCACGCAGACTCCTCTGAAAGCATGCAACTTCAGGAGGGAAAGCTTTCGAACCTTCCTCTCGCCTTCCTCCTGTGGCTAAAATGTAAGGCTGCTCTTCAGAAAATACTGAACTACAAACAAGTCTCCATTCCTCAACAACTACTCAGGTGCTCAACCTATCTTAAAGAGCAAAACCAAATGCTGTCAGAAATTTCCACCAATTGCAAAGTCTATTTGCTGATAAACCCCACCACATCTGAGCAAACATTTGATTTATTAGTATCAGCTCAAGGAAAAGAAACCCAACCCTGTATTAACTAGCATTTGAAATCTTATAACCTTTGATATCTTATAACCTTTAAGATTTGGTAAATCTCTATCCCCTGATACACATGGGAAAGAGAGAACAATTACAGTATTTTTTTAACAAATTATGCGTATTTTCATAGCAAATTTAATTTTAACAGTAGTTTCAGGACATCAGAACAAAGGATACCCCATTTCCTAGAGGTTTCATTTCATGCTTAGTTCTCTGGTATTTATTAAGGACTGAGACCTCATTTCATACATGTCTATAAGAGCCCAAACAAGGTGCCTCTCCTCAAATTAACTCAACTAGTAAAAATTAACTATAAATTATAACATAACTGCCTTTGAAACCACTGACCTTCAAGCTAGCATGGCCAAAATTTAGGTATAGATTCAAGTTATGGGGTTGTGGGAGACAAAAAGGGGGAGAAGATGAAATGGAAAGATGTACAGCATAACTGCGTGGCTGCACAAGTTTTACTTCTTCTCAGGACAACAAAAGGAAAAATCGATCTTTGAAAAATGAATACATTCATTACTACCCAACAGCCTCAAATAACTCGCTAGTTTTCAAAGGTTCAGATTATAAGCCTAATTATAGTTTCCTGCCGTCAAAATTTTCAGAAACTGACTCATGCATTCATTAAAACACCAACAAGTAGGAATTATTTTAGTAGGAATGACATGTGAATGTCAAATAATCTCCACAATAACTTATCAATAGCTGCAGTCACAATTTCAAGGTATGTTTTATAACGTGCCTGTTTGTATTAGACTTACCAACAGCCTCTTCCTCCCCTTCTGGCAAAGAAATAATATTTGGTTTACCAAGCTTTGCTTTTGAGGAAACTTTGCCCTTGGTATCCGAGATTTTTAAAATTATTTTGTGATCTCTTAGTTTTATTAGATATTCATTAGTGACATCGATATCAACACTATGGTTCCAGGATATCCACATCTTGTCATCTTCAAACCATGGTGTAATAGCCTATTAAAACAAAAGATGAAAATGTTTACAGGAGCTGACAGCTACTGAAGAACTTGTATTGACATGCTGACCACTATCACCACTGCTCTCAAACTGTACGTTTCTTATTTCTCCAGCGTGTGCTGGGTCTTATGTGACACTCCCCCACCCCCTTGGTGTGTCAGAGCAGCGTATTTTGTTGGATCCAGACTTATCAACTCAAGGTCTGATACTAAGACCTGTGGTAAGAACAAACAGCAATTAAGCTATTGCTCAGCATGAGATCAGGGACTGAAGACTTAACAGAATACTGTAAAAGCAAATATATCACTTTAAAACGCTGAATCAGTATTTGCAAAATTAAAGTGCCAGCACTAAACTTCACGTGTACGTGCTGGCAAACTGTAACAGAGCGCTCATCAGAGTTGCCAATATAACACATTTCAATTGGCAACTTTGCAAGTCCAGTTCGTTTAACAAAAACATCAAGCTGATACTCAGAAGAAGTGCAAAGCAATCAAAGAGGGCCATTAGAAAAATTGTCATGCAAAGACAAAACCTGAGAGTATACAGGTTGCTTTAAAACCAAGTCTTTCTCTCTCAGAAAAAAAAAAAAAAACCAACAACCCAACTTATTTTAGCATCAACTTTTTAGAAATAATTTCTTAACAAACCAAGGTGTATTCAAAACAATTTAACCAATTTTTAGGTTCCTGGGTTTGAATGTGCAGGATTCAGTTAGACAAGTGTCTAAGCAAAACAAAATTTGCAAAATTCTTCAAGTACCTTAAACATCTCTTTCTCCTGAACAAAGATCAGAGGCATACATTTCTTTTTTTTTATTGTTAATAAAATGGATCGTTGCCTTCAAATTATTATATTATCTTGGTTCTTGAAAGATAAAAGCTGTAATCCCAACTAAACTGATAATCTAGAGGAAAATAAAAGTAAAATACTCTGAAATCCACTAGTCTCTCCCTACACATATAAGAAGTTCCTACTGATCTGGTCTAGTAGAGTCAAGTTCTATCCTTGATATTTGTCCTATATCTGTGTGTGCAGATAAGGCCTAAGCAGTTGTTAAAACAATACGCAATTACATCACTCCATGTTTGAAAATATTCTCCCATCTTCTATATATGACATTTTGTTGGGGTTTTTTTATTATATCCTTTACCTTGGAATTAGATTCTGTAAATAGCTTTGCAACCACCCCAACCACCACCAAATCCAGTTTTCTAGGTACAAGGTCATCTGGTAGAAGGAAGTACTCGATGTGATAGAAACGTTGCATTCGTGGAATAGCTCCCGATTCATCAACTTGAACTCTCTTCCCTCGCTTATCAGAGCAATTGGATTTCTTCCGCTTTTGTCCTAAAGAGAATATTAGAATTATTTGGAAGTGTTAAATGGTATCAAAGATGATACTTTCAGGGGGAATTAAGGCTCTCTGCAATGAACAAATGGTAACAGGCATTCCAGCGTGACAACAGAAAAAGGATTGATTGAACATGAAACTCCGATGAAACATGACAACTGCTGAACATGAACCTCTCATCCCAGTGCCCAACCCTGCAATTCTTACCCAGGTTTAACAACCGTAATGATCCATAAAGTTCCTGGAACTGCCCCCTTCATCCTCTCTTCCTGCAGCATGACACCCAGTGATTGCAATTCCCGAGGCACATATGTCCTGTTACCCACATAACTTCTGTAAAGCAGAGTTCCACACCGCTCAGGGGAAGGCTGAACGTACCTGCTCCTGCTATACCCAAACACCTCTGTGCCACAGGAGAATCATACCTTGTCTGTTGAATGGCTGCTACCTTCTCCTAAAACTACAAAACCACCTTTAAACTACTCAAAATCATAATTAGCCAAGATGAGTGTATACACCAAAATCCACCTTTATTTTCATTATTAGGCAGGGACCGATTAGCAAGCCCCAGTTCAGATCATCAACTTGAATAACCATGACTACTGAGGAGTTAGCAGGCAGGAAAGGTTTTCAGTCACTCATGACAATCCCGATTGATAAAAGGCTCCCATGTCCCACTGCCACTTTCTTGAGCAATCTACCCAGGAAAATTCAAATCAACTAACATCTTTTCCAACATTATCTCTTTAACCATTCAGGACTTTGCCACTCAAATTTATGAAGTAATAAAAGAAGGGTTCTTAGGAAAACCTGTGTCAGCTACTCACCGGTAGGCAGGGCAGGGACAGCTAGTGAGACTGTGAATGTGCAGGTGACAGTGTGGGAGCCATCCAGTGCCACTGAACTTTTTTCAGACAGGAGGAGCCTGCTGCTGTCACCCTCTGCGGTCAGATGCCCGCCACCCCTAACCACCTCGAGGTTTTCCATTTCAACAGTGCTTTTAAAGGAGGTTGTAGTCAAGTCTGTAATCTCTTCTTTGTCATCTTCCTCCACCTCTTCTTCCACTGCCTTTGAATTCTTATGCTGCTGCTTTGCCATCTTGATATACCGTTGGACGATGGACTCAAAGGCTACGGAACAAGATGAACAGCTTTATTTTAGTGCTGAAATAAAAATCCCTACTAGAACCAAAGCAGGAGCAAGGAAGGATAGCATGAGGAGGTCCAAAAATTCCCCTTTCAAAAATGCTTTCAAAGTATGTAACACCCAACAGATTAACTTTTGGGCGCAGGGAGAACCCACACAGAAGTCTCCAAGCGACACGCCAGGGTAACAGTGCATCAATGCACTCAGCAAACGGCAACACAACACACCAAACGCTGAGAAGGGGGATACCACCTGAGGCTGGAAACTGCCGGCTTCTTGCCTAACCGCAGAGGAAAGCTGAGTTGTAGAAGGCGTTTATTTTTAGGAGGCAGGGGGAGCGGCTGCAGCTGAGCGCGGGGGGAGCGCAGCCACACGGGCAGCCCCTGCGTGACTGCTTGGGGCCGAGCGGCCGCCAACGGCCGCCCAGGGCTGGGCTACCGACCGGGCGACCGGCCGCTCCCCGAGCCACCAGAGCCGCCTTAACACGCCGCTCCGTCGCCAGCAGCCGCCTCCCCCGGCCCCCTCCGGCGAGGACGGGCACCGCAGCAGCCCGGCGCTCGGACCGGTGGTGGCCGCTGCAGCGGCGAGCGGGTCACCACGCCGCTCCACACAGCGGGCTTCTCGCCCTGGGGAGGTGAGGTTTTATACAGCTGTGCTAAAGCGGACTAAACCCCAACGCCCGCGGGAGTGGCGAAATGCGGCCATGGGTGCCAGCCCCAGCCCCCCACGCCACGGGCTGTCCTAGAAACTTCACTGAAAGCATCTCACCAACACCCCTGCGCCTCAGCGCCGACTCCTCGTGCGCTTCAGTGTAGGCTCTCCTTGCCCTCATGCTCACACCTGACTTGCATTTTAAAATGTTTTTCACCATTTCCATAATTTCTGACTAGTCCGTGTATTGAAACGACTGGGGGGAGCCACCCGCTCAAACCAAAGCTGTATTTTAGTTCGGGGTCTACAGAAAAGCTGGGGAGGGACTCTTGATCAGGGAGGGGAGCCATAGGACGAGGGGGAACAGTTTTAAACTGGAAGAGGGGAGATTTCGATTAGATATTGGGAAGAAATTCTTTCCTGTGCGGTTGCCCCGAGAAGCTGTGGCTGCCCCACCCCTGGAGGTGTTCAAGGCCAGGTTGGACGGGGCTTGGAGCAACCTGGGCTGGTGGGAGGTGTCTCTGCACAGGGCAGGCAGGGTGGAACTAGATGATCTTCAAGGTCCCTTCCAACCTAAATCATTCTACAATTCTATCATTTCCTCCAAGCCTTGGACACCCAGTCCAGCTCCATGCAGGGCACAATGCTGCTGCGCTGCCTGCGACAAGCAACAGCAGCCACCTGGCACCACCAGCCCCACCACCGGGCAGCAGGGATGGCAACCAGCACAGAGCTCTGCGTGGCCATCTCTCTGCGGCCTAAGCAACACCTGTCCAAATTACATCTGTACTTGTATGAATCTGAAAATTTAATAAGTACTACCACATAAACCTACAGTTAAAACCCCCAAAAATGCAAACACATTCCCCTTCAAGCATTTCCAATATTTTTTTCCACTGGATACATTTGTCTTTGTTGCCTTGAACACAGATGATATTTATGGTCGAGCGGGCAAAGAAATGAGACAAGGATTGTCTAGAATTGGTAGTGTGTAATTAATTATGCATGCAGCTAACAAATCAAGAAAAGTTCAAAGCCTGTTCACTTTTCAGTAATTTGAAGAGCACGACCATCCAAATGATTCAGCAGAAATAAGAATAAACCAGACAGAAACAAATAGAGGTGTGTTTTTCGGAGACAGTAACACAGGATTATCCACACACCGAACCACTGAGCAGCAAACCGTAGTGTGAATTCAGGCCTGCTAGTTATTCTTCACTAACTCCCTTTTTCAGAGGCTCAGATTGCCTAAACTATAACTAACATTCCATATACACACAACTTACATATCGGATTCCCTCTTCCTTAGACAGCAGCAAAACCATTACAGGATTAGTTCAACAATTATACCCCAAATAATAATTAAATATTTTGCCTTCTCGCGCAAGCCACACATCCTGTTTTTCATATGAACAGCTCAGTATTTAAGCCCACTTTAGTCCACTTAGTTTGACAATATTTCACACAAAGAGGGTGAAAAAGGGTGGGGCAATTAATTTCACAGATTTTGGTTCTCTCTGTTGTCCCACATGATTATGTCTCACAACCCATCATTAGGAACTCAGGCTGACATCCCAATTGTCTGAGAAAAAGCAGTTGAGTGGAAATTAAAACGCCAATGGAATAAAACATGATTGTCATGAAACACTTTCCTGACAGATAAAAGCTTCGATGTTTCAGGGGACATTCTGTGAATGAAAGAACACACAGATTCCCAGTACGCTGTTCCTGTATGTGCCACCATCTTCACACGTGGGGTTTGGTAAATCAGACAAACCCAATCACAGCACCTGAATTTTTCATACAAAACTGAAACACACATAAAGTCCAGAAGGATCCAAATCTTAAAATGATTCAACAGTTTGGTGCTCCTTTCACACCTCTGCTAGGTCAAGACCCAAATCCTAGATGCCAGTCTTCCACTTCAGCCCTCAGCTCAAAAGCGCTGTAGATACACCTGCTGGGTACCCACCAGACTGGGCTACATCCAAACTGCATCACTTCTGTTTTAAACACAACTGCGAGGAGATAAAAGGCTGTGGGCAGTGTGTCATATCTTCCTCAGGACCACCAGTTCCAGAGCCTGCATGCTTAGCCCACAGGCAGGAGACCCGTGCCTACTTCTTCCCTTGCTGCACCCACACCTTCTCACCACCAAGAGCGAGACCTGGCTAACCATCAGGGCTCTACGCTAGACAGAGCACAGGGGCATTTTCCACTGTTTCTGCTGAAGCTGTACCACTGTAAAAGGAGCTCAAGATTTGTTGAGCTCAGTAGGAAAAGATCTACTGTGGTTTATTGAAAGTGCATGAGGAGTGTCAGTGAGCAGTGAACAGGAGACTCACTCCCCACTTGCTGGCAGAGCCCAAACCATCAGGCCAGAAACTCATGGCTCCTCTGAAGCAAAGGCTCTGGGCTGTGCATCCTCAGCAAAGTGCACAAAACCGCAGAATAATATGGAATAGGGGACACCCACGTTTTTTGTGTCATCTAACTCTATGCAGCGCCCTGTCCAGCATGGCACTTTGGGAGACTGTATGCTAAGATGTCCAACCTACACATAAGGAAACTGATTCTGATTTCCCAGGGATTTCAGGTTCTAGATGTCACAGGAATGTCCAGCCAGACACAAAATGGGTCTCAACACCAAGGCTGAAGCTTCCATTGCCCTCCTTGCATCTGCTTCTTACAGTCACTGTACATATGGACTGAGTAATCTCTGGTATTTAGGAATATCCAGGAGAAAAAGTGCTCTAAAAAGGCTAAATCTAAATAACATATGTTCATCCTGAGAATCTAGTCTAATTTACAGCAGAAACTACGATTGCATCAATATTTTAGAAAGAAAATACTTTTCTGAAGTAATTTAGATTTACACTCTTAAAAGGAGTCAAAACCTTGTAGCAGAGACTGAGATCACATCTGCTCCCTGCAGCCTGCGCAGGAACTGCTGGCACACTGATCAGCTGGAGAAACAGAAAGCCAGGAGTAATATTGACTGAAGCACTACAAGCCAAATTCTGGTCTCTCTCACACTGCTGTGAATTTCCAATTTTCCCCCTCCATTTACTCCCCCATTTATTTGTTCATAAAAAAGAAACCTGTACCCCATGAGCACCACTAAAATAAAAGTTGAAAGCAGCAGATTTCTCTTTTCTAATTACTGTAGAAGATCCTTAAAACTGTTCCAGATGCTGAATCGCTAAGAAATGTCAAACACAACACCTGGTTATTGAGAGAGCCGCAGCTGTTTCCTCTGCAGACTACGTAACACATCATTTCTTCCCTTTAAATAGTTTACACCAAGAGAAAGACCACAACGTAATTGGTAATATCACTCAGGATAAAAACCAAGTTGCAGTTAGGTGAGGACCAGTGGTCTCCCATCAGCTCTACAGCAAGAGGGGCTCCAGACACCAGTTCTTGCCCATTTGTAACATAGACATTTTCCTTATGTTCAAAAGCTTACTGAGGAGCCCTCTGTTACTGAAACTCTTTGCTGTATCCACTCGACACGCTCTCCATGTCGCTAAAGATATAGAACACCTTTACAGTCTTTTGCACAGTTTATCAGATTACCTATGCACTCCCTGGATGCCTACATCTAAAATCTCATCTGTGTAAGTATTAAATGAAAGCGCGCTGCAGGCAGGAGCAGAACTACATGAGAAATCGGGACGCTCAGCTCCGTTTTTCCTTCTTTGTCTCAGTGTATACACAGAGCTGTCCCAATAGGCTGCTCCTAACAAACACAAAGACAACGCCCAACATTTTTGGAGTCGTAAGTAAACTCAAGAACATGCCAAGAACAATGCTGCACCACTAACATTATTTTAACTCATCTCTGAAGATCCTTATGAAAGCAACTGCTTCAGAAACATTTTTAAAAGTATCAATAACATCACAGTATGACTTTGTTGGAAAGGGTTTGGAAAACATATTTTAGGTACTTAGCTCTCCATTTTCACTTTCCTCCTTGGTCCGGAAGGAATAAAATATTTTTTTTACTGTAATGAAGTGATCTTTTGGCAAGACGAGCATTTTCCACAGCCCCGCAGTTCTGGCTGCCTCTGTGTACTGAACAGCCACCTGCCACTGGAGCACACCACCAGAACTGGGAACAACTTAGTAAAGAAAAAGTCCTTGAACACTTAATAAAACGTTGCCATCTCTCTGAGCAGCTGTAGAGAATAAGTCAGAGAACAGGCGAACCTTGTCTGGGTCAGGAGTAAAATCTTAGTCGTGCTATAGTCTGGAGCAAATACAAGAGTCATTGTAATTACACTGTGACAGCCTTTGCTGTGCCTCTGGTATCAGAAACTGGAAAAAAAAGGTTAAGTGTGGAGCAATTCATGGTTTAGTTTTGAAGAAAAGCAGGCTGCAAAAGGAAAGTTTACTTCTACCAAACCCAACCCCCTTGTTGCAGGGAGGCTACAGTGACATTTAAGATTTCTCTGGTCCAACTGTTTTCGCAGTTGTCTAGCGTTTAAAAGTATGGGGTGGGGGGCTTGTTTTTTAAGAAAACATGATGCAAAACCCACCTGCCCAGCAGCCAGAGCTGCTTCTGAAAAGTCAAAGAACATGCAATGGCCAAAGGTCTGGGTTTTTTCCTAGTATCAAGTATCTGGTTTCTTTCACAGACGGCACTTCGGTGAACGCAAACTGACGCCATTCTGACATACTCATTTCCCTGCTACAGTGACACCACAGAAAGCCCAAGATTTGCCAGGCCGTTTCTGTCCTTCGCTCTTGCAAAGCAGAAGCCGAGCAGATGGGCAATGAGGAATTCAACAGAGGCCCAAATGCTTCCCAGCACGATTAACGATCCCTCTCTTCTACCCAGAGCCACCACCAAGAAACCCAACTGGAAACCCTAGGTGCTAAAATAAAATTTACACTGACATGTTTATAGCCTAGTACCGATTCTGACAGCCTTTAAATCAATTATTTCCACTTGATAAATATTTTTACAATTGAAACCAGCTAGACCAAAATAAGTGTGGATTGTTGCATTGTCAAACTCTAGGGGCCTTGATGCTTTCAGTTGGTGTTTGGGGTCAGTCGGTTTGTTGTGTGTGGATAACAGATGTGGATTTACATAATATCTGCTAAAAACATTAAAGGTTTATGGTTTTGTCTTATCTGTATCTTTCAGGTGCTGCATTACAGAGACATTTTGACCCCAAGTGAACTTCTTGCATTAATAACATTATCAGACTAAGAAAAGCTGAAGTTTTATAGGTATATGTGGCTATAAGAGGGAATAAAGAATATATACACATATGATAAACATGAAAAAAAAAAAATCAGTTCATCCAGGCACTCCTCAAGTCAACAAAAAATGTTACATGTCACTTCAAACGAGGAAAATGGGAGAAACACTCTTTAAAGGTACAAGAATACCTCAAAAAACCCCAACCAAACAAAAACCCAACAAAACCAATACCAAACTAAAGAGAAGTAAATCCATGAGCTGGACAGGAGATTCCTAATGACTGCACAATTACAAAGCATGCTACTACTTTGGATAATAAATAAACAGAAGATCATTGGTGGACAAAACTCAGCCCTTGAGGATAGGAAGGCTGATCCTGTGGAGCACTGAGTACCCTGGGGGAACCTAGATCTTCTAACATAAAAGCCAAAAGGAGATCTTCCACAAAACAGCCTTGTATGTTGCCAGCCCACCACAGAAATAATCAGATATCTGATTTTTAGTAAAGAGGAAGATCAACAGCCTTCTAAAGGATGCTTTTTCTTGATGACGCACAGCGCACAGAAGTCAGTCAACATTCCCGTTCAACTGTGGGAAGTATAAGCAGTGTCTGGGCCCTGAGCGTACCAGCAGACCTTACCTGCCCTGAACAACCTCAGGCGGGACCCCCACCCCCTGCCCAAAAGCACCATTTGCACCCAGCGCCGACTCCCCTGTCCTTCCCTGAGCCATACTATAGGTGTATCTATCTCTCACCCTTGCCCAGTCTACCAGGCGGACCTTGGACTGGCTCACCGCTGGCTCATGGCACATCCCTGCTGGTGGAGCAGCCCTGCTGGTGGAGCTCCCTGACTGCAGCTGCATTCAACATATATTGGTCGGATGCTGCGAGCCGCCTCCCTCTGAAATCAGCGATCTGCTAATGCAGGAAAGGTAGCCAGTGTTCACAGGAATGGTTTTCAAGCACTAGAGTAGAACTGGTTACAGCTGGGTACTCCTTTTGAATCACACCTAATTTTCAAAGAGGTTCTACTCCATAACCAGAAAGTGCCAAAAATCCCTGCTTTGGAAAGCTAAGTCATTTGAAATGGTTTAAATTTTTATTCATCTCTATCACAAACAACTTAACAAACACATACTGATACCATAAAGACACCGCGCTTCTATAGAGGTGAAAAAAATGAGCAAACAGAATGACGACCAACTTTTATGCACACTAGTTTAATGAATTTAACGGGACCACTCACTCGTGCACAAGTGTCATCAAACTGGATTCTGCAGCATTATTGTCTCGCTCGTGTGAGAAAGGAACCAGCAAGAGAGGAGTTGATAAGTTAGAAATAGGCTTTGAGTTCAGGCTGGGCTTTCCCTGACAAACGCAGGGAGCGGGGCGGCACCTGCCTGCTTTGCCCGCCGCACCCCGGAGGGCCCGGCGGCCCTCGCCGATAAGCAGCCCCCGTAAAGGGGGAATCGGCCGGCTGGAAGAGAGCCCGCGCCCCCGGGGCCGGCAGCCGCCCCCGGCGCCCCTCTCCGTCCCGGAGCCGCCGCCCGGTCCCGCCCCGCCCCGCCCCGCCCGCGGCGGCCGATCGGGGCGGGCTGCGAGGCGGGGCGGGGGCGCAGCCGTAGCCGTAGCCGGCGGGGCGGCAGGATGGTCGGGGAGCGCGGCGGGGCAGGCGGGCGCGATGGAGCCGCCTGAGGGCTGGGACCCGTACGGGCGGCCGGCCCGGCGCACGCAGTGGCTGGTGAGCGCCCTGGCCTACCACTACGGGCTGGACCGCGGCGTGGAGAACGAGATCGTGGTGCTGGCCACCGGCCTGGACCAGTACCTGCAGGAGATCTTCCACCACCTGGACTGCGCCGGGGCGGGCAGGATCCCCGGCGAGGACTTCCGGACGCTGTGCCAGGTGCTGGGGCTGGAGGAGGCGGCGGAGGCGGCGGCCGACCCCGAGGAGTGCGCGGGGCTGTGGGAGGGCCTCTCGGCCGAGCTCACCTTCCGCCAGTTCCACGCCCGCCTCTGCGGCTACTTCAGCACCAAGGCGGGCAGCGCCCCGCCGCGCCTGCCGCTAGGCCGGGAGAGCGAGCACATCGAGACCCAGATCCGCCTGCGCAGCCCCCGCCGCCGCCGCCGCCGCGGGGAGCCGACCGGGGCCGGAGGAGGCGCGGCGGGAAGGCCCGGCGGCGGGGGGCGGGCGGCGGGTCCCTGCTCGCGGGAGTGCTACGAGGAGATCGTGGCGCTGGAGCAGGCCGAGGACCGCATCGCCAAGCTGGAGGAGGAGAACGGCAGCCTGCGGGAGCTGGTGGAGGACATGCGGGCCGCCCTGCAGAGCAGCGACGCCCGCTGCCTGGCGCTGCAGGTGGGTGCGGGAGCCGGTTAACAGGGAGCCCCGCTTAACCGCCCCTCGGGAAATCCGCTGTTAATAACCGATGCGGCCCCAGAACGATTTCGGAAAGGAGCGCGGCATAGACTGAGGCTGCTCTTTTCATCTCCGGCATCAACTTTTTAGCAAAGTTTGGTTACGCAGAGTCTTTAAGGGGAAACGTTGTATTTCCACCACTGCGACACTACGTATATTTAAGGGATGCACTGAAAACCACCCTGCTAAAATTGTAGGAAAGGTCAGTTTAACAAACCTAAGTGTGTAACGCCGCTTTTTCTACTGCACGTGCAGTCGCTCACTTATATACCAGTTATGCACCGTTGTGGGTTTTTTCCAAAGTAAGAAAGAACTTTTTGATTCTTACCCACACAAGCACATTTAGTGATTCAGTCGTAAATGCCCAAGAGCTTTACCTCAGAAACATCGGGAGCGTGTTTTCTTCGCAGCGTGGCCACGTGAGTTCAGAGTTGGAGCCAGTTCTGCAAACAGGCTGACGAATAGTCTCTGGCCCTTCTGCAGAGCCCCATTAGCTCTGGGGCTGGTTTCTGGTTCTGCTGTATTGGCTCAAGCGAAACACATACATACTGAACAGCAGTTAAATTACTCTGGCGTGAAATAGCATAGAGCAGGCAAAGCACCGAAGGGCTGAGCTCGCCGCTTGCTCCGGCGGGTCTGATCAGGTTGGAGTGAATACTAACACAATGCCCACAGAACTCAGCTCCATGCATGGCACTGCCATTTGGCATCAGCTGGCTGTCCAGCTTCACAACGTCCAGCATCGCAGCTGCAAGCCACTTTTACCATTTTCATTGGAAAAATGAAAGGAAATAAGAAGCAAACACAAAGTCACCAATCAAAGGCCCCAGAAAGAATCAGGAGGAGGACAAAGATTAGAGGTCCAGAACACCAACGGCTGCTCTCTGTTCACTTCTACTGAACACCACTTAAGAAACATAAATGGATTTTTTTTTTTTTCCAGAATACTACTTGCTTTTTGAGGGCAGACTAAAGTAATGACATTAAAGCTATACAGAAACTTGTGCAATAACCTAATTTTCCACTTTGATGAGTAGTTTTAAAATTAAATTTATAGATATGTATTTAAAAACTGCTTTCCAGGGACTGCTTCCTTATGTCTGTATTTCACAAAGGTAAGTAGCTTACGAGTTGCTGATCAACTATATGTCTTTTAAAAAGCCCCAACAAAACACAGTCCAGCTATTTTCAGTCTTGATTAAAATGGCAGTTGCTTTGAAACGCATCAATTTCTCCCTCCTTTCTGCTCCTGTTCATTATAGGTAGGACTGCGGAAAAGCCATGCTAACCATAAGGAAGAGGGGACCTGTTTTATAGGGAGTAACAGACAATTAACGCAGAACCACTCCCAGACCAAGTGCCTTCAAAGCGTCCTGAAGGAAGTGGAACTCATCCGGAGCTCCAGGGATGGGCAAATTGAAGAAGCAATTAGGTTCAATCAAGAGTTGGAAAGAGAGCTGAAGAGCTCTCAGGAAGCTCTGGTCAATCTGGAAGACTGCAACCGTAACCTGAAGAGGGAACAAGCAGAAATGAGGAAGAAGGTTGAGGAGGCGAGACATGCCGTCCTCAGCAGCCTTGGCAAAGTGAAGGAGCTAGAAGTGAAAGCTAACGAAGTGCCACATCTGCAAATATACATTCAGCAGCTGGAGTCAGAACTGCAGCACTATAGGTAAGTTTGAGTCCATCAAAAACTGCTTATAAAATCCAAGTATTGGAACATGAGTTAGCTTGAAAATCTCTGGTTGTAGCTTATTAAACGTCTCCAAATACATATTCTAAAATATAGCCAGAGGGAAATTAGGAGATACTGATCCATTTTCTTGGTAGGCATCCATAACGGAACTGGGTGCATTCAGCGGAAGGTAGGCCAAAATAAGGGTGCAGATCTACAGAGAGCTGAAGTCACTCCTCAGACACACAGCAATAGCACTCAATGTAGTAATAGTTCAACAAAGCCTCAAAAGAAATTGCTGACAGTCCTGCAGAATCCATTTCCAACAAACTTATTCTTTCACCTTAACTAATATAAATTCAGACATTTCCTGCTAGTTAAGTCACACATACAAAGCCAGCTGTAATCAGATGGCTGATACTCCGTTCCTTATGAAAGCTGTCCAACTTGTCATACGAATTGGAGAAAACCACACAAGGCCAACTTCTCGCCAGCAGTTTTAAACTCTGCTATGACTTTATCCCTTCTTCACTGACAGAATATGTCATACACCGGAAGAGAAAAGTTAAAACACTTTCCTAAATCCACACAATAATATAGTGGGACTCTCTCACAAAAAAAATACATCATCCAACTAAACCCCACGTTTGTAATAGCATAAACAAATATGTTTCAAAAACTCAAAGTTGGTCACGAATGTAATAGCTCACTGCTTTTGTTGCTTTTTTATCTCAGACAAAACTTGGACTCATGACTGGTTACTAAGTGCCAGGCAATTCTGCCCAAGTTTCAAACTGACCTATGGAATGAAATGTTTATATTTTCACTGACCCAAAGTAAAGCTAATATTCAGTATTTTTTTTCCTAACTGTACTAAAACTAGTATTTTAATATGTTGTCTATTCTGAACTCCTAGTCTCTTCCTAAACTTATACTTCCTCTGTTTGCTTATAAGAAGAATTCGGAGGTAGTTATTTGTAGCATCATAGCCATTGTACTGTTTTATGAGGGGAGGAAATTCTAAAAATAATAATTTTATCCGGTGTCTCTCTGTAAGCATTGTGTATGTGAATACCTGTGGTGGTTGCAGAAGATAAAAGCATTTATTTAAGCATCTATAGGATTTTAAAAATGCTGTGAGGGCACACAGCATCCAAGACGATTGTCATTTACAGGCATATCTGGATGAATGATACAACTGTTAGTGCCGAGATCGATCACACTGTTTGTCTAGTCTATCAAGTTCTCCCTAGCATGAGCACCAAAGACTGAAGTTAAGGTCTTGTCCTGCAGAATTGCTTTTTCAAAGTATGAAGCATAAAAAAAATCACCTTTAAGTAGGTAGAGATGAACTAGTTAAAGGCAATAAGAAACGTCAACTGGGCCTTGCAGAGCACGAACTTTTATGGGTTACAGCAAAACAAATAGTGTGAGCTTAAAAATGTAAATTATATATTCTTTGTAAGATACTCTTCATCTGTAAGATTTACTTTAAAATTCCATGCTAATTTAAAGTGGGCTTAAAGCTCAGGAACGGTGCTAGACTGACCATTTGGAAGCTACACCCTTTTTTTAGCCCTGCCACACATTTAGCGTAGGACCAGGCCAGCTACCAGGTGCAAGACCCTTTAACGGGTCTTGATTCTGTGTTAGCCATAAAGCACTGCCATCCCCCTGTCCATATAATATGTCTCTTGGCTTAACAGTTTAAGAGCAGAGCCGCTTAATCATGACCGTGACTTGCATGCCTGTGGTCATATTCCACAGGTGTGCAGTATATGGCATACCATAATTCCACATATTCCACAGCGTGGCACCGAGATGCCCAAACTGGCGGAAAATAGGTAAATTAAGCAGTGCAGGGCTCTGTGTCACTGCGATGAAAAAGCTTAAGACCAGCGGGGCTCTCTCTACCCTATGCAGCCAGAAGCATCATAGCTTGTCCCACTCACTTTACTCGCTTACACTTGTGCTACAGATGGCAGAAATTCCTTCTGCTCGTAAAGAATCATCTTCTGCTGTTGTGCAGAAGTCCAAACCCCATGGGCATAGTTTGAGTTAGATGCTAGGAAGTACATGGTGAGGGAAAGATGATGAATTGGCCAAAGCAGAGAGATGGAGAGACAGCTGCTATATCCCATGGGTTTTTCAGTCAATTGGCAAGCGTATGACTTGTAATGTTATTCAAGTCAGTATGTATTTAAGTTAGTATTCCAGCGAGCAGTTTTCTCCACAAAAAGTCTGTAATCATGTAAGCAGGATTAATGCTGCGAGGCAGCAGCGGAAAGCAATGGGTGAGGATTTGAGTATACTGCAGAAAGCATTTAAGGTTGCAGACTTGTCTCCTGAGAATTCCCCTTAACTGGCTTTTGGTACGGCCACTGTTTTACTTCAGCCGAAGTCTAACTTCTTCCAGAGAGGATCATATTCAAGCATGAGACCACTCTATGAGTTTTTCATGCTGCTCCTATTTATACTTTTGCATTTCTAAAGTAAAGAAGAAAATGCTTTCTTCTTTTAGGTTCAAATTGTCAAAGCTCTTTAAGCGTCTAAATCCCACTTCTAGACCTTCCTCTTACACCAACTTGCTATCAGTTAGGCCTGGAATCACAACAATGACTTTAAATTATAATCCCTAACTCAGGAAACAACATAGTTTGCATCTATTCAGGAAAGCGTTTAAGTACCTGCAAGTGATTAAATGTTTTCCTGAATTGAGGTACCTAATTACAATTGCCGTTTCTGCCCACAGATTCATATTCCTGCAAATTTGATGCAAAGTGTTGCTATCAACATCTCTGGTAAATGTTTGCTAACTCAAGTTTCTATGACTTAAACATGAACTTTTTCTGAGTACACAGGTTCCTGTATCGGGGTTTGACACATCCCTGGCATGTTATTAGATTCCAAAGCCACCCTAGTTGGCCGAATAGTTCATAGATATTTCTTGTCTTAAGGTGCACACCCTGTTCTTCCTACGCAGGATGCATGTCTCAGCTTTTGGTTCCCTATTTTCTCCACCATTAGAAATTTGCTCTATTTTTTAATTTTTTTTTAATTCCTGTCAATTTAATGAGTCAGCTCAGATACTTTAAATTTCAAGAATTCCTTACTGGAAAGCATAAGTTAGATTCATTTCAGAGGAAGAAGACATGTCACAAGAAATTGTATGCTTTATCATTGCTATTATATCAAAAATGCATAATTCACAATGTAAGTACACAGAAGAGTTTAGGAAGTTATGTAAACCCCGGTTTTGATGCAGTGCAACCCAAAGAGTTATTTTCATTTTGTGCTGGTGCGCTTGATTTCATTTTCCCAGGTATAGGGCTTTTCATTTGTTATTACTGAAGCTCAGCTTTTTGATTTTTGGACTACTCCTCCAGTTTCTTAAAATAATATTGGGACTAACCTCCAAATTGTGGTCATTCCCTCCCAGCTTGGTGTCAATCGCACATTTGTAGTTTCTCTTTCAAAAGCTGGCAGGCTAAATGAACATACTGGCTAGGTCCCAGGACAGATTCTGGTAACCTCCACTTGAGACAGTCTCTTTATCCAAGAGCAAATCATTAGCAGATATTCCCTAAACTCTTTTTTTTTTTTTCAATAAGTTTTGCTCCAGCTCAAGGTGACACCATCCATGTATTCTGATATACTATGATTTATAAATATTATTTGAGTGCCACATATACAAATGTTACTACAACAAAAACGTCCCATCTACTGCTTCTCTTTATCCATTCAGCCATTTTCCCTGTCAGAGAATGAAATTAGATTGGTTTGACGTGAATTGTTCCTGCCAAATATAAGTTGGCTCTGTTTTCTATACTATGTTGTAGGTGGCTTAGAAATTGATTAGTGAATAAAGTTTACTGATTTTCTTTTCTCTCTTTAATAGCATTGGAGGGGATAACAGAATTTAACAACCTTTTTCTGATCCCAGTGTAACAAATACAAAGAAAGGTCATTTAGAATTGAAGTAGATTTCATAATGGAGATATTCACAGAGGTTTTATGTTGCTGTGTTAGCCAGCAGCACAGTAATTACATAGGTCAGTGGAAGGGGTCATAAAATACCAAAAATGCTTCCCATATGCATGGTCTGTCTCCCAAATTACTTAATCATCCATCAGCATTTATATGTGTTAATGAGTAGGAATTCTTTTTACACATGGAACGCAGATGCTTGTTTCATCCCCTCATATTCTCTTACAAATATGAAAGTGGAGCCCTCTAGCATAGTTTCCCTCATTTATTTCTTTTATAAAGTCACCAGTGTTAATTCTTCTAAAGAAGTTACGCTTTCGGTTATCCTATATCAGAAGTAGTTCGATTTTTCTTTTCTTTTAGGAGGCAATGTCCTGATCTTTTCAATAATTTCTAAGGTTATCATTTACTCTCTAAAACAGAACAAGGTGGACCAGACAGATCCAAATCGATAATCCAAGAACAGGAGAGGAACATGGAAATATTCCTAACTGACACAGAGTCAGCTGTTAGGTGAGGAGACAAAAGCCCTGGGAAGGGAACACTACTCCACAAAAGGTGGTGTATATAGTAGGTTATTTCCAAACTGAATGATAATGCCTATTTTATATTTAGACGTGCTAGAACTGTTCTTCTATTTAAAAAGTTAGACATTAAATAAAGAAAATCTGGACAACTTTCTGCTTGTCTAGTGTCATCAATATCAACTATTTGCTGGTTGTGAAGTGCATCTTGACAGTTTATTTCAGATGGCACAATTTGCATGGAGACTGTGGGTGTATACGTGCTGGACTACACAAAAGTCTGGCTAGAACTGCAGATGATAAGCGTGTCCTTGGACAAGAGCAACAACAGGCAGGGAGCAGTGACTGATGGCAGTCAGTAAGAACAATGACAATCAGGGAACTGAACTCACAGGAGGTGAACCAAAACGTTACTTTGCGGAGCCTCTTGCATCTGCAAGAGCACTCAAGCAGATTGTTCTGGATGAACTGATGTCATCTCGTTTTATTTTCTAATTCTGCTTGTTCCTAATATTTTCTTCTACTTAAGACTGTAAGAAGTTATATATTACATAGAAGTCTGCCAAAACCCACAGATCTAAGCTTTTCAAGAAGTTAACAGTAACAGGTGAGTATGTTCCCATCATGCGAAGCTTAGACTACTTGCACGTCTCTAGTCATAAAAGAATCACGAGCTAAGCAAGCAAATGAGATTGCTGCTCATTTGAAACACTTTAAAGGAACGTTCTGATTTCACAAAAAGGGACAATGGAAGGTATTGTTATATATGGTAGAGAGAACTGCACAGAGCAATTCAAATACATTAACTTGACGTTGAAGAAAACGTCTAGTATCTCTTTCTATGGAAGGGCTAGTTTTATTTCAAATGCAAGATTCTTTCAGTTCATTTTAGCATTCCCAATACTTGCCTCCCATAATAATAGCAAAACCTTTACTTCAAATCCGTTCAAATTAGCGCAAATGCATTTATCCACAAGGAAACTTGTACTTAGGCGCTAATTCTGGTGTTGGAAACGTAGCCAGTTCACTGGCCTTTTTCAGTGCTGGGCTCTTAGTTACACAGCGTTTACCCTTGGGAGACTTTCCCTGGTTCCTCACTAAATCCTCCTTTTCATCTGGCTTGCCTTATTTGCTGTGTTGGGAGTAACTCAGTGTGAGCACAATAGCAATGCCACACATATGGACGCTGGGGTGGACGTGCTTTCGCCGTGTCCCAGGCTTCCTCCCGCAGCTCTGAGCAGGCAATGTTTGTTGAACTCGCTGTAGCTGTCACTTAGCAGCCCCCATCACACACACCTTTCTGGGGACGGAGAGATTAAAGCGTACTACAAGCCCTGCCGTCATCAGCAGTAACAAAAAGATAGGTTCAAGCCAAAGGAGTTAGTTTTGTCACCTCATATGCAGTATCTGACACATGCAGTTGTCTTTAAAAGCTGCCTCCCGTCCTTCTGTGTGTAATTTGAATCATGCTAACCCCTCCTGTACCAGAGAAATTATTTTTTCCCCAGAAGGTGTGCAGTCAGTGTTTCTGCAGCTACTCTCCCCTTGAATTGGTGCCTGGAAATTCCACCAGCAGCTTGGTGGACCCCCACAGTGCACCTCTGTCCTTCATCTGGCTGCCCTGACAAGCTGCATCGCAGCTTTCTGGCTTTATAGTCTTTCCTCCAGAAAACGGACACCTTCTACTGCCCAAACTTTCTAGGTGTTGCAACATATTATCCGTCTTGTCTTATGTCAGCAAAAATCAAAGATTCATTTCATACACAAAGATAACTTTAAAGTAAAGAAAAAAATCAATTCCCCCCACCCCTTTCAAATAATTTCATAAGCCTGGACTCCCTATCAGAGGCTACACCACTTGGAAAGCACGCCTCCCAGAACAAAGTCACTTTCTCCCTGTCATTGCAAGAACCAAAATCAAACAGAAGTGGTCCTAGCTCATAAACAGCCCTCGGTTGCAACCCTCTGGATTACTTGGGTGAGCTCCTGTACAGCACCTTCCTGTATCAAATATTAGCAGTATGTCACTTTCTGCCATAAAGGCTTCCTAGGTTCCTTCTGCCTGGTGGGCTTGACTCGCCAGTGATAGGGCATCACTGGCGTCTACTGCTATTGCGCTCAATTCGGAGACCTTAGAACTGCATTAACCTCGATATCATCCATCTGACAGACCCTGACACTTCAGATCCCGCTGCGTGCAGATACAAGCACAGCAAACTCGATGCATTGGGGTTATTCCAGGAACAGAGTTATTGGTTTGACAAGACTGGCATCTATGCACCTCTCTTGACCTAAAATCCAACTAACATCAGTGTAGGAAAGCTGCATAAAACCCACCATGATTTATTATCAAGAAAAAGGCATCTGTAAGCCAAGTGTTTGTAGCCTCCTGTCACAGAGTGTTACAACTCGTTACGAACCTCACTGGGGAGCCAGGAGGACTGATGCGTGTTGGCTGCGCAGTCCCGCACTTGGCCTCTCATTTGTTCCTTAAGTAAACCGGACAAGTTTGTAGCCCATTCCACACAAAAGAGCACCTGCAGGAAAGGATGCTTGCCAAAGCGCTCCAGTTCTTCCCCACCTCACTAGAAGGTGTCTGTGTGACCAGGTCGCACTGTGCTGCTCTCCGCTCGTACACTCCTGTGATCAGACCTGTTGAATTCATTAGGAGCATAACTTTGCTTATAGGACTAACAAGACCATAACTGGGCAATAAATCTTTTACTGAATGGAAGTCTGCCAAACCTCCCTAATAAATGCTTTGAAGAGCCAGCAGTATTTTAAAAATTTACTTTTTCTTCAAGTTAGTTTTGTAAGACAAAGTAGTAATATATAACCTCGAAGCACAACCTGTGGCTTATACTTGGGGCTTCTACATTTACCTCCCTGGGTGTCAAATATACTGACAAAAACCTGAAGTAAAACACCAGCGGCAAGATCCTGAGAGGACCAGAGCATTGACAAGTGCTCAGTCAAGCACTTAAACACACATTTAGTATAAAGTACTCGATGACTCCACTGAGCCCCTCCAGAGATAAAATTAAAACAAATCAACCAAGCATATCTCGAGTAGGTTTAGTGTGTGTCATTTTTGCTGTCAATTCACATAAGTGACTTTGAAAATCTACTACTGCTGGTCATCTACATTTGGGCACAAGCAGAGAATTCTCTGTTCTTTTAACCTTTTTATTCTGCTGGAGGAATAAAAAGGGAAGAAATTTTATTTATTATTCATAAAACTGAAAATTACTTCATGAAAATGAGGGGAGGAGGAGTTCTACTAAAGCAAAAAAGTGATTATTTGCTCTTTGCTCCTCATCTCACTTTCCTTCAGGATACAAAATAGACAAGGTAGTTTGTAAGAGAGATGCTGACAACCCAAGTTTTCAAACAGATTAATTTGTTATGCTAAAATAGTCTGCGCTCTGAATATGGAAGGATTAATGATCTGCAGGGGTGGAGGCCTTATCTCTTGAATACATCCCCAAACTGACAATGATACGACAAGATGAGTAAAGTCACCCTAGAATAGTTCAAGGGAAATTTGTGTATGCTATGCTTAAACAACAAAACAAAATCCAACAAAAAGCTTTTCTAATTTATGCACCAGAAAAAAAGCATGGAATCATGAAACCTGGAAATGGTAGAGGGACCAACCCACTCAAACCGGTCCTTTGATTTGCAAGAAATACGCTCTGTTTCAGCAGCTTTCTTCAACCGGTTGTCTACTAGTGTTAGCCATCCAGAGAAAGAAATTAATCTAGCCTTCCAATAGATGCACAGGCAACCATTCTATTTCATTGTTAACTTAAATTCTCAAAAAGCTCCTCTATGTGACATAAATACTAAATTATCTGGAGACCTGGGGAAATATCTAGAAAGTAAAATTAGCTGACTCCATGACTTCACTGGGAACTTGCCATAATGCAAACCCAAAGCCAAGCTAAGTTCTTAAACCCCATCCTTGGGATAGCACAGGCAAGATCCAAAGATTTTAAATACCATGACATTACTTAGGACACTGCCAGGCATACTCCCATAGAGGCAGATATTCGATCTGTATGTAAAACTGCCTAGACTCTAAGCAGGTTGGGGGACGAGCTAATAAATGTCACTGATTTTAGGAAATACAACGTAGGCAGTTTCTGTATTTTCAATGACACGAGACAGTTATTTAGCAGTACTGCAAACATCTGCTGGAGTATGCTCTGTTTACCCATCTTCTCACTGTAGTCCTGTTGAATCACTGGCCGTGTTTAGCGTACTGTTCTCTTCCCTTCATTCTCCAGTACATTTTTTCAACTTTATCAGCATCTTGGCTGCCTGCTTAGCAGAATGATTAACATCCAGACTGATATTTGCCTCCCTAGTGCTTGGCTTAGCCTATTCTCTTTGTGATACTCAGCGTATTTTCCTCTCTTTGCCAGATTTGCCTGGCAGTCTGAGTCTCAGCTATTCTGAGCTGTAGCCACTGAAACAACCTAAGAAAAATGCTGCCCTCAAACTAGAAAAAAAGATAGAAAAGAATGCGCTATACTATAAGTAAAACTTTGCTTAAATGGTCTCGGCATCTGATCTTAAAGCTTCACCTTCCGAGATAATCACAAACGGAAAATTCTAAGAGAGACTGAGATTTTTGGGGGGTAGAGGGGAAAGAAGAAGGGCAGGAGGATCAGCTGGTCAATGTTTTTGCTTCAGTCCATTATAAAGAAGAGATATTTCCACAATTCCAGATGTGGAACCTATCTGTGTGCTCAAGTTGAGCAATCCAAAAGTTGTAAGATATATCAAGAGGCTGGCTTTAGTTGTTATTTACAGAGATAATTCTTTATCTAGGAAAAAAGGGGGTTTTATACATTTTTATAGCTTTTCATAATGCCCATCTGAAATTCTGTCAAATTCTATTAAAAATTAATATGTGTCCTTAAAGGATGACAAAGTTGCAGCTCAAAGACTGAAAACATGAAGCATGGAACGAAGCTTGATCATTATCGCAGGTACCTGTATCACAGGATGCTGTGTTCTCTTTGCCAATGCCATTTCACACAGGAATGTACGTTATATATCTATAAAAAAAAAGGCTGGAAAATAAACGTCAAAGGCAAGCTTTGAGCATGATGCATGTTATACAGAAGTAAATTTCTACACAAGTAACTTCAGCCTTCACAGCACAGTGCTTAAAACCACTTGAAAAATAAGTAGAGGCTGTGATTGACTGTGTGTTGCAGTCCCCCCTGGTTTGTGGAAAAAATGTTCTCCGAAGGGTGCCTGAGCTTCAAGCTCTAATTGCCACCACAGCACACATCATCCACTTCAAGAAAAGAGGTGCCAAGTGTTAGGAATCAGGTTACAGTGGAAAGACCCCAAACCTTTCAATAAATCTACAGAATAAAACCAGGCCCTGTGCTTTGTTTTGTGAAGAGCCTCTTTTCACAGCAGAATGTTTCAGGGAAGGTTCGTGATGTCACATTAATCATAACACTGAAAAATCTGGTATTCACAGCACATCTGCTCTGCTTTTATTCTCTGTACTTGACCCCATCACATGTCCTTGGCATTAGTTCACATAACATAAAAGTATCTGGAACTGCATATGGTGAGGTCAGCCAAGTTTAAAGCAGAACATTGTCGGGTTTAAGCTGAGCTCTGAGGATAGTGTTTTCACACTCCCAGAACTTGTGGGTCTAAGTAGCACTCTGCTTAGCAGAAAATTACGCAAGACACAAATATGAGCAATCAAAGCAAAGCCGACGCTTAAGGAAATTGTAGAAGAATAGGTTATGCTACCCGTTTCTGTCTCAGCATATATCCAAAGGTGGGGTTTCCAACTGTGTATGTGCAACTGAGGGTACAGCTGTATTTTGTTCTGCGTCAGTGTGTTGACTCCCGGTGAGCCTGCTCTGGAGCTGAGGGCAGCATCGCTGCATCAGCATGACATCCGAGAACCCCAATTCTCCGAGTTCCACGGAGCTGCAGAGCACAATCCCCAGCTCTTTGGAGGTAATTCAACTGCTTTTACACTGCACAACACAGGCACACGCTCAAAAGCACAGGTCTCAGATATTCTCTACTGCAGGACAAAGAGACATCAAGAGGGCTGTTTATAGTGGTTCAATTCGATGGCCTGACAGAACTGGCATGAATGAGGTAAACATTGTAAACATTTGGACCACTCTCACCTACAGTGACTGCTCTGATTTCATTTAGACACAGGCAAAGTACTCAAGGATGAATAGTTTATCCTCCAAAAATATAATTTGGAATCAGTTTAAACTATTTGTATATTTAGGTTTCGTCAGGTAAGATTTCACATAGAGGAAAATAAAAGGAAAAGCAGAAAAATTGTGGTCTTTTATTTAGGCATTTTCTTGCTGGAGTGTTTTGATTTTTCCTATCTGAAAAACATTAAATCAGTGTAGCTGAATTGAGTTCCAATATACATTAAGACACCAAAAAAAAAAAAAAAAGAAATGAAACCAGAATGAAATATTTCATGTTGAATAGGCAGTTTCCTTAGATGCAAAACATTTTTTACAGATTCCTAATTCAACCAACCAAACACCACCACCCTCCCCCCCTGAAAATATCTGAACAGCTCTAAGCAGAAGTTACAAGAGAAGCTGGTCTTTAGTCTGAAAGATCTGTGTTTCCATTAATAAATGTATATAGCTCCGTTTAATTTCCAGTGCTATCCACGGTCCCCAAGGACAAATCCTTTAGCTGAGAGAAAAGAATAAGAAAAGTACAAATAAGGCGGCTCTTAGCTGAAACTGTCAGAATGCCTATCTCTGGAGTGCTGGAGCCCTGGCTGTGAGGTGACTGGTTTTGCAGGAGGAGAAGCCTTCTGGCTGTGAAATACGAACCCCACTGGCAGAATATTCCCAGGTGAATGCACCGACTTTGAACGAAAGACCTTTCAGTGTAGCCAGGGGGTTGATCTCTTTCAGAAAAGTTATGATTAATCTCTATACAGAAGAGTTATATACTGGGTCTATTCTTGTGCTGTCAATCTAACACTTGCTACTTTTTGTCCCTTGTTAAAACAAAAGTTCTTTGCAGTATAACGTCCTTCCTACTGTTTGTGTGGTGCTTTCTTCTGTTCGCTCTCTTCTGTTGTTACCTACCTGCTTTGCTCTCTTCAGTTTTTTGTTCATCGTGATTTCCAGTTTCCAAATGATGCTTCAGATGCATTTAAAAATAGGAAACTTTAAAAAGCAAATAAACGTGAAGCTTTTTAGGTAAATACTATGCAGCATATGAATGGTCTAAGCTCTGAATTCACATCAAATAATCATGATCAAAGATCTAAAATCCTAAGAGTTTTGAGGTGTTTAGATCTGTACTTTATATAAATCAGAGAAACTGTCAATCCCTGAGGTTTGGCACTTGTTATGAAGTACTAAAAGTCATTTATACTTAAATTGCAGTTCTCCAACCTTATCAGTTAAGGCTCTGCTTCTGCAAACAGCACTGTCTTGCATCAAAGTCATCTTTTCTTCTAGTTAGGATACAGGTTACTTATAATCCAACCGGCCTCTTTATTAAATGATGTTGTTCTTAGCACAGAGGAGTATTAATGCTGGAATGGTAGCAATTATTTTTTCCTCTCCCAAGCAAAGCAAGTTTTTCTGTGGCAGACTCCCATGGACTAGCTAAATTAATGGAGCTGTGTTTCGTGAACGAGCGTGACACACGGTACAGAAGTCACCGGGAGGTAAATGATGCTTTGCTGCCTCATGGATTCAAGTTGAAACTAATTCTATTCATCTGCATTTACCTGTCGTTATATACAGGAAACAAACAGAAAATAATCCCTGAACAAAGCGATGACTCCATAGGCAGAGCCCACAAAAGACACCCTGAGCCCTCCAGTTTATCTGGTCAGTCCCTGGAAGGCAGAGCTGAACTGCAATTTCTTCCCTTCATGTGGCTCTATAAAGAAAGAAAAGGCCATGGTGAACAGGAGCGGGGAAAGAAAGAGCAGTTATGCTCATTACCGTGAAAAAGGAGCTGTCAAAGTGTCACCTTCTTTCATCCTTCCTCCCTTGCCAGCCTTTTTTTTTTTTTTTTTGACCCAGGGAATGGAAGCTTAAATCAAACAGTCAGAATGAATGATGAAACTGCATAGTTTGTACAAAACAAAACAAGAGGCTGTTGAGAGCGGTAAAAAGGGGGCCCATCCGAAGGCAGCAGACAACGCCCAGCTGTTGGTTCCCCTGATTTCATTACGAGAGAGGCTGGTGCTTAAACAGACACGGTGGCAAGACAGACCCCCTTCCTCCTCCATCTGTAAATACAGCCTGTAAGGATCCTGCATGCATAAAATGGACAGCAATGCCTGGATATTTATCTTTGGTCAAAGGGAACAGGATTAGTAAGATGAGCAGCATAATGAAGATCTGAACTATCATCAGTCAGGTTTCAGACAGGGTCAGAGTACTGGTTCGAAACGAAGTTTTAATACTGGCAACAAGAGTAGCTAATTTTAATTAAGTTCTATGTTGGAGAGAGAACGGTATAACGGCTTACAACAGGCAAGATGAATGTGAGCTGGGAGAGCTATTGAAATACAGAAAGAAAACCATATACTGTATTGTTTTTAAAAGCAGGCTTATGAATTATCCATCAATTCAACATGCAGAGGCCCGAGTCCACTTTTGGGTGTTTATTATTTTTGGTGAAGTTAAGCAAACCAATGCTTTTGAATGTTTGGTTTGTGCTTTAACCAATCCTAAAATAAAGCACCTTTTCAAACGCAAAATTCTTCCCAGGACCCTGGGAACATGTGTCTTTGCCATGCTTACAAAAATGCTAGATTTTTTTTTTCCGTCAGTTTATAAATGGAACTGTAAACCCATGATGTGGCCCGGAACATAATATACAAAGTGCCAGGTCAGAGGTGAATGCTATCAAACAGGTGTAAAAGTAGTTTGTGGCTTAGATTGCGTATCCTTAAGTTTAAAGGGCTTTTTTCCCCCCGATTAAACAAATGCATACTGCATGCATCATTAACGTACCTAGTGGATGATATGCATTATAGATTTTATATTTTAAAAATATCGATTCATGTTAAAAGAAAGGGTACCCTGTCATACATTAAAAACCATGATCTATCAAGATGCTTCTATCTCATTAAAAACACTGCAGAAGATACTATAGTTCAGAGGCGAGTCTGAATTCATCTCTGGAATTAAAAGCAGTAAAGTTCCACCTTAGTAATTTGATTCATGTCTCAACTAAAAGCGCATTTGAATCACAAAGCTTGGATTCAGCTCAGAATAGTCACTGTCTGAGGGGGAGCTGGGTACGTAACTTCAGTTTTGTGCTAATTCTAACCATGACTGGTAGTCTGCCTTGGTTGGTACTCAAAAGCACGTTCGTTTGGTCTGTATTTTAGCTGGAGAAATATGTTTTGTATCACATGGTAAACAAAGCTGCAATAATGTGATTATCATTTGATTTCTAGAGAAAATAATAATGAAAATAAAAAATAAAAAAATTACTCAATTATCCAAGATGTTAAAAACAAGGATCAGCTGTGAGGAATTGCAGCATGATCTGAGGATACTGAGGGGCTGGATGATGGCAGGTGACGCTTACCATGTTAATGAAAACTGATGTACTTCGGGGGTGGGGAGGTGTGAGGGGATAGTGGATGACATGCATTATAGATTTTATATTTTAAAAATATCAATTTGTGTTAAAAGAAAGGGTACCCTGTCATACATTAAAAACCATGATCTATCCACCATGATCTACCAACCCAAAAACCAGTTCCAGATTCAGTGGAACAGATACAGTGCTGCACTCTGAGCTTATTATAACTGCTCGGGAATGATATCTTTGAGCTTTGTAACTCTAAGAATGTATCTGTTCAGTTGCTGAGTTGCAGTGAGGAATATAGAACAATACAAAGAAAACAATTACGTGCATTCACAGAATACCCGTTTCAAAGAGAAAATTGTGATCCTTCCACCTGAAACAGAATAAAATTGGAAAAGGCCTAGAAAAGGCAACAAGCGTGGAAAAAAAAGACACAGAAGCTCCTTTAGCCACTTGCAGGTGTGGAAAAGAGATAGATGAGGAAAGATACAAAAAAGGTCTATAAAATTTTCCTTGAGATCAAGAAGATGAATAGGGAAGAATTGTTCAGTCTCTTCCAATGCAAGAACAATGAGTCATCACATGAAAGCAGGAGGCAGGTTCAAAGCAGACAAAAAAAAGTGGTTCTTACACAGTGGGTTAAGCAAGCTGTGGACTACCTTTTCCCCCAAGATGCTTAGCTTGATGAAAGGTTACGTGGATTAAAAAAAGCAACTAAAATACCAATTAAAAAAAAAAAAAAAAAGACAAACCTTAGCTGGTATTAAATAGAAAGACGATATCCTCTGCTTGAGTCACCAAGCAAATCTACACACATAGTGCAGCGAAAGGCCAGGGAAGGACTAAGGATGCAATGGGGTATGTGAATATCAGGGGAGACGTATGTATAAGTATTCTCTCTGAACTTTTAATGTACATAAAGTGACAAGATATAGTTTGATGTTAGGAGTGTCTGTAACGACACCTTGTCTTCATCTGCAAGAAGCCCAGGTTGTTGCTCTCAGAATCAAGCTTACCTCACACGCCTACAATTTAAGAGGACCTGTGCTCTAAGCTTAGCCCTGACTCGGGCTTAAGACCGTAGCTTTGGAAGAATCATTGACATTTTCCTTCACATCACTTTCCCCGTCTAAAGAGATTATAATGACCACAGAAGTAGACAGCTATTACCCACCTTAGTTAATGGTTCTACAATTACCTGTAAGATCGGGAAAGATGAACTACAAGCTTACAGATGCTGTTTAAGTCTTTGTGCATCTAAAGGAGAGGTGGTGAAGTACTGTTCCTACAAAACATCCCCGATACCTGGATATTACCAGGATTTCAAGTGGATGAGCTTTTACTCTGGTAAGAAGAATTTCTGAGTTATAGTGATAAATATTAGCTAGAATTTTGAAAAATCTCTGAACCCTGTATTTCAGTGTGAGAGCCAAACTCTGACTCTCAGCTTTAGATGCAACTTTCTCCTGTTAACAACCTAGCACAGCATTTTTTGCACACTCCTCATAAGCATCTGCTTGTGGGACATAACGAGTAGGATACAGGATTAGATAGCTGAGGAGTCCAACCCAAATCTAGTATGACAAAACCCTGCACAAGTCCCTGCCTTCAGGTCTGCTTTCACGTTGGAGAGACTGCTTGATGGATGCCTATTGTCCGGTCTCAAATCACTTAATTCATTTCCATTCAAATCACAGAAGTTCCCCGCTGCGCTGGAAATCAGCACGCACTATTCAATGTAGATGTCAGGTTTTGTGTAAGAGACAGCCATACCAATATCGCAAAGACCCTTTTTATCCGCTCATGCCTACAGCAAAATTTAATCTGAAAAGCTAGGCTTAGAGTTTCTGACGTGCTGGCACAGCAAATATTTTCCTACGTAATTGAAAAAGATCATTTGTAAGAGTGTTGGCCCAGTGGTTATCAACACAGGCTGGGATCTGGGGGCAAGCAGAACATTTTCAAAATATTGTACGTTTTTCAGAAATAAAATGTGTAGTTTAACATTTACATTTATTTGGCCTGGGTGCTGTTTGCAGCTGGCTGTCACGGCCATCTGCTGCTATTGCCCTGTTTACATTTTCTCACCTCGCTCCAAGTGGCTTTGTATGTGCACACATATGCACTATTAAAGATTTTGTTCAATAATTTAGAGGGCTGTGTGATACCTTACATTCACTGTGCATATGCAACTGCCTCACCCCTATCTGCCCATAAATGCACATCTAACTTGGTTTCTCACACTCTGTCAGGGCTGACAGAGAGAGCAAATGCTGTTGTATAACCCTGCAAAGAGGGACTTCTCTCATTTCTAGTCCAGGTAGAACTACTACATTGTATCTTACTGAAAAAAGGAATGAAGATGTTTAAAATGTATTAATGAGGAATCCTCTTTTCCTTTAAAACCCCTACAAGGTATAGCCTGACTATACAATGGAAGAGAATCAGACTGAGGTAGCTGTCCTGTAAAACAGAAAGCTTAAGTAGATTATGTGATACAAATTATTAAATATATGGCACGCATTCAGACCACCTGCATTCTTCACTTAATTTTCAAGAGCAAAGCAGTTATTCCAAACTTGACCAACACCATTGCTTAGGAATAAATGGATTTGATTTTAAATAGTACTGCTGCTCCCATAACAGTAGGCTTTTATTAATAAATACACTATGACCACTCAAACTATTATTACACTTATTTCAACCATTGTAATAATTCATGTCACCACAATAATAACTATTTGGTTTTAAATGGTACGATGAGGAAGTAACTTTGCCTAATAGATGTTATTACTTTGTTCTATGCAAATGTGGCCAAGGACTTATCTATATTTTGAACTGACATTCATGTTTGTTATTTCAGAAGCCTCTTATTTCAGAGGTTACTGTATACTTGCCAGAACGGAACATATAAAATACAGCCCCATCCTGAGTATTTTAGTCCTAGATAAATGTATATGTGATAAAGGAGCGTGATGAAATGATCTGTTTAGATTGTCAAGAAAAATCTCATTTAAAATCTGTTCACATAAACATATATCTTGGAGCAGACTGCATGCTATGAATTCTAGAGAACTCTTATCATGAATATCAAATACAGACAATTTTAAAAGCAAATTATAATTCAGAAGAGTTACGCTTGGACTAGAAGATGGCTGTAGGTCCCTTCCAACTGAACTATTCCATTCTACAAGGAGAATTCACCAGCTCTGTAAATAGCGCATTGTAGTTTTCTGCTTCAGGAAATTTAATTTTGAAAAATAAGCCGTGTTTTATCAGATTATAAAGTTGCAGGTCTAATCCCCACAAAGTTCTCCTTTATGGATTGCTTTGTGCTTTCAACTTAGGGAACTCTTTTTCATTGTTACAGGTGATACACTGGCAAATAAGCATAGATACACAACAGCATGTGCTGCTCTACTAAAACATATACATGGTTTTTGCTACGTTTTATATGTGATGCTGAAATTGATCTCTAGAGCACCTTTCAACTGGCCACAGACCCAGAGGGAACAAAAAAGCATTTAATTAAAATAATCTAAATTTGGATTCCAGAGCCATTGCTCAGGAAATTAACCCATGCACTAGATGAGTGGTTAGATGACAGCTTGAGATCCATACCGGCATTACACTTGAAGCTTCTAAGTTTTCCTTTTCTTTTCATACATCTGCTAGAAGAAGAGACAAATACATTGCCTCAAAGTGACGTTACTTCGATTTCAGCATTTCTTATCTAGGATTAGAGAACATCAGGCATAGTTTGGAGAAGTGCTGATCATCCCCAGGTCCTGCTGATCCTTGCAGTCCACTGACAGTAGAAAGAATAAGTCAATCTCGCCTCTGTCAGCTGTATCAGCCATACAAAGTGAGGCATTCCCCACAGTTCCCCAGAAGATGCAGTTGCTAGAGACAGTATGATCATTATGTTTATTATTTAAAAATAAACAAACACTTAAAAATTGTGAAGAATTACATGCACTGAATCCTTTGGGAGATTTTTAAGGAGTAGAAAGTGTATTACTTCCAAGCTAGCGTCTCATTAACGTGTTAATATTTTTTTAGCTTACGTTTTCTTCTGTAATAACATCGTGATGTGAGAAGTCAGTAACAAGAGCAGCACTGAACAGGGCAGCACCATAACTATAGTGCAAAATCTAGTTTTCCTCATAGAAGCCAACAAACCTGTCAATTAATCCCACCCTCGGAAAAAAGGCTATTCTGCAAACAAAGCTTTGTCTGCTCAGATGCAGCCTTTACAGTTCAGTGGGATCATAGCAATAGACAGAGCCTGGAAATAGCAAAACATGATTTCTTTTTTAAAATCCTCTATGAGACCTTTGGGGTCTTTTCATGCACTGTACATAAGCATAGCGTGGTTTTATTACGCCGCAAGGAGTGAAGGTGGTTGGTCTGCTCGGCATGAATTACTGTCGGCTGTTTGTCTACTGCTGTGGAGGCCCTTAGAGTAATAGGCTCTAACCCACGCCAGGCTCCGTTTTCAGTGTGCAGAGAGCGCCAGCGTTGAGAGAAAACAGGCACTCCGCACAACGGAACCGCAATATCATTCTCAGCTGGGAAGAATAACACTGTCAAAATTAATGATACGGTTCTGTGAAATTGTGAAACTGCTTAAATGCTCAGATAAGCTTTTACATGTCTGTAAGGATAAGCTTTTATATGTCCATTAAAACACCACAGAAGCCCATATACACGTGGTGTGTAGAATTTCAAAATGCTGATTATTGGAACCTGGGAAAAGATTGCTCTGGGCCTGCATTGCATTTTTGAAGCGTCCACTCTAGGACAGGTCAGCAGACAAGATGAAACTCTAAGCATAGTGTGGTTGTTCCTAAGTTCTTATCTTCTTATATCCAATTCAATACATTCTTATAGGCCTTATATTTTGTTTGGAATTCTGTAATTTGTTATTATATGGAATGGTGATGTAACATCATGAATCGTACTCCAGTCAGGCTCCAAGTGGCTTAAATCGAGCCACTGATGTAATTTTCATGATATCAAATTTGGGTTCTACATGATGAAACTCCAACTTGTGGGCTTATATCTTTTTAAGAAGGTACAGAAATTTGATTACTATTTTTATTACAGGAGCAACTGAAAATCCCAATAATAATTGGGTCCTCATTCAAGTTTATAAACAACCGCTGCTTCAAGTCACTCCTAAAATTCAAAGCAGTCCTTCAGAAAACTGTCTTTGCTATTTTAGAATGCAATAAAAACTGGACCAAGGTGAATGTCACATCATTTGGGGGTTCTTTGTAAACATTTGATCACACAATTTAACTTTCACACAAGCTTGTATCTGCTTAACGGATAGGACAGTGGGCAGACAAACTAGGACACGTTTACAATGAACGTGTTCATGAATACTCTAAATGTACAAGTTTAGGGAGTGGTTACATCACAGTACAGTTGTGTCTGGGTTTAGAATTGTACAGGGAAATCCTCAGTCCTTCTGCAACTTATGTTAGTTTTTTTTTTTTTAAATACATAGGCAATGTGAAATACAGGAAAACAATACATTTCCTTGAAGTAGCACTAGCAGAACGGAGATAAAACCCTATTGGATCTCCCAGGTTTTGAGCCAAAAGAATATGACAGCAGCAGAATTCAATTACAATGCCCTAAGTACAGAGGTATCGGTTCCCCCTTTGAGTTACCAAGGAAGTCACACTGATGTTCGCATGAGTAGGTCACATAAATCCTGTCCACACCAGTAGCACAGATCCCTTAAACTGGGATGTGCTGGTACAACCTCATTATTTCATGAGCAACAGTGTCACCGTGGACTCTCTTCCCTGGTATTGAAAACAAATACAATTAGTCGCAGAAGTAAAAGACCCCAAAATTTCAAATGTGATGGGTACGGCTCTGCAGAATTACCAGACATGTACTGGGAAGGTAAGATACAGTGAACAATATTCCAGTTGTCTCCATCTATAAACATGGGTTAGTCACAATCAACAGTGCGACGTGCACAAAGCAGACACATTATACAAGCAGCTCTTGTTTTAAGAGCCCAGCTATCAGAGCCCTACATCTAGGTATCATTTGCAACAGGAAAGTTATTTTGTAATGTCCAATTGCACACAACCAGAAATAACTATTTCCTAGGATCTTGCACAGTCTAGGTTGGAAAATACAGGAGTTGAAACATTTCCACAGAATCAAATTGCCTGGACCTGATTAAAAGGCTCCCTGCAAGAAACTTTCGAAATAAAGGCAGGCATTGAAGTTCTGCCGTAGGTCAAGATTTTGCTAAGCCCTTTACTAAACAGTAACGATACACTCTGAAGTAACCTTTGATCCTGCATGGCCTTTCTAAGAATTGAAGTAAACAGTGGTCTTAAGGGATACCGGGAACTTGTATGCATGCTATTGTGCCTCTTCTACATTGCTACGGACCCAAGAGCCTAAATTCCCATTATTCTGATAAGTGTATTTAAATAAAAATTTTTAAAGCTGCTGCCAGAAATCTCACCACAAGATATTCTGTCATCACCAGTATATACACCTGAAGGCTGCTTGAGGCAGTTGTGAATGACGTGGTTTTAAAGTCATCTGAAATAGATCTGCGTGTGATATAGCCTTTCTTTCTGTTACTAATGATGTGTTTGGGTTTTAACTGGAGATCTGGGAACGATCTGGCATTTTAAACAAATGCTTCTGCTAGAAAATGAAATTTATGCACCATTTCTCATGTTGGTTTTTTTTTTTGTTTGTTTTTTTTTTTTTTACCAGCTTGGGCCCTTCAACAAATCTGGACCCTGTCACTTCTCAAACAAGCATTAATAGTGGCCCTTACATCTGAAATTAAGGTCGTTTCTATTCCCATTCGGGTGGAGATCTGAAAATAAACAGTATTTATCCAAAATATCCCAGTTCTGACCAGGATGAATGCAATTCAATGAGCCTTTGCTAATGCAAACCAGACTTCTGCATGCTCACGGGATGCTGTCATTAATCCTTCCAGGACATAAATGTACAGCTGGCTTAGTTTTCTGCCAGCATCTTTTTTTTTTTTAATGACCCTCCAGATATATTATGTTTAATGTACTCATGCCCTGTTTCAAGGAATTTACAATCAAAAACGCAGGCACAGCATGTTAAATCCTACCTGTAGCTGTTGTTGCCAAACTAATCACTACAGTCTATAGAAATTCTCTCATAGAGGACTATTAAGAGTCTCTCTCAGCTGCTGAACAACATGGCACACTACAGAGCAGCAAACGATCACGTAATGAAAGATTGCAGCGAGTCCCTTCAAGTAATAAGTACAAGCAAGATCATTTTAAGACCCATAACTGATGGTTTGGAAAGGGAAGGGGTCTCTACTGGTAGATGTCAGGCTTAACGATACAACAGCGTTGTACTATGCAATTACTATATTGATTTCCCCCCCCCCCCATTTAGTTGTTTAAAGTATCTACAGAAAACAAAACCAAGCAAATCTACATTCACTATAAAGACCTACTACTGCTTGGGTGCTTTTTTAAGTCTATCATCTCAGGCGAAACAGTATCTTTAGATTCTGTGAGAGATATATTGACAAACTCCAGTCTGTTCAATAGTTTTAACTCAATGAAAATAAAAGCCATCAGGCTTTATTGTGGGGCTACGCTGAAAGGAACCCAGGAACAGTGCAGCATATCAGGCCTGGTTTTGCTCTGATTTCAGTGGGACTATTTCAAATCTACAAAGCCTTTTTCACTCGCTCTAGTGGAAACTTTTTAAAGTATAATATGCCATGCCTGACACGTTTCTGTGAAATTCTGCTATGTAGCCAGTACAGCTTTAAAAATTATAACAGCAGCATTGACAGCCAAATAGTATGGACAAAAGGGGTTTTGGTTTAGATGCTTTTGGATTGTGAGGATTTTGAATTTTCATTTCATACATCTCTTGGAACATAGTGTTGCTAATTACTAAAAATTTGGCAGTAAAGCTCAGAAACTTTCTGCTTTCATTTTTTACCTATTTCTGTATTAGAAATGAGCACACAATATATTATCCCTAACGTTTCAAATATAAACAATGTACTGTGAAGGCCAAATTCAACTTCTTCCTGAAGTTTGGCTTTGTTAAATATAGAAAGTGACAGTAAAATTAGGCTCAAATTTCTTCTTGAAGACTTACAAATTTAAGGGGGTTTCTTCCTCAAAAATTGTCATCCCACATGATTTATCCCCATTTTCTAATAGGCTGCCCCCACCTCCCTAAGCCTCCATAGGCTAATAAGCTTCCTAATGGAGCCCGCAGTCGACTGGAAGGTTTTCCTAGCGTGACTATACTTGCTTTTAAGGTAGAGAGTTCCAAACTTCCTCACCTCTTTGCAGTGCTCACAGTAAGAGTTCAAACAATTTCTCCATGACCTGTGGAACTTTATGGAAGTTCGAAGATGCATCAGAAAGGAACATTAGTGTGAAATTTCTAGAATGTTTTCATTAAGTATTTCTGTGTGTCAAATTTTGTCAAATTTTATCCTAAGCTGTCTTCCTTCTTCTAATACATAAATCTCGGGATTTGAAACTGTATTGTAGGACGTCAAAAAGCCAAGGGAAAAGACTAAGTCCTATATTGGATGCAAGAGGAATGGATCAACATTAGAAAGTTTGGGATCTCATCCAAGGCTGAGACAGATGAGAAGTTTTCCAAAATAGTTGCCCAGGGCAATAAAGTGGAAATAGAAAATATGATGTAAAAACCTGGTTGCAGAAGTTTAAATATCAGTCACCTACTGTGAACTAAAATGAAATACCTGAGGTTTTTAATCCTACTATAGCCCTATGATGTTAAATTTAATCATTGTTTTTACCATAAGATAATACAACTGGTATCACCTACTGTTTCAAACAACTGCATTTATTTTAAGTCTTCCTCCTAGTGCTATGTTACAGAGAACTTCAGAGAACTGCTTCCTGTTTTTCATACAGATTTCCCTCGTTTCCTGTAGAAATCTATTGAGGAAACTCTATGAAAACAAAAGGAAGTATCTGTTTCTAAATACCTGTAAGATTGTCCAAAAGAATAGTCTTTACCCACTGTGGGACTCCTGTTGAGGGTTGGGGCTGTGTGTGATGCGAGTAGCGCCGTGTCCTGCGGAGGTAACCACGAGCCCTCAAACAAGCTGCATCCAGCTCAGATGCAGCAGGGCTACTGCACGGAGGGGAGCCCTCTGTTAGAATAATTTAGAGTAACGTTGATTGGGAAAACATGAATCCCGGCTGCCCAACCTTCCTATGCGGAATTTTCCTAGTAACAACTTCCATCTGTCCCCCTCTCCTTCACCTCATCCATTAGCTCTCCTACTTGAGGAGGGCTGCACTGCAGTCTGCGATGTCCACACGTGCCCCGCCATTGACACAGTAGCACTGAGACGTGTGTGATTATGATCTTACCTACGTAACGTATCTTTTTAATAACCTAATGTTAGTAAGTTCTGTAATACCTTAAATATACAGTGGCCAAAACAGAATCACTCCGAGAAATGCTTTTTGCATCACTACAATTACCTTTAAGGTAGCTCTGATTTGCTGTAGACATCTAAGTTTCCAGACTGTGGAGCTAGAAAATCCAAAACAAAAGTAGAAAGGGTACTTAATGTATTTCAACGTAATTTAGTGTCTGTTTCTGGTTTCTGACAGCCTGCTAGGCTCCACAGAATCTGGATTAAATTTACTCCCGAAGTACTGCAGTTCTGCTGGATGGCTGAGTGTTTTAAAGAGAAACTGAGCCAAAGGCATTGTCAAAGGATGGAAGGGGGTTTTGTTTCAATTTTTCATACCCTTGTTAAATAATCTATATGCAATTTCCAGGGCAGTAACTACTTGCTTAATCAGGTTTTCTGCTTGTTCAGTTAAAACGTAGTTGAAAAAATGGGGGAGGGGAGGGCACGTCGGGAACAGGGATGGCATGAGAGTTATTGTGACTTACTAATAAAATCTACCTGCTCCTTTGTCCTGCAAAAAGACATCCTATTACTACTTACATTATAGTTCTTTTCAAGGGATCCCATCAGGATTTCATTGAACCGTTGTCCTAATTAATAGGGAACACACCTCACCCTGGGCAGTTCTGAAGGGTCTACGTACATGCAATTTTAGATCATTATCCCAGCTGTACAATATCACTGCTGGATAAATTACAACATCACTAGGTTTTACTCTTCCTAATAGAGACCATTATCGATCTTCTTTTTTATCCCAGTAACACCTACTCATTTCAAACAGATTAGGTCATGATTCCCTTACACCGACACAATATACACTTACGTTAAGATATATCATTTCCATCCCACACCAACAGTCCCGTGGTCTAAAAACTCAGACGTATTTTATAAAAATACACGCATGCGAAGAGGGTTTCAGAAAACTGGCCTTAATAGTGCAATAACATCTCAAGAAATGAGAAACCATCAAGATCTGGCCAATAATCCATTAGTATCAAGCAACACTGTCCACTGCCAGGGATTCAGCTAATGCTAACATGACCATGATTATATTTTTAGTCTCTCTTTGCTGGCCTTCTGTGTACTCAAGTTATGCTTCTTAAGTGTCTTTAAATTTATGCTTATTTCCATAGTCTAGTTGCCTAACTGTTTTAGCCTATAGTACCTCGAAAAACCATATTTTGTTTACTGGAAGTCATCTGTAAAACCTGGAGTTTTTAGATACGCTCATATATTAACCTAAGTCCTACATTTATGGCATCTGGTTTTTCAGAAAGAGAGAGAAACAAGTTAGTCATAGCTTTTTTCCTCCAGTAAATATTTGTATTAATTCATGTTGACTTTCTACAATCTTCAATGATCGATATGGCCACCCTGCAAACTCCAGGCAGTTCTTACTGATAGAAGAGGGTGCTTTTTCCAGGGCAGTACTAAAGATTGCGTAAGCCCCATATGAATCTCAGTTTTATGTTATTGAACATCATGGAAATGAATACAGTATAATCCTATTACAGAAGCTGGAAAATGGCTTATAAAGCAAAAGCTTGAAGAAAGCTGTTTAATGAACTTGTACAGAACATAACCTGAACTTGGATCAAGTCAATTATTTGAAAATGGTAATACTGAAATCTTTACTTAGTAAAAAGTTTAGGGAGGTATGTAACTTTCTATAAGAATTCCAACTGATACAGTGAAACTAAAGTGTAATTAAACTGGTTTTATGCCAATGAGACCACCTATTTGGTTAAAATTATGCACCTGCCTAAGTACTCTGCTGTAGTAGCAAAGGTATTCTGTAAAACGTAAACTTCGGTAAAGTTTAAGTAAATTTGGTGATTAGTACAATGCAAACCTGCTTGGACATCAGATAAAGGAATTGGAGGTACTGCTGAGACAAGCAGAGGTCCACCCCCGGAGAAAGCAGATGAGGCAGGTTGTTAAATTTACAGCCTCAGGCATCAGTTCTTACATGCAGGGAGCGGCTCCGGTACATTTCTGTCATTGGCTTTTCTACCTCCAAATAACGTTTTGTATTCAACCAATAAATACCAATAAAAGACTCAATAAAAGCTGCTATATTTGCTGTCAAAATATACCTAGGACCCTAATAAATGCAGGAATACTAATCAATCTTGTCTGATCTCTATGAACTGGCAAATAACGTATGAACATTTGGGAAGGAAAGTAATTAATTTGGGATTACTGTAAAGGCAGCGTTATTTTTCGCAGGTTGCCTACAAAAACAATAAAGGCTTCAAGAAAGCAAAGGACAGGCTGCTTTCAGGAAGCTCAAAACCAATTCAAAAAAGCATCAGAATAGGCGGCACAGAGCTTAAATATGAAGGAGCATGTAGAATTATACAGTATCTAATAGAGAAGTAGTTCTCTCTAAAGATCTAAGGATGTTTTTACAAACATCAGTGAAACAGAAAACACAACAGTATGAGGTAATTGTTATTCTTGTTTCCTGATACAGGATCTGAGGAACATGGAAGCTGCGACTTCCCCACGTTCGCAGCAGATGATTGCTGGCACTGACACTGCAGGCTCAGGTCTCGCAGGAACTCCGTGTTCCCCGTGCGCTCAGGCTCAGCAGTAGCCACAGGACAGCTCTCCTGTGCGGAGCACTCGGGAACTTGCAGGGACCAAACAACTAGATAGGCCTTTCTGCAATTGTCCTGTGAGAGCTTAAGAATATCTTAGATGCAAAATCGATGGTTGCAGCCCCTCCTGTTAAGATATATTAATGTCACATTTTCCCAAATGCTTAATAAGAGCTGGCCAGAAATAACTTGCAGCCAGCTTAAGGCACAAAGTGAGCCACCTTCCTTTTCTGTCGCTCCAAATCCATAAGGCTCTAAATCTATGAACTGCTGGGATAAGTCCTGAGGGAATTTACATGCCAGTAAATAGGTACTTTCAGAGTTTATACTGAAGTTTTGCATGCATCAGAGAACTGAAAAACAGTGTTTTGTCAGACATTGTAAGCTCTAAGAGTTGAATTCAGTAGGATCTCCACCCCGTTGATAAGTACTCCCTGACTCTGTTTAGGAAGAACACTGGTGTTTATCTAGGAGACGTAAAAGAATCACTGGACATTTGATCTTTACTGACACACACACACACTAGCACGCAGGAGATAATGAAAGGATTCCTTGGGATTATATAGCACACATCTACATGAAGGAACACGTGAGGAGCTTTGTTTGTTATACAGGCAACAGCAGAAAGAAATCATCTACAGGACCACAGCTCTGCTGCTCTTTATCTGGCTTGTATGCCTTATATCAAGTGTCTTGGTTATAGCTATCAGAATTTTACAGTGTCATGGTATTTTAATTAGGGTTTGGTTGTAGGCTTTCAAGCATCTCTCTGAAACACAAGCCAGGATACCAAGAGAGAGAGAATTCTAAAAATAAAAGTTTAGAGATCAGGAAGGACAAATAGACTTGTGCATATGTATTTGGGGGGTGGTGGTGTGTGTCTGTATTTGTTTTCACATGCCTTTGTTGGTATTCCTTATGGGCTAGGCTAAAAGGAGATGTCGAAAAATACCAAGAGAGAGGTTTTGCCGGTGGGACTGTCTGCCTGACTAGAAAGAAGCAGAGGGCTGGAAATCTTGAGTGAGAGCTTGTTCGCATGAGCTTCAGCCTCATTTCAGACCCATCCTTCCTGATAAACTGGAGAAGTAAATTATTTGCCCTGCTTGTCTGAAACAGGCTTGCAATGCACTGCCAATACAGAGTCTTCAGCAAACTATGTCCTGTCCTAGAGCAGGGTTGGAGGATGTTGACCTGAGGAAGGGCACTCACAAGATGTAAAGTCTCTTGTGGACAGCAGTCTGGCTCAGACCTGAGTGGTGACATGGCAGCCAGCAGGCTGGATCCAGGCCACTGGGCAATCCCATCCAGCCCTCTCTTTTGTTGTAGCTGGGAAAGAGTTGTTACAGCATGGTTACGGATCAACAGCAGAAGTCTTCTCAACTCACCTGCACATAGCCAGATACTCTGAATTACTGCTGCACCCACATGGCCTGGTAGGAAGGTCCACCAAGGGGTACTTAGCTCTCTGGGCTGAAAAGATTTAGCCATATTGGTGTAACAGGGAAATGCTGTCGTTTAACCAGCAGTTGATGAGAAGGTCAGTAGAATATCGACTAAAGCCCTTCTGGTCCTTCAGCTGTCCCTCAATATCATCTCTTAAGATGGACTGCTGTGCTGCTTAGCATTATTGTGGGGTCTAGCACCAGTCCCAAGTCCAGAGTGTACCCAACGTACACTCTGTTGGGTCTTGCAGGCTTTTGGAATAATTCTGACATTGCCAGCTTATCACTAACTTCAGTTACACTAAATTAAAATAATTGCTCCAATATGGAAGGAAGGGAAATTCAAGAGCAGAGCTGTGTAACAGATAAGAAGAGGGAGTAATGAATCTACGACTTCCATTTCCATGACTAGGAGGAAAGTTAAATCCAGGTTTTTAACTCGGACTTCCAAGAAATTTTGCGCAAGCTTTAGCGCCAATACTTCAATCAAGAACAAGCGATACTTATATTTTTCTAACTTTATTTAGGTCTGCATTGTGTGCACCAAAACTCTAGACTTTCAGTGCAACTATCCGAGTTTGTAGCTAGCAGGGTGTGGCAATAGAGTTCTTTATTCCAGTGGAACAACATCTGGAAATCGTTTCCTTTATTTTGTCACAAAAGAATTCATTAAGGGGCAGGAATATCTGAATGACATCATTCCAAAGTGATGTATGTTTCTTCTGGATAGCGCAGTGACTATTAACCATAAAATACCCCACACAGAGCAAAAAGTCTGATTCATCAAGGATATACTCAAGAACTACTGCCATGCAATATAATCCCTTGCTAGATACAGGATTTATAAAAGCACTATAATTATCTCGTCTGTTTAGCCTAATTATCAAATGTTATCTTCCATGGAGCAGCCAAATGACTAATAGTTTATTAATAATGGTAAACTAAAGTCTCAATGCCAAAAAAGGTTAAGGAAAAACCCAAACAGTGAGACTCAGATCTTGAGCTGCATTTCAGAGCTGAAAGGAATGTATTCTGTAAGTCACAGAATGAAACCTGCCCATGCAGTTTTAATTCAGCTTCCCTAGTCATTTATTTGTAATACATTTATGCATGTATGAGTGTGTGTATCCATGCATAAGAGCACTTATTTTATACTTAGGTGGGTCTTGCTTAATGCACTGATATTTACCATAAATGTAAGTGTGGCCTTAACTGTTATATTGAAAATGAATGATTAGTTTTTTAGCATACTCTTCATCACAGTACCATACCAGACTACAAAGATGATCATAAAAATTTTCTGCTAATTTTAGGTGCCCACTCTGACTTACCTAAACGTTCACAGTACCTAGTATTTCAGAGCCAACCACACAAATCATAACTTCCATGATCCCATGCTTCAGCTGCAGTTCTCATGCCCCGTAGTCTCAAATTCCGTGCTCCCCCCCCAAAAAATCAGGACCCAATTATTATCTGTACACATGTAACACAGTAGAAAGCCTAACTTAAGTAATTTGCCTAGCATTATGCAGGGGCTCTGGCACAGAAGTACTAGAATTGTCTTCCTCAAATGAGCATTTAGTTGCTTTAACAAGGACACTATGCATTCTGTTCCTGGGTCTCACCGGACTTCCTACTTATAGCTTCTGCAATAGATGAGAAGGAACCTCCTGGCAGAAGTTTCCCTCTCTTTAAAGCACTTGTACATCCACAGAAAATATTCATGCCCTGCCTCGAATGAGGCAAACACCACGTAGTAAAAAACAGACTGTGATTTTACAAATACTACTATATTATAATGCATGCGCTCCAGGGGTTAAGGCAACCTCCTGACATCTCGTAACTTGAGAACCTTAAAAAAACACAAATATGGTCAAAACACAAGAATTTGTATCAGGTAGCATCATCATGACATCTGTGTTTTCTACCAAGAGGGGCAGATTCCCTACATTCTCTGCATAGATTTCTGCTCTGAGTTAACAGAGCTACTGACAGCACAGTAAATTATCATCCTCCATGTGGACTTGCAGTGGGGGAGAGAGGGAGGAGAAATTAATTTGTGGATGGTTTTCCCAAACATATACTGATAGGAAAGTAATGGCAAGACTTCAAGAACTTGGATAGCATCCCAAATTTTATCAGGTAGTGTGTTTGGCCCTTAAGCACTTTTTTCTGCATATTTCATCTTGTGTCCCTTTATCACTACCCCAATCCCGTCTCCTTTCTCCATGTTAAAGTCTGCTGTTGCTGTAATTCTCATTCTCACTTTAACCACTGTACCCATTCAGGGTGTAATTCAGTCACATTTCCATCAGCAGTAAACCCCAGGTCTCTCCACCCACTCGCTCATGTCGCAGCCTGCATTTTGCCATCCCCTGAAAGATGCAACTCCTAGGGCTATGCACTGATCCAAATTTTATACTTCTCTCCAAAAATAAAAGCAGGATGAGATATTTTAAACACATGTCATTTCATATCCGGTTCACAGCAGCACAAGCACTTGCACAACTCAGAGAATACAGGATCAGGCTTGAGAAGATGTGGCGTTAAAGGACAGAGATGGCAAGAAAGAGGGAATTTTTCTTCCAAATTTATTTGGAATTAGTCCTTCAGGTGTAAAAAAGTCCTCTGGTCTTTCCAGTATGTCAAAGCCACCACTCCCTGTGCTAGTGTCCTCGCCAGCATGAGCACCGAGAGTGCAAAAGGGAAACATCTTCCTGACCCCATCCTCGGTCGTTAGTGCCAGCTTGCCTACCGTAAACATAGTTTCACAACTGTTGGCAAAGTTTGATATAGTTCTGCACGGCCATGGACTGGAGCACATTCAATACTTCAAAGCTCTTAAAAACAGTTGGTGCTCCAGACAAAGGAGATACAAGTCCTTTTAGAAATGCATTTACTTGTGTTATTCTTGCTTACCTGAAACCTAAAAGATCAGCCTAAGAAATATTTGGATTGTGAGAAATTCAACCCAAATGGCACGGAAAGCAATACGCAATGGAAGATCTTTGCATCTAAATCTCTGAGAATCAAAAAAGCCAGGAACACCAAGGTACCACCCAGGAAATACATTTTTCTAACCCGATTTCAGATTTTTAAGAAGTGGAGTAACAAGAAAGCAGTTGACAAATGAACGATAAAGACGTGTGCTAAGAGTAGCTAATTTCTGAAAAACAATTTCCCCCAGGCTGAGCTTCCAGAAGTTGCTCTTTGGAATGGGACAGTGTGGACCATAAAAGGCACATTTCTATTCTGTATTTTCACTACACCTGCACAATGGTTTGTGTTGTCCCAAAAACACTTGAAATCATCATAGGAAGAGCGCTGCACGACAGCAAGGCACAACTCTGCTATGGGTGACAGTACCACTGCAAGATTTGCCTGTTCATATACATTGTGCAGAAAAATGGAAAGATTCTGCAAGAAAACACATTGCCATCAGCAAAATTATTTTTTTTTTTTTCTAGAGGATGGTGATTTTGGCAAGAAAATAAAAGTCATCGGTCAGTAACAGGAAACCTCCGAGAACTGTAACCAGTATTATAGAGGCTCTTGAGCTACAAACCTCTCCTTATTTCAGTATAAATCCAGGATATTTAGTCATCTTTATTATAGTTACTAAAAATTCATACTTTTAAAAATTTGTATTTAATGCTTTACAGATGAAGCAATTTAAAACCTGAGATTAAGCAATTTAAAATCCGAATTGATCACAGAAATTTTTTTTCATACTTTCTGTTGGAGAGGGGCTCACAGCTTGCAGCACCAACCAAAGACAGATGTATTCAGAAAACCTACACAGACACTTGGCTCCAGTGTGAAAACATATTTGATCTAAACATTATTGGAAAATCATAAATAAATAAAAAATATGCACGTCTTCTAAACTCTGTCATTCCCTGTAGGGGATAAACCAAAACTAAAACCATTCCGAGTTCCCCAAACTCTGATAGTTTGGGTAAAGTAGTACAAAAATAAAAATCACACCTAATTTTGGTTAAAAAACACAACTCATACACTTTTAAAATAATGTGTAACTTAGCTTGTATAACTGTACTTAGGGCAATGCACATATTCACACAGCTGTTTGATCTACTCCAAACATGTCTAAAAAAAGACTAGTTAAAGACCTATGAATGTGAAGCTAAGTAATTCCTCAGAGTTATTTTATGATTAGTCAGGAATTATTGAACTTAAAGATTTGTTCAGTGCCAGAAGCAGGTGGGTTTTGCTGCAGTTAGAAGTTTCCATAACAATAACAGGAGTGCCAATTAAAAGCCAATTAGTCATGGACATTACTTTAAGGTCCAGTACTTTGCAAACTCTCCCCTCTTCAATTTTCCTTCTCTCGAGCTGCCCATTATCCTCAGTACAAAGGCTTTAAAATGAATGTGGACTGTTTGCCTGTCTCCATGGAAGCCTCGCCACACTGCACCCTACACAAACACTTCCCAGGCATCTTCAGCACTACTTTCCCCTCTGATCTTTGCCCTAAATAACCGTGCTGTTTATTCACTTTTCTTCTCATTTATGAAGACCCATTTGATGCTGTATGAATACTAATGAGAAAAGAATTAAACCTATGTTTAAGAATGAGTGAAGATTCCTTCTTTTAGCATTTACCATGACAGCGAAAGCATACCAGTTGGCCTCTTACGTTATGCTCTCCTTTAAATCCCGAAACCTCTGCCACTTGAAAATCAAGAGTGCGGGTTTGGCATTAAACAAAATAAAAAGCTGCCAGATAGAAAAAAATGCCCTAGTGGTTAAATCACATGAGAAATCAGGAGATCACGGTGTTTCATTGTTCTGCTACCAAAGAGCACCACCATGACTCCATTCATGCCTCTATCACTTCACTTGGGAATGAGGATGAAATGCCGTGTACTTCAACAATAAACTAAGGAGCATGAAGCAACCCTAAGCAATTAAGCCTTCTGTACTGTTTGGTTGCGTCTGCTTTAAAGTCTAAAAAGCAGAGAAAAAGAGAAAATCCAGTCAGAAATTGGAAATATCTTCCGAAGTGAATGTAGGATCCTATATCAATGGCAAAATTACAAGGAGAAAACAGCCCCTTTCTTCCAATAGACAGCAAAGATTCATTAGCATCCTTAATGCTATTCTTCTAGTTCTGTGCAACATCTATAATGAGAACCTTCTTCCACCCATCTCATGTTGAGTTCCTAGTTACAGTTTAAAGGAATGGTATGTTTACCCTTGCAGCTACATGACCAGTATTTACAGCCCCCTTCCCCCCCCCCCCCCCCCCCCAATTTCTGTAAAGCCAAAATGATCTCTAGCTCTGCCTCCTCATCTTTGGCACCAAACTTGGTAGACTATTGCCTTACACTCTTTTTGGACAACATGAATGAAAGCCAGCTGTGTTTATCCGTCCCTCCTTTGGAACTCTATTGTGCAGGAAATTCCCCCTCCCTTCACCACTGTCACTAGGCTGTTGGTCTCATCCTTTCCTGTCACCTTCCCTGGTCACTACTGTGGATAAATCAGTGCCCGGCATCACTTTATACTGGAGTCTTGGCAAGACATACCAAACCAGCAAATTTCCAGTTTTGTTATTTCCAATGAACCCTTGATATTATATATTGGCTGATCAAATATAAAATCTCTTGTTTGTTTTTCTTTTTTTTAAACTTCTGTATATACTCATGCTGCTGCTAGCTTTTTTTCTTCATTTTTATCTAGATGAGGTCTGAAATTCTAGCCCGCCTGGCCACATGTTCCTTCATGCACATTTAAAATCTGCCCCTTTCCTGAACACCTTGAAATAATTTCCATGTGTGGTTCTAGAAAACAAGGCTGTATCTTAATCTGTGCTGCCTTTTTATTTAGGGTGTAAGGTGCACTACCTTTGCCGTATTTCTTCTGTTGGAGAAACTAAGGCACAATGTGATTTGATGCAAATGATGGATGCCTGTGCCAGAACCAAGATTTCAATTCTGGAGCACCTGGGTCTGAAGACCCTTGCTGAAAACTTACATTTCTTTCTAGTTTCCCAGAAGAACATCTCCAGAGAAGACAAACACAGCTGACTTTAAGCCCTATACTGGTCAGAAAGGCCTAACAAAACACGCTGTCTGTATGGCTCCTTTAATTACTCCACACTAAGAGAGACCTGATGAAGTGCACTCAAGGAAATTACTATAGAATAATCAGAGTTTGTACTTTGTATTTCATCAACTAATTATAAGTTCCCTTACAAGAACTACGGAAAGCAAAAGCTATTATTTCGGTCTGTCTTAAATCTCATCTAAGCTGAGGGAGTCTGCTCTTCTAAGTCCTAAATTTTATGGGAAGGATAGTTTTTTCTGCAAACTTCTTAATGTTCCTTGGACTACCAGCTAAATTGGAACCAGGCTGCCAGATGTACAAAGTTAACACCACCAGCAGATCTCCCATTAAACATCACAGCATTTACCCACTTTCGTGAGAAAATATTTTCATGATACTTTAACATTCTCAATGTTTTATGGGTTAACCAACTTTGAGACTATGATGAATATTCACTGAAACATCAACATCTCTGTATTGTGAACTAACTCTGCAAATGTCTGAAATCCAAAGAGATCTAAATTATACTGCAGCTCAAAACTAAGAGAGCAATCTGTGCAACGCCAGCTACAGTCCTCAAGAGATTGTAAAGGATTCTTATCGAGTACCAGACCCCAAAATATTTTTGTCTTAAAATGAAGGAAATTAACACATTTCAGAAAAACAAAATATAACATTCTTGTGAAAGGAAATGTTACCATATTCCGCGCTAATTGTCCAGAACACTGAAGCTCTGTGATGCTTCCAGGAGCCCCCATTTTGAACGTCCAGGCTTAATAGTGCTTGCTATTTGAGCACTACTTCATAATTATTTTTTCTGGAACTAATGAAGCTAAATGACTAGCCAGGCTCCATTCTGGAGACCGCTATTTCCCTTGACTTTACAGGAAATCCAATTGTTGCTAAGCTAAATAATACCAGAAATTGTAAGTGAAATACATCCTTAGTTTTTATGCAGTCAGCTCTACTCCAGGGGGTAAAAGAAGTGCTGGTTCCTAAGCATGGTTTACCTCAGCTTCTGTCCCTACAGATATTTTGAAACACTGGCTTTTGTTGCTGCTAAATTCACAATCTTATTTCCTTAGCGTACTTTCACAAGCAACAAGGGATCCAATATTGGTGTGGTTCTTCAGGAGCTGACAGCAGCTGTGTTAGATTAAACAAAAGCTCTCTGCGCTACTTATCTCTAACTTGGCATCAGCTTTTCTATTGCTGCATCTGAAGTCCTGTTTCTAGCAGTAGCTGAATTTACAGGCAGGAAGCATTTAGAAGATTTGTACAAAAAGATCACGTTATACAACTTGTTTCAGCAGGACCAATTTGCTAAGTGTTTTAACTCACTTTCTGTTGATGAATATTTAACGTATTGAGTTCAAGGAATATTCAATATTCACCAGACCAAAACTAATCTTCAGAAGAATTTGGAGGGAACTTAATTTACTATAAAACTCCTTAATTCGGTTTGCTTTCTTCTGCATAGAGATTCTTTGTGAACTACATGACAGCTCCTACTGGGAAAAGTATAACCACGTTATTATATGGGCTAATTTGGAAAGTATCCTGATGAAAACATTGAAAGTAAACTGTTTTCTAAATAGTAAAAGAGGAAACAGTGGAGATGTACTCTCTAGGAAATGTATAATATTACATTACACAATGTACACAAGCTTGTAATGGACTGGACTTGCGTTCATTTAGCTCCATACCTGAGAGGTAGCTTATTCATACATTGGAGAACATTAGACATGAACCTCACACGTGTGGACTGATATGCCAAATTTCCATTTATCCAACGTAACTATGAGTTTCTTACTACATTACAAGAGTCTAATTTCTTAAGTTCTTCATAGCTCTGCTTTCAGTAACATTCAGTGGAATAAAGTTACATATTATGTATATTGTATGAAAAAACAAGACTCCTAAAATAAATTCAGTATAATTTGTTGCCTTTCAATTTCATGGACTCTATTTACTATTTGGCATGTAAATAGGAGTGTCTGAATTAATTCTGTTTGTCAACTACATTGCATATGTCCATTGTATTTCCTCTAAAATAGCGATATTGTCCCTAAAGAGGGGAGCCAAACTGACCCAAACCAAATCTGTTCCAATAAAGAGTAGTAGCTCCAATGCACTCAACGTGACTCTCAGTTCACATTCCATTCCCACTCTTACCAAAACTTAACATTTTATTAGATTGTTAACAAATTTAATAACATAGATTTATTTTCTAGATTTTGTTTTGTGTACAGTAAAAGTTTCCATTTTACTGCAAAGAATGACTTATACTGTCTTACATGCCTGGGTCTTTTCTTGATTGGGTAAGAACATTTTCTACTCAACTACATGTAAACATATTCCGGATTTTTCCTCTAATGTGTGCTACCCTGAATTTCCTTAAAGGTACTGCCCCAGCGCTGTCCATTTAGGCAGCTATAAGTTCCTCAGTCTGAACAATCATTATCCTTCATTGAATTATTTAATATTTTTTTTTCCCCAAAATTTATTTTGTTGGCAAGTTTCAGGACTCATTCATCAGCTACATTATTTGATCCGTATACCATCCCTTGAAAGCTGTTTCCTTTAAAACACGTAGATGTAATATCCTCTACATTCCACTCAGAAAAACACACAATTTCAGATGAGATTGTCAGCAATTCAGAAGCCCATTGCCGAGATGCTTCTTACCTGTAACTCACTGTTTTTCAGATGTGCCACTCTCTTTATGTATCATTCTATTTGACTTCTCAGTCTCTGACACTGCTTCACCTCAGGTGCTCGGACAACTGAGATCAAAACTGCCTGATATTTCTAAGTCTTAGTACCAGTCCAAGTGACCAGATGCAAGACTTGCTACCTTCGCTATGGTGTTATGGTGCCCATGGGGAAAATGAAGCATGCCCTCGTGTCACTGTCAGTGGAGAAGGGAGAGTTTATGGCCAGAGTAGACTGTTTCCACATACAGCTTCTAGATGTCTTTGACCTGAACTAAAAGCTATAAGTAACATTTAGTTTTTATTAACCTAAAGAACCTTCCTTTGATTCTTAGCGAAGCAACCAAATGCAGCCCTCAGGGACTGAAGGTAGATACCCCTTGTTCATCTATAGCAAGTCTGAACAATTTCATTCAATCGAAGTCATTCATGTTCTACGCTGTGCGCGTTCACCTTGGTTTTTCAGATTTCCTACAAGTCCGCTTTACCCTTCTTCTCCAGGTCAGAAATTGTGAGATTTCAGCTTCCCTCAAGAAGCAGCCCGGAGCAGAAAGAGGGAGCAGCCTTACCAGATGGAAGATACTGCCTGTCTGTTGCACAACAAGATCGACGATCTCCCACTGGTGGAGCTGGTGTTTCTGAGAACGGTATCAAACCCAGTAACCAACTACTTTATTTCCTCACTGATTGTAAGATCCTCAACAGAAAAACTAATACAGATATTAAACCACCAAAGCCACAAACAAATCCTAATGAATATTGAAATCCTAGACCTACATAAAAGGTAATATCCCAGCTTTGTACTTCCCACTCCCCACAAGATTTTGTGTTTAATGAAAGTCTGAACAAGTCACTAAGAGCTATAATTTAAAACCGCTCTTTTCTATATGATTCATCTCACCTAAACCTTTTTTCTGGATTAAAAGTATGAAGTTTTCATTTCTTCATAAATAAAACTCAGAACTTCAGCTAAAATAATTTCCAAGGAACCCATTTGCAGTTAATATTCTGTACAGTCACACTCTTTGGAAACATCTTGGCCGCTTCAGTAACTCTGGAAAGGTCCAACTTGTTTAGCACGTGTAGAGCTAACTACTGCCACAACATTGCACATATGCAATTTCTCATGGGACTGCACGAAGCTTTCAAAGAAAGTCTTCTAAAATCACTGGGTTTGCCAAGGCTGGCTCTCGTCAGTAACCTCAACTAGGCTTTTATAGAGCAGACAGCTACAAGGGCTCTCAAAGAGATGGCAATTTGGGGATGGGGGTCATCATTTAGCTGCTGTAATGGTGAGGCATATTTATGCTAGGTTTACATGCCAAGGAGACAGCAAATGCAGTTTGGCAAGTTTGGCTTACCTTCTAGTTCAAAGAAGACAAACCCACTTATCTGAAATTAACTGTAAGTAGCAAGGCATCTTTACTGCAGTCTGGAGAGCTGACAGAAAATTAGCTTTTAGGTATGTATTGAATCTAACTGGCAAGCAGCTGCTTGGGAATGCTAAAAATAATGACATGTAAATACAATTAACATTGTAGCCTGTTCTCCACGTGGCTAGACTTATAAAATAAACCTGCTTTTACAAATATTTTTATCACATCAGACGCTTTGTCAGCTCAAAGACAGGTCCTACGTCTAACCTATACTACCCATATTTCAAGTACAAACAGCTCTTTAGCAAAAGCTTTACAAACAAATAAATTGTGGGTTTATAGCTTTAAAAATACAAGAGTGTTCCATTGAATAAAAAGGATTAGTTAGGCAGAAAAGAAAAATAACTCAGAAAGTTGAGCAAATAAAAAGGTTGTGTGAACATCAGGGATCAACCTAGATAAGTAAATCTAGATGCAGAATTATTTATATTTTTCATGTATACTTTAATAAATATTAATTTCTTAAAGCAGAAGAGCACTTGCATCAGTGGAATTTGGCAAGTTATTTGACATTAGCTAGTTTACAAATTAATGCCTAATATCTCAATAATAAAGGGCTCTATGATTCTACTGACAGAATATATACTTTTTTTTTTTTCAATATTAGCTCAGTAGAAGAATTTTAATAAAATAATGGCTTGATGTTAAGAGAGATGCATAAGAACTTTTGCTTTTCCTCTCTGGTTTCCAGTCCTGCTAATCATAACCTACAAGAGGAACGTAAAAGACTTCTTCCATTTTTAAAACCTAATCCGAGTGCCTGCTATACCAGAGGCTGCAATTAATTTACTGGATTAAACATACCAGTTCGAAGCTCTTCAAGGAATTCATAGTGTTGGGCGATCAGTTCCCATGGCTGCCACAACAGTTGTAAACTCTAGTTGTTATCCCTTTGAACTCCTACGGCAAGAAAATAAATCGTGATAGAAAAAAGTTCACTACTAAGGTATCACAGATTGAAAATAGAAAGTCTTTTTTTTTTGTTTGGGTTTTTTTGTTTGTTTGTTTTAGCAGTGCACAGCCTCACAGAAAGAAATAAGTTAAGTTTGTACTGAGTAAGGATTGCCATGAAAATGCAGACGTTCATTTTCTAATTAAAAAGCAATACTGCATGCAACTAAGCTTTGTTCCTGCTTCAGCAATAAATTATTGAACATAATAACCTATAAATTAGGCACATCGAATGCTACTGGAACGAAACTTGCGTAAACAGATATACGCTGAGCGTTAACTAAAAGAAAAGAAAAAAAAAAAGGCCGCTTTTCCTTCGTCGCTGGGCGCAGAGCGGAGAGGGCAGAGCCCCGGCTGCAGGCGGGCGGCGCGGTGGAGCGCGGCTGCCCCCCGAAGGGCGCCCTGGCAAACTCCGCGGGTGGCAGCGAGCGCTGCCCGCCGGCCCGCGCCTGGGCACGCCGCGCGCCGTACGCCTCCTTCGGACGGCCACAACTGCAAAATGGTGTTTCGGCCTCAACCGCAGGCGCTTCTGTCCTCGAAACCACCCTGCAAGTCGTTTACCTGAGAGCCTCTGCCGGGCGACTCATCCCCTTGAGCCCCCCCCCCTCCTGGGCTCAATGAACTAAATGCGCACAACACCGGTACTGCTACCGAAGGTCAAATGGGTTTCGGTATTTGAAGAAAAAACAGCATTTGACTTGATTGCTCTGTTAGACTTCATTAAACCTGTTTAATTGCCCGACAGTGATTAAGGTAAATAATTATAAAATTTAAAATCACGTTGACGTTAGCTTAACCTGATGTCAACTCAAAATAAACATTCAGAATAAAGATGCGACCGGTGCTTTCCATGTACTCGCTGTCTCAAAAGACGTAAGTTACAAGCATCATAATAGTCCTTTAAGTCTCAGTAAGTATTTTCTTGTGATAAAAAGGAGTTAAATGCACTATTTTTTTATAAGATACAGCTAAAGAGTATTGAAATATTACTATATCAGTACATGCTTACAAGTGTTATAAACAGTTCACTTATAATTTATTTGGCACGTGAGGAGACATGAGGCTTAGGTAAAAAAAATGTAACTAAACATTAGATAGCTATACAGCTAATATTTATATATTAAAATCACTGTCCCTTCAAAACACAGTAAGAGATTGAATGAGAGAACATTTGTATCAAATTCCTGCACTCTGAATAGGTGTTCAACTGCTACAATGACTACGCAAACCAATCTTACACAGTACAACAGTTTCTCGTTCCTCTTGCAAAGTGTATACTCAGTTGTAGTAAGAAGAGTAATTGCCCCCCCCAATACCACACTAATCCTTCACACTTATCTTTATGTTATAGTTACTCAAAGGAAAAAAAAGAGAATTTAAGTGAAAGTGTTACAAGTTACCTGCAAAAGACTGCTGAAGTAGTCAAAACTCTTAAAATGATGATCTTTGCTGAGGCCCCTTTGCCTCAGCTTTATAGGCCCTTCCCATGGCTGCTGAAGGACCCTGCGTGCTGTTTGACTGGGGTTCTTCAAATCGCACTTCTTTCTAGTCTCAGGAGTTTAAAAAGCCACAGCTGTGGCTCATCAGGGTTCTTGTGTTGTTGCTAAGCGGTTGTTGGTTTCTCGAGCAGAAGATCAGCTGTTCCGGTCTGTGGAAGGCCAGGCTGCCTCAGATGAAGAGGAGGAGAAGTGGGCGGGTGACCAGCAATCCCAGGTGGACCAAATGAAGAAAATACTGGCCAAGCTCCCTTGCTGTGGTAGCGGGTACGTTTCTGAGATCAGTGCTGTTTGAGTCCTTCGCAGAGGCCATTTCATGACCTGAAGGCACTATGACTCCAGTAAGAAGCAGTTACCACTATATGGCAAAATCGGCAGGCCCCTTTGCGCATCCTTTGCGGCACAGGGGAAACAACATGCTGGATATTCCTGCCTAATCCTAATTGGTGTCAGATAGGACACCGATTTGTGATAGGTGCTGTCAAGTGTTTTGCAGGAAAACTGGCTTTTACAAACAGCTTCATTGTGAGGTTTCACTAACTTTTTAATTTTTTCAATAGATGTGATGAAAAAATGTGGAAAAAGCTAATGTCTTACTTGGAGACCACCAATACCGATGGCTACGACACAGCCCCTACGGAGCTCACGGAGAGAATCACACAACTAACTGAACAGCTTGAGCTTAAAGGGCACGAAGTGAAGAAACTGGAAACAAATATGGAAGAGGTAACAGGTGCCAAGCTGAGTGTGAAAGAGTTAGTTATGCATCTTTGAGTAGCAGCATTTATATCCACATGCATTTATATTTTATTCTGGCCATTCTGCTCTCTGTTGCTGATGTTTCTCCCTGTGCCGTTAGTTCGTCAGCTCAAACATCCAGTGCTTTCCTGTAACACCTGCATTTCCAGGCTGGTTCCTCCCTGAACCTCCATTCCTTTGGAGGATGAGATGTACACCAGCCACAGTCAGACACAGGCTCTTCAAATCCTACCCTTTATTTAAATGGTTTAACATGTTCACTGATGCTGTGTTTGGGACCGATACTAGTACAGACCAAAGAGCTGCACATTAACCACAGGGTTGCTGCAGGCAGCTTTGAGTGGTTCCTCAGCTGCGGATGAAGCACTCCACATGTCCCAAGACACCCAGCTCCTCTGGGAGCACAATGACTTTTCAAGAAACCCCACCAGCTGGCTGAGCTGCAGGGCTCACCGCTTTGGAATCCTTCAGAGGAAATCATCCAGTTTATTATGGCTGGTTCTCAGGCTCAGACCAATGTATTCATAAATTTTAAAAAACTAGTTCCCAGGCTTAGCAGCACGTTCAACTTCCCTTCAGCAGAGGTAGTTAAAAGTCTCAGTGCAGCATCCTAGTAGTCCCGTGTGATCTTACCATTTAAATACTGCAAACTTCAGCCATTGATGGGCATAGATTTCAATGCTTGCAATCTTTCTGTGAAACAACAATAGCACACCATATGCATTGCTTTGGTCTGCTTTGTCCTAAGGCTCAGTTAGTGCTTGTTCAGCGTTTTATATCCCCTCTTTAAGAGGAGCGTAAAGATTTCAGTAGTTCTGGAAGGATTGTATTAATCGGTAAACTATTTAAAGTGAGAGTAAAATATTCAACTTCTTTACATGTTGCCATCCTTTGATTTTTATTACTATTTCATATCAATTTCCCCCTTGACTAAATTAAATGAACCACCTTCCTGTAGGTAGTGCCAATTTTCTTCTCCTTTTTTTCCATTAAGGTACTCATCTTCTTCTGCAGTATCATATTGCCGTCTTTTTAATCTCTGCTGATTTATATTAGTTCTGTGCACCTTGTTCAGAAATGTGCTATTATCAATAGATGAATACAAAATCCCAGGAAAAAAATGGAATCAGTTGGTCTTGATTTAAAGACAAGCAGGGAGGTGAATAAGACAGTGCCAACTCACTGCAGCACGAATTTAAAATCAGTAGGATGAATCATTTTGAGCCTGTTAGAAATTCATATTCTTAAACCTTCTTACTTTTATTTAGCCAGCATTTATTTCTTGTGTGCGGTTACAGGTTGTCGGGGTTTTTTTGATACTACAGAACAGACAGACAAGTAATAAGTAATTGCTTTCAAAAAGGTGACTGTTCCTGTAATCAACACAAAGCAAATTGGAAGACTGAGAAATTCTCTCTCTCATCTAACTTGCAACTAAATATACTGGCTTAATAAATAAACCACCAAGAACACTTTCTCTGATGACCTGACAAAACTACCTTATACATTGCTCTATATACTTCTGTTTGGACCTGCTTAATGCTGAAAATTAGACAAACAACAAAGCTAACAAGTAACAAACTCAGCAGGCAAGTGGAAAGCAACACTCTCAAATAGCAATTAATAATTGCTTCAGTCTAAGACTGCAAAACCAGGGGATAAAAGAGTTCTGAAATTTGTCACATCTAGAAAGTTCTGCTTTCCAACAACCAAACATTTAAAAATAGTTTCTACTGAAGACAGGGTGACGAAGGTGTCAGGACCTGGGAATAATAGATGGAGAAAACATGAGCGAATTCTAAAAATAAAGTGATAGGCTGCCAAGTGTAGTGTTGCAAAGAAATGCCAATGATTTTCTATAAAAGCTCACATGCAAACTGTCAGCTTAATTAAAAAGACAATTAGTTTATGACCTGCCATACAGGGTCAAATGAAAAGTTCATCCTAATATCACGCGCCTGATGGCAAGCAGCAGTTGCTTAAAGAAAGCAATGAGAAACAGTACAGAGGATTTTCCTCTTGGTATTACTCACCTGATTCCCAGTACACGAGGGACAGACACATCTTGAACTGGATGGTGCACGGAGTATCATGTTTAATGGCCAGTATTGGAGCTATTTACCATGAATTCACCTTTTCTTTCTTGAAAGCTAGTAATGCTTTTGGTATCTCCACATACTAGTTAGAAGGGAAGAGGTTTTGAGGATTTGGTTTTGTTAGCTTTAAACCTGCAGCCTGATCATCCACTGTCACCTCGGGTTTGTGCTTGGGAATCAGCAAATGCTCTTTCCCTCATAACTTTACAGACTTTTAACACCAGAAATATTACCTCGCTTATCCCAATTCCTAGTCTCCCTCAGCTCCTTGGTATAGAAACCGTTGCTTACTTCTGTTATTCTGTGTTATTCCATGTACTTTTCAAGCTCTATTACCCTTTTTGAATAAGAACTGAAAATGCGCTTAGTATTCAAATGCAAGCCCTTCATGGCATGCTCACAGTTTCTGTTGTGTCCCTAGTTCCTTTCCTGATAGCTCCTAACCTGTATCCTTTTGACCTCTGCTGACCACTGAGCTATTTTTGGGAGATTGCAGCTCTTCTGTATCTCCTTCTTGAGTGGCAGTCATCACTACTGCATAAGTACGACATTGTATACCTTTCCCACATGCCTTGCTTTGCATTATCAACACTGAATTTCCTCTGAGCTTTTATTGTCCATAGCTATTCAATATCATGAACTCCTGCTGTAATTCTTCACAGGCAGCTTTAGTTTTGATTACCCCCAAAAATTGTATTGAGAGCAATACAATTTGACATTCACCTGTTTTAAAAATTATTTATGAATATGCTGAACAGGTCAGCTCTTAACCCAGCTCCTTGGGAGACCCTAAGGATTATCCCCTTCCACTGTGAAACCTTCAATCCTGGTCTGTCACTCTGTGCTCTGTCCTCCCCTTTTAACCAGCTGTAAGTCCATGGCAGGACCTGCGCTACTGCCCTGTGGCAGTTGCTTTTTTTTATATCTTTGAGTCTTTGGTGATGAACCTTATCAAAAGCTTTTTGCAGATTCAAAATTCACTCTATCAACTGAATTAGCATTATTCATATATATTCATAGACCCTTTCAAAGAAATCTAATCGATTCCTCACCTTTTTCATCTATATATTCACCAATTCCCTTCCCCATTATGGTTCCTATCAATTTGCCTGACAGAATTACCGATACTTTTGAGGTGATTTGCTGTTCCTCAGATCAGCCTCTCTTGAAAACTGGTGCTACATTTGCCACCCTCCAGTCCTTTGGGAGTGAACTGATTTAAAAGTTAACCTGCACAACACGCTTCCGCACTTCATTCTGCCATTCTGTTAACTGTTTTCTCCCCATTTTGAAAATTGTTTCTCAGGTTCACTGCTTGTGAAAATGACTCTAATATGACAGCCTCCTTAAATATCATAGAAAATAGAATAGAATTACTTTATCTTACATTCCTTAAGGGATTTTTGCATATTAATTATTCGTTGTCCTAGATTTATTTGTACACACAACTCCAGAGCTCAGATTTTCCCCATAGCATTAATCCCCTTTTATAAAAGGGTTGGATATCAGCAGCTGACTTACTCTCCGAACTGGTATTTGGCAAGGTAATATTTCCGTTTCACAAACACGGCACAGATCCAAAACCAGGCTCTGCTGAGGGACTTTGACAGAGCTCAAAACAAAACCCACTCCTCTGAGCCCTATGACTTAACTACTGACCATCCCTCCTCAGGATCTACGTTTCAAAACCAGGTGACGCTTAACTATCATCATTATCTTATTGCAAGCGTTAAGGTAAGAACAGATGCTAGATGTAACCAAGCTAGGGAAGACAATGTGGGAGAATGTTTTAATGGCACACTGAGCCACTGTCTTCAAGCACAATAAGAAAAAAACCTGCATAGCCGTACATATAAATGAAATAAAGGTATGAGGAAACTCGCATCCTGATATACCACCAGGTGACTGTTAAGGTATAGCTGCCGTTTGCAAGCTATAGCATAGGAAATACAAACAAAAAGGGCTTTGTAGGAGCAGTCAAAATGAAGAGGAAAAAGAGGCCGCAGCAACAAATGCTTTGCCCAAATAGCACTAGTGGCACTCAGCTGAGCATATTGCCTGTGCTCTCCATAAAAACCGAGCAGCTGGTCCCGACACAGGCAGCTCTGGAGAACTCGAGTGGCGTGCATACTAAAGAGGAGAAAGTGTCCTTCTCCTATTCATGTTTGGATGTGAGACCCACTGCAGAGCCTACAGCCTTTCAGTAACCCCCAGCAGAGGACAGAGGCGTCCCTGTGTGGCTTTCCAAGAGCGGCAGTTTTGCGAGCATGACTAAAGCAGCAGCCAAAGGCAGCAGATAAGCGATGTTAGGGGTGCAGGGGCCTGACAGAGTGCAGGACCAGGATAGATGGGCACCCGCTACAAATTTCCATGAGCGTCTGGCTAATTGCATATTGGGAAAGTCTATTTTACACTTAAAAATAACGACCTTTTGACCTCTCCGTTATTTGACATGACACTGCTTCAGCTGTACAGGGGAACATTACTACTTCAAGTGTTTAGTACATGTCTACGCCAGGTGGTATTTGCAATGCGGAGGCAATCTGCAATATAATAAAGGAAACCACGTATTTAATTCAGTGAAGGCCTCCCACAGCCTCTAATTTGTGATGTCTCGGTCGGACTGCTGCCACGTTGGTGGTAACCAAGTTGGCTCTCCATACAGGAAAATGTTAGAATATTCATCTAAAAGGGGAGTTCAGACAGGGATGCTGAAATCCCCGTTTGACAGATGGACCAGATTAAGTGATCCAAACTTCTGTAGCCGTGGTATAGCTCAGAGGAGCTGGAGCACCTCACTGGGCAAAGCTCATGGAGAGCTAGTGGAACAGGCTGATTTCCATCTGATGGGGGAGTAAGCGCCAACTCACGCATACTATTAGCACTGTCAGAAACTAAAATGACCTTCTAGAAGGCGCAGCGTGGATCAGGGATTGTTTTCTTTTTTCAGTCTGACACTTGTGTTTTAGGGAACTGAAGTTCTTTCCCATTTATTAAAATTCATTAGGATACAAATTCCCGCCAAAAAAAATGTATTAAATAGAGTGCATATTAAGGCCTTCAGCTTTTCAAGTTCAACAGAGCCAGCAAATTTGGCACTTGGCCCATATGATTTTGTTTCTCAGTGTAATATTAATAAATACATTGAAATTGTTTTTGCAACAAGAAATTGCAGAATTTCATTTCAGAATGCTGGGCACAGTAATGATTGAGAAATAAGTTTACTTTTATTAATAAAACTGAAATCTGTCCATGCTCTCAAAGGTCCAAAATTAATATTTAAGTGACATATTTTCCAGGGAATGCTTTTCAGGCTCTTTTTAGCAACTTGGCCGTGTCCCTGCCACAGGCCTGGGTCAGCGACAAGCAAAGATATTTACTTTTGCAAATGATGTGGCAGCTTTGTAGTTCAAAATATGTCACTTAGATTTGGCATTGAAACAAAAGTAACATTTCAAATCCCGAACATTTTTTCACAGGGAGGTCTGAGACAACTGACAGGTCAGCTCATCTTTGGAAGGTCCAGGTCTGAGGAGACCCCTCGGGCTGAGGACTTCTGTAGTGTTCAAAAGTCCTGTTGACTCTGGACTGTTCTGTGCTTAGCTGCAAACCAGTGCTTCACCAAGCAAGCATGCCAGTGTTTTGCAGAACCAGAATCTTCATTTCTTTTATTCCTTAAGATGCTTTTTTTTTTTTTTAAATCAAAATATTTCAAGGAAATTAGCTATTTACCTTCTTGTTTCACTGAATGTACAGACGATAGATATGTAGGAGTTGCTAGACAAAAATATGACCCCATCGGTGAGGGCACACAAATTAGTTATGCTTTATAGGGGACAACAGGAATGCAAAAGATTAGAAAACTAAAATAGTAACGCTAGTACTTAACATTTCTGAATGATCTGCTTGCATCCAGTGTTGAATGAACTGCCATTACACGCAAGAGCAAAGCACGCATTTCCTAGCAACTATTGATTCTTCACTATGTAGGACGTTAAAAAAAAAATGTACTTCCTTTCAAAGTAATCTTCTGGAGTGAACTGACATTTATCAGATAAGGGGGAAAAATTAGCTTTGCAATTATTGGGCAAGAAAGTGAAAAGCTCCAGTGCTTTTAATTTCCTGTGTCATTGTCCAGATGAAAGGCCCATTGCTAGGTGAGCTGCAGCAAAAGGTGGAGGAGACCGAATTGTTGAAGATGGAGCTGCAGATGTTGGAGACTGAGAGAGTTAGGCTGTCACTGGTGGAAGAAAAGCTCATGGATGTTTTACAGCTTCTTCAACAACTTCGAGACTTGGTATGGCAAGAAAGCAGTCCAGAGACTTAAAACTGTTTTTGATAGTGTCCCTTCCAAACTAAAAAGGATGTTCATGCCTTCTATTCAGTACAAAATCTTTTACATCAGGAAACCTTTTTACATGTGTTTGCCCTGGGAACTGCCTGGCGGTTGCAGAAAACTTTTAGACCTCTACGGCTGACTTTCTAAGAGGCCTAGAGATCTCCTTGCAGGTAGATCCCCAAGCTTTTATTATCCTCTAAACAAAATTTCAGAGGAAGCAAGGAAACCAAAAATGCTAGTAATCAGAAAGGTTCTATAAGATCATTCTTCCTTCTCGAAAAGGGCCTTTGTTTAACTGCATCCTACAGTGGCACCGAGTCAGTATTAAAGGGATAAAACTCCGTCCTATATATCAAGAAGGTATTTTTTGTGAGAAGTTTCTTACCCAATTAATAATCCAAACATGGCCTTATAAAAGCTGATGTAATAACATGCCAGAAATATGTGGCCGGTATGGCAGTTAAGTCCTTTAGAAAACAAGTTTAAATCTCCTGTTTGGGAATGATAATAGTAAGGGCTGGCCAAAAGACCGGTGAACTGGATTGGGAGCCACACTGGACTGCTAGGAGCTAATTTCTTTGATAATGACTGAGGGTTCTCCTCAGTTTTCAGCAAAGCTCTGCCTAATCTGTGTGAGATGAGAATGTTTCCTCAGATGATCACTATACTTTGAAGTACGCTCATGTTCCACTGATGACTCTAGGGAACAAGTGCAATATCTCATAATTTGGTAACTTATTTTAGCACTTGACATAGAAGTTCTACTTTCATATTGCGACTCTGACACATGCATCAATAATAATCCGGTGAAGGATTAAAATAGTAAAGACTATGACTGGCAACAAAGCATAATAACCTTTTGTGTCAAGTCTTCAACATGTCATTCACTGGTCAGGTGTATTATTGCAAATAATTTCTGCTGAGGAGACAATCCATCACACCACGTGCCATATCTCTGTGATAATGGCACTTAATGCTAATCATTGCTGGAAACATGCCACCGCGTGCTGCCAACTCCCGTAGCACCAATACAGGCAACGATGCTGTCAACGAACAAGATAATTCACAGCATTCCCGGCAGAGTTTAGCAAGGATCCCCTAAATCCCTTATGGGATATTCATCAGAAACTGTGGGTTTAGGTGTCACTTCCCCAGCATATTCACATTCGTGTTTTAAATACCCCAAGCATCTCATTTGCAACAGAATCTACTGCAAAGCAATGACCGTCAAAGGCAAATGCGTGCTCTGTTAGGACGGTTAAAATCTCACACCGTGTTGCAGAGGTCACATGTAATCCCAGCTGGCTGCAAACCGCTTTTCACTATGCTCCAGTCCCCACTGAGGCAGAGACGCAGAGGTAGACGAGCAGCGTCAGTAAGCAAGGGCAGTGTTGCCTGAGCTGCTGGCAGATACATCGTCCTTCTTCCAGAATAGCTTCCATCTATTTTCACTTCCTCAAGTTTTAACAAGAACAACCTGTCCCTGCAGATACGGCGCTCTAAGTGCTAATTAAACTGATTGCAAGACCATCTCCCAGAAAGCATGCATTAGTGTTTCAACAGCAAATTAAGAGAGTTTATATTTCCAGACACATTATGTAACGTCCCAACAGATTTCTAATATAAAACTACCACTGAAAAAGACCATCCAAATCCTAAGTAGTTTTTACAATCCTCTCACTTTGGCTAATGTTTATTACATCTCCGTATACAAGTAACAGTGGGCCTGCCACATGACACATACAGTCTCTTCTAATTTGTTTATACCTAAAATGGTTCCCAGTGATTCCCAGAGCAGATGGGTCTGCGAGGCCTCTTTCTGAGATCACACCACCAAGTCTGTCCCTGCGCCTTTCAACACAGGCCTCGCAGAGAACCGAACAAGCTTTTGTTGTGCGTGCCCTGCTTGCGCTCCTAGATTTGTTTAGGCACACACTCTGGAAAATTCTGTTGTTTTCCACTGAATAACTGCTGTTTGTCTTTCTACAGCCATATTAAGGAACTGGAGCCCTCCACAAACTGCTATTACTTGAGCAGTATCTAAGATAAAATATTTGAAACTAAAGCTAATATCAGGTCTCATGTTATCAGGATTCAGTTTCATTTTGTTTTAATTTTCAAATGCAAATACACTGTGCATAGTTTTTTTGGCATACATTTAAAGTGGTGAAGGACATATTTGTGCCATAATATTATTTTGTTTTTTAAAGAACATATCTAAGCGAGCCTTGGGGAAAATCTTGCTGAGCACTTTGGAATCCTGCCGCGACCCCCAACCTGGTAAGAAAATAAATCACGTATAAAGACCAAGAAACATGCAAAGTGTCCTTTTGGGAAAAACACTAGATAATGAACGGAGGAGTAGGAAAAAGATATTTCAAATACTGGGGGACAGGCTAGGGAGAAAGAAGTACTATGCAAGAAGATTACCTGTAGAAAGTGATGCATTCTAGTCTGTGACACATTAGAAACAGGAACACATCGTGGGCTTTTTTTAGCCAAATTTTAATTAGAATTTGGCCTTAGGGAGACAATTCAGTATCCCACTAATGTCTGTAGGGCTTCATTGATATGAGAAAGTGGAAAACACGACCAAGTATGCAAGGCACCTATTTATCAGGTTTGCTACTCCACTGTGTGTTGTATTCCTCTGCTGCAACACAAACAAATATACAAAACAGAGTTATTTCTGTAAAGAAACTGGATCAAACCTGCACTCTAATAATAGCCTTTCATGTTCCTCTTAAGAAAATTAAACTCGCAAACTCCTCTCCCTTGACAATGGTCTGGTGCACCAGAGCCGCCTTTGTAGGAACCATACAGGGCTCACAGCCCGGAGGTTTAGATTTGATTACTTTGTTCCTATTAGCAGAGCATTTGTACTTACCTTCAAGAAATGAACATCCTGTACCAAGCCTAAGAACAGGGCTTTGAGGTGCAGACTGTAGTCAAAGACAAGATTATAAAAGACTAGATGTGGCCTGAGGGTTTAGTTTTGGAGAATATTAATAACAGTGATTTACGGAGAATAACACACAAACCATTCTGGGTTCTGCAGTTTCAAAGCCTTGTTATAACTAGTGTCCAGCAATTCAGGACGCAGGCAGCCCAGAGCTAAGCTGTGCCATTCCAGCATGGCTGCAGAGGAAGCAGAGAAAAGAAGGCAAAGACAGACCTTCGTTGGCTCCGGGACACCAACACAGAGAGAAACCATATCTAAGACATAGGTCAGATATTCCCCTGGTGAGCACAAGAGAAGAGGAGACTGTTAGTACCAACAGCTCACAAGTGTCCAGAAGGTATTACTAATTATCCTGCCCAGGAACAGACTCCAAGTGATGCTGCCGAAACAAAGTACCTCCCTCTGGAAGGGCAGCACAGCTCAGCTTCCTAAAATGACACCAAGTGAAGTAACCTTTTGAAGAGCTCTGTCCATTCTGCATCACTATTGCCATAAACAGCTCATCTTCTCTGCTTTTGATTTTCTGGCTGTGCACTTGATATGACTTAATCAGCTTTCCTAAGTCTTTGTAATCAAACATCTTCTTCCTCTTTGACAAGACTAAGTGGATGGTTGGATTGGGAACTCTCTATTATGACATGAAATAGTCTTCATTCACACAAGTATATGAGAACTCAGTGGACAATGAATCAAGCAAGAGAACTAGTAGAGAATGGTCCTTGAATCCAGTTCCACTCTCATTTTTATAGGGACAGAAATTCATTAATTGGTCTCAAAATTTAGATATTTTATGTGAATAACTTGCAATGGCACCTATGAAGAAAAGAGCTTGTGATACGATTGTTAAACTGCAACTTTCTCTTTTTGTTCAAATTATAATGTTTGCAATTTTCTTTTAAAAGGAAAAGCCCACCTATTCGAAGTCCTAGATACGCTTTACCATGAGCTGACAGCCTGTGAACTCTTACAACGCCAACCTCTGGAGAAGGCGCAGAGTCGCCAGTCCTTGTCCAACCCACTGGTCATCTCCTGCTGAGTAGCAGGGCCAACTACGACCCACACGCCCAGCCGAACAGCCCTTGTTCATTCAAACACATGATGGATCAATAAGATCTGTCCAATTCAACAGAGCTCAGCAATGGAGAAGAGTAATACAATAATTCAGCCATGAAATCAAAGGTATGCTGCTTCTGGGAAGAGCGCCAGCCAGTTCCTCAGCTAACATCAAGGCCCTCCCTTACGTGTACGAGCATTCACATGACGTGAGGATAACGTAGCAATGTCTGTCTCTGATGGAAGCCTAACCATCTTTGTGTGATGGCCCTGTAACTGTACCGGTTAACCAAATAAAAACTATTCCAAATACGCTGACCTGATCTATTTAGATTTACAGCCCAGGTTACACAGTGGCTGGGCAGAGTTTCTAGCTTTTGCCATAGCTCAGTTCAAAAGCAAAAGGCAGCCTATGTTATCACTGGCAAGTAAACCGCTTCCTTAACATACAAGTGACAAAATGACTGTATTATAAACACACACGAGTGTCTTCCTGTAGTGCAAGTTTTAAGGGCTCATGTACAAAATGTGTTTGTGTGTGTCTGTGATTCAATTATTCACCTTATTTAACTCTGAAGTTAGATTTGTTATTGCTCTGCTGAATTTTATATTTGCAATTACAGAGATACCTTAGAAATCTGCAACAGCCTTTCCCGACGATAATCGTAGATTTTACATTAAGAGTTCCATTTAACTGCTTGCAAAAGGTACAAAGCAATCTGGTTCCCAGGCTCTCAGGGAAAGGAATGGCTGAAACATTCGCTTTGCAACAGCTGCCATTGTCGTGCTAGCAAACAACACGCGCAGTGCACAGCTTTGTTCTCTCATTTAATTTCCCTCAATGCAATTGTAGAGAGACAAAACTAGGCCCCACTTGCAGACAAATTAATGTAAAATGCTGGGCCTAATCATGGTGCCATGTAGCATTTTAATCAGCAATAAAATAATTCCTGGGGGCAAAAGTAAAAAAGTAAGTTGCTTCCAAGACGCTTTTGCTGTTTCATTCAATTATCAAACAAAGAAACTAAAGAAGTGGAGTTCTTAAATGATCCAACTGAATTTATGTTATTAAAAAATGCACTGTAGATCCTTTAAGAATGTTAAATTATTTCCCTGAGATGATGCCAGCAATGAAATAAGACTGTTCAATTCAGAACTGTGCGTATATGAATTTTTCACATGAAAATAGTTTTCGTGCAGGAATCAGGTCCGTATCACAATGCAGTCTGGGGAATAAGAAGATTTCTCTTCCTTTCTATTCATAATACACTGTATAGCTTATACATACCTCCATCCAAAATTGTGATACGTTACTTAGAATTTAGACCCATGTTGTTAACAAAAATTTGCAATAGATATTTTCATTTCATCTTAGAGGAGGAAAAAAAAGGTGTTTTGCAAACAATGAAACAAAGTCTGTCCAATGGTGTTTTACCTGGTGTGGGGTTTTTTCTGGTTTAACAGAGGAAGATTTTAAGAATAGATCTATATTTTTAATGTTGATTTTTCATACAGGTAAATTAGATGGCACATATATATGTAGTGCAATATTCACCCTGTAAGAATGAAAACTGCATACTAATACTAAATGTACTACTAATGTAATACTAAGCATAATATACTATTATTTACTATATACTAAACTATATGCTAATACTATATACTACAAAAACTATACACTAAATGTGAAACAGATAAAAGTTAGTTCCCTGCTTGGGTTCGTTTTCTAAAAAACCAAGAACAAGTATCAGCTTATGTTTAGTGCAGCTCTCAGACTTACCCAGGAATACTGTAGACGTATAAAGAGAGAAGATGCCAGCAAATCATTAAATAAACGTGATCTGTGTATATAGTTAGCAGAAGAGACACTTCAGGAACAGGTTTATAATGCAAGTACATACCTGATTATGGATACCCTCATGCACTCCAGGATTCTTTTACCATTTAAAGTAATATTACTTACTGTATCCACTCTCTCTATATTATATATATTTATGTATACCTTGATTGCTATGCTAATTGTATACTTTTAGTATTTTTTTCACCACTAAGTTTCTACTTCACTTTCTCATATATTTCTTGAAATCTAGACTATGAAGTAAACTGATGTCTTAATGCCAAAATGAGGGAGGAGCAATATAATCTGTGTGAGTGTTGCAGAGCTTATCCAAGCAGCAGTTCGACTGTCATTAGAAACTAGAAAATGTCACTAGAAACCTGAACTGGTGTTAATGAAGATGCAAACAGCTGAGATAAATGGAAGCTTTTGTGAGTAAATAAACAGCATTTAACAGATATAAGAAGCAGCAAAATTAGCTTCAAATGCTGTAAATTTTTTTTCTTTAAGAAATGCCTATATCAGAATCATTTTTGATACATCAGCATATGCCGATTAATCTTTTACTAACAAAAGCGGATTATTTTAACTCCTAAAAGCAATTAATATGGAGCAAGTCAGACTTGCAGTATTTCCATGAGAAGAATCTGTTCTTCAGATGGGATCAAGAAACAGTCCTCGAGTCAGATTCTTGCTGGAAATCAGAAGCAAAGGAAAGCACTGTACTTTGAGAACCTTTCTTTGGTGACCTAAAAATTGATTTTTTTTCTTAAATATTTTCACCTTAATGTTTTATAGTGAGCCTGTCAGCAGTGTTGCTGAGGCCGATAAATATTCTATATGAACTTGTATAAACATGTGATTTTAAAAAAATGTAATTGAGAAATTTCTAGCTTGGCCTCAAAAGCAAGGAGGCTTCCACAGTTTGATTTACTATGTGGAACACGTTCAAAAGAGTCTGCACCGTAATCCTGGGGAGCAAACCCAAATCTCTACATTTGTTTAAACACCTAGCTTCTTAGGGCGAGTACTGCAGATTTCAGCTACCTTTTTTCTACAGGGAACATATACCAAGTTTAAACTGACTTTGTAAAAAATATTTCCCTGTGTGACAAAACCTGAAAAGATAACAAAGCACAGTTAAAAGCCTTCCATTTAAAAAGTACAACCCCAAACTCAGTCTCTCAAATCTCTGCAAACACTTTATTTTGTTGTATGTTTACCAAATGGTAACAAGTGGCCGTTTGCTTGAATGTTGACTTCTTAGGAAAGAAAAAAATCATGGAGAGAGGGCATGTGCTATGAACGTAAGTGCAATTCCCCATCTCAGTTTTTGCATAAGCAGACAAAGGCCGACAGAGCGTGCTTTCCCAACGTTTCTTTGTTCAATAGGAAAAACAGTTTGGAGGAGTACACGTGACATGTTACCAGGTGAGAGCAGAGCTCCGCTGTACAGTTTCCAACTGGTAAGGGTTACTTAGGTCTTCTCTGTAGAAGGGACCCGCACTACTTTGATTTTCAGTTAGAAAGCCACTGGGCATCTATAAAAGGGCTAAAACGACCTAATTATGCTGGCTTTGAGGCACTCTGGTTGAACTCTGGCCTTATACCATGCTTGAGATTTTACCCCTCCCCAGCATGCTCATTCCTTAATCTAGTAGATTTTTTTTTTCTCAAGAATAATTCCCTTCTTACAGAAAGAACAGTTTGTTTCCCCCCAGTTGTATCTGCTTGGGACTTCCTAATGCAATTCACCCTGGCAAAAAAGTTATTCTTCATCACCTCTTCTATATGTCCTTTCTTCCTTCATTGCTAATTGCAGAGCAAAAAATCCCTCAGGCTTCCAGATTTTGTACTTTAAGACTGGTGTCCAGTCTTTCCTCGAATGGGCTGCCTGGAGCGTTCTCAGCACTCCCTACCCTCACTCCTGCAAGTCTCAAGGAATGTGCCCTTTCTCCTGCTCGCGCCCCCAAAACCTGGTGGTCTAGTTCTCACAGACTTTGCTCATATAATGTGTTTGCATTTCCTTAGCCTTAGCAGTTCAACATTAGATCACCACAAATTGTGATCAAGCTTGCTTTCTTAGTAGTCACCATCTTAATTTATTAATTTTCTATTAAAAGTGCACATTGTCCCTAACAAGGAAGCTGAGACGTTTCTTTCACTGATCTCCACTGTGTTTCCACAAAGCAAGCTCTCCAATTTGACTTCATTCTCAAACTACTTTCTCCTCCCAATGCCCTGCTCACTTACCATTTGGCATATTTCTCGCTGAGGTAACCCGAGGGCCTGCACACTTCTAGCACGTTACAATTTTCAAGAAGAGTTTCCTCCTCCCAGTACTTTTTACTTTATATGGGGTATTAACTATTAGTAAATTAAAGTCCACCTGATGTATAAAGTTGTCCAATAATTGTCCAAAGCTCTCTCTGAAGCATCTGGAAGTGACCGCTTGTCATAGATCTTACACTGATTCACGAAACTTTTGCACCAAAACAGTGTGGCCGTCTCCAGCCAGAGCTACTCCAAGAAGGTGATGGTGTTTGTGCACACTTTTTGGAAGGAAAAAATCCTTGGCACTGGTATGTTTAAATTTGCTGAATTTGTTAGAATTAAATCTCCTCCCTTTCATGATACTAGCCATTAATCTACTACACGGTACATTTCAATGATGGAAGGCTGTTTAGATTTCACTCTTTGTTTCCATCTTACTGTTAAGAAAAAGGGAACACTTTCAAACAGCGTGTGCAAAATAGAATTGCTTGGTATAAGCAAATAACAATAAACATTCACAGCATGTGTGTGACACATCGCATTATCAGCCAAAGGGTTGCTCTTAGATTTATAATTTCATGGAGGTTAAGACATTGAATCCTTTAATGTTTACATTATCTTATTTGCTTAATAATTTTACGTATAATTCCGCATAATACAAAAGCTATAGAATGTGTTTCTTACTGTGAAATTCAATTGAAAATCATCCTTGTTTCCTGAATTACACTTTATTTTCAAGAGGCCAGGATTTTCAGTGTTCCATTTGTTTTCTACTCTACTTTTCTGGCTCTTCCACAATACACCAGCAGAAACACCCTTACCCATTTCCCACGGTACTGCCTGGTACGGTAGTTTGGTGGCCCTAAATTGTGGATTTTGCAGGCAACTGGCCAGACTGAATATGCATTTCTTTGGGGATGCTACCAGACCTTTCTGAGCCCAGCTTCCTCCCTGAAAAGAAGGAAGAGAGAATCAGCATTCCCCACGTTTACCCCAAGCCACCGCAGCACTGCCCGTTTCAGCCACACGTGTATATATCTGCAGCGGAGTGCCTGCAGGCTGCCCACGGGCAGTAACTCCCGGCCCTAGGCCAGTCTGCTCAACAGCACTGGAAATCCTGGTGAGATTTAGAGAGGCATTTTTCTGGCATTGCCTCAGCGTGCCACAATAGCTCAACTTCATTTTGTCCCCTTGACTTCTTTCAAATTAACATTTGGCCTTCAGGCTGAAAGTATTGGACACCGCACCTCGACTGGGATTACTCAGGTTCTTAGAAGAGCTGCCCCATAGCAAGGCCAAGCCTTACTCATTTCTTCACTTAGGAGGGGTGCCTGCATTACAGCAAACCTTCCTGAATCGAGAATCACTTCTTAAATGACATTCTTTCCTAAAATGCTTATATTTTTCTGAACTGTAACCATTTCAGTCTATCTGAAGAATTGTTTCTCCCAGACTTAAGTCGCTATCCATTTCCAGACTGTATTAACAGTAGAGCAAATGAAAAGAATGAAAAGGCTCAGAGGAAATTCTGGAAATCCTAGCTAGCATTTTAGAACAAGTTGCCAGTTAGACATCAAATTCAATTCACGACCAGTTTTTCTCCTATCTGTACAACTATTATTTTGCCTAATGAAACTCCCAAAAGGATAGCAGAGTGTCGGAATCAGTAGACAAAGGTCTGCTTAAACTTCTACGTTTGCCAAAACTCGGAGCACAGGATACAGATAGCTGTTTATTTTTAAGTTAAATAATACCCTAGGAAATAAAAAAGAATTAACTCAGCACGATACTAATGCATGCTTCGGAGAATGCAGACTTTGTACCTTTGCAAATTTGTGAAGGAACTAGCCCTTACTTAGTTTAGACTTCACTAGAAAGTCTTGTTAACAAAAGTTTAACTGCTTCCACACCAGCTGCTTGTGAGATGTCTTCCTTAGACAAAACAACCCCTAGGTTTTCATAAGGCCACCAACATAAAGACAGCATAGATCCACTCCAGCATCCGTAGGGTCCCCCAATAGCAATGTGTAACCTTGTAGGTTAGCTATTCTTGTGTTAGCTTTTCTGTGTTATACTGTTTGAGTGCTGTGGATGCAATGAAATGGAAATCCATGATCCTGCAAGTCCGTTCTTTCCATCCGCTACTACTTGGAAAATCCAGCTGAACTACGGGATTTGTTACAAACACAAGCTCACACCCCACCGCTGTGCCTGCTGCAATAGGGAGGTGCCGATTCACCTGTGTTGGTGGAGGGGAGATATACAAGTCCCGCTCTGCGTGGGCTACAGACATAGAGACGTTTCTGAGGAAACAGCAGAGGGTGAGCAGCCCGGGGTACATAGCCAGGCTGAAAGCAGTAGAGGGCTGCTCCTACCAAAAGACAGTCTGTGCTAACTACCTTAAAGCTGGCTACCATATTTTTCAGAAGTCACACCTTACTCAGTGAGCTCAGCATATGTCAGACTCATAAAATGCTTAATGTAACACTAGGTAGTAACACAGCTTTACATACTAGTGAGGTGAGGCCTACGAGCGCTGTTCCTACTGAGGACTGCAGACTTGTCGCAGGTGATGAGCAGCAGGATCTCTGCATGCCAGGCGGCTTCACTTAGGCGAGAGTGGGTAGGCTTCAAAACCCCACTAAGCTACTCTCTTCCCAGTGGTGTTTTGTAGGAATAGTACTTTTGCAAGCACAACACAAATGACATTATAAATGACTGGTTTATGATTCTGCCTCAAAGAACTATGAGATAACTTATCTTCGTCAAGGAGTAAACAAGGACTGTAGGATGACATTGAAAAATTATCAGCATTCAAGTGGTTTCACCACGTCCTCACTGCAAAGCAAAAAGGTCGTAAGAACTGAGTGTTTGTCCTATTATAGTTAGGGATAATTTCTGTACTTGAAGAAGGTTTTATTGTTTGATAGTTCTGGGTTTGCTGATTATTTCTCAGTGATTTTTTCGCAACTACAAGTGGAAAGAAAGTTCTCTAATAAAGGCAAGGTCCAGTATTTTGTGAGAGATTTTCTACCTCTGAAAGTTGCCAAAAAATAGAAAAAAAAAAAAGAGAAAATATATGGAAGGTGAGACAACTCGACCTAAACATGCCATTTAGATAAAACCCGTTATTTTTTAAATAAAGCATATGCAATACCCATGGGAGGGTCTTTTTTTGTTTTAAAACTAATCTTGGAAATAAAATTCATTACACATTCACAGTGCTAGTCCAGCACATGCAGCAGTACTGCTTTCTTTCTTGTCAGGCACTGCAGCTCTTACCAGCGGAGCGCAGCTCTGGGGACGACAGAAGAAGTCAGTACGGCTGCTAATTGCTTATGAACAAACATCTGTCATGCCCAGGGCTGAGACACACCACTGACTCATCTACCAAAGGATTGATAGCCACCCAAAAATGTCACCAGGTTTTGAGAGTCATTTGAAAGTCGCTCTTGAATGTGCTCACATTTTAAACAGCCTTCTGGGGCCTCCTCTGAGCCCTGACATCAACAGCACGTAGCACATCCTACTGCCATGGAAACCATTTCTAGGTCACCTTTACATAACAGTGCAGAGAAAACTCTTATAACCAACTCCACCATTAAGGCACCCTCCTTTTCAATGAAGACTGCAGTAACCAACTTAACATTTACTGTAATGCCACATAATACACCACAAATAAAAAGACATATTCTCTCCAGCATAAAGATGGGAACATACATACCATGCAGGAGGTCTTGGCTCAGAATCTGCTATTCTACTTCTCGTCTTCCAGCGAGGGAAGCAAAATGATTGCTTCATCCTATGCATCCATTTTGTACCTCAAGCCGTATAACAGCTTGGGTTAAACTAATTCTGTAGAGGACATCGTTAACACTGGAGAGACCCTACCAAGAGGGAAAATACAGCTGGAGCTGCTTTCACATATCTGGCTGGAGCTACATATAAATAAAACTGACAGAACCAATAATTCGAGTCACAAAATCAGATTTCAGGAGCCATTGAACTGAACAACAATATATTGAGCAGAGACAGAAAAGAGAGAGGAAGCATTTCAAATCCTGAAATACACAAATGTTTCAGGACATAAGAAGTAAGAAATAATTACATAGCAGATGCTTTTCTGTTCAGGGAACACCAAAGAGTTACCGATGCAGGAGGAAGAAACTGGATTTTTACAGCAACTGTTAGTGAACACTCTAACCTAATTATTTTAATTACGGAATTAAGATATTCAGATCTGTGAGGGAAGTGTCTTTAGCAAGAGAGAATTTGGGAAGGAAACCTAAGAATAAAGATAATCAAAGTTTTCATATTACAATGATCAATCTGGACATTTTACTTCTATGGTGATAATTTTAACAACGAATTGCTTTCAAGAACTGAAGTTTGAACTTATACTGCAGAACTTCTAGCTTATCTGCAGGCACGCTCCTCCATTCCAACAGCCACAAATCCTCAAGAAAGACACTAATATTTACAGCTATCATTTGTTTTCTTTTTTGCAATTACGGGCTTTGTTGGGGTTTGCCCCCTAATGGAGAAGCAGAGTAGTATATCTAGCAACTACTACTTCGTAAAAGGCAATTGTTGCAAGTCATGGTAGACTGACCTCAACTGACACTATTATAACATTGATCATACGAGTCATTCCTAAACTCTTGAGAGTTAGAGCATGACACAGATCACAAGCAATTTAAAAGTACAGCAAGAGAGGAAAAAAAATATGGCTGAGACTCTGAAATAAAACATATTTGGCAATGCTGAGACTATGGAAAAGGAGATTCTGCTGACAATTGTACAAGAAAAAGCACTCTAGAGTATGTAGAAGGAGAGGGTGAAAATTCCCAGGTTTTATTTTATCTCCTGTAGGGGCAAGGATGTCAGGGAACATGGAACTGAGACTATGTCAACGAGGTGGAACTGAGAAGAGCTGAAGGACAATTTTTCAACCAACCAAAAAGTCCAAGCTTCTTCAATACTGCGTACAAACACAGCACTACGTTATTACAACTATTATTTTAAAAGTCTAGAAAATGAAGGATTTCATAATAGAAAAATATAAAAACCTGCTTGCTCCCTTTGTGAGGAATGTTTCCGAATGTACTTTACTAGAACTTGGATTAATATTGGGAAAAGGCTGTGAAAATTCACTAAGGAGAAAATTAGAGCTGCATTAGGCAGAGCACTGCTAGCAGGTTGAGGGAGTGATCCTTCCTCTCAGCTCAGCAGTGGGGAGACATCTGGAGTGCTGGGTCCAGTGCTGGGCATCCAGTACAAGAGAGTCCTCTCAGAATTGCTGAAGTGAATCCAGCGTGGGGCCACACAGATGTTTAAGGGACTGGAGCATCTGACATACAAGGGGTGGCTGAATGGAGATGGAGCCAGACTCTTCTCAGATACCCATTGACATGCAAGAGGCAATAGGCACAAATAATTGAAATACAATAAATTCTGTTTAAACATAAGAAGACTTTTTTTTTTTTTTTTTTTTTTTACTGTGAGGGTGGTCAAACACCGCAACAGGTTGCCCAGAGAGGTTGTGGAGTCTCCAGCCTTGGAGATATTCAAAGCACAACTGGACATGGGAGCAACTTGCTCCAGCTGATCCTACTTTGAGCATGGCAGTTGGACTAGACGATCTCCAGAGGTCCCCTCCAGCCTCAACTATTCTGTGGTTCTGAGAGTCTCATACATATAGAGAAGAAGGTCCCTATAGTTTGTGTTTTTCATTAGTCACATTATGAACAAGGAGAGTATTACAGAAAATATACAGCAAGAAAACAAAATGACAGCGGAATAGCCCTTGACTATCCAAACATGGGAAATCTGTGTCCCTCACTTACCAGAAAGTCCACCCTCGACAAGACACCTGTTTATATTCACTTGAACTGTTTCACTTCAACTGAATCTCATTTTGTGACGGAAAAAAATGTCATGAGGAATTCTAACCTGTTTTAGAATTTAGAGACCTTTAAAACTAAAAGATTGGCAATACAAAACCCTTGGCTTTCTTTATTCTTTTGCTCATGCAAAACAGCAGCTTCAAGCTTACTACTCTGTTTATATTTTTTAAGGAAAAGGGAGCTTAGAACTAAAAAGTAGTAAGGCCTTTTAAAGCCATTTCAAATTTTACAAGACATTTGACATTGCCTTATAAGCAGAAACAGACTTAGTAACAACAATCAGCATATAGGCCCATATAATACTGCTACTAAAAATGGAAAGAACTAACTCCAGCAATTTGTATGAAATCTTTGGAAATTCCTTGTTACGGACTCCAGATTCACTTCATTCCTGCACAGATGAATAAACTCTGTAAACAGTTTTAAAGCTGCATCTGCTGTTGAATGATAACATTATGGAGAGCTGGTCATAACTTCTGCTGAAAATAAACAGTTGGAGATGTTTGAAGGATAGTGGAATTGTAGTTTAGCCTTTGACTGGCTCATAAATTCTCACACAAGCAAATAGCAAATTTAACTCATATTTTCCTTTCTTTCTTCCCTATCCTCCTTGTACAGCCAAAACCACAGAAAAATTTCCATACAAATTATAGCAGGTATGGACACAGGAATGCTGACAAGTCACTTAATGGCCCTACTACAACTATGTTACGGTGCAAGAGTACTAAACAGACCCCCAAAAAGGTCTTTGGAAGCATTTTACACAATTATGAGAAAAAAATGAACTCTAATAGACAAGTCATTCAGATTCGAGTTTAATTTTTCATATGAATAAATGGCTAAGAATGATTCAGAAAACATCCTTAGCAATTGGTATGCTATGTTTAGACACACCCCCACCATAATTAAACACAAGGTAATTTTGCTGTTGAAACAATTTGAGCATTGCATGTTCCTATTTGTTCTGTTTAACCATCAATGCCAACGTAACGATAAATTCCTATTCAGCTACATCTAAAGCACTTAATCATTCACTTGGCTCTACCCTTTCTCAGTTCCAGGTCCTGCAGTATTCACTATTTCCTTTGACCTTAGCTTTCGCGTTGGGAGAATAAATGGTTCTCTGCCTGGCAGAAGGCAGATAAGGGATATTTCACAGAATCACAGAATTATCAGAGTTGGAAGGGACCTCTAGAGATCATCGAGTCCAACTCCCCTGCCAAAGCAGGATTGCCCAGAGCACATTACTCAGGACTGCATCCAGGCGGGTCTTGAAAATCTCCAGGGAAGGGGACTCCACAACCTCCCTGGGCAGCCTGTTCCAGTGCTCTGTCACCCTCACCGTAAAGAACTGTTTCCGTGTATTTGAACGGAACTTCCTGTGTTCTAACTTGTGCCCATTGCCCCTCGTCCTGTCACTTGGAACCAATGAAAAGAGCCTGGCTCCATCCTTCTTCAACCCACCCTTAAGATTTCCCAATGAACAGTTTCTACCTTGCCTGATCAAGGGCACCTACCTGTGTCAGTGCTTTACGTTCCCTGCTTGGTCCTAATAACTCTCATTTATCTTCGCACTTTAAAGTGCATATGGTGTTTCTTATGAACCAACCCGTAAAACTCCCACCATCTTCACAATAAGTTACATGCAAGATTGGCTCCTCATGAGTTAAATCTCCCTGTCTAATTGTGTTTTACCAGTCCATATTCACTTATTTCTCTGACCGAAGTAAACATAGGCTATGCGAAAACAAGAGAACATTTCTTTTCATACCATGTGCAGAAACAGTATTTGGGAGCATAATAGCAAGGATACTTGCATTTGAAAAGTCAATGCAAGATAAAGACAGCAAGCACATGCCTTTTCTGGGTAAACTGGTGGCACTGATACATACATTCAAAATTAGAACTGTGTCATCAGGTCAGTCCCATTATGCCAGTTGTCTTGGAGTTTTAAGAATACTGGTGAGAGGTGAAGTGAACAGACGCCGTTCATAGCCCAAAAAGCCTTGTTGAAATGAAGAACTATTCTTTATGCTACTCATCCAGAGCATGTTTTTACTGCGCATAGATCAAAACTTCTGATTTGGCCTACTCTAAGCACTGCTGGCCACACTGCAAAGTCCTATCCACGTTACAGGTGCGCACAGTACTAGTAAAAAATCCGGCGGGGGGGGGGGGGGGGGGGCGCTCCTGCATCGAATTTTGTAGGCCACAGTAATCCTCCATGACTTCTTTTGGCTGAGGTGCTGGAGAGCTTCTTTACCCCTCTAAATATCTCAGGGGAAAATGGGAAAGAACTTGAGGACCATCAGTTCCCACCTAACTGGCATCCTCGCTGCACAGGGGTTAGTCCCAACTAGCTCAAAACAGCAGTGAGGTTGGAGTGCACATGCTTGTACACGGGGCAGGGGCTTTGGGGGCATCCGACTTTGGGGGCAGCGGGAAGTTAGGGCACCCCAAGAGATGTCTCAGCTTGGGTGAAAAGAATGTCATTTGTTTACAGTTAAAAAAAAAAATCTGGCTTGAATAACAGGGAGGGGGGAAAAAAATCTATTTCTGTTCAGAAAGTTCCAACAAAACAAAAAGAGGAAAAAAAGCAGTTACAAGACAATAGAGGAGAAAATAATGTAGCTATTTCAATGGACCTGACACTATAAAAAATCCAGTCTGGCAAGTGAGTGTGCCTTACCTAGAATGTGAAATTAGTCCTGCACATGGTAACGATTGCTAAGCACATCACTATGGAAATCGAGAGCTCACAGCAGGCATAGGAAGTCTTAGAAACATGGAAAATCAATGCACTGTATGCAGTGGCAAAGAATGATTCCAGCAGAGTGACCTTTAAACGGCTTGGTAGATTGTAAGCAAGCAGAAGAGAAACGCAAGGGGAGAAGCCGAGCGCAGGTGAGCACAGCTGTGCTGCAGCTCCTCAGCCAGCGGCAGCACCAGGGGTTCCCCAACAGCTCAGCCTGGCGGTGGTTCTGTGGGACAGGAGGAATAACAGTAAGGATTATTTACCCATGTTTAAGGTAAAATGGGTAGCTATTTAACAGTAATGCTAGATAATAATTTGAGAGGAGAAATGGAGTCTACCCCACACTATAGATACTACATAGCACATTAAGATAAAAAGAATACCATCGATGAATTTGGTCAAGACATCTACATTAACAGCTCTTCCTCCCAGACAGTGACGAGGACCCAGTAAGTAGAAGTCCTCAGGGTGGCAGAGGGAAGAGGAGAAAATATATAGTTTCCTTCACAAAGTTGGAGGAACAGACCAGGAATTTTCTAGTCAAATACTTTGGTCAGAAAAAGTGGACTTCATTAAATTAAATGTTATTTTGTTGATATAAAATGTGTCAAGAGCTCTGCAGTATAACCAACAGTCCGGGGCTATAGTAGTCACCCAGGAGGTGGAAGACTGAATATAATTGAGTAGGGACTTGACTTTGGTCTCCCGTATCATCATGAACTCTCTAACCATTGCACTACAGACCTGCTGGTTCTCTCTTAATCTTTCCTGTTGGAGCTGCTCCAGTTTGCATAAATAATTGCATATTATTGCATGTTATGCAGAGCAAGGAATTAAACCCAGTTCTCCCACGTCCTAGATGAACGCCCTGACCAATGGGGTATCCACTTCAACTTTACATACACCTCTTGGGTTAAACCAGTTTAAGTTAGCTTTTTGAATAAGGTATAAGAGTTATACTATACTCGTGCGCTCTGGGAAATCCTGCTTTGGCAGGGGAGTTGGACTAGATGATCTTTAGAGGTCTCTTCCAACTCTGAAGATTCAGTGATTCTGTGATTCCGTGATAAGAGTTATCTAAATCAGATCAAACAACTCAAACAAATCTGAAAGAAGCAATTTATACTCAGGCTTCCCTTCTTGTCCCCAGAACAAGAAAACCTATTCACCCAGCTTTTTGCATTGGTTTAACTACAGCAGTTTAAAAGAAGACTTTAAATAAGAACAATGCAAACTGCTAGCACAGAAAAAACCTCATGTGAAACGAGTTGCTCCCGGTCACAAAACTCACTGCTAGTCACTGTTGTTTCCAGAGTGTCCGTTGCACCAGGCAGGCTGGGTATTGAAGGGGAAGGAAGAGGGTTCCCCTTTCATCCTGCAGCCTGGGGGCTCTTTCAGGGCAGGGCTGGGAAAGTTGAAGGGGAAGAATGGGAAAAACTGCTTCCTGGAGGCCTGTACTTTATCTGCTTTGTGTATGCAGCTCCTTTACGTTTAGAAAATCCAGCCATGTTAGTTCAGAAAAAGCTTGAGCGTATTTGACCCGTAGAACACTGGGAATGATATTTACTGGCATTCCTCAATTCTGAAGGATGTTTTAGTTGTAATAAGCATTTTAATAACATATCGAAAATAAATATGTAAGGAAAACCTTTATATCTACCAAAACCACATTGTGCAGGAGTGTCATCACATTTTGCAGACTACACAGGGGCTCTTTAAATCTCTAAATATATTGTAGACCTCAAGCATATTTTCTGCAAAAAGACATTTTTTTTTCTCCCATGCATTTTTCAATTCTTCTGGTGATTCTTGTTTCAGATACTTAAAATTCCCATTCCTTTGTTTCAAATATTTTAAATATTTTTGCCTGTCACTCACTCAACGCCAGTCTGGTTTACATTCCCTCTTACCCGTGGCTTACATGGTATGCTTCAGGGTTAAGCCACAGTAAGCATTCATAAAAATAGCCAGCCATATAGACATGCAATTTAGTTAGATAGTATTTTCCTTCTCATCAAGAACTACCTACATATAGAAACACAATAAATGCTACAACTGTCAAAAAAAAAGCAAGTTCTTTTTTTAATATTTTTTCTTTTGTAAATCAGAGTAATTTAAATGCAGTCTCCCTGTAAGAACCATCACCTCATTTAATAAATGTAAAACTTCAGTACTTAAGATCAAATGAAGTTATACATTTCCTTTGGTGCTAATATATATATATATATATATATATATATATATATATAAGGTAGCAGAGAAGCTGTAATTTAAAATCAACTTCAGAAGTTTTTCACAGACTTAATAAAAGACCTAAGATCTTTAGTTTGTCTTTCTAACCAAAGGAAACACAATCAGCAGTATATAGTAATTTGTACTATCTACTTATCCAGAGAGAGCTCAAGAAGGCCTTGATTGCAAAGAGTAGTCAGTTGGCAGTTCCGGAAAATTAGGGCTGTTAGTAATTTCTCATTTTAGAAACTCATTTCTCATATGAAACGTGGTAACATTAAAGTAAGTATTACATTTGAAAAAAGTGTTCTGAACTATTTTTTGAGAAGAATGTCAGTCTATTAAGGTCAATACAAGCGTCCCTATGCTGAAATATTTTACCAGTGAAAATCTAGAACTCCAACAGTAACAGAAGAGAGTCAACGCTCCCCTTCCCTTTGCTACTTTACTGAAAATGGCTTTGAAAGTAGCAATAATGTTTCAGAAGGTGTTGTTTGGGAATATAGATCTTAAAAAAGTAAAAATCAAAAGTAAATAAATTCATCCAGACAGAGTATGTAAGGCTTCAAAAAACAGTTAAGATAGTAAATCACTAATGAAGCTACTGGGAAAAAAAAAAAAAACACCCAGCTTTTATTTTTTCACTCAAACGACCCGGTTTTGAAGGAAAAACATAATGTAGAACTAAAGATTAGCAAAAAGATCCCTGAGACCTTTTATATTACAATAGTAGGTATATACTTATATTTTACCTGCTAGCACATAGCACAATCTGATCAAACATAGTATTTCTTCTTTACATATTGTCTATGCTACAATGTTATTGTGTGACTGGTTTGATATTATCCTCTTCCAGTCTGAACAGCAAAGAAATTTTTTTTTAACTCTTTAAAACTTTTTTTTAACTTTAACTTTCTCCAGTTTTACTTCACTATCTGGAAATTATTTTTATCCTTATTTCCTTTTTTACCCAGTTCCTTAAGCATAAAGAAAAATCACCTCTAGCCTGAAAGCAATAGTATATCAAAAATGTAAAGAGTTGAAAGGAACCTGCTCGAGATTTTAAACACCAGCATGAATGATTTAAGCCTGTAAAAGGGATTGAGCCCTTGTCACTGATTTTTGACTGAAGAGATGGGTAATATACTCGTGTTGGGTCTTTGTCAGAGGTATTGCCAAAGTCAGGGTGTGGGGGAGAATTTATTTTGTTTGTTTTTCAGACAGATGATATTATTCCTGCTTATATTCTATGCACTTAGTTCAGCAGCCTGGGACAGCCTGCTGAAAAAAAGCCAAAAGATTTATACCTATTCCAAAAGTATGATGCAAAACATACTCCTCCTCAGAGCGCTGTGGTACCTGGACTCAGTAGTTAATGCCAGTAACATCACTTAACAGACTACCTCAATAATCCTCTATTACCCGATACTATTTTCCTGTAAGAAGCAGTTAGGACATACTCACTTCTTCACGGCATTACAGCTTCCATGGCATTCAGGTTGCAGTACTGGCTAAGCCAAACAACCCCTTCCACACGAGGAGAGACACCGCATGTAGGCTTTAAAATACTACAGAGAAAGTCCTTCATTTCTGCCTTTGGAATCATTACCATCAATATTATCATAATTAGCTAATCTGAAGATTAGCTCCCACATCTTCTTCAAAGTTGCCTCACTGAGCAACTTTGGCAGCAAGTGCCAACTTTTACTAAATATATTTAGAGTACAGATTCCAGTGACTTGCCAACCATCCACACAGCTATCTTTTGGTCCCTGACTTTCCTTGACTTTGTGAGGTGAACCGCCTCAGTTTAGGCTAGCTAAATTGGGCAAAAATAGGAAGATTTCAAAGATGGGAGACAACCCTTAGCTTCTATTCAAAACATTCTCAAACACAAATATAGTTCATACTGTTGAAATTACATTAGAGAAAGCCCATTCATTGGCATGGGTTTTTTTTCCCTCTTAACTGATGTGAAAATAACAGCAGATGGATTTTTTTGGCTTACACTCTGACCAAGCAGAAGTTTCTGAGGAAAACTACCACATATAAAATACCAAATTTCAAGCTGTGAGATATTAAGGTTCATATATAGCAATAGGTGGAATGCATCTTTGTTGACGATGGGTTCGATATGCTTTAGACTATACCCCTAGCAATGGGTTTTAACAGGGCTCTAAACCACAGCTGAGTTTTCTGGACAATTTTTATACAAACACTCTCACAAAATGAACACTTAAAAGAATGGAAATACATAAAGACTGAACCAGGTTATTAATCAAAACAAACTATGCTTCCTTCCCCCAACAGGACAACACCTGCAGGATGCATTTGCATCTTGCGTATGCCTGCACTGCAAATAATGGAGTTGCAATAGGTGGAACAGATGACAGGATGAAAGAGAAAAACTAAGTGGTGAAGAGCAAACATCCATCTCTAGTAGCAGCAAAGTGCTGAAAGGAAGACCAGGAGTAGCCAGAAAGAGCAGCTTTTAGAGAAAAACACTTGAGAGATCTAAACTCTTCAACTTTCCTTTTCTCCCCTGTTAAGTAAAGATAATCTGATCTGATTCATAAGATGTAACTACTCGTGCATGTGGCTATGATTTTGGGATAAGGTGCCTTTTTCTTGTTCAGCTTTGCTGAATGTTTTTGGCTTAACATAAAGGAAACACACTGATTACAGCACATGTCCACATACAGAATTTGTCAGCAGTAGCTGTTCTAAGCAGGTTCAAGTGCAAACAAGACCTGCATATTACGTGTCCGCTCTGGTTTTCTAAAGAAAAATAAATTCTTTTTATTATCAACGTATCTGCAATGCCCTTAAGGCTGTAAATGGCATTTGAGTGATTCCTTGGCTTTTGGCATGTGATGAACATCACGGCCAACTGTCTCTCAACGTTGTGAAGAATGTGATGTTAGCTATGCACAGGGCCTCCTTTTCCACGCTGCTGAATCATAGAAGCATAGAATGGTTAGAGTTAGAAGGGACCTTAAAGATCACCTAGTTCCAACCCCCTGCCATGGACAGGGACACCTTCCCCTAGACTTGGTTGCTTAAAGCCCCCTCCAACCACATAAGCCTTTGCCACAGTCAGGTCATGGAGCTGTTTTACACACTCACCTGATTTTCTGCAGTGGTTGTGCAATGACATTGCTGTTATTTTTAAACTGTATGAAGTACAGCCCAGACTTTTCATTGTATTTTAAGCATTCTGCCCTTGGGGCTTTTTCACATAAATGAAAAATGTTGTTAGCAACTCTGTACTCATGAAAATTCTCATCATACCAACACCCCAGTAAGACCTTTAAAATCTTTCTACGATTAATCTCAAGAACATTTGTTCAGAGTCACAGATATCTTCACCCTCTTCAAAACACTACTTTATGTGCTGACTCTGAACAAAAGAGACAGGTACTGAATTTCAGTTTACAGACTTCCTTAGAAACAATAAAAGCCTAAAAATAAGGTGACATCTGCACTATTTATTAGTTGTATCCAATATCCCGGAGGCTGAGAAAATCTCTGTCTTCACTGAATTGAGAATTAGCGTCTGTGCTTCTTTCCTCAGATGTTCAATTTATATCCACTAGGAACTTTGCCCTGAGTGAAATTGCTGACTGCTCTCTATGTTCTTTTATTCCACTATTAATCACAGTCAAAATAAGAAACTTCTTGAACAAGTATTTTCAAACACAAGGGTTTGATGGCCCTGCCTGACACGTCAGGAAAAAAAAATATGTAATTTTGGAACTCTGGAAATTAATGGATTCACATTTTTCTCAACCCACAGGAAACGTACCATTTTTTTCACCCATTCCCTAAAAATAATATGCCTGTTTTCCGACTATACATATGGAAGTGAGTCAGCAAAGTCCTGGCCACTCAAGCCCCAGCCCCAAGCCCTAGCCGTTGTTAGTTTCTTTTTCCCGTCCAGAAATCCCTCTTTCAGCCAGAGGTTGGCACATGACATTAATCTCAAGAAAGCGCTTAGGTTACAGAGTTCTCATGGGCACTGCTTCCTATAAGCAAACTTTGGGGTGTCAGCTCACTAGCTTGAGTAGCTCTTTTTACAGTTTCTTTTTCCGCTGTTGTTGTTTTGATGGGTTTGGGGTTGGTTTTTTTTGTCACACTCCTGGCTGTAGAGGGGTGGGATAACCTCCTCCCCACCTTTTCGTTCATATAGGATTTGTAACAGTAATCTCAAATAGCACCTGCAAGTCCCACAGGTGAGGATCTGTCTCTGCTGTAAGTACCCCGTTAACCCTTTCAGGCATAGCTTTATTCACAGAACTGAAACGCTCTTTTTCATCCTATTGACCTTCAGAGCAAGATTAAGAAATAATTAACAGAATTTTGATACGTTTTTCCCAAATGCCAGACATGCAAACTGAGCAAAAGCTAAGATACATAATAAAGCTCTGTTCAGCTGCAGCAATCTAGCAATAACGATTAAATCGGAGGTAGTATATAGACATTTCACTTGCCATATATTCTGGAAAGGTGTCCTCACTGCTATAATTTGTGTCTTATTCACAGAGATTTATCAGAAAAGCCACAGAGTTTGGGTAAGAAGAAAAGGAAAAATAATTGGGTTCACTAGGAAACAAATTGAAACATCCAAAAGAATGTAGACAACAAGTAAAGGCAAAACGCAAAGCAGAGAAGCAAAATCTCAGGCAAAGCACTGTGATCTCACTAACACAGTTCATAATGAAGATGTCCCTTAAAACAGCAAAAAGTATAAAATCCTTCTGAAGGGAGCCAGTGTCAAAGACTTAATGGGAAAGGGAATCTCATGGATTTTTCTTTCTTTGTCCTTTTATCTGAAAGAACCTAGTATGAATACTTCACATGAGGACTCCTCATTTAAAAAAAAAAAATAAAAAAATGTGAAGACGGATTTTCTGTAGTCATAAAGCCTGAACAATGTTCTTTAGGTTGTGCAAATAAAGGTGCTGCAGCTAGACCTGCAGAAAGCAGCCAGCCACATCTGAGGCAAATGCTGATTGATTTTAGACACGTACTCAGGGAGAGCTGTTGACTGAAGAGGACAGAGAGCTTTCTTCTCATTCCAGGCTCTGGTTTTTCCTATTAGAGGCTGAGATACTGCGGGTGTTCTGTGCCTGTCAGCATAGAGAGAACGACACCACGAATGTCACTGCAGGACAACATCAAACCACCGAGATTCATCAAAACCGATGTGGAAATAAATTATTAATAACCTCCAACTAGCTCCATTAAATGTAGGAAGTTTCACAGAAGTGCAGTCATCAACATTGTGCTTGAGCTACAGGGAGCAAATGAGGGCAAAGGAAGAATTAGATTATGCGGGAAGAGACTTGCAGCATCTTTTAATGAATTTACAATCCTCCTCAGAGGAACACTGTTTATTTATTCCCTGATATATATATGACCATATGATTAATTCATCTGCCAGCTTGATAAAACTGCCTCTCCAAACTGCACATATATTAGGATTCAGTGATAGGAAATAATAGGATTAGCACAGCAGCATTTTCAGCTTTTGTGATTTTATCACAGGTCATGCTATGGAAAAGATTTCCTTCAGAACCTAACACTTGGAGGCACGTGATTAGAGGTGAATCTCAGTGTTCATTAGTAATAGCTAGGACCAGAACTTGGAAAATGTGAACTTTAATGGCTGAAAACACCAAGACCACTAAATTTATCTTTTTTTAAGAATTTATCTTTTTTTAAGAAAAAACCAACATATATTTTTCTAAAATGCAAATATCATGGCTTTGGTGATGCAATGCAAGAATTGGAAAATTACTGTGTGGTAATAGATTTTGAGAGTATTGTTCCTGACTGTCCTCCCAACCACATGAAAACTCTGCAGTTTTGACATCATCTAACTGGGTTAAATGGGTTAGCTGGGGCATGCATTCCTGGGGTGTGACAATCCACCTGCTTTGTCGTAGAAATTCAGCAGAACCAGACTAGATCTGTCTGCAGTGACTTTCTGTGGTTCTCCCTGTGCGATCAGAAGTCTGGGCAAAACCTTCTGTAGTTCACTGTGGCACAAAACTGGGCACAGCTGCAAGTTTTAGCAACACAAAGGGTGTGTAAATACAGCATTAGTATAGAAGGAGTAATGTGACTGTAGCTGCTCACTTCTGGAAAAATTAATTCATCATCAGAGTTGACTGGTTTATTTCAAAAAACTATGAAGTCATAGCGTTATAAAGGGCAATATAAAAACTAAGTATCTTATCAATTATGAGGAGTGAGTTAAATTCTACAATTAATTGCCATGGTAAGCTCATCACTTGGGCTCTTCCAATAGAGTCTTTTACATTAGATACTAATTAATTTCTAATTGATCTTTCCAAGAACAACTGTTCAGTGTGACCATAAAGTTCAATGCCCTACCTTCAATATTTCCAACTCTTCAAGCAGAAAACAGCAGGACTTTAGCTAATAGGGCTGAAGACTGCTTTTGTTTATCACCAAACTCCTTAAACAAGGACAACACCACAACACTCAGAGTGCTACTTAATCTCATGCATTTTACAATCCTACTACAGCTATTATGCAGTAACCTGGTAAAGATGCTTAAATATCTTTAGCAGGCTTGGCTGCATAGTTACCAGGGCGCCCAAACAAGGTTCATTTACGGACAGTTCTTTGGCTGTCACGCTGGCAATGTCTGTAGCAACACACAGGATGGCCCAAAGAGCTGGATCAGGGCAGTGAAACGGTCTGGAACTGAGGACACCACATCCAACCATATACATTAGGGCAGGAGGTGCTATTTTGGACTATCTTTAATCTGGTCCCAAGTATTGAACCTCCATTAGCACCTGGAACAAATCAGATGTACTTCCATAGTGAATATTTCAGTTTAGTTTCACCTAAAAGGCACACGTGGAAAATGGAGAAGATAATGAAATTTGCTCTGAAAGCTCAACCCCAATCCTAAAAAAAACCCCATTCATATAAATGCAGCGTTGTGTTGTAATTGTTTGACTGAAACAGTATTGTATTTCGAGTAACAGTGACTGTGCATAAAGAGCTAGAAAACTAATTACTTTTCATTAGAGCAAAATATTCAATTCAGCAAAGCAAGCAAGGCAGAGAGGGGCATAGCCACCTCCATTTTACCAAGCCCAGCACTTCCCATGAAGCACCATTATTCGCATGAAGGTGCTAACATCACATCCAGCTCATGAAACACAGGACAGAAACGCTGACTGCTCTCGGGATGACTGGGTTCCCTGGTGCACGGTCAGAGCCAATTAACCGAACCGGGAGTGCAGGGAACTGCCTAGGCACTATCCGATGGTGGGAAATACTGCCTTCACAGCGGTCTTTTAACGCTTCCAGAGATTCTCTCTCTAGAAGCTTCCCCAGGTGCCCCCTATCACTGTTACAACTTAGCATAAGTGGTATTAATATTTTCCCAAGGACAGTTTGAATCCAAATTGTCTATGAATATCTATTTTCATTAACAGGCTGAAGACCCTAAGAGGTCAGTAAAACGCAAACTGATTAGCTGTCTGATTAGCCGTCTGATTTAGACAGATCGCTTAATACACACATTTTGTATGCCTGTTACATTTTTATCTTGGAGGCTCCAGAAAATGTAATATCCTAAAAGAATATAATATTTCAGTCTTTCAAAAAATTATTTTGAATTGATAACTTATATCTAAAGGCTGATTCAGTGTCTGCTCAACATTTAACAAAAAAATAACTTGAATGACACCTAGTGGAAAGATAAGCAATAGCTGATGATTTCACAGCAACTACGTACAGTTTTGAATACTGAAAACAGCAAGGAGGGAGATTCTTTATGAGAATGGGTAGGAGGAGAAAGAATTACTTGATAAAATGGGTGGAGTACAACTTAGGAGAAGAATTTCCTAAATGACAAGATTTTATCTGCCTGTGTAATAATCTTCTGAGGAAATGGGATATTTGATTTGACAGAGGCAAAATTAAATCAGGCAAAACCACAATCAAGGTGCAGCAGGAAACAATAAAATAAGCAGAATATGGACAGGATGAAAATCAGAGTCCTCCTATGTATAAATACTAAAAAGGCTTTATCAGGCTACTTCTCTAGGGTGCAGTAGATAATAGGAATATTTTTAATATTTTGGCCCTGGGGGACATTAACTCCTGATGTGAGAGAAACCACAGATTTTCTTTAATTCATTTCTGCAGGCAATATTCCTTGATGACTTTCATGATCGACATTTTTTTTCCTTCTTTTTGCTTATTCACTTATTTGTATAATTCATGAATTACCAGTGACTCATATCCAATTATAAAGACATATTTTGATTAGTCTGTTCTCACCAACCTATTTGAAAATATGCAAGAACAGATTTAATCAAGGTGATAACTTAAATGAGAGCACTTTTGCCACCTATTGACAATGTGTTATGCCAAGTTTTTTCAGCATGGGAAATGGCAATAGTGCTCGAGAAGGGCTTCTGTCTTTCTAGGTCAAGAACAGGTCATTGACAGCAATAAATGACTACAACTCCTTAAAACCATCTATAAAAAATAATGGCATATTCTGCCTGAATTTCCTCTTTACAGGTCATGTGTTTGATCTGCTCATTTATCTTTAACTTGCAGCTTTTATTCTTAACTGCAAGGAAACTAGTAATCTCCCTTCAACTTTTTTTCTCCCTATACGAGCAATCAGCAGCAGCACCCACCTAACTGACTGAAGAAGTCAAAGCCTCAAAAGGCAACTAATCCAGAGAAGTGTGCTTTTAGGGAGTAAGGTAGCGAGAGAGGTTTTGGTTAGGAATCAAGAGTGTTCAGAAACATCTCCCTGCTGAGGAGCCGGACAGAGCCTCTCCCAGTCACAAAAAGTTCAAACAGATTCACTCTGTGGCAAATACATTTTCAGACTATAACAAGATTATAGCAGATTATAACTTTTTTTTTTTTCTTCAAATTGGCTCTTAGTAAATCCTCTTAAATGAAGAATCCTCATTTGGCCTACAAAAAGCTATAGCCCTAAAATCACAAATGCAAATGTCTCCAATTCTAAGCTTTGCTGCTGCCAGATACTCCTGGCATACATTCACCTCTACACAGAGCTGAAGAAACTGGCCCACGGTCCTCATCACACGTAACAGATTCGGGGACTCAGCCTGAGCAGCTGCTTCTCCAACCACGTGTGACACAGCACCCAGAGGAACTCAAGCACAGAATTTGAGTATGGATTCCAGACGACTCCAAAATATTTTGCGTCTGTTTCAATGCAAAAAGATGCAGCATTTGATTTCACCATATAACAGGAAATTTTTTATTCTGTGTGGCAGCATTCCTTAAAACATATGGTATAGATTGCATGATACAGGAAACAGGCATGAGGGCAGACAGACATTTATGAAATATATCGTCTAGTGATCTACTTTCAAAAACAAAAAAAAAAAAAAAGAAAGAATGCCTAAGAAAGAAGGATCTTCCTATTATCAGCAGTCCACTCACAGGTCCAGCTGTTGAACATCTGCCAGGCAGATGGACCATTCATTTCAACAAGGGAGGAATCAGTTTCCTCATCTTATAGAAAAGATCAAAATTCAAACAGGGTTTGAAGTATTTTTGTCTTCTCCCACCAGCACTGTCTAAATTACTTTTTAAAATACTGAAGAGCAGAGATACACATTAAGTCATTTTCTTAAGGAAGATCCTAACAAACTTCAGGCTACTGATAATTGATTAGACTTAATGAAGACAAGTACTTTAAATATAAGTAAGAATTAAACAGTAAGAATTGCTATCAGAAAAAAATTAAATGTCAGAAATTGCCCTTCCCCCCAAGAATAGCATGATATAAAGAAACAGCTCAGAAGCAGGGCTCTACTGCACATCTGCAACATCTGAAACTCACCTGGGTTTCATTTCCACAAGCAGAACACAGCTCAAAGCCCGCCCCCAAAACGACAGACTAAACAAGAACTGGCCTGAATCATCAGATCCACACCAGACGGTTTCCAAAAGTCAAGTGCTATCTTAATTGTACAGTGTTCATGTTTGGTAGCTAAAGGAAAGGAAACTTATTTGAAATCTATTCCAAATTTCATATACCAAAAAAAAAAAAAAAAGAAGGAAAAAAAAAGATGTGAAAACAAAATCCTACTTTTGTTTTTCTTTTACACAAGCCGGGCATTCTTTACTTAGATGAACAGATACATGTATATTATAAACTTGTATCATCCCGAATTACTGGCTTTTCCAGCCGTTCTGGCTCAGATATGTCTGCATTGCTCCACATTGCAGGGGACAGGTCACTCTCAGCCTCCACATAAGACAGGTTCTCCAAATCCCTGATCATCACAGGAACCTTCCTTTCACTGGTTGGTTTAATCTTTTTGAACATGGGTGACCAAAATTACATGCTGTATTTTGGGTGAGTTTTCACCACTATTTCAGTGTAATGGCATTAATATTTCTCTATCCCTTAATGATTTCATCTGACTAATATAAGTTGATCTCATCTGACTAAAATAAGTTATTTCAATGCTATGGTGTTTTGTTTTTAATCACTGGAAAAGCAGATATCAAAACACCTGGCTTTGACTACAACAGAACTCTTATTTCATGGGCTAACTTTAGCTCCCTTGTATCTTGCTTGGGCTCGCACGCATGAGCAGCAGAAGCTCAAGCTAACTTTTATATCTGTAGATTATTACAGCTGAAGAAAATAACAGTAGATTTCAGATGAGTCATTTTAGGTTTTCCAGACATTGTCGGGTTTAATGGGAAAAATACACTATCAATAAAAAAAATTCAAAAGCATTTCCTCTTGTCTGCAGAAAATACAAAAATGCCCCAAGCACTATATGCTGTGACACACATCAACCGTATATAGCATCTTCCCATGGGAACGGTTTCCTATTATGCACAGGAAAAAGCTCATCATCTTTAACATGTTTCCTTACTGACTCTTTAAAAGGTCAGCTCCAGTTGCTATATATTCTCCAACACCGTACCAAGCAGAGGGAAAGGAATCAAGAGGGAATAAATAAGGGTAAGTGTCAGTCTGGCATCTCACCAACTCTTCCTTTCTGCATTTTTGCCACAGTTCTTATTTCTATTTGATTCGGAATTTCTTGCTGTTTACATATTAAATCAGAAGAGATTGTCTTTTCTATAGATTGTGCTTAACTTTTTTTTAGTCAGACATAGTCTGTCCTTTTAAGATGTCTAGTTTGAAAAAAACAGCTCTAGTAGATTCCTTGAAAAATAACAGATGAGTACCTAGATTCACACCAAAGATATTCAAACTGTTTGCTAACAAAGACATAGGAGATTGTTAAGATTAATATTTCAGCTTCTCTGTGATGAAGTTTATAGTTTTATGTAGCATTAATCCAATTTAAAATATAGGAATGTAGTATTTATATCAGGAATCTAAAGTTGTCTAACTTTATTTTGGAAACCTAATTACATAATCCTTGTAAGTAAATTGAAGGTAATTAATTTAACACAAAATCAATTTTCCCTACAATTTTAGTCTTTATTAAATGAAACTTCCTAGAGAAAAAAAAAAATAGTCTCACCTTATTTTAAGAGGAAAACCTTTTCTTTTTGGAGTTCTAAAATATCTCTACGCTTGAAAACATTATCTTGAAGAATTTTTTTTCCAAATTCCATTTTGCATTACTATAATTTAAGCTCCTTATTGCCTTAGTATGTAAAAACCTCTTTTACTCTGTATTTGTTGTTGTTGCTAAGTCCGTTCTACCTGCTTGCTATTTGTCAGGCTTTGTCCAGTCCAATTTTAAAATCATGCTCAATGTTCTTCTAATGCTGGTCTGCAAATAAAGTTACAAAACTGTTTGCACCTTCTTCAGTTAAAAAGGAATTTTCTTTAAGATTGTGGTGTATAAAAACCCAACACTTTTTATAGTACCTACCATTGTCCAAGTTGCAGCCAAGGCAATATACAGTCAGATATTTTTGCTTCAATACTTACTTATTGCAAATGAATTGGATTAAAAAGAAAAAAAGAATACATTTTAATTATGGGACGTATTAAAATCATAAAGAAAAATGGTTTCAAGATTGGAAATTCCCCAACCTGTGCAAGGGAGTTTGTATTTCAAATTCCAATCTGGTCCCAAGGCTAGCTATGTATTTTTAAACGCGGAGTAGTAGGAAATACAGGAAGGGAATAGCTTTAGAGTTTTTAAACTGCCAAGTAGAAGGGACTAAAATGGAAGTCTAGTGGGATCCACTCTACAGAAGTGGGAATTAATAGCAAAAGAGATAATTACCTGCTAGCCCAAAGCATGGTTATTTAATCCCCCAAAGACTAGAAGTACCAGAGATGCAAAATTCCAATTCTCTGTCTTAAACCGTATGTTCTCAGAGATGTATGAATCTACAAGGCGGCAAAAAAGAACTTTTTGCCACATAAAAATACGTACTTCCTGGTTAGAATCTTCATACTCTAAGAAAGAAGATTTGTAGACATTTACAATTATTCAACCTCTTAAGGTCAATTTTGAAAACCAACTTCAACCCACAATTTTAACACTAGACCTACGAAGATACAGAAATGGAATCAAAATCTTCGCCTAAAACTAACCCAGTTTTTACCATCATCTCCTGGTGACATTCTGTTCCATAACTTTGAATGATATATTTCATACAATTATGAAGGAAAAGCAATGAACTAGAGACAAAATGGAAGCACTGTGCTCTCTCCCAGTTGCATTTATGCTACTTCATGTCAGGAAGAATGGCTCTATGGGAAATACAGAAAGCTAAAATCTTCTTCCAAAACCCTAAACCTCACGAGTAATCCTGAGTAAGAAATAGCTGTGTTCTAGTTCTGCATTTAGAAACATGCTAATGAACCATACTTATCAGATTATTATTCTTATTCTCTGGGTAGCTGAAGCATGAACAAGACAGAGCTCATCGCTGTTACGGGATTTGCCATATCATTGCTGTTCCACATGACCCAAACTGAAGTCTGTCCTCCCTCCTGCAGTTGTAAGTCACTGGGAGAAATGAAGGGTTTGCATATAGACTGCAGCTCGCGGAAGCTGACGGAAGTGCCTGCCTTGCCCGTTAACACCAAGAGGCTTTATCTACAGAACAACAGCCTGACCTCGGTTCCTCCCGGCGCCCTGGACAGCTTGCGCAGCCTGGAGGAAGTGAAAATATTTGACAATCCTTGGAACTGTGACTGTCATATTCTGTATCTAAAACTCTGGTTAGAAGACGTCTCTGCACACTCGCTTGAAAACATCAGATGCGCAACCCCAGGTCCCGTGAGGATGAAGCCCCTGAGGCAGCTGACTGGGAATGAGCTGGGGATTTGTAAGAGGCTTCTCCCAATCAAGTGTCTTGAGTTCTTTTGGCGAGACCTCATTTTAATTGCTGGAGCTATAATTACACTTCTTTTAGTAGCATGGGCTCTGAAATTCTCAAAAAAGCTGGTCTGCCAAATAAACCTACACCTATGTGACTCTCAGGGCCAACTGCTGGGGAGGCATACCTCCAAAAACCACAAGATACTATGAGCTGTTCTCTACCTTGAACAGAAACATCAAACTATTCTACCACAAAAACGCACATGCAGTGGCAACACTAGTTTTCATGGGGAACATGCTACAAGTGGATCCAAGGGCTCAAAGCCTGGGTCCTCAGATAGGCAAGTTTGATTTAATTTCCTTTCAAAAATAAGCTTGGCGATGTATCAACAGGCAAGTTTCATTCTGCTGCCATCTACTCATATGAAAAGCAGTTTCTACATTTTTTGAAATAATTTAACTTAGCATTTTTCCACTGAACTCTCAGCTCTTACAGCAAGATCTACATCCTCAAATCCTACACTTTTTAATATATGGAGATGGAGATGAACACCAACTGTACTATTTTAGCAAGTCTTCTCTCATTCAGAAGCTGTGTGTTTGCAACCCATTACCCCCTCACAGTGTTCCAACAGGCTTGGTAGCATCATTCTTGTGTGCAAATAAATTCAACCATCTTTTCCTCAGGTTCTGAAATTTCTTGCCAGCAAAACCACTATGATTATATAGGCCAGCCACTGAATAGGCTAATTATATATATATAGGCCGGCCCTTACTGAATACATGTAAAGATGGACTGGTAATGAGAATATAATCAGTAAAAATAGTTTTAAATACTGTTGAATTTCCTAGAGAGCGAACAACAAAAAAAGCTTTCTATGTGTACTTGAGATAATGGATGCTTACTGAACATTCATACTCACACAGGTTTGATCTCTTTCACTTTTCTACACATTTATGATTAAAATCCTAAGAAATTTCCAGAGCTTGTCTTCCAGTTTTACTACTAACATTTGATACGTTGGATTTTATGCAACAGCTTTGAAGAGGACGTACTCTCTGCACTTCTCTTCTTGTGCCCCCATCCTCATAGGAAAATTGTTGTGTTGACTCACGCATATTGTTTTCTCCCTAACCCGATAATTCACAAGACTCCAAGAACAGCAATTCATGCTGTGACCCCATCCGGTCTGGTGAAGTTAGACTAGTTAAATGGGAGATCTCTGAAGGTCTTCTACAATTAATACTACTGTTGGCAGTTCAATTTAAGACATATTTTGCAAATGCTCCTCCTAGCCCCAAACCTTAGAGTTTATCTGCTGAAGAAGCTAAAGACTGCTTGGCTCTTTACCTAGCACCTTGTCACGAGTGGGGTTCCTCGTTAAAGCACATAATACCCCTAGCAAAGCTGGGGGTTAGCTTTCTTCCGACAGGTGATTTTGCAATTACTATGTGTTTCTATAAGATGAGACTCGTTACTAGCCACAGACACCCAAATCAAAGACAGCATTTCTAGGTCCCTCTTGCCCCTGCCAAAGCACTTCAGCAATATGGAGTCAAACTGCCAACACTGACTGCTGGTGACATTCTCAGACAGCTTTAGAAGAGACATGTTACTGTCTGGAATGTATCTTCACTGTTGGCCAGCTCTCTCTCCTGCACTAGCAGGGAAAGGCCAGTCCAAGACATCACCACTTGTCAACCTAAACTGACGCCAATTCAGGATGAGCCACTTGCCCCTCTCTGTGACATGAGGAACGGCCACTGAGTACAGTGGAACTGCTGAAAGAACCTCTAAGCACAGACAGACTTGGGGAAAGGACATGCACCGTGGGTAGAGGGTTACACAATTTACTAACGGAGTGTAGCATGGGGCTTTAGATTGACAAAAGGAAAGGAATAGAGTAAGACGTTTTCCCCGTGTTGTAAAAGAATTAATGACCTGGGAGACGACATGCCCATTGCGATGTTAAAGTCAGCAACGATACACAGTGGGGAGCAAGAAGAGGGAAGTTATAAATCCAAAGAGTGGTGGGTTACATGGAATACGAAGAAATCGAAAGCAAGATCGTACACCTAGAAACAAATGATGGGTTGAGGACTCAATTCAGAAAAGGCAAATAATCTGTTAAGAATGATCTCCCGTGTATGACACTGTAGCAAAGGGCTAATGTGACCTTTTCTTCTTAAAATAGGGAACAACATTTAGGGATAGAAGGATTTATTTACTTCTTTGTTTAGATAAACTACAATAATCTAGTATCGATGCCTACAAATCAAGAAGAATCAGCTGCAGAAGAATCAGAAAAGCAACTATAATGCAAATAAATGACTGGAAAATATATCTTAAAATGAGCTTGATCAATTTCGTTCAAAAAAGAGGAATTTAAGGAATAACAAGATCACAACTTGTATGATCTACATGAAGATAAATTTGTTAACAAAGGGTTGGGGAGTAGAAATTAGAACACCAGTCTACAAACAGGGCTCAAAATCTAACAGTGACAATAATTAAACACAGAAGCAGCTCATCAAATGTCATGGTTAATTCTACAGCTTAGCCAATATCGGGCATTTTTTCAAATTGGTAGGTGCTGCCTGAAATGAGAACTATTTTAACAGAAGTGCATGTGACACCTAAAACATTACAGCTACTCTTACTGCTTTGGTCACCTGCAAAATTTATGGTGGGACAGGCCATGAAAATAGAGACGACAATGGCAGTGTGTCACAGGGACATCCTTAGCGAGCACTGGCAACACCCCTGAGGAACTCAATCTGTGCCGGCTCAGGCCCCCTCCCACACTCCACAGCAGCAGTAATATTCCACCCTACCTTCTTCGATTGCATATCACAGTCTTCACCATGAGTAACTCAAAGTGCAGCACAGAATTTGCTTTTTTACGAAGTGTCGCATCCCTGCTGCAGGAGGTGACCCATATAACCTAGAAACAGCAGGGCCTAGTAAGGCTGTATTACGCTCCAGTGCAGACCTGAGTAAAATTGTGTCTTCAGATTTATGTATCCTTTTCAATCAAGTGAGCACAAACACTCAGAATTTCTCTGGCTTTATTAAATGTTATTCTACATAAATATCCTCTGCAGGAGAGAATTTCAGAGAAACACATAGGAACATAGCAGGGTACGCACTTAAGATAATTTTAGAATATTTTCGCTACGCTGAGCTTTTCAATTTTTTAAAAGGCAACCCCCATTTTGTATTAATGCAAAATATTACAGAAGAAATGCACTCTGTGATCTCTCATGGAGAGTTTCCTAAATTGTATTTCTTGTTTCCCCAAAATCAAATAAATCATTAACACTAAAAGCTTATCACTCTCTTTTGTGGCTGTAAAGCTAGATAGGCATTTTCAATCCTGCCATAAAAAACAGACCATGCAACCCAATGAATTTGAATAGTTATAGACCATGGCCTATGCCAAAACAACATTCAATATGCAGGTGAAGTGGATGAAGTTATAACTGCATTGGAACACAGTCATCTTAAAAGTTTGCTAGTGTAGATTAAATAGTAAACTGCTTGAATTGTACAAACATTAAAAAAAATGAGCAAGTAGCAAACATTTCTGCTTATACCAACCAACACACTAAATAAGATGCAGAGAATACAGAAAAAAAAAAAAAAAAAGTATTTGAGAGAACATGTCCTCTGACCTCATAAGAGGAAAGAATAGGGAATCTCTTCCATGGTAGTATTTCACATTCCACTAAAGAAGCATTGTATTTATCACTTCTGAACCATTTGGCTTTTATCTGAAAAGAAAACCCACCTCTGAAAAGGGGAAAGCTGGAACTGCTAATTAAAGGCTCAAGAGCAACATTCAACTGTTTATCTGGCAAGGCCACCATGTCGTGTTTAAGCCACATACTCCATCAAATTGTACAAATAATGCTGCAGTTGCTAACAATGGCAAAGACAGGAAAATCCATCAGCTATCTAAACGCAGCCAGCGTTCCCAAAGGAGTTTGTAAAGATCCCAGAAAGTGTTCCTACATCATGCCTGCAAGACTGCAAACTAGTGAATATACCTGTTTTCACATTCTTTAGTAACATAGGTATAACTTCGGGGATTAATTACAACTTAAAAAATTATGAGTTTTGGTTCAATATTTAGGAATACAAGTAATCATACTCAGAATGATTGAGCAAGACCAGAAAATTAGTTTCAAACAGTTCATGGTAATACACAGAGTAGATTTGTTTAAACTGCAATTTTGTATAAACTGCAATTCGATTAAAAATATTTGCAGGCTTCATTTATTAAACAATGGTAGGTGAATCACTTCTTTTCTTGAAATGCTCAAGATTTTCTTCGCATTAAAGCAAAAAGAGTTGCTCAATCTGAACATCTTCTGTTTAGTTTAATGCTTTCTTTCCGTTTGGGATCTACAGTTAGGGTTCATTCCAGATCCATTGTTTGAGTTCGTGCATCAGAGAAGTTTGCTGCTTTTTGCTCCCCACCCCCCCAGCCCATTTGACACTAATAAATGTACAGCATTGTTTAGAAAATAGGCACCAGTGCTTATGTGAATAAACATAAAGGGAGGCTTAGAAACTAGGCACTTTGTTGTGACCTTACAATTCCATCCCACAGCCAAACTACTTCAAATGCTACTGAAGGCAGTGGCAGACCCTTCCTGGGTTTGGGACGTGTAATGCCCACACACAGCTCAAACATGCAGATGTTTTATTTCTACAGGTCTTACCACATTTGTCTTCCAAGTTTCCCAGTTCCCCCAAACCTGACATCACAGCATCCTGCATCCATGACAAGCATTCTCATGGGTTTGTGTTTCACTTTTTGGCAGTTGGTTTCCAATGTATTTTCCATTAACTCAATACATCAACTGAGGAAGAAAAAAATCTTTAGAACAACAGGATAAGTCCCACTATAGCAAGTGCAATACACTCAAGTGACAAGTGCCTGAAATTTGACTGTTACAAATGGTGGCTACAAACATAAAAGACCCTTATTAAAGGGCACACAATGTAGGATGGCAGCATGAAACAGAAAGGTGAAAATCACCAGTTTTGCTTTTAAAATAAATAAATATAAAATTTATGAAATATATAGAATAATAATAAAAAATCTGTTCTTTATATACAGCAGGCTGCTTAGGTATCTTCCCAAGGGCATAAGTGTCTCACAGGGCCCTCCAATGAAATGTGAAAGAAAAAACAATTTATGCACATATAGGGTATATATGTGCAACTGAAGTACCATGAATATTGGTTCTTGTAGCACTAGAGTACTGGATCACTGGTAACGTGGTCTGATCACAGGGCATGTAGCATTCGGTACTTGGTCCTATTAACAGGTATACTTAAACCACTTCCCTGGGTAATATTATCCCAAAAGATGACTAACAGTCAATTCTGAAGAAATTAACTTTTACACCCTCTAATGCTGTTTAATGGTTGCCATTTTTCATACTCCCTTTTTGCCCTTACCGTTTGACCACCATCAAAACAATGAGTCACAAATACTCTTGGACGGAGTAGCTTGTTATCTTGCAGTGCCTGGCCCTACAACCACCCCAAAGAGGAGAAACCTGTTATCATTAGGTATATCACTAAGCTGTTTGCAGTTATTTTTGGTAAAGCTAGAAAGGAAAACAATCTGCATTGTAGCCTTATTTTAAATTCCCTATTGTTTCAAAATCCGGCAAAAAAATAGCATCTCAGTGGAAAACTAATGAACTTTAGAATAAAATTTGGTTATTACATTGCAGGGGTTTTGGCTGAAGATCCTTAATTCAGGTTCTGAAAATAGCACAGAACAACTTTTCTAATGATATCATTGCTAGATGAGACAAGTATTTCATTTTTAAACAAAAATAAAAATGTATCTAGTTGTTCTTTTTCCATTTTCATTTCTTTACAAACATCGTTTCATTTCTTTACAAACATCTTTGAGCAGTAAATTTAATTGCAGGCTACCAGATTACCCATTGACACAACTCCTTTCCTGAAAGTTGCACATTCATTTACATGACTCCTGTTCACTACAATAAACCAGTAAGGAAGAGGTCTCGGCATGTAACAAAATAGATTACATAGATCTGTTATGTAATGGACTAAAAATCCTCTAATCCCTCACTCATGACTTGGATATAATTATATCCACTGGTGATTAATATCTTTATAAGTGAATAAATGAACGATAAATGGTTGCTGTTTCACATAAAATAATGTCATTATGTTACTCCATCACATTATGAGTGTGATGGAGTGAAAACTCCATCAAAAACTCAGAAGCACCCCCCTGCCTTATGGCACTAACAGGTCATCAAGATGGAGCAAAGGAGGAGACAACCTTTCCAGTCCACCATGGGACAAACATTTCACAGCTAGGCTCTCAATGTGTGTTATCCATCTTCTTGTTGAAAAGAGAATTAGTGTCCAAGTCTAGTATTTTAGGTCTTTTAAAGCCTCCTCTGGTTTTAATGTATTAATAGTCGGTACTTTATAGTCACTTGAATTTCTCTGACTTACCAATGATGATATAACTCTGACTGGGGTGACCCTAAAAACTCAGTGGAATTACATAGGAGATAAATTCCCTCTGAGGTGTTTCTAAGTATCATTTGGATCGTTGTGTACAACCTTCACACAAGGCTTACACACGCATCACACAATACTACCCTCCACTGTGCTTAAGGGCCACAATATTATTAATGGAAAGCAATTATTATTATGAATGTGCTAACAATCAGCTTTGGAGCTATAGAAAAGAAAAAAGCTCATTCCCTAAAAATTACCATGTCTCAGCGCAGACTATGCTGAAAGGCATAAGCACTCTGTCAAATACAACTGCCTCTGTGCATTAGTGGAGTCAAACTGTAATATTATGACGCAGTTATTGAGACGCAGCAGTTTGGCTTTGCCATTCCTCTGAATGCACTCACTCTGGATCTGTCTTCTGAAGTTAGCTGTAAATACTCCTTTCTTCACCACGGGTAAACTAGTACGTAAGAATAAAAGCTTTTTTTGCTAACTTACAAGACTGCAAGCAACAAGGAAAAAACCTCTGAAAGCATATAAGAAAGAAAACAATAGCACAATTTCCCCTCGGGCAGCGGTAGCCTGGTCAGGTCAGGTCAGGTCACTGCACTCAGAAGCCACAGCAAAAGCAGAGAAGACTGAGGAGGACCTGCACAAAGGACAGAACACCCTGGATGTGAAGGGTGGACCTAAGCAGGAAAGCAAGCAGAGAACACACTGGCATTTCCTACATGAACAGTTGATATGCCTTCTTTTTTTTTTCCCCCCTTTCTTTTTTTTTTTTTTTTTAAATTAAAAATATACACCTTTCTCCTGCGCTCTGAGGACAGGTGGCTGGGCAACTGCCAGCAGCATTTTGAGCTCAGCACCGCAACAGTGTACGTAACTACATGGCTTTGAGAATGGAGCCAGCTCACGTCTTTCTGCCTTGGCATGAGTGTTTGCTTGCAAAAGAGACGAGCAAGTGCACGTCTGTGATGCAAGTTATTTTAGAAGTGATTCTTATTTATAGTAAAATCATATGTTGACAGTAAAAAATACATTCCACATGCTGTGGGCTCACTGAATTTGTTTGATTTCCCCCCCCCACGTTCTAAGGATGTTGGTATTTTGAGAATACATATTTCTCATGCATTTCAAATCCCACATTCTGCAGGTGAAGGTTAAACGAATGGGATCTAAGTGTACTCAACACCTTTTTTTTTCCACAAATCAAAGAGGAAGCAATATGAAAACAGTTTTCTCTTTCACCTAGGGTAACTCACGTGCTTTGAGTAACAGTCCAGTCCTCCCCAGGAGCTCTGGGTAGCTCCATGAGATGGATACATGGCATTTTACTGTTCTGAGGGTCTTCTCTTAAAAGCAAATAATTATTAAAAGTAGTCCTGAATTTGCAGTAATGAATCTCCATGGTCTCGCATTCATATCTAACCTGAAAGGATTCTGACTGTAAACCCTGCCTATCCTAAGGCTTGTTTGGTAACCCACATAAAATTAGTTCATAGTAAATTCATACTAAAGACTAAGTACAGTTTCATTCTTGGTAATCAAACACACTGCAAAGTTAACAAGTTTGTATTATATTTACCATTTTGGCAAAACCAGCTATGCATAAAAGGATTCAGATTTAGTGTCCAGGCCTTAGCCCCAATTCAAAGTATTTAAGTATGCGGAAAATGAGTAATACAAAGTAAAATATTTTTTTCTGTTAAGTTAAACCCCAGCTATTTCATAAGATATATGTCACACAATGACAGTAATTTTCCACCTTAGTTGCACAGCTACTGCTTGCACTGACCAGATGTGGAACTGCATTAATAGCTGCTAGAGTGACTCATCCAATGAAAAGTTCCAAACAGCAAAAGACCAAGAATAATCACAGTCTAACAGAACTAGTAAAAAACAGGGTCTCCCTCGGGTGAATAGAAAAATTATTTTATTATTGAACTAGTAAACATATACTATAAGAAATAAATATTAATTGAACTTCCAAAATATATGTAGAGTGGCAGCGAGGCAAGCTCGTTAATTGGTCTAAGCTACCACACTTGTATTCTTTAAGGTAAGCTAATTAGCCAATATACACATTCTCATACCGGGTTTATGTGTAAATGCACTGTTGTGGGAATTATTACAGTAGAATTCGAGGCTTCACAAAACTGCTGTTTTTCTTGGACTCTTAAGGTCCATGCACTTCTATGTTACGATTTTTATCTGAATTACATGATTTTGTTACTTTGGCCTGCCAACAGGAGAAACGGACTATACTGAAAAATTAACAATTTCTATCTAATGATTCCTTTGATGGTGCTAAGTTTATCATAATACTTAGTAATGCTAAGTTTATCTTCATGCTTTTTCTCTTCAGAGCACTACACAAAACAATTTTCAAAAGCGCTTAGAGTCTGTTGCTACAACTCCTGTAAATATTTTGCTATTACACCGACTCCAGTTAAATTTAGATTACATTCAATAATGGGTGTGTGACAACAAATTGCTTCAGTTGCATAATGGCCACATGGCCGCTATTTATACTGAATTCCTTCCCAGGGGCAATTTGCTCCCTGATGTACCCTCTCAGAATGCCTTCCCAGCAGCATATTCTCAGTTTATCCCAATGATTGCCCATGGGCAGCAGCACTGATGTCACTTTAGCAGGCATACAGCTACTGACTGACATGGCAAGTTCATTTTGGGCAAAATAAATCTGAGGTACCTGACAGAAGTTCATTCAGATTTAATTCAGCTTTACTTATGACTTTCTTGCTTGACCATCAAGCATGCAGTCTTTTAAAAACCTGAATGGCACTGTTTTACACAAGTACATTCTCTCGGAAAAGTATTAAGAAATTCTTGGAAAAGTATTAAGAAATAGGGCTAAGGAAATCCAGAGCATTCATCTTAGTCCAGGGAAAAAAAAAATAATGCAAAACCCATTTTTAAATGGCCTTGATTTAAAGAGAAGGTAGTGTCAGCAGGGATGGATTACAGGTTCCCTTTCCCTCCTTGAATTATTTTTTCTTGTCTCCTCTTTAGAGGTCAGAAAGTTTTTGCCTTTGATATTAATAACGGATTTTTTGGCTAGGATTCATATATTACCTCTTATGACCACGGAGAAGGACTATGGAACCTGACATGTCTGTATAACATCTACCTTTGCCACCCATTCCGATCAGTAGTACAAAGTAGTGGAAGAACGTGGCAATCGCCACATCGTAAAAGGTTGCCTTCAGGACAGTAAAGCATTTAGAAGCAAGCATACGTTTGACTGCCCTTAGCTTGCAAGGCAACTGCAAAAACTGATAAGCTTATCTGAAAATTAAGTTATCAGAAGCTGAATTATTGGAAAGACTAAAACTAAAATAGCAGAAATTACGACCTGAAGGAAAAGGGCAACTGCAGTCCATAAAAGAACACAAATTGGGCATAACAGAACCTCAGAGATCCTGAAATGATTCCTCTAACTTTAGTAACAGCTTTGTCAGACAGACAGCTCTGAAACTGGATCAACATTGTCACCTAGTGGCTGCTGAAAACTGCCAGTGAGAAAAATTCCTTGAAGCTTGTCACCCTTTCATACCAGGACCTCAGTAGTTGGATGCGATAGAACGATTTTCCAAACAAGCTCTCAGTTACTGTTAGCTCTTTCTAGAGTCTTAATACAGGCCTTCCATCACGAAGTGTCAGAGTCGCCAAAAGCAAATTGTTTTCTATTGACAGAAATCTAAAGTTACTATACCTATGGACACTGGGCAATACAATCTCCATTTACTTTCCTCACTGTGTTTATCATTTTTAGACCTTCCGTTAGTTTTCTGCTACTATAACTCCCTAAGACCCAGCTCAATCTTTATATTAAAACTTGACACAGGTTTTCTTTCTTCTGTTCTCCTAAAGTTGGGATGAACTTCAATGTAAATTAAAAGTTGACTAACCACTTTGGTAGTATAGCTTCATCCTATCAAAGTGCAATAAAATAAGTAAGAAAAAAATTGTAAATTAAGTAACTAAAACAAAATAATGAAATCAAAGCAAACAGCACTTTGTGGGGTTTTCTTCCTACCATTCCTCCCCTATTCCTGACAATGTGAGAGAGAACTTTCTGAGATGGTTTCAAAAAAGAATAAAACCTCAATAAAATCAATCCAAAAAGAAAACAAAATTAAAAAATCTGTGGCAATCTGCCAGCTATCTTCAGTAAAGTAAGAGAAATGTTTTTAGATGTAGTTCAATTTTAGAAATTATGCTGTTCTGTTTTGCATAAAAAAAACAGTATGATTTTTCTCGAGCAATTTCTTGGGGTGGAGAGTCTTAATATTTTTTCTTAAGCAGTTAGCTAACTTCAGGTCAATGCACCTTCAAGAACTTTGTGAGGGAAAACAGTACAGTCGTTACAGATGGCATTTTCACACGTACAGCAACTTTCAGCCAAGGAACTCAAAGTTTTATGGAAGTACTGGCTGAGTGCACGCTGCTGCAGAAGCCATGTCAAGACACACCAATTCTAAGGCCCCCCGCTCGCTTCCTGATCAACACAAACAAATCCTTACAGCCAAGGAAGTCCCACTAGCCAGTGGCAAGGTGCTATTTAATAGGCAAAGAGCTACCAGTGAGAATACAAGTGCAGGATCTTAGGCAAACCAACATTAATATCTGGAGAAAAGAAGTGAGAGCTGATTACTCTCCATTGTCCTGCCTGTGTCCAAAATAGTTGGTGTATTTTATTTGTTATTATCATGGGTGAAAAAACCCACCTTTTTTGTATAACCTGAGTGAATTTTAGGCTAGTCTGGAAAATTCTGGTTTCAACACTTTTTCAGTAAATGCCATGATTTTCTAAGGTGTTTAACTGCGGTTTCAAGAGTATGGACTAGTTTACACGGCAATGGCAGCGGTAAGAGTGCTGTGGCCCTGGAAGAGGCCCCCTTCCTTGAAGCTGTATCAGTGCTTCACCTCCCTTATCTCCTGTAAAGCATACAGCCCTCAATTATTAGTTTAAAAAGGCTCACAACATGTGGAGCACAGATTGGTGCAAATGTGACATTATTTTGTTTTCACTTTCTTTGGGGTTATTTTCATTTTTTTTGTTTGTCACTATTTATTCATAGACTGCAAATATATCTTCACAAGACAGATATATGTACTTTGTTTTGTCCTGCTTACCATATTAAAACAGAAACTGTTTTGGTTTGTTCTGGGGGTTTTTGCAGCACTATTCAGCATGACAAAGTGGGTCTCAATACTTTAACAGTTTTATATATTTACAGTAAGATATCAAAAAAAAAGGAAAGATCCAGGAACCAATCTCTTTTTTTGTTGAGCTTTGGCTACTCCTCTTCATATCATAATAAAGGACCAAGCACATCCCACATGTACTTTTTTCCTTTTTTGCACATTTGAGAAAGTCTGCTACTGCAGAGGTAATCTGAAGCTCAAGTATATAATAAATCACAGAATGGTCAGGGTTGGAAGGGATCTCTGGAGATCATCCAGTCCAATCCCCTGCCAGAGCAGGGTCACCTACAGCAGTTGTACAGGACGGTGTCCAGGCGGATTTGGAATGTCCCCAGTGGGAGACGCCACCACCTCTCTGGGCAGCCTGTGCCAGTGCTCTGCCACCCTCAGAGTAAAGAAGTTCCTCCTCATGTTAAGATGGAGCTTCCTATGTTCAAGTTTGTGCCTGTTACCTCTTGTCCTGTCACTGAGCACCACTGAAAAAAGACTGTTCCCATCTACCTGGCACTCTCCCTTTAAGTATTTATAAGTATTCATAAGATCCCACTTCAGTCTTCTTTTCTCTAGACTAAAAAGTCCCAAGTGCCTCAGCCTTTCCTCGTAAGAAAGATGCTCCAATCCCCTAATCATCTTTGTAGCCTTTTGCTGGACTCTCCAGCAGATCCCTGTCTTCAACTGGGGAGCCCAGAACTGGACACAGTGCTCCAGGTGCGGCCTCACCAGGGCAGAGCAGAGGGGGAGGATGACCTCCCTCGACCTGCTGGCCACACTCTTCTTGATGCACCCCAGGATGCCATTGGCCTTCTTGGCCACCAGGCCACACTGCTGGCTCATGGTATAAAACAAATTGCTGGCTCATAAATAAAAAAAATTACTATAAAACAACAAACAAAAACTTAATTTATTCAGCAAAGGAGCAAAGTTTGTGTTCTCTACAAACTTTACACAAGACCTGACGGCTTGCCAGTCTCATTAAATTTAACTGAACTGTGTGATGTAGCTATATTCACGTATGCATCTATCTTTCCAAGTCTGAGGCTGTACCACATATGAATCCGAACCTGCAAAGGCAGCAGTAAAGCCACAAAGACTGAATTGCCACACCTGCATTGAAAAGGATCTCTGCTACTAGTGACACTAAGAACTGCAACATTAAAAGAATGAGAGGGCTGACAGAAGAACGAAACTTTCATATTAGCTCTATCTATCATGAATGTAGTTGGAACACACTTAATTAATACATATATTTTTGTTCTCTTAATTTCAGTGAGGATTTCTTTATAATACAGCCTAAGTTTGGCAAATAAATTACTTAAAACTTCTATTTCTCAAAACAGAACTACCACTTGTAAACAGTTACAGGAAGCACAAGACATCTCCCTGCATCACAGCCAATTGAATAACAGGTAGGGATTTCGTTTGCCAAAATTTTGTCTACAGAATTTGGCAAAATCTATAATATTATACCTAAATACCTTTGAAGTTGCATAGTAATGTAACAACCCTGGTCAAATTCAGATTTAATAATGTATCCCACGGAAATATACAAAAGGATTCACTAGCTTCCGGGGTCCAATTTAACCATGTATTTGACTATATCTTAACTTCAAACACACAAATTCATTCCGTTGGCTCTTTCCAGATCAAAACCTTTGAGAAGAGTGGAAATAAACATCAGGAAATACAGAAACTGTTGAGCACAATAAGCATGCTATCTAAATCAGCAGAACACCACCATCAGAGTTGGAAAGGCAGACATTTGCTTTTAGCACTGAGCTCTCATCAAAGAGTCAGAGGAAAGAGAAGATAAACACGTGGAGGTCTGAAGCCATGTCTGTGGCCTGCTTTCACACAAACTGCATGCTTCTTTTGACGGGTACACAGCTGTCCTTCATTTGTGTCTTTTTCCAAGTACATTCAGGTACAAAAATCCACCCTCCATCTAGCTGCATGCACCATGCAAGCGATCATTTTAAGACCCTTGTTGACATATGCGCAAAGCAAACAAGATGCCTTGCAATCACTGAAGGGGGAATTAAACTAAGCCACTTTGATGGTGATGTTGAATTTTGACAAGATACTAAAAAATGATTGATTTTGGTAAGAATTTCAAAATGCTTAAATGAAAGTAAAATGCAGAGGCTTGTATAATACACTTCCAGCAAACTAATCATTTTGATCTTTCACATTCTCAGTATGATAAATAAGATAAAGCAAAGACTTACTGACCTGAGTGGGAAATCAGTTTCACTTCAGAAATTAAAACCTCCATCCAGTATTACATCCAGTAATAAGACCCAACGTTAGTCTTATTTGAAGAACATAGCAGTAATGCCAAGCGCTCAGCAGATTCGCAATCTATTCCAAAACTACAGAGAGATCTTTTTCATACCAATCATGCGTAGACCTGAATTGCATATGTACCTCTGTTTCAAATAATTTATCAGTGGTGTATCTCACCATTAATGAGTTCAGCTTACTATCAATCTCAATTGAGTAATACAAAATTGCTCTTTATTCCTATACTTACTGTTCAGGGATTTAGAAAATATGTTGAACTTGCTGTCTATGAAATGAGGACAAAAATACTATTCTACCATAGAAAAAAAAAAAAAAAGGAGAAAAAAAAGGCGTTTTCTTACCACATTTTCTCCTTCTACATATGCATGATCTTGCTGCATATTTGTCTAAATCCTTCAGAGGCAGCATAACAAAGGCAAAGATGTGGACTGTATTTCATACTGGCAAAGTTATTTCCCATGTTTTAATCCCTACTGCACCTGTGCAGTTCAAAAGACGAGAGTTGGCGCAAATATTACTGCAGGTTGAATTTAGCCCCAGCTTTTTTATTACTGGTGATGAGGCAAAAGTACTAATAAATCCAGCTTCCTCTCAGAACAAACAATGGGGCTTCAAGTCAAAAGGGGAAAAAATCTTTTTAATTTAGGGTGAAAACACATTGAGTCAATGACACCATATTTTCCTAACACCTTTTTTTACAGTCCATGCTCAGAATCAGTGGTTTCTTAACCTAGCTTTATTAATCCAGCAACTAAATTATTATGCCATAGACGCATCAGCATTTCACTTGAGGAGGATAAAAGTTCCAGGGAAATTCAAAGCTGAAAATTCACAAGGCAATAAACTGCAGGAGGGTTTGGGGACTACTGACAGAATAACAGCATTGTGGCAACTGCCACACTCAATACCTCCTGTAGCATAATGCAATAAAATTATGGCCAAAAGGACCTACTACCTGCAATTTTAAAAACGCGTGTTTGAAATTGTGAAGAACATTATAAACACTAGGTATTCTTGTTATGACAGGATTTCATTAACTGCCAACTGCTCAATCAGCACAGTCTAAAAACACACCAAAAAGTTACACCTTTCAGTCCACCTTTTAAAATAGATGTAATAGAACAGGCAAAAGTTAAATCACACACTATTGTGATATTTGAAATAAGGTGCTTGTAGACTGTTTATATTACATGACATCATGTAATTGAAACTACAGAGAAAGTACTAGAATTTAACAGAAAGATAATTTTGGTTGTATTGTTCCAACATGTTATATCAAAACTCTCATCTGTATTTGGGAAAACTGGAATGTGCACTTGAACTGAAGCTTTGCTGGCTGCATTTCAGTTCCATCTTCTAGATATAGCAAAAAATTGTTTGCAGGATATATTCTAGACTTACCCAAGTCACAGGCCAAAGCAACTGTTCTCAGGAAATAAGAAAGCTATGATATGTAAGACACAACTTGGTAAACCTCTACACAAACTCTTTAGAGCTGAAGTAATCCTTACAGTACTAAAGGAAGAAAATGGGACATTACAATTTTTGAATCTCACATGAGGACATTTCAGATTTCACACAGGAGAAGCAGCAGCAATTACAGCATAAATACTGACAGAAAATATGTTGAAAAAGAGATGAAGTATTCACAGCCACTACTTAACCTATTTACATAATTCAGAAGGTAACAGAGATCAGTATGTTTCAAATGAAGACACTAAACGAGCTCATACTGAGAAAAAAAATAAGCCTTTAAAAAACTGTATGTAGGAGATAAAAAGTCTTGAAAACCAAATACACAGTTGTAGAGAATTACAAAGCAAACTTCTTTAATGAACAGAAACATCAACAGATAAAGAATGCTCAGAACAGAAGTACTGCCATGAGATGGGACACATCAGCCATAGGACTACATATGCAGGAACGAGCTCTGGTTTAACTCACCGGAACCTCTGGTTTTATCATAGGTATTTTTTACAGTATCAAGAATAGGCTTGCTACTTTTTGGTAGATTTATGATATTTTGTACTTTTACAGCGGTTTTCAGGAAGAAAATGCGTTTATATATATTCAAGCATATATGCATGCATACACATATGCACAAGTATGTATATACACACACAGACACGCATATATCACAGACATATTCAAAAAACATATTCAGGTATCTTCTATAGATAAAGATATCTAGGCTGATATTTTTGAGTGGTTTACAATCTTTTATTACAACACTAAAACATCACTGAGACAAAAAGGGAAACAATGAGATCGAGTTAACAAATGCAAAAAAAAAAAACCGCAAGGATGACAATTTGCACTACATAAAACTGCTTGCTAAAGTAAACGCATCAGCTCTGAAAAGAAAACTTGGGTGCTACGAAAACCTTTACCTAATTGATGCGCACATCATAATTTTTAAACACCCAAATACATTAGAATACCCTCAGCTCCCTCAGTAATCTGTACCAGGGAAAGCTAAAGTTAACATCAAGAAATCCCACTATCGTGACAAGCATCGGGAGATCTCAAACTTTAGACACGTGGAGACTGTGAAAACACAAATTTAAAGATGTCTGAGAAATTTACAGGTATTACATTAATCTCCCTCAGAAGAATAAAAAGTGAGCAAACTATGCAGATTTGCAGGTGGCTCTTTACTGAGTCTTTAGCACTTTAAGCGCTATTTCATGAATGTGCCGTCACAGGCCGACTGGTAAATCCTCAGTCCATGTGCACGCTGCTGCTCTTTGGGATTCTGGTTGCATTTGAAATGCAAGAGAGGAATACTAATGAGCATACACACTGTTCAGAGGTATTGCACTCATTCCCCTTACCCTACATTCCTGAAGGTGCATCTACAATCTACAGTGGCGAGATGACACAGGTCAACAAACCACTAAAGGAACCACGCAGATACCTGAAACCAGGGGGCTGGCCTGTGATGATTTGCCAAACCAACCTGACTGCGAGGAACCGAGGTTTTTAGTTTCATCAGCCACTCTTCAGTGTTTGAAACTGTGATTAACAGCTGTGGTTTAAGGAATCTGTTCTATTAATTGGCATGGTTTCTGAAGCAGCATGTCTCCGCTTACACTCTTTGAGATAAAACCCATGCAATGACTGGCTTTCATTCTCTATAGAATACAGACAAGGAAAGCGGATGGGTGACTAAGATTGATAAAAGCCTTTAGAAACTAAGCAGAGGAGAATCTGCATTGCATTCATCCAGAAGATGATTAAGCTATGTATATGAATATAGTATTGCAAATGACAATGAAGCCAGTATCCACAACTGAGTCATCTGAAAGGAACTGGAAATAGCTTCTAGCTTCTAATATTCAGAATGCGTAACTTGGAAAACTTCATGAATGCAATTAAATTGCTTTTATTACTAGCTTGTTCTGAAACTTGGCTGATAACAAATTCAACACTTGCGTTGGGTAACAAACACGTCACACATGACAAAGTCATACACTTTGCCAAAGAACTGCATAATAGAAGATATTTCATTGCTAAGAATCACCCATGAAGGAGACACTAAACATTTTCTCAGAGCAAGGCTAGGATCTGCAAGCTTACAAGAAGTACTCAGTAAAAATCCTTGTTTGGAGAAGTTTCAGACCCCAAACTCATCCCTGTTTGTTGGTCAGCAACGTCCTTATAACTTGACAGTTTCACTGCCACTGGTTCTAGTACAATAACATAACACCAGGCAAAAGCAAAATTTCTGCTCAAATAGGCCACAAGCAATACAAGGCCTAAGTTTTTTCAAGACTCCAGGAATCTTCCAAGTTCTGTGACCACTGCAGTTGTGAGGGACAAATGGTTGCATGTGAAAAAGTGAGCACATAAGGCTCTCCAGGAAAAAAAACATTGTAAAACCATGGGGCTTCCCGATTAATCATGATTTTTACCATTACCTTGAAGACCATCTCTATCTATATGCTGCTCCCCAATTACTTCTTACACAGAATACAGGCATACAGATGTGGAAAAGAGAGACTTTCATGTACAGCAATAATATCTGTTGATTAGTGACAGTCGTCAAAATACCCGTTCATTTGTCTTGGCCCTCTGTAAATGAGTTAAAAGGTCTACACCCCATCCACAGGGAGGACAAAATTTCATCTCTCCTGTAAACATTAAACACTCAGGTAATTTTCCTAATTATCTTTCTGCTAAAAAAGGCTTTAGAACATTAACAAATTAAAAATAACCCTACTAACATTTTAACTGGCAAACATCAGACATTGCTAAACTTTAAAGAGAAAGTTCTGGACAAAAATATGTTTAAATCAGCATGTCCTTCATTTTAGACTGAATTACTAGACGGTGTATTAATATAACATTCTTCTAGTTAAAATTCAGAACAATCAATTTTTTGTAAAAGAACACACCCCGTAACACTGCAGGCTACATTGCTCAGCAGACTCCAACAGACAGATTTCAATTTACCCCAGGTAATGCTAAGACCTCTCCAAGATAACCCCACACTGTCTGCAAGTACAAAGCCAGAACCCACGTGATTACAAACATAGGTAAATTTTTAAGGACTAGAAGTATTTAATCTCAAACAACATGAAAAATATTGTAAGATGGGAAGAAAAGCAATTTGCTTTCATAAACTCAAGAGTCACAAAATACGTATGATTTAATATACAAAACCAAGAAGTTATGCATCAAATATGTGGGGCCACGTCAGGTAATGGTAAGTATGCAAATATGATTTTATGACCTTTAAAAAAGATAAAACAACATATAAGTAGTTATCTTGTATATATTATATGTATTATAAAAAGTAAGCATTTAACTATTTAGCTGATATCGCTTTTAAAAAAGAAAGTACAATATATTACCACTTTTGTCGTCTCAAAGAAATCGGTCCATTCAAGCTGACTTAGCTGTAAAATCAGCAGGGTATAAAGCCATCAAGAAATACAGATGCTTAAACATTCTTTTAACCAAAATCTAACCAAAGAAAGTTTGTACCACATAAGGAGCATTAACACATCAAGTAATATGCCTGCATTATAAATACAAGGAGGAAATGTTGAACTTTGATGAAAAAATTATCTTGGAACACAGTGTAAACAATGTACCAACCAAGCTATAATTCAAGTCATCTTGGTTTTCATGAACAATTTGGGCAACTGTTCTATATCCACACTGGCAGTTATTAAGGATGAATGTTTGCTACTGCATAGAATTACAGTTATCTATAAACTTCCTGAGTCATTGCATAGTTACAAAACTTACTTTGAACTCCTACCCTCTGCTCCTTCAAACAGCGCTGAAGAAGACTGGATAATATATTTTAGGACTCCTTATGTTTTTCAAGTATTTCATACAAGATCACCACATATGTTTATTTAGAAGGTCAGAGCTTAATTAATTTGCTTTGTAACTCCAAATCTCAAGCAGCTGCCTTGAAATACAATAGTCTCGTGACCCAAATTCCACTATCAAATGTGGAAATTGCAAGCGACCTCGCACCTGTAGCAAAGGCTCTGCAGCAAAACCCATTTGTTAGAGTTGAACTTTAACTTCTCTTGTTGAATTGAGTTAGACAAATGAAAAGGAAACTGTGACTAAGGCAAATAGAGGGGGTCTTCTACCATGTTTTGGTACTGTTTTCTCGTACCTACTAGAATGGCGCTAGTAGAGAGACTACTAGAGCATGTTTTCTGGCACTCCCTACTCGACTCTTATGAACGACTCTCAAATACAGCCAGATACAAACTGGAATTGAGTCAAACCCATTTTGTTTTTTCCTGATCTTTGCATGAAACAGGTGTTAACCCCAATGGAGTCTGGGGATTAATCAAAGACAAGCATTTTAACATTCAAACCACTACTTACAGCTTTCACAACTTGAGAGAACTAATGAAAGATCCCTCATATAAGCATAACATAATGTGACAATTTATGAGTTTTGTTTGGGGAATTCTTTGTTTTAGAAGCAGTTAAAGGCTCATGATGACAAGCAGCAACAATGACAGTTAATACAAAATACTTTGTAATGATCTATAGCAAGGATAATGGAATACCTGATTTATAGTTATCTTCATGGAAGTAGTATCTCTGTTTTTCCACTAAAACGAGGTCATACAATTAATTCTAAATATTAAAGACTGACATCTCTAGCAATGTTTCTTCCTAAATAATCTAAATTCCCCTAAGTGCTTTGCTCAAACACTGAAAACATTAAAAGTGCTAATTAACATGAGAGCATATGCACAGTGGTGTCTTATTTCCTCTTTAACACTTTTTCTGTCCTGATTGATCAATAACCTAGAATTCAGTGACCTGCTTAATTCAGAGTTGCCGGCTACCAGTAACAGAAAGCCTTTGTTCCAGCCTGACAGAGTACTCATACTTCTGCTCTTGCTGGAAGGTTACCACAGATCACCAAAAATATATATCCAGACCTGAAAAGGAATAATCATGAAGCCACCAAAAAATCCATTGATTCAAAGCAATTCTGACTGCGCTGGCTCAGTCATAAATCAGGTTGTTCTCTTCCTGCACAACTATCTATAGGAAAACTTAACTCTCGCTCTCTGCCATTAAACAGTTTCATTTCACAATTTTATCATTTGAAACTCTGAGGATGAGATTTAGCAAATCTTTGTTACAAAGAACAGACTAATAAAATGTGCTGTGTTGAAGTATTTTATTAGTAAACCTGATTTTAATTTGCATCTTGACTCACCACATAATCTAAAGGAGAGTGCCTATTAAAGAGCAGTTTGTTTCATAGATAACCCAGGTAGCAGTTAAAACACAAATAATTCCAGATTTCCGAGATAAGTTTATCTCAATACACATAACCAGTTTGTGATGCAATATATAAGCACACGTATACACATACATATCCAAGACACATAACATGACGTTAACAGTTTTAAAGATGTGTCTGAGCAGCACAGCACCTTCCAAGAGGGAAAGAAACACAGCCCTGAGCCTTGGACTTCGACGCTGGAAACAAACCACACCCCTGCTCAGACCTAAAAATGAAAAGCCAACAAGGCAAACCAGCTGCACTTCCTGCATGACTTAATGGTGTAATTGCACCTGTTTATTTCTACGTGTCAGTAACTGTAAAATATATCAGAAGAAATATATCAGAAAAATATGCCGCTCCAACAAGAATGTGAACAAACACTCGCATATACAGGTCCTCTGTACAGACTGGGGCACTGGTAGCGATGACTCAGTGCCACTCAGGACAGCTGACTAACGCACTTGTTTGCCCACGCACTATGGTTTATGTCGGTCAGACCGCGACCCGAGCTGGCCCCGCCGGCTCCGGCTCACCGCTACACCTGCCGGCAGCCCCGCGGCCTGCGGTGGTCCCGGGGTCCGGCGGGAGGCTGCAGCGAGCCGGCTGCCCCCCGGCCCGACCCCGGCGGACGGCGAGGGAGGAGCGGTGCCCCAGGCGCTAGCCGAGCCTGCGCTCATCCCTGCCGCCAGCCCCGCCGCCGCCCCGCCCGCGGGCGAGCATGCCCGGGAGGCGGCGGCCGGGGCCGGGGCCGGGGCGGAGAGAGCGAGGGGCGGGCGGGAGGCGGGCCCGGCGCGGCGGGGGGCGGCAGGCGCTGCGCAGAGCCCGGCTCCCCTCGGCAGCGGCGGCGGCGGGTGGAAGGCCGGAGGGCGGCAGCGCCATGCCCGGGCCGGCAGCGCTGGGAGCAGCGGTGGGGCCCGGCCCCGACCCGGAGGAGAGCTACGACTTCCTCTTCAAGCTGGTGCTCATTGGGGACGCCAGCGTGGGCAAGACCTGCCTGGTGCAGCGCTTCAAAACCGGGGCCTTCGCCGAGCGCCAGGGCAGCACCATCGGCGTGGACTTCACCATGAAGAGCCTGGAGATCCAGGGCAAGCGGGTGAAGGTGAGCCGAGCGGCGGCCCGGGGCGGAGGCAGCGGCCGGACACCCCGCCGCTCCGGTTCCGGGGCTGGCGGAGCGGGCAGGGAGCTGCGGCTCACCCCCCGGCCCGCCCCCTACCCCCCACCCCCCGGCGCCGCGGAGCTCCGGGCCGGCACCGCCGCCGAGGTGCCGGCGGGGGCCGCAGGGCCCCGGCCCGCCTGCCGGAGGAGGCGGCGGCGGCGGTGGCGAGACGGTGGCTGGCGGCGAGCGGTGCCGCCTGCCCGGGGTGCCCCGCCCCGGGGTGTCCCGCTGCCGACTCGGCCTGCGCCGCTGCCGTGCTCGCAGGACGCGCTGTCCGGTGCCGCCCTCCCGAGCAGCCCCGGCGGGCCAGGAGGGACCCGGCGCATCTCTTAACGGGCTTGGCTACGGCAGGGCCAGCTGTGTAGCCGCAAGCCGGGCTGGTTCCCCGTTAGCACCAACCACATGAACCCCGGTAAAAGCCCCATTGCAAACCCGCACTTCGGGACACGCTGTGCCTCCCTTCCGCGGTCACTGCAGCACCCCTCTGCCATCTGGAGAGGTTTATTTACAAGCCAGAAGGAACCTCAGCTGGGCTGTCATGTTTCCACAACGGGAGGTGGAACTGGCAGATTGAGAGAAGCCAGGGGAGCGGTTGTTAAATTAGGCACATTTAAAAGTTACCTAAAGACACTTGTTTATAGGGTGTCTCAGCAAGTCCAACTTCTGTAGTTCTCAAAACAGAACAAATCAACCCTAAATTTTACTTCTGTTTTTCTTATGCTGGAGAAAATCAGCCAGTCGTTAAGAGTTAGAAAGAGGATAGGACATTTACCCGGTGGAATTATCCTGAGACTCCCAGTGGCAGAGATTCCCTACAACAGACTGGGCCTCTGACCACAGAAGCGTGATCAAACAGCAGGAAAAAAGGGCCGCAAGCACCTGCAGTTTGTAGGGGGCTGCTGGGATAAATCCCTTCACCAGCCCCCTCCAGAATGGAGCCGTACAACTATCCTCACTTATCCCCAGCGGGACAGGAAAGAACTTACAGTGGCCACTGCCTGTAAAGCTTTTGAGATGAAAGGTGACACAGAAATATGATAACTGCAGTTGAATTTTGGTCTGTGTTTACCCAAGTAGGTGTCAAAGTCCTCTATTGCCTTTTTTCATAAATTAACTTTGGTGAGCAGACTATTAAGCAAAGTTGCAGAAAATGGAAGAAAGGAAGGCTCGCATTTTTTAGGAAAAGAGGAAGATGAGCAAAGGTGTTTATTTTCTTGGCAGTATTACCCCTTTTCCTATCATGTATAGCTGGGGTTAGCCGTTCAAAAGGAAACTTAGATTTTGTCTTTGTGCTATTAGTACCCCTTCTGTCTTTCTAGCAAGTGAGCTCTTAAAAGTGGGGTTTCTCCTTTCGGTTTGAAACCTGGCTCCATTTAAATGCCAGGCACATAGAAAGTGACAAATGTGTCTGTCCCTGGTGCCAGGGGTCTCAGCCTCCGACTTCAGGAAAAGGGGAGGACTAGCCCAGGAAATAACCCAAACTTCCTAGGTGTGCCTCTTTGTACTGTCAGTACTTATACCTGAATGTTTCTGTATTAGTAGTTGGTCTGTAACAAAGCCTGTGGGTTATTTCTGAGTATTTCACAAAAAAAAAAAAAAAAAACAACACAAAAACAAGTAAGAAAATGCAAACTCTCGAGGCTCTCGTTTTCTTTGGATTGTTCTGTACTTCCACTTAGAAAAGAATTAGATGCACAGATTGAAGAAGAATATTTTAAACATTACCTTAGGTAAATTAATCCAACGTTGTTGCTGATCTACCTTACACACATTTTTGTTAGCTGCTGAGTAAGGGACACAGCTAGAATATGAAAACATTTGCTTGGAGATTTTTCATTTGGTCTGTTAAAGTGTGGGTTGTATGTGAAGTTTTAAATTCCAGTCAGGCTTTTCTACTTGGTTTGAGATTTTGGAGCAGTCCATCCAATCTAGGTAGATTTGTTCAGCATGTTATAGGAAATGGAAAACAAGGAGGCATTTTATTATACTTTTGTGAGCTCCCTTATAGAGTAGGTAAATAAATTCTTACTATCAGGTGTGCGTGTCGTGCACATTTTACAAATTTGCGTTTGCTGTAGGTCATAGCTGAAGGGCTCCTCCTAGAATCACTCTCTGAACAGATCATACGCTGACCCATTAGTAAACAAGCCTGTGCATGTGCTCTGCGGGAGATGCACTATTTCTCATTCTGTCTCAGTCACGTGAGACGTTGTTTCAAAGAGTTTCAGATAAATTGTTGATTGGGATGCCTCAAATCAAGAGATGTTCAAGACATGTTTAAAATAAAATTTGTTTGACCTCACAAAAGCACACCAGGTGATTCTCTGTGCTGCTCCAAATTCACTGGGGGTTTGTGCTACTCAAGACAGTGTCCTCATAAGGAATGCCAAGGTTTGTTTTCTTTTGAGCAAATGATGCAGGAATGAGAAAATTTCCATTTTTATAATGTTTTATAAGCTCATTTGTAGAAGTTCCTTCAGAACAATAGTGTGTACAAAAAAAGTCCCAAGGAGCCTTTAAACGCTGTTTGCTTTGCATCCCCAGTGGCCTAAGCTTCATTTCTAGTCAGGCTGAGGATAGCATTACAACACAAATGAGTGAGTACAAATGGAACACTTATTTTGAGATTGAAACAAACGTTTAAGGCTAATTGTGTTAGTGTCCCTTTCTATTTAAAACTTCAAATGTTGTCATTACTGTTACATAATGTTTCTGAAACATTTGGAGCCCAAGGATTTTAAGTCTCACTTCCCTTTGATGCATTTTTGTCAGATAATGGAAAAGCAGCATGTTGGGAAACTAAAGGTTACGGTTCTGCAAATAACTTTTTTTTTTAACTCAGGGCTTTCCTTGCATCTTAAAGCTGTATTCTTTCAAGTGTCTCAAATGCTATTTCATACACTACTGCTTCATCAGCTACTGAAGCTGACTAAACTTCATATATAAAGAGACATTAGTGCTTGAGAAAGGAGCTATTCGTGGACAGTCCTGATAACTGAAACTTTCTCTTCAGAAATAAAACAGTAAAGTGCTGGTCTCATAAGCTTTCCTAATATATGCTAACCCTGATTTGCAGACACCTACCACTGCTAGAGAGGAAGCATACATAAGCTCGTCTGTGCCATCCAGTCTTCTGTTCCTCTTCTTGTTCTTTCTTTAAGATCTCTAGTTGCAATTTGAGGTATTGTCCAGTGGGATTACACAAGCCAGTTGCCTCTGGGACAGGCTGCTGTGAGCCATGGAAGTGGCTTGGAAGTGGCACAGAGCCAGGCAGGGATTTGGCAGATCTAGCACACTGGGTTCTAATGGAACTTCAAAGTCAAAGCTACCTGTGATGACCACCTTGATTTTTATCACAAAGGCAAAATCTGAGCAGCATATATCCAGAATTTCCCCCCCTCAGCTTTATGAAATGTCTGCAGTCTATCTTCATTTAAAAAAAAAACCCTCTAGTATATGCCATTTACCAGGCTGAAATTGCGGCATACTACTCTATAAAATGCATCCTTCTTAGCTGGCTAAATCCTAGAGTACAGACTGTAGTTCCCAAAAGTTGTGGTTGTTGACTTAATGCATAGTGATTAAAGTCCTATTGATAAAATAATTACTTGTTCTTTGAGTGATAGAAAGAATCTGGCAAACAGAACAAAAGTGTTTTGCAACTGTTATGTCACTGTAAGAAAAGATATTTGTAAAACAGTGGAACTAAGATTTTACATAATGATAGGCAAGGACATTCCTAAGTCTGAGTCCATGAATTGTGGTTAGTAATAACAAAATTCCTTTTCTTTTGATGAATTTCCTCCTGTGAACTGATAAATTAATTGTGTATCTTTAATTTCTACTTTATGTTGTCATTTCATAGTGTTTTACATATACTGAATATTTTTTTCCTTTATGCTGTAGTTTTTTCTCTCTCTTACATCTTTCAGAAAGCAGTAGGGAGAGAAGAACATTTGAAAACAAACACATTCCTTTTATAACAAATACTTCTTTATGTATCACTGCCCTTTTTAATTTACAAGCTTTTTCAACCCATATGATATCAAGATTCTTGGCTTTTATTCAGGCCTTGTGGCTGTAACTATATTCCATTCAGAACGGCACAAAATGTAATGTGTCATGATCTGGCCAAATTGCAAGTAATATAAAATTATGACTTAACTGTCTTGTCTCCTGACTGTTGTATTTAATAATGCTGCTATACAAATGAAGCTATTGGTCATTACATGGAAGCAGTATTCTTTGATATCCAGAGGAAAGTGTAGCTCTCTTCTCTGTCAACTACTTTGGCACTCATAACACTAGAGCAAACAGGAATGCTGTATTCCCAGCAAACAGAAATTCCTCATTCTCCGGAAGTTTTGTAGGGAAACAGTTGAATGGAGCAGTTTAACCTAACTGTTCTGTGTATGAATATCACTTTAAATTGAAATACATTGCTGTACAGATGTTAGTTTTGTTGCTTTTGGCAAAAACTGTATAGATGCAAGATTATTTCAGTAAGTCTTTTTAGGAGCAAGTGCTGTGATTTGCCAGTGTACGGAAATACATATTATTGTTTGCCATTTGAGATGACAGGATTTAGACACAGTCAGTTGGTTAAGAATCATTTAGCACAGTCTTTGCATACACCATTTCACTACCGGGAAGTTTTATGGAAGCTGCTATATTTTGAAGATTCATAACACAAAAGTGACATTTCTATCTATGGAAAGGAAGGTACTGGCTGTAGGATGTACTTAGTTATTATTAATGCTGATTCACAAGCAAAAGTACACCTGAACTCCTGTGATACTTTAGAATAATCAGTAAAGTACTAAAATAATTATGTAGGAAATAAGGGAGGGGGAAATTATTTAACGTGTCCTGAGGCCATTTGTTAAGCATTAACCTTTGATAAACAGTATGTTTATCAATGCAAGAAGAATCTACATCAAACCATTTGATAAACTGTGCTCTTTGGTCAACCTGCCACTCACCATTTTCAATGCCTTGTCTATTTCTGTAGTTGAAAATCTGCTTTCTTTAAGCCTAATCAGACATCCCTGAATGATCTTCCAAGAGACCCACCATAAATTTTACCACCTTCTGTTTTCCTCCTTAGATCAAGTTGAAACATTCCTTGTTTCAGTTTTTCTCTGGTGTCTCTCATTGTCCCATCATGTGCCACTCTGAAGAGCCTGGCTGAGTCTTCTTCAAAACCTCCTCACAGGTACTGCAGAGCAGCTAACAGGGCACCTCAAATCCCTCTCCCATGCCGAATAAGCCTCTTTCCCTCAGACTCTTTTCACAGGGTACGTACTCCGATTAACTGACCATCTTGATGGCCCTTCACTGAACTTGCTCCAGTTCTTTGATGTCTTTCTTGTACGGGGGGCCCAAAACTGGACACTGTATTTTAGTTGGAATCTAATAAGTGCTGAATAAAGGGCAATAATCACCTCCCTTGATCTACTGGCTTCACTCCTGTCAATACAGCTCAGGATGCTGCCAGGACACACTGCTGGCTCCTATTCAGCTTGCTGTCTGCAAAGACCCCCCGGGCCTTCTCAGCACAGCTGCTCCCCAGCCAGGCAGACCCCAGCCTGCATCCTTGCAAGGGGTGCATGAGATATACTCCCCCTGCATTCTCCTTCCCAACAGGAAAAGGTGAAAAAGCAAGTATGAAAAGATGTTCAAGACTTTGTGTAATGTACTTATGGAAAGCTCCGATTCTACGGCGATTATATGGAGCCATGAAAAATCTTACAGGAGTTAATAGTTGGTTTAGCGCTTTGCTATTCAGTACCAGCCAGCATCTAAAAAATTCAAAGCGAAAAGCAGATCAAAATAACCAGCTTTTGTAAGTAAATGTGCATTCAGTAGTGACACAATCAGCACAAGAAAGGTGGCTCCTTGTCTTTGTTCACTTAGGGTATTCTGTCATATTCCTTCTGAACAATGGGTGTTTATTCTCTGTTCTGTATCCTGTCCTCATTTGTTACTAAAGACGGTCCCCCTGACGGCCTGCTACCAATCTCTTATTTCATAGGTGTTTTTTCTTAGTATCCTCAGATGAATTTAACACAATTCTCCAGCAATCCCAACTTTTCTCTGTCTTTCTTACACCAACATTGTTGCCAAAGTAATTACAAAATCAGAATTGCTTAAAAAGGTTACTAAGTGACAGACATGACTTCCATGACCTTATTTACAAAGCAGAAGCACTTAAATTGAGGAAATAAATAATTAAGAACTTTGTGTCATAGATTGCATATGCGATACGCTTATACAACGCAAAAGAATATATGATCATATCTTTTTTTGTAACCTGTGGCAAGCACGGTCCATTTGGTATTTTGATTTTAACATCTAACTTATATTGAGGGGCTTTTAAATGAGAAATATTAAGACTAAATTTTTTTCCAAAGAATTTGCAATTGTTATTTCTTGTCAAGAGTTACATACTTGTAAATATAGTTTAACAGAGAGACTATATAAAATTTTTACTATAAAATGGTGGTTTACAATTATAGTTGCGATTGGTATTTATATATAGTTGTCATGTTTCTTTTTCAATAGAATTGTCTGAAATGTATCTCTGTACACCTACTGGAGAAAATTGTGCTTACTTAGGATCAGAACATATTTTTGTAATTAGTTAAATTATTTTTTTTAATCATCCATCAGTAAGGAGCAAGTTGTTATTAGCCCCCTCAGAAGTACTTTTGCACGGTGAGCACAGTCCAAGGCAGACTGATCGGTACTAGCTGCAGCTACCAGCTCTGCATAGGTCTGCCAGAGGAGACTGCGCAAGGGCTCCTTACTTAGCTTCAGGTGAGGTTATTGGACGCCTTCACCTTCAGCAACAAGTTAAACTGAAGCAGCATATTCACGATTGGTTCAAGACAACTTTGTCATTGCTCTAAAGGATCATCGCACCTTCCTTGCTCACTGCAGTCTGCATGCTTTCAGTACTATGTGGCTGTGTAATTAGTGTTAACCCTTCAAACTAAAGGAAAAACCTTATTTTTCAGTTACATCAGTGAATTAAGCTATATGGTGAATCAGATTAACGGGTGCTAGTTTCAATGCAGGGAGAGGGCAAAGACATGCAGCTGGGATGGCAAGTCTTTGATGACAGTATTGTCCTAGTTTGGCTTAAGCAAGTCATTAAACCATGCCTGTATTTGACTGACTTTCCCTGAAACAAAGACCGAGCACTCATCTGGCTCCTTCTGGCAGCAAATGTGATGGGAACAGTGACAAACAGGTGTGTCAGTTGGTATATATGTTTGCAAAGAAAGTATCTGCTTATGGGTCTAATACATATCGTAGTCTCAGCAATGAAAGCAACACCACAACAAACGGAAGATCATGTAAAAAGCTAAATGATTCAGAGCCCTTACACGAAAGAGGAGAGACAAGTAGAGGAGCACAAACTTCAAATGCCTGAGGGAAAGAGCTTACCTGGAGGATGCAGACTGGGAGGAAGACTGCTGTTTGAGCTCCTGAGGTCAAACGTGTGGTCAGTGCTGTTCCCAGCAGGAAACTCAGGGCTTCAGCAACATTCAGTCCTGTGAACACACAGACATAAATGCTTGAGTCAAAAACATGTGGGGGTGCTGAGAGATCTTGTTGGTGATGTTTTGAGGTTGCTCTGTCACTACTGAAAGGCTGTGGAAACTGAGGAGGACCAAAGAAAGGCAAATATTGTACTCATCTTCAGAAAGGGCAAAAAATCCTGGGAACTACTGGCTGGTCAGACTTATTTTGGTCCCTGGGAAAATCATGGAGCAATTCTTCCTGGAACAATTAAGTTTTGACCCCGCTTAGAGCAGGCAGTTGGCTTTGTCACCTCCCAAAATCTGTCCCAGCCTCAATGATTCTGTGATTCTATGGAATATACTTACACAGACGTTTTCAAAATCCAGTATACAGCACAAGGCCCAAGACTAGATTGCTCAGTCACTCTGCAGGTAAATCACTTTTATTTATACCATGTGAAAAGTGTAAGCTAAAACAATTAATTTCTTTTTTTTACATTTAAGAAGTTTATAATTCTTCTGTATGCACAGAATCTCTCAGACCTCTCCCAAGAGTTGGGTAATCATCATCAGCCTTGTTTTGCATTTGACCTAATCAAGTACTGAGATTTAAAACTATGTAACAGACACAAAGGTCTAGTGGGAGACTTGACTGCAGAGATCATCATACATAAACCTGCCATGAACTTCCTTGTCTCTAGTAGTTGTCTGTTGACTGCTCTAAATAATTATCTGTTCCATTAATAATCATTGCATTGTGGTTTCCTGTTTTCCGAGTCCATTACAGTCCCTCCCCCTTCTCTGAGAAAACTCTTACCAGAACTGAGAAGTACTTTTTCATTGTATTGATTCCTTTTAAGCTGTACTTATATCATTTGGGATCTAAATGCTTGGTTAGCACAGGAAAGTGATCTGATCAGTACAGCCTTTTCCAAAGTGAAAGTTGCTGCTCAAACATGCAGCAGAGTTAGAAGATACAAACAAAATACTGATGTGCAAAATAAATGGAAAAAATATTCCATATTATTTGGTATAAAATATCACTGGTGCATTGTGTTAAGTTGTTGTCAGCTTTTTAAAATAAAGATTTTCAGAGAGAGAGGAAATAATAAATAACACTTCCACAATATGGGAAGATTAAAAAACCCAGGAGTATCTGCTTATGTCCTGTCTCAATTAAGAGGAGATGCAGAATACAAGGAATGGCACAAAAAGACAAGCAGTGGTCTCTCATTTATCATTCGGGGACAGAGAAGTTAAAGTGCAACAGGACAGAAAATATAAAATTTATAAAAGGAAATTATTTTGTTTCATTATTAATGTATATTGAAGCCAAGAGCTTTGAAAGATTCAAAAAGGATTGGAGATTTATATGGAGGATGAGAACATCCACAGTTACTTTAGATTAAAAGCTCCTGGAATATAAGCCGTCATGTTCCAGGACATTAGACAACCTGTAAAACAAGAGGATTTAAAGAGGAATTTTCCCTAGGAGCAGGATACTGTGTTTGTCCACTCTTGAGTTACTTGGCTGCTTCTTCTGGAACATCTAGTATTGGGAACTCAAACCCTGATACTAAACTCATAGTTCTTATGCTGCTGGATTTAGGCAAAAGTATGTAAGCTAAGCATTTCTTCCTGCCCACAGGTAATGTCTGTTCTGTCACCTAAAGAAGGACAGGTGACTAGACTGACTAGGTCTTTGACTGACTTTATTGAAACCTAGAATTGCTGGTACTTCTTTTATACATTCTTTTATATGCTTTAAGTATTCTTTATATATTCTTTTAATTGTCTTGTACTTCGTTATAAAACAGCATCGGTGCTCTCTGATGATACTACCACATCGTACTCCAGTTGTTACTGCCCCTGTAGCAGTACTGGCAAAACCACATCAGTAGCACAGGCATTATGCTAGTGAAAACCCACCTGTAGTTTCAGTGACACACCACAAGATGAACTGGAGTGGCTCGGCTATGGGCTAACATCTTGTTTTGCAAACTCTGCTAGAGAAGGTGACAAAGGGGTAGGGCTGGACACTCCAGTGATAATTTCATAATCTGCCACAGAAGGATGCATCAGAGCTCACCTGCAGGAACCCAGAGTGCCGCAAGGGATACAGATACGAACTTTGAGCAGCCAAGTTTGAAAAGGTTCTACATTACATCCTTAAATCATGAACAAAGAACTAGAAAAATGTGATGCCAGAATGTATTACGTATAAGGGAGATTTATAACAAGGCTATTGAGTCAAGTCCCATCTTTTGATTCAGGAAAGCTTGCTAGCCAGTGTCTCAATGTATGCTTTGTTTTATTTAGTTGCAGATCTGGGACACGGCTGGCCAGGAGAGATTCCGAACTATCACACAGAGTTATTACCGCAGCGCCAATGGAGCAATCCTAGCCTATGATATCAGCAAGAGAGGCTCTTTCCTGTCCATTCCTCGCTGGATCGAGGATGTGAGAAAGTATGCCGGTTCCAACATAGTACAATTACTGATTGGTGAGTTGAAAATGTTAACACCAAGCGCTACAGGTTACTCTACAATGTAATCTGTTGCAATAATGGTTTAAGATGCTTAGAAGTTTTATTTTTGGTTGAAGTAAGATGTATGAAACAAATCCAACTGGAAATTTTCCCAGTATTTTTTTTTTAATTAGAAAGTGCTAATTCATCAAAACAGAATGTTTTGCTTTGATTAGCTACTGTTAAGAAGTAGACAGCTTTGTATCAGAAGGCAGCTTTGAATCCTTTTTGTCTCACTTAATGGAGAACTGGGTACCCAGAATTTCCAGGTTCTGAGGCACAGCTGCTGCAGAGCTATTCTCATGATAAGGATCATAACGTTTCCAGGGCCCAGAGAAACTCCATCATATCAAGCTGATGTGTTTTGGCGAACTGGAACACCCACATACTTTAGCAGACAGGGGGGTTCGGAAGGACTTCGAGGCAATCTGGGCTTGTCAGTTCTCTGCTAGAAGTTCTGCTTCCCGGCCCCAATGTTTCTGACTCAGGTGCAGCTCTCAGGGCCTGTAGACCCACTGATACACTGTCAGTACTATCCTAGATTTCCCTAGATACCAGCAGACTGCTGCTGTTTTCACAAAATGGTTTTAGCTTTCATTTCTAGCCCATTTTTCTTCTGTTACACCACCACCCTTCAGTTACTGACTTTTTTGTTCTCTGTATGAGTCATACAGAAATACAGGTTGGAAGGGGCTCAGGAGATTATCTAGTCCAACCTCCTGCTCAAAGTGACGCTAACGTCAGGTTGGTCAGGACCTTTTCAGTCAAATTTTTAAACTCTCTAAGAATGGAAATTCTGCAGCTTCTCTGGGCAACCTGAGAACCTCCTGCTAAATACTTACTCTGACATAAATAGTCATTATAAATTACCCTGTTGTTTCTTTTTCTTCCAGGAAACAAGTCTGACCTAAGTGACCTTCGAGAGGTTCAGCTGGAAGAAGCTCAGAGTCTGGCTGAACATTACGATAATATCATCTGTGCCATAGAGACCTCTGCGAAAGACTCCAGCAATGTGGAGGAGGCTTTTGTGAAGATGGCTACAGAGCTCATGATGAGGCATGGAGGCCCTATGTTCAGTGAGAAGAATACTGACAGCATCAAGCTTGACAGTAAAGACGTTGTAGAAGGCTGGGGGTGTGGCTGCTGATATGAGCTAGGTGATATCCCTAATTTTACTGGAATTTAGATGGTGCTTCACCCTAATGCTGAGTAGCATGGTAGCCATATTCTCCTCCTCCTGTGAAACCAGCAATTTTGTAGAAGTTAGACACAATCCTGTTTGCTTTGGTGTCTTATTTTTAAAAAGGGACTCTTGAGAGGTAGTCTTAAAAGTCAAACCCTCTGAAAAACTTCCTCAACATTTGTCCCCACCATTTCTTTTCTGTAACCTTCATATAACTTTTAAAAGTGGAGGAAACAGCTTTGAACTGGTGATGTGGGGTGGGGAGACAGATGGTTGGGGAGGAGACTAATGCACACCCAAAGTTCTGAAGCGTTTAGCATGGGACTGTCGGCAAAGGAGGTCACTTTTGGAATAGGTAATCTCGACAGTGTCTCTTTATATCCTCAGCACTCCACCAATGACCAGAAAGTGACAGTGTCTTTGATAAAGGTGTTTCAACTGTGAGAATACCCAACATTTTGCTTACAGGACCAAATAGCAGTCACCTGTCCTAGGGCACATGGATTGCTAGTTAGTATTGGAATAGGCCCGGGTGGGGAAACCTTCTCTCAGGTTTTGTTATAATTTTTTTTAAGTTATCATTTTAACAAAAAGCAAAATCAGCCTGAGCAATATCACATGATTTGCTGTTAAGCAGGATTGGACCAGTTGTAGTTATTTTAAATACAGCCTTGAGAAGAGGGTAGATGCATTTCATTTGTTATTGTTTGCACAGTGATAGCCCCCTTTTCCAAGCAGGTATTTGCCCTCAGGTCTCTTAATTTCATTCCACAACTCAAGACCCGCACCACTGGAAACAGGAACTGGAGAAACCTTGAACTGACTGGTAACCGTGACCTGCCATGTGCCTAATGGTCATATACAGGGTTAATTCTGGTCATACATTTGACATTATGTTACCAGAGTGTTTATTGCTTAAGTGGCATAAGTGAATTTGGGGTTTTTTTGGTTTGTTTTTTTAAACCATCTCTTTAAATACAATCTGGGCATACAATGGGAAAGAAGACCTCAGAATAACTGAAAACTGCATGCGTTGCAACTTCTTGGTTGTAAGAAACCAGCATCTTTGTGAGCGATTCCCCCCCAACTTTGTACTCAACTGCTTCCCTCTCCCTATCACGAGTTACCAATTGCTTTTCATTTCTTGAAAACAGCCAGCAGGAAAAGTCTTTCACTGTTGATCAAAAGTCTACATTGTTAAGTAAAATAGATTTCATAATTCAACTGCATATAGTTGTCTTTCAGATTCAGCTCTGTATTACATGTTGTAGATGCAGTTGAAGTACTGAAAGCAGCAGTCCTCTCTGGATTTACACTTTCAAGCACCTTACAAAAATGGATTTGCAAAGGGAGCAGAAGCAGGATCGTTTTTGACTCTGCAGTTAAAGCAGATGTTCAGCAGTAACAAGTGATTTTTGCAATCCTGATACTTTGAAGGAGCTCATTTGAGAAAGCATCCACTTAAAGTGAAGTCACTTGTCCCTTTTGCAAATCTTGATCAAAAAGGACCTGGATTGGTTGGCCACTAGTGCTACACCAGTTTTTAGCCATTCAACATATCCAGTATCATGAAAATCAGGAAGATTTAAGAAAGGGCTAATGGATCCTAATTTCAATACTGTTCATCCTCCTACAGAACTTATTAAACCATTCTCTGATCTTTCTGTTTTTTTAAGCTATGAGGTAGATAATTGAGTTGCATATGCTTTGTAGCCTGTTTGCTTCTAATCTAAGGCATTAATTTTCAAGTTTTATAGTGGTAAGAGTGAAAAGGGCCTTAAATTTTTCGATTAGTATAGTTTTGACAATTCTAATGTTTTATATGGAAGGGCAGGTTGAGCTGCAGTACTCAGCAGTATTTTTTGGATAGTTTTCCAGGACATTCCCAGCTCTCCTACATCAAAAGATAATATGCAGTAGGTGTCCAGCAGTAGCTAGACACTGAAAATGAAAACTGTCCAAACTCTGGATTTTTTGGCGATTAGCAAACCCTGTATTCCACTCTCAGGAGAAACTATGAAGATGGTCCAAGCCAAAAACTCAGTCCTGATAACTGTTTTTCCTGCTGGTTAGATGGTCCTTAAGATACAGAATACTAGCAAGTATTTGACTTTATGTCATGACATATTATAGTTTACAGCTCTATGTCACAGTCCAGCAGTTCTGCGTGCTTGAACATGGACCCTCAGATAAGCTCAGCCTCCCACTATTTGCAGGATTAGTGCCAAATTACTTTAAGCCATGCTCATAAAGATTCACACACGTTTAAGAACAGTATTGCTACTACTCAGATTGAAATCAGTAGTTTACATAGTAATTCATCTTAAAACTGGAGCAAGATGCAAAATGAACATAAATCCTGTTTGCAATGCAGTCCGTGGATGATTGTGTTTTTACAGTAGATGGATCAATAATTCCTCATTTCTCCATTTCCTTAGTTTTGAGGTTTGTTTAGTGAAAAAGTAGAATTAGGCCAAGCACTTTACTTTTCTTTATGATTTGCCCCCATATATCTCTTAAACTAGCCTTGAAGGTGGAGACTCTGTCTGCAGGTTCCGTCTCAGTCAGAAAACATGAAATACAACATCAGTGATTTGTTCGCTGTGTTTTCAGTTATGGCTTTAACTCAGCTTTGTCCTCTAACTTTTGGCTCTGCAATGTTGTAACAAGAATAATGCAAGTTTGCATGCCCTACCTACCTGAACAAAAGGGAACAAAGAAATAGACTGAAGACCTCATTTACTTTTTCAGGTTAGTAGCAGATATGAATGACAGTGCTTGGGCTGTCAGTAGTAAAAGGCTATTTTAATTACCAAACCCTTTCTTTGTCTATTTGTAATAGCACAATACTTACTAGACAGAGAGCTTCTTGACCAGAAATAAATTAAACATTAAATGTAACTTAGAGCTTTTCACTCCCCTTATGAAGACTTCTATTAAATTTGTAATTCACACACTTAGCTATGTAATACAAGTATTAGGAGGACAATCCTGTTGGTGTAATTCCATTAATCCTATTGAAACCAAAAGGATAGCTGGGTGAAGAGAGTGCGTAGCAATAAACCTGAGGTTTAGGGGTAAAAACCTCAGTTTCAGATCTTGGGTTACAAATGTTCACTGATGTGCATCGAGTGAATAATTCAGTAGTGCATGATCAGAGTTCACAACATAAACATTTGCCAAGAAACCTGTTTACTGGCAGTTGAACATTAACAAGACTATGGTGCAGTAACTGCTTTTAAGCAGATCTCCTTGGCTGACCATGTATTTGCATTAGTATTTATCATTTATTTTTGGCAGTACCCAAAGCGTGCAAAATATTACAAAAACACAGAAGGGGACATTGATCCCTGCCCTGTAACATTTACAAGTGGAATGCAGAGGCAAATACTGAAATGAAATCATCAGCAGAATGTGGTTCCCAGGAGCATGGGCATTGTTATCGTTTGTATTGACTTTGATTTAAGCTAATTTTATCTCCACTTACTCATCCAGTCCATCACCATGGATGGAACTTGTACAAATATTTATACTAATGTAAATATAATGCCAAATAAATGTCAGCCCAGCAACCTGCTAAAATTTGCCTTGCAAAACAACTTTTAAAAAAAATGAAAAAACTTAGGAACAGAAGAAGAGCCCTAATGATTTTGTCACTCTCACTACATTGCAAAGCAGGTCACTTTTTGAGGAGAAAAACTACAGAACTAAATGAAGCCCAGCTAATAACTGCATAGATTTCTGAGAAATTCATGAAAAGTGGAGCTCTTGCTCATTTTTTTCTTTGCCTTCAAAGAAGATCATATTTAATTGAAAAATAGAGCTGATCGTCACATGCAATATACACGCGTTACTGCAGCGGTACATTACATTATGTATACGCTCACACAGTGGCACCTTTAAATAACATCAAAGTCTTTCCTTGATTTGCCCCAGTATATATTGTCCCACTAGGATTTACACCTCCGTTATTTAATCCCATAGTCCCAGCCAGTTGACCGTTTGAATGTCTTTTGCCATCTCATGCCAGTCTTCAGGGAACTGGGAGGTAATGACATCATTAGTTTCTCTTCATAGGATTGTTTTACTCAGCGTTAGAATGTAAGTCTCTTTAAATCAAGGTGAATTTATATGTTATTTCGTTCATAGATATTGTTTATCTTTACCCATCCTGCTTCTAAAACATTTATATATTAACAGACCACTGAAGTTTACCCTATTGCATTATTTTGTGTAAACAGTGTGCTGGAGAAAAATGAAGTGAGAACAATACATGCTTTGTGAAACTGAAAAATAAAGTTACTCTCCTTTTGGTGCCTTCCAGCCTTGGAGAGTGCTCAGTTTAACCCCGTCAGTCATTCTCTGTGGAAACTTCACAGAAACAAAACAGGTTACAGGCAGAGTATGCAACCAGTAAACAGGGAAAATCCAAGGAAATTGGAGTGAATGTGTACTTTTTTGTGAGAGGTGGTTCTCACATGACTCACTTTGCCCCAGTAGCTGCTGATGAGCATGTAGCTTGTATTCCCACCCTTGTGGGATAAGAAGGGAGGCAATTAAAGGGCAACAGAGCTGAGGACGTGTAGTTCTTGGTAGAATTGAAAGGAAACGAATCCCAAAGTTTAGGCAAATCACCCTAACCACTTAATTATCCTTCCTCAAATGGTACTAGGTTGTTTCATCAACTAAAATGCCTTCTAGATTTACAAATTTGGCAATAAAAGATGCACATTGTTAACCCATGTAGATTAATAGTTACATTTTATTACAGTTGTATGAAGTATAGTGTCTTCAGAGTCACAGAGTAGAGTCCTTTATAATTGGGCTGTTCTCAGATTTGACAATTCTTTTCCACGCTATAAGAAGAGATTCATAGATTTGGGAAATACTGTCTCAGTTTTATTTTTGTAGTATCTTTTGATGCTGATAATCGCACTGAGATTTCAGTTAGACAACCAGCCCCCTGGGTATCTTAGTTTTTATGGGCCACTTAGTGTTAGATTTCTTTTAACTCTATTGAATTGGTTTATAGAGCTATCTGAAGCAGCAAAAAAATCTCAGATGGAAGCACTTAATTATAATCCCCACTGCATACCTTAGGGAAAAAAAAAAAAAAAACACCCAACAAACTATTCCACAACTAGATGTTCTGATTTCACGCACAAGTTTAGCCTTCTGCATCTTTTTTATCATTTCATTTTGGTTTACTTGGAAAAGAGCAGGGTTACAAAATCAAAAAAAAACAAACCAACCCAAATGTATATTTACTGTCCATGGAATTGTTGCCAGAAGTTCGATAAAAATAGCCAGCATACTCTCCCATCCTGATCTTAAATAGCATTGTTTTAATGACTGTAATATGCTAAAATGCACTTTAAAAAATATTCTTTGAAGTACAAAAGGGTTGTGAATTTTTTTACTGTCTTTTTTTTTTTTTTTAAAGGATTTCTATTACTTGAATACTGATAAAGGCAGTTACCTGTATCACATTTGTATCGTCAGGTGTCACTGAAGACAGACCATGTCAACAATTGCCTTGTTTTTCCATACGAGTCAGTGGAAACAAGTGAACAGAATAACTTCACAAGAATGAGTCAAGTGAAGCCTGAGTAACAGTCAGGGAAGATTTTCTATTTAGTCTCATTGAATGTGGTAGGTTTAATCAATGCTTACTCAGTTCAAAGAAAATAATTTCCTTCCCAAAGGTAAAATAATACACTACACAAGTAGTTATGGGTTTTCCTGTTTGCTTTTTGTACAACAGTAATTTGACTGTTGTCTATACAGAACAAGAGTGGACTGCTAAACTAGTTAAGTGGATGGTAACATAACAGTTTAACATTTGGAGAGCTGTTAAATCGGCTTAAAGCTGTATTTAGAATCTATTTCTTCCATTATGAGGTAAAAGTAGTAAAAATATGTCTCTCCTCCAGGACACCATTTGAAAACCTTTAGAAGATCAGACACGATCCAAGATCATACATTGATAAAAATTTATGGAGGCTGTCTTTATCATTTAAAAAGTTACTCTCCATGTTTCTTTTGCACAATTACTTCAATTGAGTTATCTCCAATTCAGTTATACAACTGAACTGCTGACAGTGGTTTCTACTTTCTTTCAGCTTCAAATTTAACAGAAAAGTGAGGCTTGATCTTCCTATCACAAAGCACTAAAGGGCCACCAGATAGACTATAACCAGCAGGTTTTTGCACATCTATCAATCTCCTGCTCCTGTGATAGTTAATATCTGTAATGTGTGTATATAATACACTGCATTCTGAAATCAATCAAGTCCAGCTTTGCCATCATTCATCTGAGTAGGTAGTGTAGGTCAGGGTAAGGTATTAGGTAGGTACAGCAGCTTCACAAAGCTGCTTCTGTTTAAGCCACTTCTGTCTAAGGCGTACCTAGCCCATTCAAAATTTTCTATTACAGCTAAATTACTACAAGTGAACTACTTTATTTTCCTTTATTCATGTATATCTTTTAATGTTAAAGTCTAGACTAGGATACTAAGAACAGCAGTCACCTATTTTAAGGCTTCATAAGAACATACACCTTATCATTAACTAACCTGTAGGAGTTTAAACCTTAATTGCCCCATAAACTCACTCAGACATCTTAGAGTACACACTATTCAGATGTAATAGATAGCTAAAAGGATCCAAGTTTCTGTAAATTTTAGCTTAGAGAAAGTAACTTACATATGACCACAATTGTGGCAAGCTTGCAGTTATGATTTCTAATTGTTCAATCAATACAAAGAGCCCTTATGACACAAAGATTATCTTCTCAAGATAAAAGCAGAGGAAAACATTAAATGAAAGATTGTATTTCCTTAGAAATTGTCTTTTTAAGGCATCTGACCAACACAATCTGTATACTTCCAAAAGCCAATGTCTTTTCACTAACCACTAAGTAGCAGCCTATTACACTGCCCTGTGCCGTAGAACATGCGATGATCAACACCTGTTTTTTCTGCAATAAATTCTATGAGCTATATAGACTCATAGGAAGATGTGAGGGAATGATTTTGGGTATCTAAACTATTGTATGCGAAAACAAGGGTATAAAAGATTGTGCTTTGAACATGGCATGCAAACTTGTCTTGACAATTTGAACGTAATTTTTAAAAGTGTGTTAAGAGCTGAATTTTCAGAGACATTAAAGCTGCAGACGGATGCCTACCAATGTCTTCAAAAGCATCTAGTTACCATTGCAAAAAAGCACAAAACTTGTATGGAACTGGGTTTGCACTACAGGGAAATAGTTATAAGAAAAAAAAAAAAAAGAATGCATTCACGTGAAAGGCAGGGCATCCTAATTATTCTGTATTTTTCATGTTTATTCCCTATTTCAATGCTGTGCATAAGTAAGCATTTTTCCCTTTATAAATGGTATTAAAATAGATTATTCTAAGTGTGAAAAGTACTTTGATACTTGATGAAATAAAATGCTATATACATTTTCTTAAGAAAGTGATAATATTGATGACGAGAATAACTTTGCTAATACAGTTTGGTGGTGTAATATAAGGGATTCACCAGCTAGAGTTAAGTGGTGGAATGGCGCTACTACACATACCATTTCAAAAGCAGGGGAAGCCAATGGACGAGGTTAGACACTGTCCTGCTTGCCAGACATAAAGTAGATACACACATATATTGAGCAGAAGGTGAATTTAGTTATTTGTAACAGTTTTTAAAGATTTCTATTTTATAAGTCTGTAAGGAGAAATGCTAAAATTTTTGATAGTCAGATATGCTCAGTGCCGTCAAGCAGCTTTTCCCTCTGTTGTGCCTCACTCACTGATATCTGACAGATACAAACCCCACAGTTCTGTAGACTAGATAGCATTCAGGTGAGTCTGGCTCACACACCTGTCGGGGAGAAAATAAAAATCTCTAATTCATATTGAATTCATTCACTGCATTCCAAAATTATTTGAGGGGTTTGGATGATAACAGTGTTAAAATTATTCTGCATTTTCTAGGACAAATCTGTTGCTGTTTTTCAAGGTTTCTTCCAGAGATGCAGGCTGTACCTTTCTAATCATCAGTAACTACTTTGCTTTTAAACTTTCTTATCACAGTACTCACTGGATCATTCGGAATATGAGGAGACAAGGGAGCAAGCTTACATACTACAGTAATTTTTTTATACTCTACCTTCATCTATTTATGAATTTATTATGAAAAATATTTTTAAACATATGAAACCTGCTTTTTGTTGTGAATTCTAGCAAAGTAGTGGATACATTGTACTGTGTATCATTAAAAAGGTTTAATTAAAGTAAACATTTGGCAATTATCTTTTGTTCTTCTTTTATGCACGTACCTTGCTGTGGTTTATTATCAGAAACAGAATCAAGTTTTAAGAAATTATGTATGGTCTTCTACTTTTACACAAGATACGATCTAATGCACTCTATTAAACAAACGACACTTAACTCTCTTCCTCTTACCTTACAACTGCCGATCACTTGCATAGATGCTTGCGTATTAAATTGTTTTAAGTTAGTAAGCTCGCCAACATAGCTGGCCAGAAGATTAAGACCGAAAACCAAAGTCCCCAGTGTTGGAGCAGTGCAAATAACTTGTTCAGTGGTTACAATTAAGTGTAAACAATGTAGCTACAACTGTACCTTCCCAAGGGAACATTTAGATCCTGGATTTTAGTTAATTGCTGTAAATTAAACAAACCAACACCCCTTTCTTTTTGTTTGGCTCTTTAATTCTAACGTCAGTAGATGAGCTAAACAAGTTTTTAAAACCTGCATTTTTGATCCACAGGAGACAAATAGTGAGTTACTTTGTTCTGTATTCAGTCTACTACTTCAACAACAGTCTCAGTTACCAAAACAGCAGTCAGTAGTTCTTATAGTACAGTCCTGAATATAACATGTAGAACAGTTCTTTCTAAACCCCTGTAAAATGCAAAGCCTTCAAAAGCAAACCTGTGCTTTCACTGCATACATCAATGATGAGCTAGTCATATGTCACCTCCTATGAACGTTGGAACCTGCCTGTCTTGCTGCTAATAAGGTCTCACAATATTTCCAGAGCAGAAAGGACACACACCTGTGTCAATATAACTAACTAGTTTCATAGCTGCTTCCCAGGTCATCTTCCAAAGCACTGTATGACATGCAGCACACAGAACCCTGACTGACAAGGGAGCATAGGTGGCCAGAATCTCCCCAGGACATCCTTGCGGTCCCTTGAAAATGTGAAATGAATGAGCTAAACCAGTCATAAAAGGTTATGTGGAGTGAAAAAACCATGCTGAAAAAAAAAACAAACCCTGCTCTGATCTCTGTAGTCTGCTCATTTGTAAGTGTATGTGGCAAATTAAAATACGTATCATTAACAGATCTCTTTCGGTAACTTCAATTTATTGTGGAAAACAACCATGACAACTATTTAGTTGGCTTTATTGTAAGTGCATATGACAAACAGTTGAAAGGGACTTCTTCGTCACATTTCTAGGAACCCTTCCTTGAATTCGTTAGGAATGTGGAATAGTTTGGATGCAGAAGGTCTACAGACATCACAACCATTTTTCTTTTCTTGTTAGTGAGGCAAATTAGCTTTCATTATCTAGCTTGCACATGCAAAAAAAACACCTCTCTTTTTTTATAGTCTAAATTCACTGAATATTTTTTCTCCCCATCTGTGGTCAGCAACTTGGCTTTTAAACTGGCAGAAAGCATATTCACATACACACTTCCATAAAACAAGACATGAAACTCAAGACCTATTGAAAATCCATCTCTTATTCTGAGAAATACTCTTACCTATACAACAGGTGCTACTTCTGCTGCAGAAAGGGGTCAAAAGATAAACCTGCAGCAAACCTAGCTGGGTGTTAAACCGTAAGACATGTTTAGCATGATCTTAGATTCTGATACTGGATTCCGAGCTTGGCATACAAGACCAACAAAACACAAGGACGAGAACTTTTAATTTAGACCAGCTGAATCTCAAGTGGTCTTAATTACACAAAGTAAACCCATCTATGCTATTTTGAGTATGGGCTGATTTCTTTTATTCACAGAAATGACCACAGAAATACTCTTTTTTGAAACTTTCAACATGCAGGCTGTTTCAGTCCACGTTGAAAACAGGATATATTTCATCACCCAACAATTCACTTCATCCTTGTATAGAGAAAGGATTTTAATATAGACTGTGTAAGATAAGCAGTGACACCATACAACAATAAAGACTGTTCGTACCCATTTCTGTTCAAGTTACAGAACCTACAAGCACACCACTGAGTTTTAAAGAAACTCTTGTAACCCTGGCTTCTTGCCTCTGACACTGAAGGAAAGAGATTTCTACCTCTTTCAGCAACTGCTTTCTGTGTGTTGTGTTATTCTGGTCACTATTTCTATCTTCCTTTAACCCCTGGTGAGACTAGGTGGGGGGACAAAATATTTACACTGCGCCTGACATAAAAACATGGCATTCTCGCTTTTAACCAGCACACGGAAGACAGGGTATGTGGAAAGTTAAGTCAAACAAAGGTCTGGGCTAGTTCACATACTTGCCCGTGCAATTAGTGTAATTTAAAGCAATAGATACATGTTCGTTAATTTCAACTGTATTTGCACTTCATGCAAAACTATATTAAATCATTACAAAGGTGGATGTCTTGGTAGCACTACATGGAGATATTGTGCTTGGAGCTGCACTCTGAACAATTAATTGACTCAATTGAGATTCAATCCTAGCTGTTGGGAACAAAACTACATTGGAAAAGGCAAAGTTTAGCACAAGTTTCTGTGAATAATTTTGTTAGCACTCCCCCTTTCCACCCATCGCCTAGAAACACTTTTTGAACAAGAAAAAGCTGACAAAAGCGCTGACATTGCAGTTCTGAAAATTCAGAGCTGAGAAAGCACAGCCGTGGTTCGACACCCGTCTCTCTGCCCGTCCATCCGTCCGCCCATGGAACCCAACCCAAACGCCTCAGGGCCTTCCAGCCCTGCATCCTTTCCACATTTTTACAGAAACATCCTTCACTGTGTCACTTCCATGCCACGCTTGCTTATTTCCTTGCTGAAGGAAGCCCAAACAATTGTTAGTTTTATAAAGCACACAAATCCTAACCATAAACCACAGCTCTTACTAAAACTGCATATTTCTGATTCATACGAACCATCTACAGCAAAACTGGGGGGTAAACTTATCTTTCCCTGCAGCTAGGAGAGTTTTCAAGAGCACCAAACCCTGAGCTCGTTGCTCAAACCCCTGAGGCACAATTTCTCAGTTGCTGACACGAAAAACTCAGCAAGTGCTTTGCACTTGTTAGAAACCAAGAAAAAGTGCAAATGAGAAGCAGCTAAAATTATGAATGAACACTCTCACTTGCTATTTTTTAAGCATTTTGGCTTTTTGAGGGTCTGCCAAGCCCCTATTACCACTTACCAAGCCAGAGTTCAGCCTGCGGGGTCAGAGAAGCTGAAATAAGCTGAGCCTTGGAGAATTGCGTGGGGGCAACGGTTTTGCATTTTACTACTTTTATAATGGTGAAAGGAGGAAAAAAAAAAAAAAAAAGAAAAGAAAAAAAGGCAGGAGATGGTCGCAGCCCTCCGACTTCTTTCCTGCCCATCACGGTGCCTCAGCCGCGAGCGCCGCCGCGCTGAGGTAAAGCCAAGATGGCGGAGAGCGCCCCCCGCCGCCGCTGAAGGGAAGGCGGACGGCCCTCCTCCACCTGGGGAGTCCCTCAGCAAAAAGCCGCGCAGCCTCCCTCAGAGCAGGTGTCTGTCCCTTCGGTTCCCAAATAAATTCAGTTCTTACCAAGACGCTCCGTATTTGTGTGATTAAGACAAGGGAGTCTCCAGTCTCCCGCCTCCGGTTCCTGAGGCGGCTGGGGGAGCAGTCACACAGCAGGGCAGGGAGAGCTTCCCAAGGGTGAAACAAGCTCCCACCTGGACACAGGTTGCACCAGGACTTTGCTGAGCTAAATACCTTTGAGAAATGCTTGCGACTTGTACTCATGCTGATGAGGCTATCAAAAGGCACGTGCCACTTTAAAGAACAGTTTATTTGTGTGAGAACCAACGGTCATTACCTACTATATCTGTGCACATTCATGGGAGACAGGCTGGACAGCTACATTTGAAGTTTTTTAGGAGGCAAGCCACAGATACCCTCTCAGAGAACCAGACATTAATTTGGAGATTAATTAGAACTATCTTCTACTTTAAGCATTTCACTGTCTTCTGCCAAGAGAACAGGTTAATACCCCAAAACAGCAAACAATCCCTTTCAAAAACTAGAGGTGGTAGCAGAGAAGCGAAGCCAGGCGCTGTGTGAAAGCAAACGTCTTCGCGCCCCACAACAGCCCAGCTCAAACCCCACGTACGTTCTTCTGTATTCCACTAGAATTTAATAGATCCTGGACTTAAATAGCTCAACTCTGCCAAACTGCGTGGTCCTGGATGGGCACATCTGCATTACTGTTTTAGTTGGATCAAGGCATCTTCTCACCACCTCCACTCGCTCTGCAGTGCAGGCACCACACAGAGCAGCTCCATTCCTGCTGGACGAAGCCTAACGCACTCCAACAGAGGTCTAAAAATTGTAAACCAGGCTTAAATACTATACTGACAGTCAGAGAGAGTATCTTTCAAGCTTAGTGAAAACATTCACTTTAGAGGATCTATTTCAATACAACAGTTGTCAGCCAATCCCACCATGTTGCAGAGGCTGCATTTCATCTCCTACTACTGCTGAAATATTTTTAATTTTTCTAGATATGATTCAATTATACCGTATCACAGCCTATAATCACATTTGTGTTGCTCAAGAACGTAAGACATAGCAACATAAGGAGGGCTGTCCTGGTTTGAGTGACACAGGACTAATTTATCTTCCAGTAACTTTACTTTTCAGTAAGGTTTCTGCTAATGCTTGGGAAAATTGCACTTTTAGAAGACTGGTGGCTGAACTTGTGAAAATATTTACTCTCTAGCCAGCTATGGCATGTGGGTTTCAAGGTCTCGGTGTTTTCAAGCTCACCAGGTACGAGGATGACGAGGAGTGAGACCCGGGCACTTGACCCAAGCTGGCCAACAGGGTTAGTTCATACCATGAACGACACATTCCATAGAAATTAGAAAGTTTGCTGAGGAGTTCTGTCTCTCCCGTGATGGCTGCCATCCTGAGAACTCTGTGCCCTGGTGCCGGAGCCCTGAGCCCTTCCCTTCCTCCAGAAGCCGCAGCGCTTGCAGTGTCCCACATTGGCTGTCACTGCTAGGAGTGCACAGCTTCCTATGGATAGAATGGGCCGAGTGTAATCCTGGTTTATTTTATACTGGTATTGGGATTAATATTGGTTCTTCAGTGTTATTAATGTTAATTATCTAGTCTTATTAAATCTGTTTATATTTCAACCCTCAGGTGTCCTGTTTTTTTTCCCCGATTCCCCTTCCTGGGTGGGGAGGGGTCATCGGGTGATAGAATAACTGTCTAAATGACAATACACTGTTGTGGGTTCCTCAAACCATAACAAGGACTGTCCCAGAAAAAAAAATATCAAGCAGTTTATGGGAAGAAGTAAACTACTACAAAACACTGCAACAGATGATTGTGAATCACTCACCTCTCTAGCACAAACTGCCTGGATATGATCTTTTACTAAAAAAGGATCTGCGATTTGAAAAGATTATTCCTTAACAAGAAGTATCAATAGGTGTAGTAGATTGATTTCATAAATGTAAGATCTACTATAAAAGAATTATTCCTTTCATTACATTTAAGAGATACCGGTAAATTTGTTTTTCTTAAAATGTCTCGTACTTTCCTCCAATTGAAAAAGGCTTCTGAAGAAAAACATGATACTGAAGACAATACATGACTGGAGTTTAAAATATTGTCAATTTTGTATTAGCAAAAATAAGTACAGGATCTATTTTTGAAAGGTTGGTTTTGAGTTGTTTTTTTTTTAATAGAACAACAGGTATCAAGACTAGAAACACTACCACACAAACAAAGGGCAAGTTCTACTTAGAAGAAACTTAGCAAGATCCTCAGAAGTATTTTTTAAAAGTGATTTCAGTGAGCTATTTCTGTACATCTTGGTCACTTAGGTGTTTCAACTGTACATTTTAAACTTGGAAGAAGTATTGTAACATCCAATAGCTTATCTGTGTTATGACTGAAATACACTGCACATAACATGTGGGAAATGCAGTCTATTTCAAAGAGGTAAATGTCAAAGCTGAAAACACATTAAAGAACGTAAGTGAAAATCCAGGTAAAAGAACCTGTATTTTTCATGATACGTCACCAAAATATTTACCTAGGTCACTGGCATACCATAGGCGTCTACTACACTAAGATCTCCCTTTCATGTTTTATAGTAAAACCCATACTGTGTCCACCGTCTGTGCCAACAGCCACCTGTTTTTTGTTTTGTGACGATACATGTCCAAATCTAGTGGCACCCTAGTGCGCTACTGGGACTCAGTCACACATTCATACAAATAATCACATTAAAAATAGCTCCAGCAGACGCACCAGGCAACATTTGTACCCCTGCAACACAGAGGGAGCCTAAATGGTCTAAGAGGGAGAGAGACTAAAAACCTGTCTTCCTTTCAGTTAAAAACAGTGGCAGCCTGATGAGCAAACAGTATTTTTTCCTGCATATGCATTAGAAGTTAATGTTTCCATGAGGGATGAAGTTTAAAAAGTATATATGCAGTTCCTTCATGAACCTTTCATGCATATTAAGGGGAAAAAAAAAAAAGAAGAAACAAATTGAACATTTTCTGTTGTTCACCAACTTTCACATTTTTATTCTTTGCTTCACTGACAGCCTGAAACTGCTTCCGGTAATTGTTAAAGAGCTGTGCAACACGCTTCAGTATTGATACATCGCAACTTCAGTCACCCTGACATTTCGCAAAACTACAATTCTTTACTTAGAAAGATTTGGCATGCTTTGCAAATAGTTGGCGTATTACAGAGAAGTGCTAAAGAAACAGGTATATATCTGTTTATTGTAACAATTTAAAAAGGCAAGAGTGTGCTGCTGTAATACTTTCCCAGTGAAGAAACAGGAAATACACTGTTTAGAGCAGCATACTGAAACTGGATCCAGCAAGATATGTTGAAAGCTACTTGTGAAACATTATGATTGAACAAATTGACAATCGTGATAGCAGAGAGGGGCATTACAGTGGTTTGCAAATGGAGAAAACACAACAACAACAAAAATCTGACTTCATAGCAGCAATGTTCTCTACATGACATGAGTTTTCAGATTTTGGTTTCAGGATAACAAGCAGTGAAGAATCTGGCCAGAAGTCATTTTGCTTTCTGCCACCATCTGTATTATTGATGCTTTTATGCTAGCATTCTGCTAGTTCTGCAAGAACTTGGGAAAACTGAAGACCCATAGATTTTTGTTTCTACAATTTCTAATTTGAAAAAAAAAAAAAAAAAAACAACCAAGAAAAAACAAACCCAACCATAAAAACCTGACTGGCCCTCAAGGTGATCTTAAATTATATTTGTGCGTACATTAACTTTGTTTTTAAGCACACTAAATTGGCTTATGTTTGCCAAGTTTATGTCAAAAGTACACCACATACTGTGTTATAACAAATTAACATAAAATTTTTTCCAAAGACATCTTTTGGATAAAAATGTTTAAAAGTATTTTATAAAAATAACATAAATTACTTTTCTTTTTTTAAATGAACAGCTATAAAATCCATGAACTAAACAACATGTAACATCGACACAAGATGAAATATATTACACTAAAGGCCAGTTAATTACCACAGTGATATGAAGCTTCAAGTAAATTACTAGGCACTTTTTGCCCAAAACAGTAGCCACTCATTCAGTGGAAAAGTCCAACTGACAGAAACGCCTGAAACACAATTGCTAAAGCTTTCTAAGATTCTAAAGTCCTCAAAAAAGTGCAGATAAAAAGGCAAAGACAAAAAGGCCAGGTATTATGCCATACAGGGTGCCCCCTGTTAGCCACTTTCCTTACATGATTGTGTTCAGCTTAGTTGGAGTTCCAAAAACGGCATGAACAAGTCGGCCCTCTCCATCTTACATGGGCATTTCTATTAAGGCTTTACATGTTGGAGTAGAGAGAAGCAATGGGCAAACAGCTAAAAAGCATGTCTGCGGGGCTGTACGTGAGCAAGTAAAGTAGCAGAACAGACCTGAACTTCGCTGTAATCTGAAAGAGCACTCATTACTTGCAGAATGCCAAGTGGTAATACACGTTGTGCTCTGTACCAGCCAATTTGTCATTGTGTGACTGACCCCAGCACCACAATCCGATAGCCTCAAGATCCCCAATACCTAGAAGCTAAATCTTCGAGAGAAAAAAAAAAAAAAGTATTGTCATGTGGGAATTTAACTATCAGTACCATGAATAAGCTACTATGAAAAATTGCTATTAAATACCTAACATCACAGGAGGACAATAAAGGGCAACTAAAGGAAGAAATTACATATTTCAAAGTACTTTAAAAAGCATTATTGATATTTAATATACTTAAGTATATTAATATACCTAAGTATATTAACATACTTTGTATTAATTGAAAGGTAAAAATTTTAGAAAGCAGCAGTTTGTGGCATGATTTTAAAGCACAGTTTGGTTTTTTGGGGAAGAGAAGCAGAGCACTGAGTAGTCCTTAAGAAATCGCGTCATCTCAATTAGGTGCAAAGTTCTCCAGCTGGAAGACCAGGTCTACAGCAGCATCGACGTCTGGTACAATATGATCTGGTTCTACTAAACCGGGATCAGATCTAAAATCTCTGTGGCCATGGAACACTGTTTCAGTTATGCTCTCCCTGGTATCCAAGGGTACCTCCGTGTGAGGGTTGTAAACCCCAGTACAAACAAGAACAGACCTACAGTGGGCAGCAGCTGCAGATGCTAATTCGTTCTCCCAACTGTTGTCTATTTCATCATCCTGAGAGAGGGTGGCAGATCCTCCACCACCAGCAACTTTGGCCTGGATCCGTGATTTTGAACCTTTTCTGGAGTTCTCTTCAAGATAGCGATTGTAAAGGTTAGCACCATAGACATCAGTCATGAGATTATCTCTGGAAACGTAAGAAAAGAGTTTAGTCAGCACTGCAATTTTAATTGCCAATTTTCAATTGTATGAAAGACATTTCTACGGTTTCGATGTAACAGTTTATTTTATACTTTACATAACTTTATGTGGAAATATGCAGATAGGAAGACATCCATTCTTATAGCTACTTTATTACACCATTTTCATTAAGCATGACATACGATAAAAGTGAGTAACTCTCCATATTGACACTGCACACCGGGGCAGGGGGAGGGGAAATCAAGGATCGGTATCAGCAGTCCATGAATGAGCTTATTGTATTTCCAAACATCTTGGAGATTCTGAAGCAGTCTTTAATACAATACAGCTTTCTCTCTTCCTATGAAAAGGATTCTATGATGTGACAGCATGCACAGCAGCATATGACCGAGCTTAATGACCTCACAAATAAATTCTAGCTCTACGTTCCCTAATAACCATCGTTCACTCAAAGCTTGTTGGTGTTATACCAGTAAAACTAATGAAACACTCATCCAAATTCTTTTTGATAGATTTACACAGCCTATTACAGAAGTTTAAAAAAAATAATTCTGAGAAATCTGAGATGCATATAAACCACTTTTTGTGCTTCTACAGAAATTACACATAGAAAGAGCAAATCATTATTAATTTTGAAGATTAGAAACAGTGAGACTTGAAAACATTACAAAGAGTACACTGTCACACCAAGAACATTAGGTGGTCCCAATGGTATGAGAAACAAAGTAGTAAGAGTTGTGTATTTTTCATTGATGGTATTTATGTTGTGAGTAATCTCCTAATGAACTCGTTAGAGTTCTGATATCTTACCCGACAGCATAAAGCGTTTGAATAGGTTGCTTCCATTGCCGTTCTGCTGCCTGAGCCCTGATGAGGTATTCTGCATACTGGTAGGTCAGTTTACTAGGTTTGCCCATTAAGGCCTCATATTTCAGATCTTTGCCAGTGATCTTCTTGTAAATGTTTTCCAAACAAACCATGAACGTTCCATGCCCAAACCTAGACAGATATAAAGAGAAATCAAATTATATTAAGGGCACATAAAAAAAGCAAGGCCTTTTTATTTCATGATCTTTTAGGAATAAATCATATCCTATAACTATCAAATTTCCTTCCATTTGCATTCTGTTTCACTGAAAATGAAGTGCTGATTAGCTGAACAATAAAGACCACAATAAAAACACGTTATTGGGAGAGCACAACAGACGTTTCTATTTTTAAAATGTAGCAATAGTTTGTGTTAGTGTTACTTGCATTTAAGTAGATACCCTAGTTACAAAAGTGATGCTTCTTGAAATAATGCCTAGCCTGTGATATACGCTCTGCAGTCACCTAAAAGAATCAGCTAAATTAGCAAAGAGGAGGAACGGAAAAGGAAAGTTAGAATCAGACAGAACAAAAACTGTTCTCTCCTTAAACACAACAGTACACCAAAACCCACTTGTAATACGGAAACAAAAAAACTTCATGGGTTTCTCTAAAAGAATAGGTGCAAAGGAGTATCAAGGAACGAACTCTAATTTTACAGCATGCTTTTGATAACTCACTCAGTTATTTTGATCAAGGTGGAAACAGTGATGATGGGTCAACCACCACACCAGGAAATCAGCAATTTAGAAGATGTAATCTTACGATAAAAAAAGCTGGTTTACTCCATTACTGAAGTCAGGGTGTGATATTAGGGATAAACTAATACGTACCACTTGAGAGATACGGAATTATCAAAAACACAAAAGAAGAGTAAAAGGCTGCTATACAACAATTCAATAGACAATAGTTCTTGAGAAGAGCTGCTAGGTAACTTCTAATGCACACAGATTAGCGTAGCTGCTAGAACTCGGTATCTACAGCCTAAAAAAACCAAAACACCAATATAATGAGCATCAGAAGCCAGCAGAGATATAGGAGGTGCACTAATAAAGAAATTAAATCTCTAGTGGCCTAGAAATCAAAATAGCTTTTTAAGGAAAAAAGCTACAAAGGAGGCAGCAGCTATAGCACTTTTAAAGGTGGTAAAGAATTAGCTTTTCTGAATTCTGCATGAACCCTTCATTCCCTCTCTCCACCCTGATTGTCGCTTTTTATTATGAAATACCAATAAATAAGAATAAAATTATTTCCAGTAATTACTACCAACAGCTTAAAACAACTTAAGCATGGCATTATATTCCAACAGTGAAGGTAACAGCCCTCACAGACGGAAACTTGTCATACTGTCAAACTCAAAGGAAAAAACAAACTTTATACTGGATCTTTCCCAAAAGACACAACTGAAACTATGTATCCTATGCACTGTAGATATACGAGTTGCCTTAGTCTAGCCGGAAACTATCATACATATGTATTTTGCCAATGTGCTAATTAGAAATGGTCTTTGCATCCAAGCAAGGATATCAGAGAAGATCTTCAACTCAAGATCAAGGCAGCAATCCAGTCACAATAACGACAATTTCATTCAGTGTATGTTCAAATTTTAGACTGGGGAAAGAGAGAGGAAACATAACTATCAAATAACTAGCTTCTGTTGAAAACAAAATCAAACAAAAACACTATCAGAGACCACGCCACTTTGTTCTGTGTGTTCTACTTGTTTGTTTTTTTTTTTTTTTTTTTATGTTCCTTAAAGCGCTCACTATATTGCCCTCAGCTCAAAAACACTCACTGCCTTCAACAAGCAGGGTCAATTCTTTACCCCACCAGAAACTCTAGGGTGGAAAAGAGAAATACCAAAGGAGGTCCTAATGAAATGAAACAATGGCCTTGACAATTTTTTCATTTTTTCCTTTGAACTGAGAATCTGAGGCCCTCAGGCAAAAACCTGTCTTTCCCCACTCTTCTGGGAGCAGGAAACAAAAAGGTTTGGGGCTTAAAAGCAGTTTTTATCTTGAGTAACTGATTTCCTGAATGCAATAATGCAGATGGTGATAAGGCAGCACTTGCTGAAAGCGCATTGCTTTAGAGATGTCCTATTCAAAGCTGAGACCTACTGTGAAGCTATAGCAAGCATTTTGTATAAAAGTATGTGTATTTTACTGAAGAAATGAGGAAACCCCAAATATATCACAATATACACACGTGTTATAATTGCACCTACCTTGGAGACTGCGCTTCAGCTACCCACATCAGATCCATGTTACAAGCAAGCACGGGAATGTGAGGGTAGTTTTCCTGGCGATAGGGATTGCCAGGATAGCCACTTGTCAGCAGAACATCTATGATCAACTGGAGGTTGGTTTCCCATCTGACTGGCTCCCCAAACAAAACAACGGCTATGAGAAAAAGAATTCCAAAACAGAGTTATAGAGTTAGTTAAGAGGACACCAAAGCTCTGACACTAAAACTTGGTCTAAAGAGACTGAATGAGTAATTTGATTTAACCGTGAACTAATTTAATAGTCACATTAACTTCGGGTTTTAATATATTACATATCCATTTATTCACAGAAAATCTCCGAAGTAACAAGACCCCACTGCAAAATCTACAGGTTTAGGAATTTTATTTTTTTTTTATTGGCTAAGTTTCTCCATAGCACCACAAAATACTAAGTTGTAAATCATATTTCTAAGTCTTTCATACCTTTATGAATTCTATGTTTACATACAGTATTTAAATAATCTATCAGAGATGTTATTTTGTTAATCTTAAAAAAAAATGTGAATGTTGTTTTTAGACACTTCTCTGGTCTCCAACCATAATTTGGCTCTGATTGTTTTAAATCTGAAAGTCCAGTTTCTACTTTCTGGTACTTCAGATGAAATGAGGGTGAATATGGCATGCTGAAACAAGATGCTTCTCCTGCTACAACTCTGAAGTGACCATCCTGACTACTGTGCAAACGAGACTGATTTTCATTCCTCATTTTTAAAAGGAAGGCAACAATAGCCTGATCAAGGAAGACAAAAAGGAAAGCAGACCTCACCTATCTTCTGAAACTTCAAAAACACATGGCTGAAAACTGCACACATTAAAAAAAAATAGCTTTATCGCATGCGGTATGTTCCAAATCAATGACAGATACCATTAACAAGGAAATGTTAGAATTGCCTCAGCCAACTTCTGAAGCGCCCAGCAATCTAAAAAGAAATTCTAATTATAAAGAAAAGTACAATAAAGAGATTTCTTCTATTAAAGGATAGTTGCAAGTGAAGGAAAGACAACTGACCCTCAATCTTGGGAAGCTCCACAGCAGAGGGGTACTGCAATAAGAAAAAAAGCAAAAGTTTTCTACAAGATTAAACATCTACTACTATTTTTAACAGAATAAATTCAAGTATAGCTCCCACAGTTGCCTTCTGCAACACTGACAGGAAACACACTCTCTATTTTGGTATATACCTGACGTCAGTTTATTTAGAAACTTGTATGTCAATTCTGAAGTGACTCTCGTGGCAAATGGACAGCAGACAAGTCGGTGTGTTCTACATTTGTGAGCCTCCTACATCTATTTAACTTCCTCTGGCAAGCTGTAAAGTTTCAGTTGTTTAATTTCCTTTTGTATGAAGGTATGGATGTTTACTTTTCCACAGCAGCAAGAGGCCTCTAGTACTAACAAGACATTTGAAAAATATTTCTTGGCATGTATTTCTTTAACACTGCTAAGAAAGAAAAATATATTGTCTCACACATATCTGCTTGACAAGTAAGTTTGTACTTCATATTTACTCCCTATGGTGACAAATACATTAACAGTTTCTAGAAGTTCTACATGCGCATGGTTGAGAAGCAAAGCAAAAGGTGATATAACCCAGTTATGGATTCTGTGAACCACAAAGAATTTCTTGACAAATCCACTCTACGTACTGACCCTGAATATGTACAATACACGCATGTATTTACTGCATATGTACTCACTTCTTTTTGAAATTCTGCACAATTCAGTTGAAACCATAGAGTACCTACCGTTAGTATTTAAATATATTTAAATAATAGTATAAACAAGAAAAGGACTCCTTTGGAGAAAAATGAGTTATCTACAAAGCATTCATTTACAAACAAAGCAACCTCAAAGCCTAGAAACAACACCAAGACAACCCTATACTGAAGGAAAATGCTTTTTTTATCTTCCACACCTCTGAGGAAGCAAGTAAGCTTTCCAAGACATTTTGAATTAGGTATCTGTACTAAATTATAAAGTTTCCCACAACAGTAAGTTACAAAACCAAATATTGTGTTTAAGGATTACCACTGATAGAAAAAAGTCTATAGTCGTTCTTGAAAATGCTGTAATAAAACAAATAAAGAAGCTGAAAAGCCAAGTCAAAATACAGTGTAAGAACATCAGCATTAGCTGGGTAGTTTAGACACTGACTCCTGTTAGAGAATATAATCTAATGAGCAAACGAAAAATTTGAAAACAAAAATACTCACTCACCAGAACATCAGGTCTCCTGTCATGGTCAACTACATCTAGCAAAGGGTGTTTCTCCCGCAATGTTTCAATGGTAATAGGTTGACAGAAACCAAGGCTGGGAAAATACCAGTTAAGGATACAGAACTGCTTATATTAAAAGATTTTCAAAAATCGGTAATTCCATTTTAACAATTTTAACATAAGCAGTTTATCTGGTAAAGGAAATTATTTAGACATGAAAGCAACATATCGAAGACTGATGTTGTCTTCTGTGGATGAACAGATGATCATCCCATTACTTGTAAGTGGGAGACGTGTCTGAAATCTTCAGGCAGAAATTATACATAAATCTTGCTCAAAATATGAGATGAAAAGCAAGAAGCCACTCTACACCTGCAATACTGCAAGATCACCTTTACACAAGCACAAAAATAAGTTTACCTGGCAGCAAGACATCTTGTGTAATTATTAGAGAAAAGAAATATGAGCTAGTTGAGGAAACAATACTGTCTCCACAAATCATGCTTTCCTTAGGCCATTACAGCTGCAAAGGTACTGCGAGATAAACAAACAGCATAAAGCTCAGCCTCTCGCAAAATGGTGGACTGACCACTCAGGTTTAATTATGCTCTACAAGTAGTTAAGATAAATACCAAACCACAGCAAAAAAGGAAAGGACCAAAAGGGAAATAATAACCTCCCCATTTGCATAGCACTTTCCTTAAATGCTGATATAACCCATTAATTTAAACTTGCTTAACAACAGGTAATCAAATTACAATGGCTCATTTGCGTAAAAAGCAGTTGTGATGTTACTCTCAATACTAAGATGACTTCTTACAATGCAAATGAAAATAAGATCTATTTAAATATATCAGTTAGACAAACTAAGCCACCTGATTTTGTATTGGAATCAACACCACAGGCCATTTGTAAAGTTATTTTAAAATAAGGTCATCCCATATGAAAATACTATCTAACAGAAGTAAAATTTTTATATTTTGTATTCACTCTTGCAATATATTTTTCTCTTAGCTATGCCTAACAAATTTTGACAGTTAACTGGAATGTTCCTTCATTAACTTTTTCTCACCTTTGTATTTCAAATAGAGCTTATACTTAAAAGTCACATATTCGTTTTTTTTACAACTTATTATTTACACCAACTTTAATTAAAATCCTAATAAAGGAATAAGTGCAAAAGGGAGTTACTGGAAATATGAGCGCAGATTATACAAAGGTTAAAGTAATTAAATTACAGTTTTAAGCCTTGATACCACCATTACATCAACACATTTCAAGCTCTTTTTGCTGTTAGTATAGAAGCAGCAAAATATTTTCAAGTATAGTTCTACTCTGGATGCTGGTTACAAAAGCAGTGTGGCCTGGCCTGGCCGCATGCTTACAAGCAGATCTTGAGCCCCTGAGCTGAAAGTCAGATGTGATAAATAATAGATAGAATGGCATGTTCTCATCCTTAAGAGAGCGCGAACCCTTTATGCTAGTGTAATTTACATACAAGTAAAAAGAATAAAAATAATTCTTTCCCTTTTTTCCTTCTCAATTAAAAACCGACAGAATGAAGTGAAGCAAATATCAACACACCAACCATTTTCAAAATGTAAATTTGACATCACAGTAAGAACCACCATTGCTTATTACTGCATGTGTAGTGTTGAAATATTTGGTCTTCACTTGATCCATAGGATTCCCTGAACTTGATTAAGGAAAATACCAAAACAGAAAGTTGTTTGTGGGTTGGTTGGTTGTTTTTGTTGTTTGTTTTTTTTTTTTTTCAAAGATACTCTTGAGCAATCTCAAGAAGTGGTCCTTGTCCAGACACGAGAACACATTTTTCATGATAACGTTTGAACATCCGCAGAGGACTGTGTGACATCATCACTTGATCTTGTGAAATCTGTTTGGGATTTTAAAACAAAAGAATTCTGTTGTTTTTCAGATAAGTTATTTATATGTAGATTTAATTAACAAGTGTGACAAATTCTATGAATCACAAAACAATCATACATTACTACCTAAAACCCTAACATACTGTTTTCTGTTAAGTTTCACAGGCAATGTATTGATAATATGCCAGAAAAAAAAAAAAACAACCTACTGACAAAGCACCATACACACCCCTTTCAGCTTCCAGTATTACTCTACACAACATGAACACGAGTTTTTCCTCTCCTAGTTTTATAGAATCACCAAATTCATTTGGAAAACAATCAGGGAAGAAGAATCAGAACTGCCCTAGTTCCAATTGTGGTACCTTTGCTAGGCTGCAGCATTGATTTAATTGTATCCAAAGACCTTAGTTTACACATCCCATACCTTCAATAGGTATAAAACTGGTAAAATTATTATCCTGGAAGGATGCTGTTACGAATCACTACTTATCACCTTATCACAGATCTAAAAAAAAACCCAAAATAGTTGAGATGTCATTTTACCCGTGACACAGAGGATTTTATTAATACAGAGATGCTCACGTCTTGCCAGCCCTCACTGAAAGGGCCACAGAACTAACTTTACAGCTTTATCTTAGTAATGCTCAAACAGAGTCTCCAACAATGGAGAAGTCCTACTGCCTGCAGCGCCCACAAATCAGGGGGGAATCAAGTTTTACCGCTTGTACCAAAGAGGCACATTATCACAGAAGACACTCAGCTTGCTACAGCAGAGTTTCATGTTACTGGCACACACATTTTTTTATACAGAAGGAGAAGGCAAGATTTATTCCCACAATAATAATGTTGCAAAGAAACACCATTACCATTGGAACAATCAGTACCTTTACCAATGGCAATACCATTAGCTTTGGACAGCATTTTTTACTTTTATAATACCTCCCGCAAAGCATTTCAGAGGGCTTAAGGGAAAAATAAAACTGATTTAACTGAGCAGCATTTAATGGAAGATAATACATTTGACATATTCACCATAAGTAAATAACTAAATGAGTAAGATTTAAGCTACTCACTGGAACTCCCAATAGATGAGACAACTGATCCGCTTTTTTCTGGCGAAGGCAATCCCCTGCATTGGTGACAAATACTACAGGCACCAAGAATTGTCCCTGAGAATTCACTAGCTTTTGAAAGGCTGTTTTTGCAGCAGGAATTGGAGTCTTCCCTCGTACCAGAACACCATCAATGTCAAAAAGAAAACCAAAGGATGGCAGCATGTTGAGCTGTAAGAAGGAATTGAAAAGAAAGAGTACATTACTTATGCCCTTACTTAGACCCTTTTGATAAAGCTTACAACAGCTGAAGCCCAATGAAAACAGACACCTCCACGGAGAAGGAATTGATCTTTAACTTTGTGCATTTTCATGTGCCTTACGGACATACTCATACGCTACAGTATCTACCATGGAAAAGGAGCACTACAACTCCCTCTTCCTTATGCATACAGCCTCATGAGTTCTACCTTGCTTTATAAGTAGTTTCAGAAGACTGGGACAAATTAAGTTAAATTGACAAAAAGAGGTACAAAATGCATGCTGCCGTGCCAACGAGTCACACTTTTGATTGATTTAACCCCACTCTGTTTCATGGGGAATTTCAATGCACAGAATACTAACAAAATAAACAAAAGTATTTTTTTCAGCAGCAGGTAGGTATTGAATGCAAATATTGTACTTGCCTCCTCCCTTACAAGATGTTTAGGTACTAAAACCGTCCCTGCTGTCACTTGTACTTTTCTGTTCCACAACAGGGTCGACTACAGCTTGATATCTGTTGCGCTCCTTATACATCGCTTCGGTTGATTCTCAGCTCTATATATGGCAAACTAAGGCCTATTGTTAAGGTTAGCACCTCCTTACACAAAGACACTGTTTGAGTTACTAAAATTTATCTCACTGCCTCTCTTTGAAGGAGTGAACCATCCGTCAGGAGCCCAGAAAGGGAGAGCGAGGCTAACAGGGGTAAAAAAGACGAGCGGGGTGATAAGCCTAAGGGCTGGAGACAGAGAGGACTGTCAAGCAATGAAACAGTTACAAAATCAGGTCGGAAAAGGATGGACCAAAAAGGGTCTATAATCTAAATTTCATTTCTCTCTTAAGCCTAAAATGGAATCGAGGGCTCTTGGGATTTATGATCCCCTCTTTCATTGTTTGATGAGAAAGGAGGGAGGGGTTAAGCGCCGAGACTGATCATGATGGGGAGAACAGGCGCAGAATCGACTCCAGCCAACAGAGGTGGGACAGCCTTTGCTATTGCAGCTGTCTGGGGGCAATCACGCCCGCTGCTCTTCCCACACAGGGAGAAGGGCATTGTGCCTATTTAAGCAGCACTTTGTTCCTCATCAATTATTCATCTGCTACCTCTTCCCTGCAGCTGGGTATGCAGGGAGATAGACAATGCCACCACTATCAGAAAGGTGACGGAGCTACAGACACACTCCTCAACACGCCGGCTCTCACCGCTGCCTTTCTTAAAACCACGGCACACAAACAGCATTTGAAGACCCAAAAACCCAGGAGTTTGAGTACGTTCCCCGACAGAGCCCAATTTCATAAAGTCAACGCTTCAAGTGTATTGCAATATCCCTGATTTTAATTTGGCAGTTGGGTTTTGTTCAGTTTTACGTGCGAGCGCTCTGCTTTCTCCCCTATATAACCATCAGAGCTCTATTTAAAAAACAAAAACCCCGCGGCCACTGTCTCCAAGTCGTCCGCAACTGTTTCACGAGCGCCGCGCCAGCGACAACCCCTCGGCCCCCCCCAGGGACGTTGCCGGCTGGCGGGTAAGCGCACAGCCCTATCTCAGGCTGTGGGAACTGGAACGTGAAATTAATGAAACTGCATCGTAACAGTTTTGAAGTAATCACAGCTCTTCGCGTTAATTTTGCCATCCGTAAGTAACGGAGATTACACGTGTGAATTTTACAGTGACCAACAACGAAGTCCTTCACTAAGTATACGGAGAAAAAAAGAACTGAGAAAGGAATTCAGCGTGTATCCCACAAGGAAAATAACGAAACCAACAGCTACTTTTTCCCTTTTGGCCATAAAGGCACACTCCCCTCCGGAGAGACTTGCAGGGCGGCAACAACAAAGGGGACGAAGCCCCGCGCTCGGGGCACGATAGTCACGACTTTCCCCGCTTCCCTCTTTGCGACAACACGCAGCCAAAGCCGCCCTCCCCCCCCCCCCCCCCCCCATCCCCATCCCCATCCCCATCCCCATCCCGGGCACTGCGGGGGAAACCCCGGTAACGGCCCCCTCAGCTGCGGGGCGTGGCGGGAGAGACACGATCCCCCGGGACCCGCCGGCCTCCGCCCCTCAGGCCCGGCCGCGCCCCGCCGAGTCCGGCTTCTCCCACCGCCGTTTCGGTTTCGCTCCCGCGGCACCACCGCCAGCTGCTCCCCCCCGCGCCTACCTTACCGCCGCCGGTGCCCTCAGCCGCCGGCCCGCCGCAGAGCCCCCCGAGCGCCGGGAGCCGGGGCGGCCGCCCCGCGGAGCCGGCCCTGAGGAGAGCGCGGAGCGGCGGCAGCGCGCGCCGCATGTCGGCCGGGAGAAGGCGGCTGAGGCGATGTGGGGGGGGGAACGAGAGGGGGGAGCGGCGGCCGCGCCCCGCCACCGCCCCTACGCGCGCCGAGGCCCCGCCCACCCACCCCCCGTGGCGGGAGAGCAGGCCCCGCCCCTACCGGGTGAGCTCACCGAGCCACGTCAAACCGCAAGTGACGTCAGCCCCGAGGCCTGCGCCCGGAAAAGGGTGACGGAGCGTTTGTACCAGGGGAACCGGGGCACTCCCCCGCAACCCGCCCCGCTGCGAGCGCACTCCCCAGCAGCCGCTCTCCAAAGGGAGCGAAGCACCAACCGTCAGCCGATGGAACCTCTGCACGGCCGCCTCTGCTCATCTCGCTCACCCGCCCGCACAGAGGCGGCAACTCCACTTATTTCCCCCTCCTGCGGGGAGGAGCTGAGCCCCCAGCGACCGCGCTGCCCTCACCGAGGCAGAGAGGAAGGGAGGCGTCCTTCACCTCCAGGCATCGCATCAAACAGCATCAAATGCGTTTCTGAACCACAAGAGCAAGCCAAAACTGGGGCAGAGAATGCAACAACCTGGGAGGTTATCCCCTCACAGCACAGCGCAGAACTCTGAGGCGGACAGAACAAAGTGATGTTTATTTTATAACCTAGACATGCTCCAGGCTGAGGCATCACATTGATGGCACGAGTTACGAGACTGATGACAGACACACACACGTCTAAGCACACCTGCCCGCTCAAAGCATGAGTCAATGCAGAGCCTACACACCATTTCGTTCTCAAGAATGAAACGATGAGATCAGTTTCCCGGCTTTGGCTGCAGAAGCTCCCCAGCCCCAACCGCAATTTAACAGCCTGTACGGCAAGCGGGACGCGCGCCCTGTGCTATCGGCCGCTGCTGGCAAGCGGGACGCGCGCCCTGTGCTATCGGCCGCTGCTGGCAAACAATTACTCTGCAATTTGTTGGCTCAGATGCAGTCAAAGAGAGCATTCAGCTTACAAATGCGCTCAGAGCCAGAGTGAATATTTAGTACAGCGGGCTCAAGCAGCAGCCACAGTTCACACTGCGCAGTTCCATAATCTGTTTTTGTGCATTTATTCCATTTCTGCGTTGGTCAGCAGAGATCAGCACTGCCTTAAAAACTGCTCTATTGACATCATTATGTGGGTCCTGCTCCAGGCTGGTAGCTACTCCTTTGAACATCAGTGCAATTACTTTCTCGATTTTCTCTCATTCTTTCAGTTTATTCTTTCTTTATGCCTTCTGTCATTATCATTCTGTCTCTGATCTGTCTTTACGCTTCTGTTTTCTGTCTTCTATGTTACAGATTCACATAGTGACAGAAGGGATCAACCACTGGTATTATCAAACTCCCAGACTGTACCAGGCTATAAAAACTAGTTGGGTTTTCTCCCCCCTTAATCTAGTTTGGTTATCTCAAGCATATAGTTTAGCAAATCTACAGCACGACTGGCATTCCTCTTCCAAGCACTCTTCTCCTGGAAGAAAAACCATTATTACACTGAACAAAAAAAAAAGAAAAAAAACGTACCATCCAGCAGAAGCATGGTTGGCATGGGGCTGTTCACAACAGTACTTTAACTCTCAACGCCTTTTTGGCAAGCCCATTTGGCTGCTCCCGTTGTTTTGTTGGTATCGTGTCCCCCTTTGCCCTGGTCATACTATGGGTTGGTGACCGACACTCCTGAAGCATGGTAAAGACTTCATAACAGACTGCCTGCCAATTTATCTGGCTCCAGGGACTCAGTTAGTGGCTTAGCACCAGGCAACAAAAGCCTTTAACCTTCACTTACGAAGCTTTTCCACAGGTGAAGTACACTACTCTGACGTAGTAATGTTAGACCATAAACCTCTAAGCATATCCAACATGAAAAGAGCCTATTTTTTCCATTCTTGGGGGCCAGAGGGTTCAGGGAAGGAGCTCTGGGAACAGTGTTGTCTTTTACAGCAATACAGACAGCACGTGGATAAAAGCACATCACCTTCTCTAATCCCAAGAACAGAAAACACTCAAGAGGCAGCAGCAAAAACTAAAACCAACTTTGGACTGGTGCTTATGACTCAGAGCACAAAAATTATTATGGGTCATAAACATATTTGTTTGCTGCTTGATTACAAAGCAGAGAAAGCTGCGCTGTGAACAGGGAGAGAGAAGAATGTGTTCGTAATGTTAGTCGTCTGCTTGCTATCAATACTTAAGTTTTTGATTTATTGTTTTTCGTATTTTTTTTTTTTTTAAGATTTGAATTTCACAGCTATGATTCCCACATTTACGAGGCTTTTTTTGTTTAATCATTTACATCAAGTAAGACAAAGCTTGCCTCTATAATTTAGAGCTTCAACTGTTCTGGAGTGGATTATTTACAATAGGCAGAGCTGAATACTAACAGCACCTAGAAACTCTAAATAGTCTCAGACGTGGTTACTTGGTGGTTAAATGCTATATTCCTTAGACAGCCCTTCTACTCCATGGCTGCAGACGTCCAATTTAAAATCTCACCCATTCAGACCTGTTTAACGGTGTTAGTCTGAACAGGCTCTGCTGTAATCTGCCTCTTGTCACAGGACACACAAGCTAAGAGCAGTAGGGGGTGCCGAGCTCCAAATCCCTACATGGATGGCTGTTTATGATCCCATTCTTTGGCTACGAATAGGGAAACAACGCAATCTTTGGAGCTAGAACAGAACAAGACGTCAGGCTGCAAATAAGTTTTACTAAAAATATTTGAACAAGGTATTGCAAAGTTGGAAGTATTTACAATAGTTGCTGAAATATCCAGCATTTAAGCAATTCACCCAGGCACGGTTACAAACTACAAAAAGGGTAACAGCTTTTAGACATACTGCGTGTGCTACAAAGAACCAAATCAACTTCAAAATCACTTGTAAGATCTGCCATCGAGGCACCTCGGAACAGGTTCTAGGCTATTCTGGTAAACTAGCCAGGCATAATCGAATCATTTACTTCCAGACCCAGCTCAGCGAAAATCAACATGAGAAAGATGTGTACACTTACAGTCAGGATACGGCAGACAGAATGGCAGTAACATCAGTCAGTTTTCCTTCAGGATTTAAGGAGTCACTGGGTTTGCGGTTCTATCTGTAAGAGGCACCACTGCACAGACTGTTTCACAAAGTGAAAGGACTGCAGACAGTTGCTGAAGATGTTGAGACAAGTTAACCTAGGTTTGATCTTTTTTCAGCGCTGAAGTGCAAGTCATCCCAGTGGATTAACCAAAATGATGGTTTTCCTTCTGCAGCACAGACCATGACTGCATCAGTTTACTCTTACCAGCCAAGGGGACTTCCAGAGCTAAAAGTGATTGCTACCAGAATACATGAAACTGTTGTTTTTAGATGGATTATACAAAAAGCAGGAATTACTGCCGCAATGTTACAATCCTAAAAGTGTTTTTGCTTCTTCACTCTGTGCCATGAGGGTTTCACTGGCATACTTCTGAAGAAGTTCCATCTTCTTTCTCCGTACAAGAGCTTCCTCGATCTGCAAATATAAAAATAGGATGACATTCAGCTGAAGTGAGGCGCTGAAACCTAGTGTGCTTAGCTATTAAGAGAAGAGGAAAAAAACCACAGGAAACAGACTGTGAAAGTAAAGGTGTGTACTAGTGTAAAAGTAGCTGAATTGAGTCAGGAGCACCTTTTTTAATACTCAACTGAAGCTCGTGGAAGTCAAAAGAAGCAGTAAAATAGGCGCCTCCATTTCAGACCTATGCTCCCACCCTTTTCAATTAGGACGTTAACTGCCATTTTATTTCTCTCTCAGTAGTCACTTGGATTTTGTTTCAGACAATTGTCTCGGATACAGCTTTAACAAATGCAGAACAGGTGGAGTTGAGCCACACTAGTCCGCACCCCCGAAATCACAGTTTAGCGAGTGCACCTTTCACATCAGCAACGGCTATGAACCTCTGACCTAATTTTTGTCTAGAAGTGCCAGCAATACATGATTTTTTAACAAGCATGTACTTTAAAGATCTACTAACAGCAACCAGCAAGACTTGTTTTAATCTCAGGAATGATTTTATATTTGTCCAAACTGCACACAGGCACACAGCATCTCTCAAAGATAAGTGTTCTGAACCATAGCTTTTTGTAGTTTAGAACCTAAAAGGCATAATCCCATAGGCATAAGGTGTGGAGTGATTTGCCACTAAAAAAGATAAAAGATTACACTGACTGCTGTCTAATTAGAAAAGACTGCTATGTAAATCAGGGATTATGTATTAGAAAAACAGTTTTGACTCTCAGTTATGCTCTCTTCATTAACAGAATACCATCAGCCAGAAAGCAATGTTTTTAATCATTATTTCTCTCCTGTGGTTTTGACAAGTCATTATATGTGTATTTTGTTAAATGTGCAGGATTATGACTCCACAGGAGAATACAGGTTTGTTATCTGACAAGATGGCAGCAGGGGACAAACCGTGACATGCTGTGTGATGTAAAGGCACACCTACCAAAAGATACATTAACTCCAGAACCTTCTTGCCTGAGTTATATTCCAAATAACTTGTCATTATTAAGGTAATACATATCCTAGAGCAGTTTCAAAATATAACAGTCAATTCAAGGTCATGCCACTAACATATTTTGGAAAACTTATGAGAGCAAATCCTGCAATTCAGAAATCATCCCATTAAATTAAAAAAAAAAAAAAGTTAGACCATCAGCAGAAAAGCACAGTAAAGATATATTAGGCAATCAGGGTCATCGTGTTTATAACACCACAACGCTTTCCAATTTATGTAATACTTATGAAGGTTTTGGAAATTCTCAGGTGAAAAGGGTTATAGCAATGGTACCATAATTCTGGCCAGTTCCACAGCATTTGCAAGAGGATTAAACAGCTGCAGAGTCAAGTCACAGAAGTAACAAATCGAGGACACACCTACTGATGATCTGCCATAAGTTAAGGCCTCCGTCTTGCAAAAGCCAGAGTGCAACTCTGCAACTTAATTTTTTTATGTCTTACCTCCTGTTGAGTTGGCACTGGAACATGTGCAATAAATTTCTGTTGGCCTTCTTCACCTTCTTTTTCCTTGCCACCTTCCTCATCAGACTAAAAAAAAAAAAAAATAAAAATAATTAAGCCACATCGAGTTTGCTTTCTAAAGAGGTTATCAAAAAGTCCTTTTTTACTTGCTTTGCCAGAAGGAACCAGATAGAGCATGATCAATGCTACAAACACAAGATGCAAGTGAATAGGACCAAACCACTAAGGAATATGACAAGCATCACATTCAGATGCTGCTCCTTGACATTTCCAGGATTATTGCTTTCCTGCTCCATACAGCTTTTCCTCTGCTGTGGCATGGGCATGAATGTAAAGCTATATTCTCTCCTCTTCCATATCTCTCTGGCTGCCACAGCAAAGCTATAAACAAAATTGGAGCCAGCTAACCAAGAAGGAAGCAAGTGCTTTAAAAATATATGCACCACTTCCCTGCATAGCTCTGTGCTGCTTCGTTCTCACACCTGAGAGCTGGGCTTATGAGTCATGAGATAATACAAATAAATCAGGGTATGGAAGGAACCACCAGTTTTACCTTATGGACTACCTCCTTTTTATTCTTGTGATAAACCCACTCAGATATGCACTGCAAAATAAGAACTAGCTTCCAATACTCCTTTTACAGATCTTGGAGAGCAACAGCAATATCCCTCACTTCTCTTACTGGCGCTGGGAGCAGGGAGAATAAAGAAACAAGAGCCATGTCACAGCAGCGACTGCAGCATCAGCAAAGCCTTGCTGTATCAGGATTCAACTATAAACAAGACCCTGGCAACCCCTGGTTTTGTTACACATTGACAGTGTGAAATTACACTTGTACACAAAACTACTTGTGCTGTTACGGATGTCAATTGTACTTAAAAGCAAGACTGATCAGTGTTAACTTAACAACACACCCCCTTACAAATACCAGGACTCCAGGCAGCAACAGTTAAATTGCAACAAGTTCTCAGCTGTTAGTTGTTTCTCACTCGAGTAAAAAGTCTTCCCTAGCGGCCAGCTTTCATTGCTCTCTAAACTCGGACCAAGCGCATCATCTGCTACTCATTTTTACTAAACAGGGGTAATTGTACAGTAAGTTAGGCAGAGAGAAGGGCAGAACGCAGCAGCAGACAGGTTCTCAGCAAAATAACTACATCCAAGAAGGCAGTGTAGAAGACACGTGAAATGTTACATCACCTTAACCATCACATACCTCATCATCGTTGACAGCATAGATATTTACTTCCTCCTCATCCTCCTCTTCCCCTCTTGCAAGTCGTGCTTCTCTCTCCATTTTCCATTTTTCCACTGCTTCTGCTATAACTGGTTAGCAAAGGAAAATGGCAAGCGTATCTGAGCACATTAAAGCAGTATGGTGCAATTTCCAAAGCTTTTCCAGTAGACAAACTTTCTGCTTAAACCCTCTACATCAGTAGTGCGCACTTACTGTAGAACCTTGGTGTAGTATCTAATAAAATATTAACGTAGTCTGAGCAAACCCCAATGCATTGTGAAAGTGTGGTACTTTCTAATGCTTTAATTTGGGTATGTTTTAGACTCTAAACATCAAGGATAAATATCAACCTACTTTCTGAACTGAGTAACAGGGGGCCACACAACCAGGCTAAGACTCTCTTACAGCTCTGTAGTATGTCGACACCTATAGGAATGTTGATCACCGTGTAGTTAATTAAACATGATTACACTCCTTACAGTGACCACCCACATAAGTCTCTTTCTACTCATCTTGTAGTGTATTTCTCTTATTTTGTAGCATGACTCCAACTCTGTAACTCACGGGCAGGCTACTGGATCTCTACTACACAGCAGAATGCTAGTAAGAACGCTAAAACAAGTTTTAAGAAGCTTAATCAGCGATATTGCCAGTGTATAAAAATCCTAGGGAGGTGCAAGATTAACGCAACTAGGCAGTACAAAGCACCTACAACAACAGAAGTCAGAAGACATTCCCCCTGGCTCTCAAAGATAAAACATTAAAATGCTCTCCCTGAGAAAGCAAGATCTAACTAGTGGCACATAGCTGCATTTTTGTGTGGTTTTGTGACAGAAAAGGTAGCCCACACTAAGAAGTTTTTTTTTCAATATTTTGTTTCACAAAAATTTGAGTCTTCTGATAACATGGTAAAAACCACAAGAGCCCAGACAACACGTGACCCTAAGAGAATCTTAGCTATAGTGCACCAATAGTACATTAATAGTACACCTATTGCTTCTGTTAGCACCTCTAGCCTTATTATTTCTAGTGGCACAATCACCAAAGATGGTAATTTTCTTAAATAACCACACGAATCGAGATGAGCCACCTCTCCTGCCTGCAATTAGAAAGATGAACACCGAGAGGGAGGCTGTTCTGGGAGCGCTGCACCACACAACTGCCCTTCTTACGCTATCGGCTGTTGGCCAGCCAGCTACCCTTCACTCGGTTTAAGGCTCTAGGCTATGCTGCAGCACACAGATAAGTGAAATATTTCCGTTATTCTCCTCTTCCTCCCTGTCCTATAACCTAACCGACACAGCATGATCTCTAACACACAGTACTATGAAGATTTCACACAAGGAGAAGGGATAAATATAAGTTGATGACCGCACCAAGAGACACTAAGTACTGAAAACAGTTACAAGCTTAACAACTTGTCATCATTTTAAAAAGTCACTTCCTGCAGTTTTGTTCCAAGTTTTTCTCTCTAATTGCAAAGAGATAATTGTATACAAAAAGAAGCAGCATTCAAGCAAAATCCGATTGTTTTATCTGCTGTGCTCTGTGAAGAGCCCCCCAGGGGCTTCTACAACCAGGACCTTTTCCGACAGAGCACTGAGGATCTGCCTGCAGTGGAAGCTTCAGAAGAAGAGATGATGAAACAAATGTACAAAGCAAACAGCAAAAAACTGGCAGGATCAGACAATGCTCACCAGAAGGACTGAAAGAATTATTATTTAGAAAACAGCTAAGCTCTTAAAGGTGGTGGGTGGCCTCTTGCTTAAAGCTACACAAATTCCAGAAGATGGCACACAGTGCTGAATTTTAAAGAGGGTTTCAGGAACGTAGAGTCATAAACCTGATGTCTTTACCGGGCAAGTCAGTAGAACTGAACTAGAGAACTAAATGAGCTGGTGTGTGGATAAATATCATCTATTGAGAAAGTACGGATTTCAAAAGGAAAAAAATATTCACAAACGTGTTGAAGTTCTGAGATAGACAACACATGGACAAATTAACATAGGCCACCTAGACTTCAGGGCTTCCAGAAGGTCCCTTCTAACCACTATGTTTATGGATAAATAATTAGGTGAGACAGGAAACAGATGGTACAGTCAGTTTTCACAAAGGAGGGAGATAACCGCTTGGGTTCTACAGATCTCTCTGCCCCAACCTACTCTTTTACATTCTTAAGCATGAAAAAGGTGGGGGGAAAAAAGGGAGATGTAGCAAATCACTTGCTGACAATATTAAATCATTAACAGTAATAAAGATGAAAGCGAACTCTAAAGCACACCCCTGCCCCCTGAAATGCCTTACACAATAGTGATTTGGATACCTACATGACAGATGAAATCTGACAGCTAAGCACAAGATAACACCTGAAGCGGGGGGGGGGGGGAGGGGGGGAGGAGATAACTTCAGAGTCCATCATCACCCCTTCTTGGATTGATTTATGCAGGTTTGGAATCTCACTTACCTTTCTTTTCATGTTCTTGTTCCAGTGGCTCCAGAATACCATCATCTTCATCCCTGTACCCATAGTATTCTGCATCGATGGATTTCATAAGCTCAGCTCGAGTTTTCCGAGGCGGTGGGAGGGCTGCAAGAGCACACACCTATCATTCATCCAGGTCCACCTTGATAGCTTGCTGTGCGTTCCCTGTTCCCAGCAGCCTCACAGCAGCTACAGCTACCAATGGATGATCTGAACTGCTGTCGATATCAAAAGTACTGGAATTCTACTCTGGCCTGCACAAAACTGTTTGAATACATGACCCAAAGCTTCACATTGCACAGTTCCCATCCTGTGGCAATTCTACACTGTCACGGATGCGGTTACTTTTCCCCCTGTGCTGCAGTCCCAGTATTGAGCAAGACTACTATATGAAATGAACTAAAAAACCATCAAGATCATGTAGTACTTCCCATAATTTTTCCTTGCAGGTGCCAAAAATGAGCTGATTCAGCAGGCCTGCCTCATTTTCAGGGCCAAGTAATTCCCACTCATTCTATGACAAATCAAAATATAAAGTTTTATGCACTTACATCTAGTTTTTCGTATTATGAAAGCTGATTCCTGCTTCTAGAGTTATGTTCAAGCCAACTTTTTCCTTTTTTTTTTTTTTTTTTTTTTTTTAATTCTGAACTCAGAGTACAATTTAGAACTTATCAATACAGTTAACCTGTTACGTTGGAAGGTTTCTATGGAACATTAGTCCTTGTTATTTTGAACTCCTGGTAGAAAACAGTTTACTCTTTTGCATTTCTTCAATTATACTGTAAACAGCCAAAGGCGTTCTTTGCCCAAAGAAATAGCATTTAATTAATTACTGGTGTTTCATTTAGCCAATCTAAGGCACAGGCCAGGATACGCTGTTACTCACATTCCCCATGTACTACAGTAGACCTTTTACTCAAGAGATACTACTCAGCAGAGTCATGTCTGGGAAGAGTTGCTGTTTACTTACGCTCCTTTTCAAAGAGTTCTCTAACTCCTGGTAAATCCTTTGCAGCTCCAAAATATTTGTAACCTCTGTTTCCTGGAACTTCTTTCCCTTCATGATCTAACATTTTTGGTCCGATCCGCTGGAAAATAAACAGAATTAATTGTTTAAAATTTTATTCCTCTTGCATCTTGTATTTCCTGGGCATCTTACTAGATTAAAGGATTGAGAAAGGAGATGTGAGGTTGTTTGACCTGGTATAACATAAGTAAAATGCCCCTATAGCTCATTTTTATATACATTCTCTACTTTTACTACAAATCACAGTTAAAACAACCATGCAAACCATAGAGTGCCCATACCTGATTCACCTTGACAAAACACCCAAACCTGTCATTCTCTGTACTTGTATACTCAAGTATCAGACAAAGAAGCACGACTAAATCTGACAATAAGCATGCATTTGATGCTGTGGAAAGTGAGAGCTAGTCTCATCATTTCATTTTCAGCAGCAACGAGGTGAGCCAAGGGAAAACGCTTCTACATACTGAAACAGTACAGTACAGAAAACCTACACCTACTGATGGGTCAGACCATTGCTGCAAACTCTTATCAGGAAGGTAAGACCCCTTGAACCAGTGTTCCAAATTAAAAAGTCTGGGAACAAATATTTCTTCTAACGCAACCTAACTTTTTTTAGGGGCTGAATAAAGTTCCTCTCTAATAAATGTTAGCTAAGTAATATGTGGTTAACTAAACACTGCACAGATTTTTCTCATTAGTCAATTTACTTGTAAGCAAAAGAACCATGTAGTACAAAATAATCCACACTTACAGCATAATCAGGACCTCCTAGCTCCTTTATTCTGAATTCCCAGTGTCCTTTCTCCCTCAGAAGTTTGTTTATTTCATCATTCAGGTCCCGAATTCTGAATTCACCTAATCCAGCTGTTAGAGGGGAAAAAAGGCAATAAATTAGGCATCTTACAAGAAGCACCAGAGTAATTTCAGAATTTATGCAATGGAAATGATATAGTTCACATGAAATGTGATTTCTACTGTAACTGCTTAAGACTGGAGATTCAAAAAAATAAAATGTAATTAGAAAAATCTTACCGTTTTGAATCTGTGCCACTTTCTTGGAAATTTCCCCAATGATCTAGGTAATTAAGAACATAGAAGTAAATTTCTCAAAAAAAAAAAAAAAAAGGCTAAAAAAAAACCCTAGAAAGGTCCAACTTCTAAGTTGCTTTTTGATCTAGAAAATGGACCTGAGCCTATCAATTTCAAATATCAACACAGATTTTATTCATAAATTAGTACCTCAGAAGCTTAAAAACCAAGGAAACGTTTTTACAGCAGTACATGTGATGAAGGCAGGAGCATGTGAAGTACAGAGAAAGGCTGAGAGAAAACTGTGTTTGATTTACCATAAGAGAAGACAAAAAGGGAATAACCTATTGCTGTCTTCAACTACCTAGTGCAGGGTGTAGAGAAGACAGAGCCAGACTGTGAGACGTGCACGACAATGGGACAAGTAGCAACAAACACCAGTTGGAACAAGGGAAATTCTGACTAAATTCAAGGGGAAAAAAAAAAAATCATTAAAAAGGTAATCAAACACTGGAACAGGGGCCCCAAAAAGCCATGGAATCCAAATCCCTGAAGATATTAAAAAATCAGTTGGACACGGCCCTGAGCAACTGGATGTGGTAGGACATGTTTGAACACCATGGTCAATGAGAGATATTAGTTGTTTAGCTTAAATAAGTAAGTTTTAATTTGAATAAATTACTCAGGGTTATAATATGGTGTGATTTATGCTGTTTGCCCAGCTTTACTTGGCATGAGTAGCTAGATTTGCTGGAGCCTTTAGGCCACAATAGAGTTCACTATTTACAAATTTGTAAGCAGGCTGTCTAAATAAGAAGTGCTGAAGTTATACTTATTATAGAATTAGTAAAATCTATAGCTTGACATTACCTGACGTCTCCATTTCTCAGCTTTAGGCAATTCATTACACTCTGATGCAAGGAAAGGTCTTCGTTCCTGTTTGACAAAAAGCCACACACCATGACATTTTAACCTAGCATCAATATATTCACAGCATTTCATGCAAACTTTGTTACTTGATTAATCCCAAACTATGCTACCAAGCTCCAGTGCCTTCTGCTCAATTTTTAGTAAGTGGAAAACAATGATAGTTTAATTTCGCAGGGCTGTAAATCATCACAGAATATAAAAACCTACTTAAATCCACTTTATTCAAAATAAAATCTGTCACCTATTTTTTTTCAAAGCACCCCACAATCCTCTCCAATACAAATAATGTACTTCAGCTGCCCTAAATGGAACATCATTGCCATTTACTAGCACCTAAATAAAACCCACTGTTTTCCAAGTAGCTATTAAGTTTAGGCCTTTCTTTCTCAATTGCTACCACCTAAATCATGTACTTTTTTGCCAAGATTATTTTGTTTTGAACTCTCCCAACGGCAGTTTATCTAAAACATCATCTTCCCAACCTTCTTCCTTCCGTTGACTTGCTTACACAAACTAGTATTTCATCTTACCTCTATGACTCTGAGGAGGGACCCTTCCCTACAGTACTTTCACAGATCAACCTTTTATATATTAAAAAGCCTTCCTTCACAGAATATACCAGAAACTCTATTCCATCTTCTTCTTTGGCTGCTGTTCATGGAATCTTTCCCACTACAGTTTTCCCAAACTGTTGTTTTCCACTTTACTGTTTCATATTGCTCACACTCGTGTGTAAAACATAATTTCTTAAGGTGCAAACATAGGACTCCTCAGTTAGTTTCCAGAATTCCTTTGTCAGTTACCCAAAATTAAAAATTATAAACTTGTAGAAAAAAAACATTCTTGAGAACACTCTGACCCCCACATAAATGTTATCACAATTTGAGTTACAATTCAGTGAAAGACCTACAGGAATATCCAGAGATAGTTGAGAATCAGTCTTTTAAGGTTCTGTGTGGGTTTAGGGATGATAATTCTCTCACTATAGTGGTGGGGTTTTAAATTATGAAGTTGCTAAGTCCTTTTTTTTTTTTTTTTTTTGCAATCTTACACCAATCGAAAAAAAAAAACCCCAGCTGCACAACAGTGAAGACAATTACGAACAGATCCACAGCTATCATGTGTTGGGTTAACAACATGCCAATGTTATGTCTCATGCAAGTCTCGAGTTCACAATGATTCTGAAGACTGTTTCATGGGTACGGTTTTGTCAGAATACATTAACAAACAAGACTATGAGGATTTCTCTACCTCTTCTGGGAAGAAATCCAAACAAACCTTGTGATTACTCTCAGTAAAAAATAAGTGTATGTGAATCAATTTGCATAAGTAGTTGCACAAAGAGATAACTTCAGTCTCAAAAGTAATTTTCACTTTCTGTCCAGCACGCTGCCTCTATTTATAGCATTAGTGTCATTTGGTTTCGATTGTTTGGGATTTTTTTTAACTACTACATATTCTACCTACGTTACATAAAAAAAAATGCAATGTTAAAATTTCATATTCTTCTCAGCAGCCAAGCCAACACACCTCTGAAACACAGACATAACTAAACAACCCATTTAATAATGTATGTAAGGAAATTCTCTTTTGCCACTTCTGTTTTGCATCACTACGAAATACAGTCTCTTCTTCAGCTCCTTTCCAGATAACTAATGCCACGGTCCTATAGGATATCTGTATGTGGCATGTGACTTTCTAACAGCTGTCACACAGCTCTGTACCTGTTTTGCATTCCACTCCTGATTAGAGCTAACAAAGCTTTAGTTTCTCACATCATACCTTAACCTTTCCTTCCTCGAGCTGAGCTTGCCGAAACCTTGCCAAGGCCGTCCTAAAGGAAAGAAAGGAAGCAGGTTTACTTGTACAAATCTACCTTTTGCCAGGGAGCAATTTCTGCTCTGGATGTTGATTATGGACTTAAATTAAAGTCTGTAGAAAACAAAGGCTACAACATATTAATTGTCTAGCTCTTCCAGCTAGTGACTTCTTCAACACTAGAAATCCTCAGTGGTTAATTTCTGAGATACATATAAATCCTGGTAAGCAGCTAATTAATTTTTCTGTTTAGCATATGCCAGCACATTAGATATTAGCAGCAAAAGAACATCAGCAAGTTCTAAGCACAAGCGCATAAAGTTTACATACTTTAGTGAGGGATACATCAAAAAAGCAAACAAAAATTCCAGAGGAAAAAAAAGCTTCAGTAAGGAAAGCAGCAGTCAGTAATCAAGTTTATTAACGTTACCAAAATCTTTTGAGTCTCTCACAACTGAGCAGAGACCACATAGACTACAGTTTTTTAATACACAGTTTTACTTATTTACTAGACATTTAATAATAACATTAAAAAACACAAAACAATTGAAAGAACATTTAATACCTTTTAATAGCATGCCTATACCCTGCATCTAAGCCAATTATCTAGACTATATCTGCTGTTTAGAGGCATTTCCAGAAAGAAAATCACACCATCCAATCCAGGTGCACTGGATGGGATCACTGAGAGAGCACTTAGCAAGGTATGAGACAGCTGTAGTCTCTTCAGCCTCTCTCTCAGTTACTATTACAAGCTCAGAACATATTTCAGGAAAAAGAACAAACATGAGACAAATCATAGGCTCATAGAATGGTTAGACTTGGAAGGGACCCTAAAGATCATCTAGTTCCAACCCCCCTGCCCTGGGCAGGGACACCTTCCACCAGCCCAGGTTGCTCTAAGCCCCGTCCAACCTGGCCTTGAACACCTCCAGCGATGGGGCAACCACAGCTTCTCTGCGCAACCTGGGCCAGGGGCTCACTGCCCTCACAGGAAAGAATTCCTAATATCTAGAATCTAAATCTCTCCTCTTTCTGTTCAAAACCTTTCCCCCTCATCCTATGGCTCCCCTCCCTGACCGAAGTCCCTCCCCAGCTTTTCTTTAGCTCCCTTTCAGGACTGGAAGGGGCTCTAAGGTCTCCCCAGAGCCTTCTCTTTTCCAGGCTGAACACCCCCAACTCTCTCAGCCTGTCCGCCCAGCAGACGGGCTCCAGCCCTCGCAGCACCTCTGTGGCCTCCTCCAGCCCCAATCCAACAGGTCCATGTCGTTCTGACGTTGGGGGCCTCCATATTAGACACGGTACTCCAGGTGGAGTCTCCCCAGAGCGGAGCAGAGTCCCCTCCCTCACCCTGCTAGCCACGCCACTGGGGATGCAGCCCAGGACACCGGTGGCTTTCTGGGCTGCAAGAGCCTCTAGTCCAGCAGTTCTAAACATGTGGTCTGCAAACATTTTTGAAAAGTACTCAAGAAAATCAATACAAAAGCAAGTCTATGAAAAACCACTGGTTTTAGCCAGTCCCAAGCAAGAAGAATTATACTAAAACCAATGCTGACCGGTTCTTATACAGCCTCTTCTCAAAACGGGTACTGCCTAAAGCCACGCCAGCCCACAGAACGTGTGCCACCACGGGGGGGTGGGGGTAACGGGGGAGTGGTGGCCCCAGCCGTACTTACATGGCCTTTTCCGCGTTCCGAGCCTGAAAGAGAGAACACAGACGGGTTGTTACCGAGGGCGCCCGACAGCGCCTCACTCACTCCACCCGGCCCCTCGCCGCCGCCGCCAAGGAACGGGCAGCGGGCCCCCGCCAAGGAACGGGCAGCGGGCCCCCGCCAAGGAACGGGCAGCGGGCCCCCGCCAAGGAACGGGCAGCGGGCCCCCGCCTCGCCCCTCATCCTCGCCAGCCCGGCCGGGGCGGCGCAGGGACTCCGGCCCGCTCGGGGCCGCTCTCCGCCGAGCCCCCACGGCCGGGAAAAGCAGGGCCGGAGAGTGCGGCCCTGCCGGGAGAGGGCTGTGGGGACGGCACTCACCATGGCGCCCGCCGGTAGACGACCACCACAGCAGCCTCGCGCGCCAGGGACAACCCGGAAGAAGATGAGACGTCACCCGGAAGTTGACACATCGGCACTGCGCATGCGCGGCCGGGCCGGCGGGGGAAGGCCGCCGAGCAGCGTCTCCTGCGCGGGGAGGGGAGCGGAGCGTCCGCCGCGGGGCCGCGGGAACCGGGGCACGACACCCGGCTGTCCCCGTGCCCGGGATGCGCACGGCGGCGGGGCCAGGTCGCCTGGCCCACAGCCTCCAGGGCAAATGCAGTATGAGGTTTGACTTGTCCCAAGTCCCCACAATTTGTGAAATCACTATTTGCTCCTTCATCTCGTTAACTTTGAAGCAACTGACACTTGAAGTAGCAGCATCAATATTCTAAACTGTTCTCTACGGAAGGACGACTGGGAAGAGATACCTCACTTGGAACAGCTCACTCTCCTCTTTGAAGTTCCATCCCAGTTCGTATTTCTCAGCTTTCAAATCCCCTTTTCCTTGTTAAAAAAGAAAAAATATAATCTTGGAGAACAATACTACTTTTCAGACACACAAAAATAATTCAGTTAAGCACAAGAGTACTAACAAGCAGTGGCAGCAGGATCTCTATAACCAAGCTTAATTGCCATGTTCTCCAGGAACAGAAGAGCGGACTGTAGATGTGACCAGCACTGTGGGCCTTTCACACAGCGTTTTTTTAGCTACAGGTTAAGTCCCAAAGACTTTCAGGTCTTTGTAATCACAGAGCTTCAAGCTTTATTACTGTTTAACTACAATAATTATACATGAAGACTCGGTTAATCCATACTAACCTACCCCAAGGCTGAACACGAGCACGCTATGATTAGGCAATCTGTACTACCCCAGAACAACCCGCTCCTTTCAAGTGTGGATTTTACAAGGGTTTTGGCAACTGTGTTTAAGACTCACAAGTACATTCATGCTCCAATTCAAGCTATTAAAAAAAAAAAAAACAAACACCACACACAACCACAAACAAAACAAACAAAACCACACACACCCCACTCAACAAAAACCCCACAACTCGGGCAAGAACCTCATCCCCACCCCTCAGTTCCACAAGAGCTGAAAGGCTTTGCTCTTCAGCAAATCAGCCGCACAAAAGGCATCCTGGAGAACCATGACCAACTTAACAGCAGTCACCATCTCAGTTTGGTTTTACACACCGTAGAACCTGCCTTCTATATCTTTTGTTGTGACGCTGACCAGGCAGAAGCAAACACTTGGGATTTTTTTCTCCATAGGCAATGCAGCGCCAGAACATTCCCTCTTTAAGTGCTTCAAACAGAAGCACTGCCAGCAGTCTGTTTCCTTCTGGCTCCGCAGCAGTACCAACTCAGCCCTTCTAAAACCCGCTCAGTTTGGCTGCTGCCAGCCAAGCCACTTGGGCTCTAGCTGCCTTCTACATACTATTCTCACTAAGAACAGTCTTTTTCTCCCTGAACTACGGCTTGATGTTTTCCACAGGCTTTGAACATCAAACCCAGGCTGAAAACTTTAGTTCTTCATAAATCTTTATTTGATCAAAAGTTAAAACAACTCTAGATTTCTATGGCAGCGCAATGCAAAACAGCAACAATCTGATGGGGTTCACCTGATGTGACACAGCAGTTCTGACCGTCAATTTTCTTGGACACACACATTTTAGATATCAGCTCTTCTGAAACAACCTGAAGGCTACCAGGCATTATGCCCGTGTTTACAGTTTCAAACACTCCCAGGGAAGACTCATTTGGATCTTCTAGTTCATCAACTGAGGAGTTCTTACTGCTCTCCTGTAAGACTCACCTACGTACTATAGTCTGCTGAAAGCCACAACCTTACATTGTTCCTGGAGACCACAACCTTCAGGGGCATTACTGTGTGACTGCATCACGTTTAACAGCCTTGCTTCCAAAACAACTGAAAATGTTAATGTAATACCCAACTGGTTAACTGTAACATGGATCTACAGGTAGTAGTGCCAATTCAGTTTTACTCGGGCATAGCTGTATGTTATCAGTCTGGTAGAGACCCACATACCATCACAGGCAATTTTTTCACTGCTACACAGCCTATGAAACACGCTTTGGAACTTGAAAGCAAGGAAAGCGTTTAGCTCATGTGTGAAAATGCAAACATGAAGTGACTACAGCACACTATCCCTGATCATAACTGGACCGACGCCATATGATCTGCTAGTGCTCCTGAAGACGGCCCGACACTGAGGAGGTACACCAGCTGAAGCTGCCCTTAATGCCAGGTCTTACAGCCCTGCCTTCTCCAACTGTGCCTTGTGGGGAAGCACGAATCAGTCAAGAACTCCTGCCCTTGCTTTTCCTGCACATCAGGTGAGCTTTCTTCACTTCTTGAGTGGATGTGCTCAAGACATGCTCCCCCTCAGCTCCCTTTTCATCTGTGTAACTTTCTATTTACTAATCCTTATTCAACCAACATAGTAGAACAACATATGGGAACGGCAAGTGCCTGCAATACCAGAGGTTTTAAATGTTAGTTCTTCGTATAATGACATCTGTGAAGGTTGCTGACACACCATTAAACTACTCCAGATTTGGAACTTGCTGTAACTTCAACAACTTTTGTACCTTCTCCAACAGACTTCTGAAGAAATGCTTTAACTGCATCAGCACAGATGAAACAAGCCTGCTCCGAGACGATGCAATCCACTCACGTGAACATACACAGATAACAACAGTGTGGAAGGACTGCATACTTCACGTATTTAGTTTGATGCTACCAGATGGAAACTTAACATCAGACAGTACAAAAGAAAAGGCCAAACTAAACTTTTACACCTCCACATACCCCTTTTTAATGTTATTTTGCACTGTGTACATGAAAACCAAAAATAAACAAAAGGAACTTTAGCCAAACTCCCCTTCCTCCTCCAGCTTTATTGATAGTTTAAAATTACATTTTCTATGTTCTAGGACTTCAATTGCTTTTACCATCTTACTTTAAAAACTGATTACAAGCAAATGAAACTCAGTTGTCTAAGTGATATAGTATACAAAAATAACATCTTGATTTCTGTGAAAATGCATTTATTTGCAACTCCTGAATAGCTCCAAATTGTATATGCTATGAGCACTGATGTCTGGGTTTCATATTGACTTTGAAATATTTACTCAAAAGCTTCCCATTGCGTTCTGTATCTCCAACGTGAACATTCATTGACTGAATTACTGTTACTTTAAAGTTTATTCCTGATTTCTCTCTCTCTCTCTCATGGCCATTAACAGGCATGTGCATCTTGTTTGTTTACTCCCACTCAGCTATATGCTCTAGGTAGGGCCTGATACAGATATTACTTGGTGTTAACAGCTACTGAGGTCAGACAATCCAAGGCCATTGTAATAAAATTAAAGTTATGAGGAAGTTTAGACACTTCCAGAATTTCTTTCCTCCTGCATAGGATCACTTCCATGTAACCCAGAGAGGGTTCGCTGGTCTGACTCAACTCTTCCCATTCATCAATCCCTATTCACCAGTGGCACGGAAAGGGGGTTCTTTAACAAAGCATTATACATAACACCTCTACCAAACTAAACATAAACATTTTTGTAGTTAAATGCAGAAAGTTGATTTTTCCACCCCTTTCCTCCTTTTACACGGCAAGTAAAGCTCACTGGCCTGGGAGTAGCCTCTATCTGCCAACCTTTGGCCAGTGAAGAGGATTCAGAGAAAAATAATACAACCATCAATCAGAAAAAGGAGGGGCGACAAAGGAAAATAATTAGGCTGTAGCTTCAATTGTGCATTCCCGTGCAAGGTGCCCTGACTCGCCGCAGCGATAGCAGTTGACTTCACTGGTCTTGCTGCAGTTGATGGCTACATGGCCAGTTTCACCACACCTGGAAAAAGCAAATGATTTTGTCAAAACCATCCAGAATAGTTGCTCAGAAAAGCCAAGTACATTATCTACTTAAATTTCATGCAACACTAGTTCTGCATTCAAGATTTCTGCTTCAGTGTTCCAGAATTCTTTGACATGAGGCAACTCTATCTTCACCACAGCCAGGAACTGTTGCCCAACTGATCAACTCACATTAATCACTGTATATGCCAAAACCACCCTACATCCAATACAGAAGCGTGGTTGTTTCTTTTACTGTGTGTTGGGTTTCACCTACTCTACTACTTCTGTCCGCAGTTTAGCCTTGTTTCGAGAGTAATTAGTTTAAACTCAAATGCACCATGTTCCCTCTCCGTCCCCCACAGAAGGGAATCTTGGTGGGGGTGAAGAATACTGCACTCAGCAACATGCTGTTTCCAGTACAGGCCTGTGTTTGAAACCTGTCAGCATTCTGAAGCTGGTGTTTCAAATTGATTTAACATCCACCTGTACGTGCAGTGCAGCTCCTACAACAGAGACATCTTAAGTATATTGCTGCTTGGACTGGCTGTGCCAGTCAACTGATTTGTACAGCTGGAGTTTGTTAGTTCCAGCTGAAGACAGAGGGTACCTGACTCCAATTTAAGTTTGTGCTACAGACAAATACTTCCTGCTACCTTCGGCAAAGAGATATGGCCCCTTCTCCTGCGCAGCTCAAGTGACTTCAACATCTGCATTGTTCTGGCCGCCCAGAGATGCTCATCATCGAATCTAATACTTCACTTTGCTAACAGGTATTTAAGACTTAGTTTTGAACAACAGTAGACAACTGTTCAGAGAAACAAGCTACCTGGTCACAGTTTAAGCTTCATTTCCTAACCAAAATTAGATACAGAATGTCTCTGTGACTTTAGATTTTGCAGTTGTCTCTTGTCAGTTCTTACCTATAGCATTTCACTTTGGTGCAGTCTTTTTGAATGTGTCCAAACTCTCCACAAGAATAGCACTTCTGCTCATCTGCATGGTCACAGTCACGAGCCAGATGGCCAGGTTTGCCACAGTTGTAGCAGCACTGCTCTCTCTCCCTCTTCGGCTCCTTGCAGTCCTTCGCAATATGGCCACCTCTACCGCAGTTATAGCAGGCTTCCACAATAAGAAAAACATACCAAACAAGACTATAAAACCTTGGTAGAGTGAGATGTAGCATGCTTCTAGTGAAGGACACGTACATCTTGTTTCCAGTGAATTAGGATCAGCATACTGTATCCTTCTCTTCAAACACAGATCTCTGTGCGACTGAAGAGATAGAATATTTAGTGATACTTACCATCCTCCTGAAGATCACAGTCCTTGGCAAGATGGCCAGACTCACCACAGCGGTAACAGATGTCTGGGAGAGATGAAGACATGAACTGGAAGCCTGCTTGAAATGGGCAACAGGAGAAACAAGGTTTAAGGATTAAGTTCAGAATATTCTTAAGAATTAATCAAGCACACTGCCAGCTGAATTGACATGTTAGCTTCACTCTCAGATGCCCCCGGCAAAATTCTTATGCAGAGGTAAGAACCAGCAAAATTTATTACCAATTTGTGTCTTAACTTCTCTACCTCAGGCTAACAAAGTCAGTTTTACACACTATACAGAACAGTCAGCTAGACCTTTTACTACACAAATAACCAGTCACCTCTGCCACGGCTTCTCATCCCACGACCACGGCCAATTCCAGTAGGGCACTCCCGAGCCCAGTGGCCAGTACGTCCACACTTGAAGCATTCGTTGCTGCTCATGGCTGCAGATTACTTGCCTGAGGAAGAAAGACATTTTTAGAATACCTTCCTCACCCCTGACCAAAGGCTACTTTGAAATAAGAGATTTAGAGGTTTCCCACCTTCCCAGCAAAGGCAATAAAAATCAAGCAGGACTTCCGGCTAACTCAATACTTTCTTGTACAACATCTGATCATTACTATTAAAACCACTTTAGAGAATAAAAGTTTGTCTCCACTTTGCTTCGAGTAAGGCAGCTTTGAACAGCCAAAGAAACAGTGTGCTATATAACTTTTCCTCTAAGTAGATTTTGTAGCCAGCCTTCACTTCAAAAACTTATAAAACACTAGGAGTAGGGAAAAAGAAGTAGACCCCTTTAACTACTGTGTTACCAGCCTTACTGTTGTTCTCTCTTTCAGTAACGCACCTTCTTCCTTATTCCTCAAAAGTCAGCTACTTATCTCTACAAATTATTTCTTCCTGATAGTTAAGCTTTCTCTTGAAGTGGCTGGTTAGCAGCTTTTTTTTCATTCTAGAAGCTAATTGTAAGAATTGGCAGTATTAGACCTAAAGCCTTAAAAAGCACGTTAGCTTGACATTTGAAGACTTCACATCTTTTATAACTTAAACGGCGGTTAAAGTCTGAGAAAGAAGAATTACAACTTCAATATATTAACCTATAGCTCAGGATACATACTTCACTCCCAGGTTTACATGAAAGCAAATGTTTAAGACATTTACCTTCCCTAAAAGACACCAGACACTTGCCAGATATCTAGAAGGCTAACTTGGAAAGCATCCTTAGAATGCTCGGGAAACAGCAGCTAGGCATGCCTGTCCAAGACAGCATAAACCACTTCTTTTGCCCATATTGGGGAATGGAGGTATGCATTTCACAGAGCAGAAATCAGTCTACCACAGGCCACTGAAGCAGTGGTTAGGATGGGGTAGGTTAAACAGACTGCGGTCACAGTACCGTAACTCCCCTAAGCTGTAAAATGGTTACGCAAGACTTCTAGAACTAGAAAAAAAAATAAAAAAACAACACACAAGGAAGTTAAACATTTAAATTGGAGTCTTTTTTGAAGTGTGCTTCAAGACAAGTTTCAAGTACACTACTCTAAAAACATGCATGTCAAACTTCGTATTGATGAAGTCTTTATAACTTTATAAGTTTAAATACTTCACATGATATTCCCCAATTCATTATTCTTAACCCAACAGAAGCAGAATCATTATCTGGTATGTGTGGCACTTTACCTGATCCCCCTTCAAGATAATCCTCCTGTAACCTCACTCACCTTACAAAACATTTCCCTCCCCCAAACTACCCAGCATCCCAGACTACCAGGAACATTCATGAGTTGGGTTTTGAAGGAAACCACTGCAGAAGCAGTAGGAACAACACACAACCCCAAGAAGGAACCAGAATTAGCATCCTGACATTTAGGTCCTAAATGGAGAGCGTATATCTAAACATGAATTTTTATTTAGAGTTATTTTTAAAGTACTCCAATGTTGAACAAATTTACTGTTGCTTTTTAGCCACTCAAAAACAGTTCCTCTCTCTCCAACATCTTCAGCATAGAAGCGACCATCCATCCTTCCAACCACAGTAGAAGCCCGAGAATTTAAAGTACAAGAAATATAAACTTTAGTATGCTACTTCTGTAATCCCACATCTATATTCCAGTTGATCCAGATGATTGTATTTGCTCTTAAAAATGAAGTTCTGCAATGAAGGGATGCAAGATGATTTTAAACAGATCTAAACATGAATAAAACAACTGGTTGTCTGAGCACTTAAAGAGATATACTTGGATTTTACCCATAACCCAGTCTTCCCTGCTTCAGCTCGGTGTTCAAGACTTCAAACGATCTTATTAGGACACCCAAGGGTGAAGAGTTGTCTACTATGGTGGCAGCAGCTGGCACTCGGTGTGCTACTGTTTATGCCTGTTTTCATAGCAACCATGTTGACACTGCAGAACAGCAAAAACACAGGCAAAGCCAACTGCAGGAACTGGGCTCAGGCACAATTGCTGCTTTTAGTTTCAAGAGGGACAAAATGGGGTCTTTGAGTTATATACCAAGATACCTTCTTCACTCAACTCTTTAAAAAGTCCTCATATTAAAACATTACAGAACAGCAACGCAAGACCTGTTAAAAAGAGCAAAATAGTACACCAGCAGCTGTAATAGAATTGAAATACACTGAAATTTGATACTAACAACTCTGGACTTTTCATTCTAAACCATGAACTTGAGACTACAGCGTGAAGTCACCGGATTGAATATTGCTGGCAGTTACCCACATGAAGAACCTAACATAACCAGTTAGGTTAACATATGGTAAAAGACATATGTTTAATAGGCAAGCTAGACCTGCTTTAGATACACAGTGGAGAAGTTTTTATGTCAAGATTATTAATCTGTCAGCCTATAGCTAGTCTGTCAATCTGCCAGTCAGGATCTGCATGATGGGAGGAAAGCTCACTACCAACTGCCCCAAAGGAATGTGAAAAGAGAAGCTTCATAGCCAATTCAAAGTTGCTTCCTTTTCAACTGCTCCTTCAAGAGGAAAACCTGAAGTTCCTTTTCCTCTGGTATACAGCAAATTGGCAAAGTAAGATTACGCAAACTGAGTAAGAAATCTAAAGTCAAACAACAGTCTTTGCACAACTATCCTTCAAGACTGAGAGATTAATTTGAAAACCTTTATCTTCAGAGGCCCCTTTTCCCCCCGAACTCAGAGATATATGAAGGTCACAGCTGCCACAGAACTACAATTACAAAGCATGCCACTCCATCTTCAGATACCTTAAGTATACGAAAGTACCAAACAGTTTGCTTGGAATTTCTCTTCACCAGTATTTTAACATTTAACTTCTGCATTCTTCCTGTAAAGGATCTGAAACTGAATACAAGTTCACCAGTTAGAAGTAGGTGCAGCTGACACTACCACATTCTAAGAAGCCTTGCATGGGACAAAATCCTCCACCTGTGTAAACTGTTTTAAAAAACAGCATAAGGATTTAGTTTTCAGATAAAGCCAACAGCCACTTTTAAGGAACAATATCCAGAAAAGGCTGGTTGAGAAGACAAGTCCTTAAATGGATAGTCTCCAAGCAGTTTGGACACATTACATTTTTCAGTTACTTCCAACAGAAAAAAATTAGTACGGTAAAAACCACCCGAGTTCAAGTTCTTCTCTATTAGTCAATACGCCTCCATTTTGTCATCACAGGCAAGTTTCCAGCAGTTCCTTTTATCTATCAAGGCCACCTTAAGTAAGTCGCCTGCAAGAAGGCTACTTGTTTAAGTCTTCTTGGGAAGTTTCCACTCAGCCACATCTATCAGCATTTTCACAGCTCAAACATGTTCAACAAAGCAACTTGCCCCCCCGCCCCTTACATCCCACAACTAGATTTCTACCTCACCAGGACAGGAAAAGCAATAATGGAAAACAAATTACAACTACAGCCTCATCTGTAATTTCTGAGCCAGGTCAATTGCTGTAAGATCTACTAAGCTACTGCCTCATAGACTACACTCCAAAACTTGTGAAGAAAACACTTGCCTAGTTACCTCAAACCTTACCTTTCTACTAAAACGGAGAAGGTAGCCCATTTACCTGAACTTCTACAGAGCTCCATAACTGTAGTTCGAAGCTGAAATAAATCACCTCGCAGCTACTCCGCAAAAACGACCACCCTACTGCTTAAGATCCTGGGCTGAGAACAGCTCAAAGATCCACGAGAGGTGCCGCCACAGTGGTTTCCTAAATCAGATTTGAAGCTTTTGAGTGCAACTTTAGCGCCAAACTTCGAAGTGACAAAATTTCTTTGTGATTATTCTAGAGATACAATAAAGTTTCTTGTATCAAACTTTGAAGTGGAAAATCATGTCTTTCTGTGGCTTTACAATTAACAGACATTCAAAACTTTTTAAACAGGAGAGATGCTATTTATCTCCAGTCTTCATACACAAGTTTCAGCAATATCCAAGTCTCTTTTAGTTGCCCACCTAGACCTGATGATGGTAAGAACTACCGCTAAGCTGCATTGCAACGCTCCTTATTTTATGGCTTTTACCCTACATGCCATCCAAAACACAAGTTTGCTTTAACAAGCAAAACTAACCTGGGCTCCTCGTAATAGAAAGGAAACTGAACTTCACCTCTACGATTACTCAAGATGCTTCTGGATATGAGCAGTTCCTTAGAACTCAACAGCTTGTTAACAGTACAAGCCAAATATAACAGGTGCAATTATCTTCATTATACTTACCAGGTGCTTCTTTTGATCTACAAGCATCAATTCCATTAGATATTAATAGGACTCGACTCAAAGGACAGACTAGGTAAAAACCACTGCTAAAGCCAGCAGCATACTTAAGAGCTCTTCGGCAAGTCAGCTGTATCAGAGGCAAGTGTTGAGAAATCAGCAGTTTCCTTCCAGGCTGTTGGTGACCAACCTACAATACCACACCTGAATCTGACAAGCCAGCCCAGAGCCAGCCTGAACATGGTGAAACACCTATGTAATAAGAAGCGCAACTTTGCCTCCCTGTAAGATAAAGAAATGGAAAGGCAGAAAGGACTACTAACAGAAGTGCTAGCATTTAGTTTCAAAAGAGAAGTCAAAATATTACTCATTGAAAGAGAAATGCTACTCAGGAAGAGTTTTTATTTCCCAAGAAGCCAATTTGAGAATTCCCAATTTGAGAATTCTTGAACACAGGACACATGACTACCACCAAAGCTATTCAGTATTCAGCTGGTTGAATTTCCACATCTGTAACCTGAACATATGCTATAGACAGAGAGAGTTAGTGATGCTCCCCTCTTCTGCTTTTGTCCTCACTAGAAAAGATACAAAATTCAAAAATAAGAATCAAGTATTCTGACCACCAGGTAACAATACACCAATTCTGAGAAGTTGTTCTTTGAAACTTCAAGAAAACTTGCACAAATGGAAAGCCAAGTGCTACGCTCTATTCAGGTCCCCTCAATACATTCCACAGGCAAGTTGATCCAAGATTGCTGAATATAAACTCAAGAACCTGGATCCCTACTGAGAGGGCAGAAGCCAGATCAAAAAGACATCATCACTTCAATTAGACTTGCAACTCTTGGACAGTTTTGTTGACAAAAATCAGGAGAGCAAAAGTTAATCAAAAAAGTGACTCTAGCACCTTCTGCCTATTCATACTATAGTGGGAGAAACTATAGATTATGTATGTGCTGAATATGCATTCTACCATCTTCTTTTAATTTTTATTCCTACCTGTATAAAGTTTTAAACTTAAAGAGAAGTAAACAACATCAACAACATGCAAACTTTTTATCATGAAGTTCAGTCTAGACATTAACAAAGTCAGTTTTTAAAAAAATGGTAGGTTAAGCCTGTAACTTGCAAAGTTCTTGCACAGCCCTGGAGAACTCATTTAACCTCTTCACTTTGAGGAGAGAGGCAGGACTGCTTCTCTAGGCAAGTCTGCATTGAGGAAGAAAACACAGACTGGGCAACCCTGACGCTGCGTGGCAATGGGACCTTATTAAGTGCTGAAATGAAAATAAATCCCAGTATTAACTTTAATAATTCCTCATGACAATTCTGGATACTAAATGAGTAACAAGGGTTACTTGAGAACTATGCCTGACAGGAACTTAAATAAAAGGCTGCTCCACTAGTCCGTGATCTGTAGATGTCACAGGCTATTTTTCCTATCCATTTATAGGTCACATTTGGATTTGGAGCCGGCCACCATCCGTGCCTGCGGTCGGAGACAAATAGTTGCAACACCTCGACCCTCCGCTCCCCGGCCGCGCCTCACACGTGGACGGCCACGTGGGGCCCGGCCCGGCCCGCCACTCCGCCGGCCGCCCGCTCCGCCGCGGCGGGGGGGGGGGGAAGGGGGGTTTAAAAAAAAAAAATTAAAAAAAAAAAAGGGGTAAGAAAAAAAGAAGAACAAACAGTTTTATTTCAGCCACCTTCCACTCGATTCCCCAGTCTCACAAGATCTTCTTCTTTCCCGAACTTGCGGCAGCCGCTCACCCGCGGGGAAGTTGGTCCCGCACCCCACCGGCGCGGCGAGGCCGGAGCGGGCAGTTTCCCCCTCCCCGCGCCGTCGGGCCGGACACCTGAAGCGCAACTCCCCCCACCCCCCGCCACACCGCCCCCGCGCTGCAGGCCGGGCCGGCAGGACACGTCGCCGCAGCCACCGCCGGACCCCGGCCAACAGGCCGAGCGCCGCCGCGGCCTCGCTGGGAGAGTGCTCCCGGGCAGCGCCCGGCCTCACCGAGCGCCCCGCGATGACCTCCCCCCGCCCCAGTGCCCCGGCCTCCCTTCCCCCAGAGCGGCGCAGGCTCCCTCGGTGCCTCCCGGAACCCGCCAGAGCCTGACTCACCCGCCGCCACCGCCCGCCCTCGCAGGGCCCGCGGCGCCCCGCTTCCCCCCAGAGCTCCCCATCCACTTCCCGCCGCCCTCCCCCCGACACCCAGCCCGGGGAATCGCGCCCGAGCGCGGGCGGGCCGGTCGGGGCCACTTTCCCGCGCACTAGGCCGGAGTGCGCCAGCGCCATCATCCCGCCGCGCTCTACCTTCGCTCCTCTACCCTGGGCCCCAGCAGCTCCCCTCGCTGCCGGGACCCGCCCGGCAGTTACCTGCGGACTCTCGCCCCCGCTGCGGCAGTAGCCCGCCCGGACGACAGTAGGCCGCGCTAGCTCCGGCTCTGCCCGCCTGCTCCCGGCTCCCTTCTGGCTGCGCCACACGCGGTTTGCACACGGCCCCACGCGCTCTCGCCCCCCCCCCTTTCCCCTCTGATCACCCCGCCCCCCCTACTACTCTGCGCACGGCTCACTGGAGTCCACCCCTCAGCCAATGGGCGCGAACCGCTTTCCCGGGTGGCCAATCCCAGTTGCAGAGGGGGTCACCCAACCATGGCAGCCGAAAGGTGGGAGGGGCCCGCCCACCTCACCGTTCGGCGGGCCTGGCGGGGTCGAGGGGCGGCGGGCGGGTGGTTCTGCCCGGGGCTCTGGGGCACCTCCCTGCCCTCCGCTCCCTGACTCACCGCCCAGGCGGCTTCCGCCTCCTCCCGCCGCCGCCGCCGCCCCCCCTCCAGCGGAGAGCTCCGGCGTCCGCCGGACGCGGGAGGGGACGCCACGCTGCCCGGTGATGCGGCAGATGGTGGCGGCAGGGGAGAACGGCGGCGGCAGGGAACGCCGTGTCGGAGCCGACTCCCCCCTTTTTTCCCCGAAGTCCGGGTTCAGGTCCCGCGGGGGAGGAGAAGCCGCGCAGCCCCACGCAGAATCAAAGGGAGCGGGGCGTCCCGCCGCTGTCCGACCGGTCGGCTCCCGCCCAGCCTCCTCCATCTTAGCCGGGGGAGGAGAGCTCGTCCCCTTCACACCCGCTCCTCGCCCCGCCGAACCGCGCACCCCGCGCGCCTGGGGCTTCCCGCCGGCCGCACCGACGCCGGGGCTTCCCCGGCCTTTGCCAGGACACCCCGAGTGGCTGCGGAGGGCGGGCGGCGCGGCGGCGGCCATCTTGAGGGGAGGGCTTGGCGGCCGTGGTGGCGGCAGCGCGAGGAAATGGTGGACGCGGGGCCGGGGCCCGGCGGGCGCGGACCGGCCGTGGGGCGAGAGCAGGGCCCGCCGCCGTCCTCAGTGCTGGGGAGGACCGCGGGTAACGAGGTGTTCGCAGTGCGCTCAAAGTGCTCTCTGAACGGAATTACTGAATTTGCAGATTTACTGAAATTTACTGAATTTACAGATCTCTTGGGATCTGTGTCTTAAACAAATCTCGTAATGTAATAATCTCGTAATGTAATAATCTCGTAATGATATTGCTGTTCAGCACTCAGCTATGAGGATTTTTACATAAACCCTCTCTCCCTTTTGCCTAGGAACATGGTAAATTAATTAGTGACTAAATATTGCACCAAAACCACTTTTATGTGAATGTCCTACACTGGCAATATCCCCAATTACTCCATTTATTTGGCTGTCATCATTTTGTTTAAAATTCCACCATTTCAACTGTCTGCTGACATGTCGCCCCCCTCCCGCCCAGCAGTGACAGGAGGGTCAGAGCTCTCCGGGCGCTCAGCAGCAGTGTCGGTGTGAGACCGGTGGTGGAGACGCTTTGGATTGACCTTTTCTTGAGCTGTAAATCTAATATTATAGCACTATGGGTAGGTTCCTTGTATTAGAGTATGAGTAACAATGTATGTCTTTCCCTCCACGCTGTTAAGTGCCATTCATTTAAGATGAACTTCACATCATTTGTATTTTGTTTGCTGTGGTTGTATGTCTGGGTGGTGTGTTTTGTGATGTGCCGTACTGTCTACAGACACAAACCAGGATGGATCGCACCAGCACTGAGGTTCTATAAGGGGATGAGCCTTTCGGGTCCACCTCTGTATGTTATGCTGTACTGTCCTACTAAAACTTTTGCCCACTCTCATTCTGGTATTTGTTTTACGGCAATATACAAACATCAACATTGCCAGCAAGCTTTGAACTCATAATAACATTTCTTCCCACTAATGACTTCTTTCATCTTTACTGTCATATTTCAGCATAATTTTCATGGCCTTTGGTTGGCTCGGATACATTACAATCCTGTTGACAAATAATCATACTTTTAGCTTTAATTACTGTTGTTTTCAGGTGCTAAATGGAAAAAAAATAATGTGCGTTGCTAAGGAAGTGCTCAGAGCTTCTACATCACGAGTGTGCCTACACTGCATTAAAAAAAAACCAGCCAAACAACAGATCCATGTCACTAAGAAGGAATGCAGAGACAAAATCATATAACCTTAATTTTTTCATCAAATCTTTACTTTTTTTCTTAAAGTACTAGAACCTGGCTTCTGTCTGAGTCTTTGTAACAGGACTCAGGAATTTCAGACTGACAATTGTATTACAACTTTTCCAACTTCTTCTTGTGTTTTGCTGGTTGTACCTCTGGTACTGTCCATGAGGCTAGGAAACTCCAAGCTTAATCTTGGTGGCCATCCATAGACTTACTGTCATCAAAAGTTTTTGGAACTGATACAGCCAGTAAATTCCCCTGAACAAATCAAAACTTTACTTTATTTGAAGGAACTTCGAATCATATGCTGGGGTCTCCCTTAGCTGAAATGGAAACAGGGTGCAACTCTGAGTGAAAAGGCATTACTCAAGAAGTGTTAATGCTGGTGACAAATCAATTAATCATCCTCTCTAAGCATACTGCCTCAGATACAGTTCTGGTGTTCCTATAGGACATTTTTAGCTATCTTTCATTGTAATGGATGACGTTTTCCCCCAGCAGATAATAAGAGAGTCTTCTCACAGCATTTGGGTTGTGTACTTACCTCAAGAATTAATTTGGCTTCTTGTATCTTAATAAAGCTTGCAATTCTTGTTTTGCAGGTTTCTCTGATATTTAGACAAAGGATAATTTGCAGTTAAAGAACAAAAGTGAGAGGCATGACATCTCTTCCTGGCTCAGTTAGTACTTCCTACAGAAAACAAAGTAGACAGAAAACAAGGTAGAAGTACAAAGTCTTTAAACTTCTTTCAGCAATGTATCTTTCCTAATGCAGACCATTCTTAGAAGTGTTGGATGAAGAGCCAAATCATGGTAAGACCAAATAAAACAACAAATCACATTTTGCAACCAAGGTGCTTGCATTGTTTTCCTCTGAGTGGTTGGACATGTGGGTTGTTTCAGTTGCTGGGCAATTGTCATTGCTTCTCAGCCTTGTACTTTTATTGTTAAAGTAAATCTTACTTCATTTTGTATGTGGGATTTTTCAAAACCAAAAAGACCTAAAATAATCGCTATGGATCGTGAGTATTCAAAAGAGAAACTGCTTTTGGAGTATGGTTTAGTTGAAAACAACTTGTCAGCAGCAGTTTTTGAACAAGTGGTAGCTGTCACCCGTTCGTTCCCGTCCCTGACCATTCGTATCCCCTGAGAGGAGGCCACGGCGGAGCAGGAATACACACCCGGCTGTGCACCGTTCTGCCCCTCAATGCTTTGCCCTCGCCTCTGCGACGAACTTAATTTCAATGGTGTAAGAATTGGTATAAGGGGGAAAGTGTTTTTAAAGATTGTCACGTGACATTATCCCTCTAAGATCAATAGATTGCTCGTGACGTTCTGTATTATAGTGTCGTATAAGAGAAGCACATTTTATCTGATTTTTGCCCAGTGGGTCAGTGAGGTCCACCAAGATGACTTCTGCAAAGAGAGAATCATCTGTTGCTGAAAGAAACAGAGCGAGTCTTCAGTCAGCTCTATTTATTTCTTTAAAAAAAGTCATAGTCAGCTGGCTGTTGAAAAGAGCCCTGACGAAACACCCAGTGAAATCAGTTGGTGTACTGAGGCAGGAAAGGCTGACGCTGGTTAATGCTTGTCCCTACAAACGACAGTTCAGGAAGCCTCAGTGGTGATCTTAAGAGACTTTTGAACTATAGAAGGCCTAATCCCCTGGATGATGCAACAGGGAACACGAAAGATCTGCCTGTTTCTGTTATTAAAAATTCATGTTTATATTCCAGCTTCATGGCTGAATTATTTCATAGGCTTATATATCCTTTTTTTCAGGGGGGAGAGAGAGTATGTCTATGCTAAATTAGCTCTATATAGTCTTCTAGGGTAAAGTTATTCTGGTTGAAGAGAAGCAATCATACTGACTGATTCCAGATTTTGACTTCTTATAATGAGCTGATGAGATTTCAAATAATTACTTATTTAATGTATATAATAACACAAATATAACAACACAAAAAGGACTAGTTGGCTCTTGACTATTGCACACATATCCACATTTAGTCAGGCAAAAAGAACTTCCTTTGCCAACTAATAAGTCCAGCTACACAATCATCCTGTTTCTCTAAAGAGAATGAAACCCTTAGATATGTCTGAAAAACTACTATACACTCTCTAAATATTTTTTAGAGATGTATAAATATATGCAGTGATGCATCTAGTATTTGCAGGGACAAGGGAGGGCCAGCAGCTCCCCAGGGGCCACAGAGCCAGGAACCAAAGAGGGTACCAAGGTGGCAGGGCAAGCCCAGGGATGGCAGCTGCGGCCAGCTGGCAGTCCCATCACCAGACCAGCTCGTAATGGGGAGGCAGGTCTGAGGTGACGCCAGGAACTCAATTTGCAGATCAGGGTCAGGTCCAGCGGCAGTAAACAGAGCGAGATGCAGCCTGGTGATTGCCAGGGAAGGGAAGTCGCTGGTGGCAAGGCAGGGCTGAGATGAAGCCAGGAAGACCGGGCTCAGATCAAGGAGGTCCGTGGCCAGGCATAGCCGTGGCTGTACCACAGCTGAACGGGGAGCTGGAGACCAGCACCCCCACAGCATCACTCAGGTGCCCAGGGCTGAGATGGGCCCACGGGCAGAGCTGCGGGTGGAAGCACCAGGAAATGCTGGTCAAAGCAATTAAAGCCTATTAGTACACTCATGGCCCTGACATTATTAAATGCGCTTTGTGACTCTGCTGTGTCTTTAAGATTTAATGTATTTTTAAGTGAGTTACTCCATTGATTTTTCGCTGATGATACAGATGACTTCATTAGCCAGACAGGTTTTCTAAGTGTGCGATGAAGTTTATAAATTACGTGAAATCGGTTATTCAGAATGTTCTGTGGAATAAAAAGCTAGAGCTGCCATGGTATGAAGGAGGGCAGAAGTCTTTAGGACTCAATTAAGGCAAAGGGTTGAAGCAGCAGATTGGTGTCAGGTGAAAATGGGAGGATAACAACCTGCAGGAGGCTGTACACCATGAGGTCATATCTGACATAACCAATGGCCAGGGTACTGGACTGAGAGGTGGTAAGGAAATGTCTCAATAAAGTATTCTCTAAAGTATGTTCCTTGACATAAAAAAAACCACCCAAAACTATTTTTGCTGTTCTTATTTTTAGAACAACCTATGGAATAACCTGCTGGCTCCCAGCTGCTCAGTATACATTAGTATTTTGCGCTATATCCATCTTCAAGCTGTCATTTCCTTTTATCACACCGGTAATTGTGCCATTGAGCCAATTGTTACGCCTGCTTAGCTGACTGCAGTGTTAAAAATTACACTAATATTTGATGGTCTGTATGACACTTCAAAGAACTATATAGTGCACAATGGAGCGGTCCTCGCTGTAATACCACAGACACATAAAAAAAAGATTGAAGAATAACCTATATAACCTGAAGCGTAAAGTAGCTCAGGCACTATGCCATGATAATGACAGTAGATGTTTATGTGTACACAGTCTTGATGGAGTTCTGGTATCCCTCTAAAATGCGATATTCAACTAAAGGGTCAGATTTTGTAGTGCTGCCGATTCTATTTTTGCGCAGTGCCCTAAGGTTAAAGCCTGACAATGTAAAGCCAAGGTCAAGAGGTACCCTGGGTTGTACCAGGGAATGCACTGAAGCGCACTAAAGTATATTATCAGCTGTCTGATCCTCGGGCATCTGTTGCAGTCAATCTGTAGCCCTGGGTGCTTGCTTGCTTGTTTTCAAATGCTTTTCTCACTTCTCCCACTGATTTACACAAATGATTCCAAAATTTAAGTTTTGCTGACTAGGAACCTGTGATGGAAGATCTCTGTGTAGTGTTTTATTCTGAATACAACTAAAAATATTCATTATTAATTTAACATATATGAGCCTGAGTCTTCCGTGATGTATATAACGGTTGAATGCCCGTGGAATTCTGTTGACTTCAACAGGGTGCCTCCTCAGCTGTGGTTCCAGAGGAGTATCGGATCCAATAGCCGAAACTTTCCTTTGCTGGGCAGTCATACCGAGCTGTGTAGAATGGATTATGAAGTCTACATTTGAGGTCCATAATCAGCCCATCTTGTATCAGCGTATGGTTGCTGTCGAGCGACTGTAACTGGACACCAGAGATTTTACCTTGTCCAGAGGGCATCCCCGCAGGGATATTCCAGTTAATGCCGGGGAAGAAAGAGATTCTTAGGAAAAAAATAATATGTCAAGAGTGCAGCGGCAACCCAGAGATATCCAGATGCTAAACCAGCTTTTTAAAGTTTTCAAGAGGGAACTGTATGCAGAGAAAATAGACTGTTCTAACTTGACTTGACTGCAAGACAGCTAGAGCCCAGACGAGAAGTACAAAAGCAAAGCTGCTTTGTCCTTTCACACTCCCACCTCTCCCCAGTGTCAGGTTCCTGACCTAGTTTGGATGCAGCAATACTCAGCTCGGATCCAAAAATGAAACGAGCTCTTCATCTGTACTTGACTGGGCTCCAAGTGATTTCAGTAAGAAGAGGCTGAGTAAGGACTTGGCTGTAGGTGGATCAGAGACTTTGCAGTGTTTATTTATTGAATATATCCAATTTGGTGTCCTGTTTGCAGCCTGCCAAAGCAAAAGGGATTAAAACTTCTCCCCCCCCCATCTTATTACTGAAATAATGAGTATATTTTTTTTTCCTCTACATTATTACTGGAATAATCTGTCAAGCAAGCAATCGAGTTGTTTCACCTTATCACAATCTTTGCCAAGAAAGATTTATCAGCGTGATAAATTTAATGGAAAATATTATAGACACATTCCTTTCAGACATAAATTCTATGTAGAAAGATATACATCTAATGGGAAAAAAGTTTGTGTTAGTATTATGGAGATTTATCTGCTTTATTGTTTTTTTTTTTTCCAGTGTGGTGATTTACCTGAAATAGTGCAGAGCATATATGAGAGCGAACTAAGTGAAGTTATCCCACCTCGTATCGAAATGTGGATAGAAGAATGACAGCATCCTTTCAGCTTCAGTAAACATTAAGCAGAAGTACAAACATAGTTATCACAAATACTTTTTTGATCACCAGAAGACAATTAAAGAAGATGTTCAGTTAAAGCTGTGCAAAGCAAGCTTAGGGGACATGCCTGTCAGGAAGGAGCAGCGTGAATAACTCGCAGTCAAGGCAGAAATTATCTAAAAAATGTAAACATTATCAACAACAAAAAGATAACTGAATGCCATGGTAATTTCAACCAACTAACAAATGAAAACAATCAGGGTCTACCAGCAGAGATGACAAACAGTTCTGTAGTTCCTAGAATATTTTTAAGTGCTAAAAATAGGCATGTCTCACTTTAATTGCATGAGAAACTACAAGCTGAGGCTGAGTAAAAGGTCATGAAAAGGTACTTGGCTTGAAGGCAGAAAAAAGAATCAAAGCAGACACATCAGAATTAAAAGTTATGATAAAGATGTGTATGTTAGATATTCTGCAGGACTGAGTTAACAAAGCTGCTTTAACGATCTCATAGCTAGAAGTTAGAGCAATAATACATGTGAGGCAATGTTAAAGGTTAAAAAAAGCCCAGATATGGGGGGGATTCACCAGCAGTGCAAACGTATTGTGTTTGAAATTGTAAAGGCGAAGATTTACATGTAAAAACTCTTATAAATCATCCTGACTTCCACTCTTTTCATGTCAATTCCATATGAATTAGATAGAAATGAACAATATTCTCCTTATAATTGTCTAATAATATAATCTTCCAGCCGTTAGTAACAACGAAGCTAAATTCACAGATCTAATTGTTTGCTTCAACCAAACAGAAAAAATCATCAGCTTCAATGCAAGCTTTTAGTGACATCATCCTAAAAGCATGACGCATCTTTTTCTTCTTCTCAACGCATACGGCCAGGTTTCGCTCTTGCCCTGTTGGGATATTCTCAGGTTGTTTTAAGGATTTCAGTCCTGACAATGCAACTGGACGTTGCAAAACACTGGGAGGCCCTGGGTTTTGCTGGCTGTTGGAAGGCAGGCAAACGGCGCTGCGGCCCTCAGCTGGGAGCGCGATGCTGACTTTGAGCCGGGCCCGCTGGAAGGCTCAGCTCAGCACTGCTCCGGCACTGGGGCCAGGGCTGTCTTCGCTTCCTGCGAGCGCACTATACTGTTTTAAGCAAGACTGTTACTTCGGAAGGAACTATCTTCATTTCCTAGGCTGCTTCTCATTAATGTGTAGAATTTAACTTAGTAGATAGCTCCCTAATTCTGGAGTTTCAGAGAAGGATTTACTCGTGAGCACGTACGGTCTGCTATATAAATTCATAGTTCATAATTTACAGTAGGTGTGATCTGCTCTGTGTAAGTAAACAATTTTCTTCTGTTTTCCAGCTGTTTGAATTGATTATTCATAAAATCTTGTGGTGCAGTAGTCTTAGGGAACCTAGGAATAGCTCTCTCTGGAATACGCAGTTTACCTTAACACTTCTACGTAAACTCATCTCTGGTATGAATGCAGAGAGGGCTTCCATTTAACATCTGACCTCTCCAAATATGTTTGCCAGTGCACCTACAATGTAATATTTAAGACAGCTGTCAGCAAAGCTTCTTTTTCAGTGTCAGATACAGATGGGTGGAACAAAGTGTTTATTTATACCCAAAAGGGGGTTCCCAATCAACTACCTGAGTGATTTAAGCATCACTGGCCTATTTGGCAAATTATATCAAATTGTGCATATGGCTTTCAGAACTGCAGTTTTCAAGATGTCTCTAATTCCAAGTTGATGGTACAACATATACTATATATGACGACTCTTTTGTAATTTATATAAACGCTATAAAAGTAGAGTCACCCAAGAAAATGATGCAGAATTAGTATTTGTTTACAGCATTCGTTATTCAATAAAATGGAGTAAAAAGCCTCTCTGCTCAAAAGTACAGTTTGTTTTTCCTCACTGGTGTCCTACTTGATAATATCATATTATAGTAATTAAATATGCAAGAACTCAGCCTCAGATTATTTGTATTATCACCACCTTTAATAGGTCCACTTCCTATTAAAGTCTTCTTTAAAAAAAAATCGTCCTTTAAGATTCAGGCAACTGAAAGTCTAGGCATAATGGTATCATAAACATCCATCTCCAAGGTTGGCCATACTAACAAAACGAGTCCTCTAGAAGGATGTTTTATCCATGTGAGCCTGAAAATGGCACAATACTGGTATTTAGCAAAAGATAGGGAAAAGGAGGTTGTATGTGAAATTAAGAGAAAAATCAGATACCCCTGAAAACCGAAGAATAAATAGAGTTAGCTGATTTCTGCCTTTGAAGAAAGGAGACATTGTTTTTCAAAAGTTATCATGTTTTTCTCTATTGCGTGTACCGGGATGAAACAAATTATCTGCTTGGGTCACGATCATTTTCCTGGAAGCAGCTCTCAGTCAGCTTCAAAGTGGGAAAAGTGATAAAAGTGATAGCAAATGGAAAGTACATCAAGAATGTATTTTCATATTTTGAGTTGGGAATGACCTTGGGTGTTGCCTGATCCTTCTATTGTTACAAACATTCATACGGTGACTAACGTTGACACTGGAACATTCGGAAACACATACTTTAATTAGTCAACTTGATGAACAGGTTTGTGGTCATGAAACTCCTGCCAGCCTACATGAGTAATTAAAAGCTCCGTGCACTGGGTTTCAAATAAAGAGACCTGAAACGCAGGACCTCCATTGTATCACTGACTGTAACTTACTCTTTGTACATCTGCAAGTTGTGCTGTAGATGGTCCTGATGACTGAAATATCTTAGCAATACCACGACTGATAGCCAGACCGCTTCTGCATGGAATCTGTGAGAATCTGTGCTCCCTAAAGGCGATGGTTCCAGCAAGTCTGGGCAGGTTTTCAATTTGAAGGAAGAGCAGGGAGGCATATTAATCAAACAGCTCATCATTCCTCGTCTGGTGGACACAGAAATCTCTTCCCCTTGTACATATAAAAAGGGAACGTCCAAGTGGGCTCTTCTGTTAAATTTTCATTTAATAAAATGAAACCTCCCTCTACTAAGACAGGAAAGTGCCTTTGGCCAGCCCATCAGTATTGGTGAATATAATTGTTAATTCTTCAGGCCCACATATCTGAGCACTAAGACTGCTAGAAACAGTACTGCAGAAATGGTGCGTGTGAATTTCTAGACAAAATTCATCCAGCGAACAAACCCAGTTACTAGAATAAATGCAAAAGGTTGCAGACCAGGCACTCCAAAATTGGGACATGCTAGAGTTAAGTTCGCTTATACAACCTTAGTTTAGGAATCTTGTGGACAGAATTACAATAGCCTTTAGTGAAATAATTCAATGCCATTGTTTCCCAGCCTCCTTGGAGTGCATCAGGGTTGCATGCTAACAGAACGTTTACCTCGTTGGTAAAGGTGGGAGATGCACAATGAGATAGGAGACTACAGGAACAGGAAAGGACAACCTCATGGGTCAGAGAACTGAGCATTGATCTGGGTAACTGGATTCTATCCATGTTTGTGTCACAGATCACCTGTGTGATACCAGACAGATCACATAAACTAAACTTTTCACTGGTGGTGGCTAAGTGTATACGCTTCATGTTCAAATGTTCTGTATTTGAGACACTCAGAAGTGAGGAATGACTACAGTTGTAGGCAAGTCCTCACCCTGAGCATTGGAGTTCTCAGAAAAGAGGTCACAGGAACTTCTTCTAAGCCAAGGGTCATCCTTGGAAATTGTTGAATCAGTTTTATTAAGTTGTCCCAATGTAAACTGTGTGTCAAACCAGGTGGGGAAAGACAGTCGGTTTGAAAAATGTAGGAAAATGATTAAAATTTGGTACAGTCACAAGCAACCTGCCATAGAGTCTTCCAAAAGAAAACACTGGTAAATAATACATGGTACTCTGTCCCTCCTTGGACTACCTCTAGATAAGACAGGGGAGCCACTGGGAGAGATGACAAATTGAGGAAGACAGGGAAATTTCTGCCTCAACAATTTAAAAAAGTGTATCATTGACACAGCACAGGCTAAACACCAAGTTCCTCCAGATCCTCAAAAACATTTAGATGTATTGCCTGCATCTAAAGGCAACGTTAAGCTTTGTATCTGCTTCACATACTTCCCATCCTACCGTTATATCTAAGCGTACTGACTCTTTAATGCTGAAAACTCCTTTCTGAAATTTACCCCACCCCATAACTGAGAGAGGAGTTGTGCAAACCAATCAGCACATACTCAGCTCCAAGGTTATGACTTAATCCATCGGAGTCAGCCTTTCTGAGTCTTGGGTGTGATGCTGACCTCAGCAAGATCCCGGTGCCTTGTTATTGCCTGACGTACTTGTTGATATTATTCTTACTCCTCCCCACCTCCACCTCTCTAAAAAATTCTAGGACTTAGTACAGTGTTAGCTGACATCAGCAGCTACTTTCAGTTGCATTGGTAAGGCGATACAGGTGAGGAAACTCACCTGAAACTATATAATAGAGATCGGTGTTCACCGAGCCATGATTCCTCTATAATCTTGTAATTGTCCACTGTGCTGTGTAGATCTGATGCGGAGCTCACGGGTTTTGGTGACGGCTTGCAAGACTCCTCTAAGTTTTGCTTTGTTTCACTTCCTTTTTGGAGGATAACTTGGTAGAAAAATGACTCCCAGGTAATTATTCTAGAGTACTTGGAGACTGATTGAATGTAATGCAAGTCGATGATTTTCTGTCTGTTTATTGCAGTACAAGTGGAAACACAGACTCCTGGGCAAAACTAAACCGAAACTCCTTTTTTTTTTTCTATTTGATGCCTCTCTTTCTGGGCTTTATGCTGAAACTCAGGAAAATCATACTTGTGGAAAATGGGGGAGTGAAAAGTGCTAGAAGTGGCTGAGCAGAGCCAGGGGAATCCCTCTGCACGAACCAGCCTACCTCCCTTTATGTCTCTGAGAACAAGGTCACTGTTCATATGTCATGCCCTTACTTTTGTGCTGCCCCTGAAAATAAGCAATCTACTTCTGAAAAACTAGAAATGAGAATACTGAGAGAAAGCCTGTCTCTAGCTAGTCACTGGCTTCCCCATCTAGAGTAAGTTTAAACAAACAAACTAAAATCACATCCAGTTAAAGAAGTAACTTTAAAGTCTTCTAAAATACAATCCAACTTATTTTTATTACTCTATCCTAGAAAGCTACTAGTTTAACCAGGTCAACATTTCGCACTTGCACTTGGGAGTGTGACTGGATCGGGGAAGTAATTCTATATTTGCGTAACGACGAGGCAGAAGCCACCCAGTACGTGATGTGATGGTGGTCCGTGCGGGATGAAATTCAGAAAGCGCAAGGGCCTTTTCACCCTGTTCATACCACGCAGAACTGGATGTGTGAATTCCAACAGATCTCATTTCAAGTTAACTCCGTATTTATACTCCTGGCGCTCATCTGTTGCACCAAGAAAAGATCATCTGAAAAATGTGATCCCTGTTAATAGTAGCTAAAAACCTCATTCAGCTCATCAAGTAAAGCAAGCAAAATGCTTACTGGCAGGAACAACAGCTGTATGCTTGACCTTTACCCATTCTCTCTTTTCTCGCTTCATAGTCAGGACCAGGCTCAATGCATTCTTAGGAGGCATGTATTCGGAAAGAGAGGGCTATTTTTATTCACTGTGTGGTTTCTCAGCATAGTGGGTCTTTAGGAATATTTCCTTTCACGTCAATCCCTTTAAGCATTTTACAGAGCATAGTCTGTTCTGGAAAGTCGGTAAATTTGAATTCATGTTTTGAAGTTTTATCATGATTCAGAATATAATGTGCAGAAGGCAGAGAGCACAGTTGATGCATAAGGCAAATGCAGACTATGTAGTCCTGCTAAAGCTATTACCAGAATATTTTACATTTTCCATGCACTCAAATTAAACCCTTTATACAAGCAAAGTAATCCAAAACCATCTGGCACCAGAATTTGGGATTTCATAATGCTTTAATGCAAACCATGTGAGCAGGCTGTCCAAAATGTCTGTGTCAGTGAGTTGAATTAATACATGTAAAAAAGATGAACTTTGCAGTAGTTTTGTCTGGTTTTCATTATCTCCAGTCAATGAATACCTTATACCACTGCTGTTCAGCACAGATAACTTCTGCGCTGTCACCTTTCCTTGCCTGACACTTTTCACTTCAAGTTTCTGAACACAGAGGAATAGCCAAGATCAGAGAGGAGGAGCCTGAACATGAAGCCAGATGTACAACTCCAGCATGAAGCTAAAGAGCCACATGATTTTTTTCCATCTTGTTACTGAATGACAGTACTATTTGTTACCGTGGGTCATCAAAGACCTATTTGGCCTTCGGTATGGAAGAGATACTTCATTCTTTGCCTAGCTGTTCCCTTGAAGTCCTTTCCCACCCTACTTTCCATTTAATAAGCAATGGCAATAACTGTGACAAAGGGGACTCAGGATCACTTTGAATTCAGTGTGTCTCTCTCCTCCTCTCAGGGCTGAATCCTACAATGAGTCACCACTGGGTGACCAGGCAAATAGTGGTTCTGCCTAACAGAAGCCCAGTGTTTTCAGAAACCTGAGCAGATTGCAGCCAAACTGTCTCCTTAAATATTTAACAAGCATAAACTCTCTCCCTCCTGACCACGGCTCTCCAAAATGTGCTATGAAAAGTTTTGCCAATACACACTTTCTTTCCAGCCAGTTATCTCTGCCGTGTCGATGCTTTATTCTTCTCTACGCATTTTCTTTGAGGGTATTGCCAGAAGTCACCTACACTCTTCACACTGGGTCTTGGGGTCCTGAGGACATTAATAGGCTTTACTGGCTTTGACCAGCCTCGCCTGGTGCCTCCACCCGCACTCCTTGCACATGAGCCCAGGAGCTTTACTTAAGTACAGCCCTGGGCCTTCGGTCCCAGCCCAAGCTATGCTGCAGGAGTACTGCTCAGCCACAACGGTACCTGGCCGTGGACCCCATTGATCCTGACCTTTGGAATGACCTCCCAGCTTGACCTTGGATCTGTCTCTTAGCTGTGGACCTGCCCAGCTGTCCTGGTTTGAGAGACACAGGACTAATTTCGCTTTTGATACTTGGGAAAACTTCACTTTTAGAAGACTCCAGTGTCTGAATTTGTGAAAATATTTACTTTACAGCCAGCTATGGTGTGTGGGTCTCAAGGTCTCAGTGTTTTCGAGCTCGCCAGGTGCAGGGATGAGGAGGAGTGAGACCCAAGCACTTGACCCAAGCTGGCCAACAGGATTATTTCACACCATCAATGTCACACTCATTACAAATTAGAACGTTTGCTGCGAAGTTTGCTCTCTCCCTTGATGGCTGCCATCCTGAGAACTTCGTGCCCTGGTGCTGGAGCCCCAAGGCCTTCCCGTCCTCCTGAAGCCGTAGCGCTCGTAGTATCCCACATTTGCTGTCCACTGCTGGGAGTGCACAGCTTCCTACTGATAGAATTGGCTGAGTATAATCTTTGCATATTCTGTATTGGTGTTGGGATCAATATCAGTTCTTTAGTGCTGTTAATGTTAATTATCTAATCTTATTCTATTAAATCTTTTTATACTTCAGCTCACGGGTTTCCTTGTTTTTCCCAATTCCCCTTTCACAGGTGGGGAGGGGTCATCGGGTGATAGAATGATTGTCTAAATGACAACAAATTGTTATGGGTCTCTCAAACCATAACACCAGCAATCACTGGACTATGCTCCCAGGAAACCTGATCCTGGCCCTGACTTGTGGACACTGATCCTGTTGGCCCCGCCTCATCATTGTGAATTTGTGGGATGATCTGGACTCATGGTTGAACCTAGCTACTGCCTTTGGGTCTTGCCAGCTCACCATGGTTGGTTACCATGGGGCTGGACCTTGGGTGTGTTACTGTGCTCGGCTTCCGGCTCCCTGCCCCTTCAGGAGCCAAACTGGTGCTTCCTGCTCCCTGACAATGGGCACAGCCTTCTTAGACTGAAGTTATTTACAGAACCCCCAAAGTTCAGAAAATCCAAAATTTGGTGACAACATAACTGAAAATAGACTTGGAAAAAAATCTTGAGTAATAATGATTTCAGAATTCTGATTATCCCAGTAATCCTGCTGCAAAACAGAACCGCTTTCTTCCGTGTTGATTATTTTGCATTAACCCATGCAATGCTCAGCTTGATTGGTGCAGTGAATTCTGTTGACTGTTGGAAGATGATTCTGCTCTATTTCTGACCTCTGCGGTATACTGTTCAACCTGATCGGGTAATGTTTCTAAAAAGCATCAGTGACCTCCGAAGTCTTAATATTGGCCAGAGTTGGTCAGCGTTGTGAGAACCAAGCAATTCCCTTCTGCTCTGTTCTCCTGAGACCGCACCTGGAGTCCTGCATCTAATTCTGGGGCCCCCAACATAAGAAGGACCATGGACCTGTCGGAGCGGGTCCCGAGGAGGACCACGAAGATGATTAGAGGGCTGGAGCACCTCTGCTATGAGGACAGGCTGAGAGAGTTGGGGTTGCCCAGCCTGGAGAAGAGAAGGCTCCAGGGAGACCTCATAGCCCCTTCCAGTCCCTAAAGGGGCTCCAGGAAAGCTGGGGAGGGACTCTTGGTCACGGAGGGGAGCCATAGGAAGAGGGGTAACGGTTTTAAACTGAAAGAGGGGAGATTTAGATTAGCTATTAGGAAGTAATTCTTTTCTGTGAGGGTGGTGAGACACTGGCCCAGGCTGCCCAGAGAAGCAAGCTGTAGCTGCCCCATCCCTGGAGGTGTTCAAGGCCAGGTTGGACTGGGCTTGGAGCAACCTGGGCTGGTGGGAGGTGTCCCTGCCCAGCGCAGGGGGGTTGGAATTGGATGATCTTTAGGGTCCCTTCCAACCTAAACCATTTTATGATTCTAACTGTTGCATCTCTAACGAGAAGAAATTGAGAGATGCCAGCTTTCAGCTTGCCCTTTGAAATGCACACAATAAATATGCAATAGGCAAATGCTGTGCCTGAACGTAAGAGACAGCTTTACGCTGGCAGGGTGATGCAAGAGAATAGAGGACTCATCTGGCACCAAGCCTTTTTAGGCAAAATTTCAAATGAGAAAACCTTACAATAGTGTCAGTAAAGTAATCACAACAATTACAATAATCTGGGAATGCAGGACTGAGATCCTTATGGCAACTTCAAGCCTCCCCTAAGCATGTTTGCAATCACCTAATGGTTGCTCAGCTATGTCAGGTAATCAATCAGGCAAGGAACAAATAAAGGCAGGAATCTGTTTTGTATAATTTAGCTATGCTTCTATTGAAGGCCTAGGCAGCTATTTCTCATTTGTGAGACGCACAGCTCAGCCCACCCACCAGTCACACTGGTTTGTATTTCCACCTGTAGTACTCGAATGGGCAGAGCGGGTTAGGGAGGCCAGCGTGGCCCGCTGCTCCGAAGGGATGCCACACCACCGCAGTGGGGCGAAGACGCAGATGCTCAGTATCTCCTTTGCATCCAGCTTCTCAGCCACTTGTCTACCCCCAGAGGATGCAAAGGGGGTCTTAGTTTAGAATAGTAGTTTCTGGACCATCTCTCATACCTTCAAGCCTTATTCCTCTGGGCTGTCATCCAGAGCTCCTCGCCTTGTCCCCACCTCGAACAAGCCACCCCCAATTCCTGATTATTCCATCCCTGCCAACTTTCCTTTTCTAGTGCTCTCCCACAGCACAACCTATTCTAGCATTAGTAGTATACTAATAGTAATATACTATATTAGTATGCTGTACTACTAGTATAATATATTACTAATAGTAGAGCAATTTTAACAGAAATGTTTACTGATAATTAAGTAGTTACTTTATTCCAAAATAATTATAAATTCTGTTTTTCAAATTAACAACTTCAAGTATTTTGTTATGCTCTTTTTATGAAGCCGTGTTTCTATATCTTTGAATACCAAAATAACTGCCAGTTTACTGTCCCTGTTGCTAGTTCCTGGCTAAGGGCAGCCTAATCCATTTTAGGGTTTTAACGTGTGTTCCCCAACACTGCGAATCTTCATGTCAGCCACAAGAGGGAGGACGTGACATGCAGTACACTGAAGATTCCAGTTTACCAAAGTTTCCAGTTTACAGCAAAGTTACACTAGTTTACATTAAGATTCTATTTTAAATCAGTTTAGTCAAAATCGGTGCAAGAAGTTGGCTGACATTTGTAGTCAAGTTTAAGAATAGCTTATTTTGGGTTGCCATAAACAGATTCCAAATTGACATAAACTAAACTAAGAGTCTTTACAGAAGTGTTTATACCAGTTTAACTGCACTGGTTGAAACCTCCATGGAGGATTAACCAGTGGGACTTCTGTGTTTAGAAACACACTAATTTAGCTTAGAATAGGAATGAAAAAGTCTGGTTTAACTTCAAAAGTAAACTGTGTACTATATTCATCAGCTTCACAGAAAGTCCCTCTTGAAGAAGAGACTACTTATCTGTATTTGATTGTTTCTATTTGCATATTTTTATTCATTTTTGTTATTGATTCTGCTTCATACAAACAATCTCTTAACACTGGGGCATTCTGTGAATACAGCGACACAACTGAAGACAAGGGAGAAAAGATGTTCTAGCACTTGGATATTTGTAGCAGACTTTCTGGTGGCTCTCTAGAAAAAAATTACTCAGAATTTATTTTAATGATGGTGCTGAGGTGTTGCTAGTTTGTTTGTTTGCTAGGAGAGAGGGGAAAATCAATGTTCGGAGTGATTAAATTTTGAAAGCTCTGGATCTGTAGAATACCTTCTGGATATTTTTTCTATCACTTGCTTCTCTCTGTTAAGATTGCCTTGTTCCTCCCTTTCATACACTTCCTCCTAGGCTTTGTAATCTACATTGCCCCAAGGAAATGCAGCTGTCATGACAGTTCACAGATCAAAATTCACCCTTTAATGTAGCTAAGGCTTGATCCATTAACTACTTTGAAGATTATGACCAAAGCCTTAAACTGGCATCTGAAATATGAAACTTCAGCATGAGTTAATGAGGCCCAGGAAAGCTGCAGAGGCGGCAGCTATTGTATCCAATACGATGTGATTATAAAAGCGAGACAAAAGCAACCAGCGCTGCAGCAGAAGTAAGTAGCAGGGCAAAGTAAAGCTTGAGACAGTCTGAAGCAAGATGGATAATTTTAAAAGTAAGAAGGGAAGTTTCGACTACAACATTAAACAGACATAGAAGCTAGCAAAGTCTGAAGACAAGAGTGACATGACCTCGCTCGGATTCACAAGTCAGGCAGCAGTGTTCGTGTTTAGGAGTTACTCTGAGCAACGCAAAATACAGAGAGAGGTTGCCCTGGAAGCTAAAGGATGGATACTGGCATTCCTAGAATGCACAGGAGTCGCTGGACAGTGGGAAACTAGCGATATAAATCATGATAATCCAATTTATACACCGTGGTTCATGTCAGCTGACAATAAATGGAGGAAAATAATCTATACCGAGAAGGGATATAGCAGACAAACACATGTTCATATCTGTAAGTTTCTTTTGAGTACTCGAAACTGGTGTTAAAAAAAAGTTGTACCTACATGTTTACCAGCACAGCACTAGAGTGCCAAAGATGCACCTGCAGTTTTACTGGGTCTAAGCTGAAGGAGAAAATGAACAAGAAGGAGTCATCCACAGTATCAATTAAGCAGGATACATTTCAACATCAGCATAAAGAGAGATGCTAAGATTAAGGATCGACCAGAAATAGCCCAATAAGTTTCCACTGAATCGACATTTTCTGATGGAAAACTGTCCTGGCTGGAAAAGTTTCAGCAAGCTTAAATCGTTGCATTGAAAGTACTAGTTATCACTTCTCCATTCTATAAATACCAAGTGCTCATGATCTCTGGCTTTTCAAGTTTAATATAATTCTAAATATGATTATGCCGTGTGACTCATTGGAACAGACCAAATTACAGAAAATGTAAATGGAGAGAACCTAGAGATTTAGGTATTAGAATTATTCCGTTCAGCACATACATCATGGAGGATCTCAGTACAAAAATACATTAAAATTTTGTTTACAAATACTTACCACTACTTGTGTTATTCAAGGCAGTCACCACAACTTGGTTGTATTCTGCATATTCATTATCTTCTGTTTTACACATCATCAGCTGAATGAGCATATTTCCATCAGAATGTTAAAGGGGAGAGCCTAAAAAGCAAAAAACCGAATTAGTCAAATTTTGTATTTTCAACTGGGCTATATTCATGAACAAACAAATCTTTTATCCACTGACACAGAGAAAATGGTGATAGATTTGTTCATCTAACTAGTTCTAGGTTATGCTTCAGGCTTCCCCACCGAGTCAGGCAGCATTCAAAAGCAAATGAATTTGAGATGGCAGGTCATCCCCCAGTTGATAACGAGCAATGTTTTTGTGATAGGAGGAGGACTGGACCTGAGGTCGAAGGAATTTCTTTCTAGTTCTGTGCCCCAATTTGGACAACACTATAGATTAACTCAGTAACTCAGTTATTGTGAATTAAATAATCCCAGCAGAGTTAATTCACAGCAGGTTGTTAGTGCCAGAACAATTACATCATATACAGGCACACTGTAACCTTCTGTTGAGGGGACAGTTCACAGATGGCTTCCAAGAAATGAAGCTCTAATTTACAATCAGATGTTAACTGCTTACTGGTACTACTTTTGTTTTGACCAGGTATTTATTTTGCCCAGTTGTTTGGCAGCCAGCTGTTCCATCAGGCTTGACTCCCTGCAGTTGAGAGGCAAAATATGATATGCAGCTCAATTTTTCATAGGGACTTTCTTTTTTTCTACTTCTTTACACTGTCTGAGGAATAGGTATAAAGGCATAAATCTTTGTGCTTGTTTCCCAGTCCTCATCTCACAGTTCGTTACAAATATACATACTTTGGGTCATGGACTCTACAGCTCAATAAGCACAACTATGACTATGTCTTTGAACAGCATCTATGTCCCTCAAAACAGCTCAGCCGGTTGTACCATGGCAATGGCTCACGCATGATACAGTCACACAGACTCCAAAACCATCTTAAAATATAGAGTCCTCTATCTACACGTGCAGCTGTGCTCACTAATGAATTGCAGTGCTTCTCATCTGCACAAGCTCAGATACAGTTTGTGGTTTATGGATTGCAAGCACTTGGCTGCAGAAGATTCCACATGTTCTTTATATCCTTGTAGCTGGAATTTTTTAGTCTAGCGCCATAGCATGCCAGCTCCAGCACTTCCAGTGAACATAGCACTGAGACACTAGTATTAGTTTGCTTTTATTTCACATGTTCTGAGAAAGACTCAAGCGTTAATGAACCTTTGTGATCCAGGATTTGAATAAAATAATCTGAAAGAGTGGCTTCAGATATTCAACCCCTTAACCCCTTTCCTCCATCTGACACTGCCACAACCATTATTAACTTTACATACAGCTACCAGAAGAGATTACTTGTTACTGCTTGTCTGCTAGCTGCAGAAGGGGTTTTCAGATGCCCCCATGCTCCTATATCTCGGTAGGTATTTGTTTCTAGCTACCTGCAGATATTTTGCAGGAGAATTTGCTGTAGGGCAGCAGGGAAATTATTGTTAACCCTTTCCGGGCCAGTCTGTCATCTAAAAGTGAGCCAGAAATGTTGGATTAATACAAGAATGTCAGTGTTTTGTTTCGGAGCTCCCGACAACCAAAGTCACATTGTAGGCCTACAGCATCAAACAAGGTTCCTGGCATTCTGAATGTTCGATAGAAGAATACATGGGAATTTGCCACTTGCTTTGAGTCACGAGGAGAGAGAGCAGGATTTAGCCTTGCTGGTCCTCTTGTTGAGCTCAAGTCTGAAACTATGCCACTGAGAAAAAATCTAAGTCCATGCAGAATGCACGTTGTAAGTCAGACAATGAATACAATCTCCAAAATGATAAAGCACATGCTGAGGATAGCATGTAGTCCCTCTTTGTTTGATCATCAGCCTCTGCTGCATCCCAGATCTGATGCGCTGGGATGGGGTTCATCAGATCCCACTGCTCCTATAGCAGACTGCCTTAAGGGATCCAAGTCCAGTCAAACTCCTACAAGTCTGGACGTGCAGTGCAGCTTTCCCCATACACACTGTGGACACTTAAACTAGTATCTTTGGATTGGTACTGATGTGCATAAGAAAGGAAATACGGCAACAATGAGAATATGATGCAAGATCCCAGACCGACTTGTTCTGTCTTCGACAGAAATTAAAGCCCTGTTCAGATTTCCCAAGGGAGAAAAACTTTAAGAGTCTGTTCACTAGGGAGTCAGAGAAACACCTATAAAAATAATCTTGGAAGAAAAGTGAGTGTATTGGGTGGTACTGACATATCAGTACAGCATCTTATATCTTTTGTTAGACAAGAAAATAGGAACATTTGTATTTTAGCTATGCAATAGCTTTGCAATTAGCAGAAGGCAATCTATTATTAGCTGTACAGCCTCATTAAACTCATCTGTGCGGATGTATGTTTCTCTTTCTCGGCAATGACTCTAAAAAAATCTCAAGTTTATCCATATTGGATCCTTGTGATTGGAAGCTCTTTTTCAGTTACTATTTCTGATTTCTAATGCTTATTCTGAGTATTAAAAGTACCCACTCACTGCTAAGCGCTTTGCTTAGGCTTCAAACCTTTATTAAACAGCAAAGAATAACACAAAGCTGTTCCCCCCAATTCTATATAAATGCAAGTAGGCCAGTGTCCTCAAATGCATAATTTGTCTGTTAAAGACATCTGATTGTTTTATTATGGCCAACAGGCAAAGTAAGAAGGAAACTGAAGAGAATGTGTGTAGCTACCCATATTACTGTCATTGACTGTCTGCCCCACAACCTATTTCAGAGCGGCTCCTTCCATTTTCTTGGGATACCCCACAAGCCACATCTGGCTGTGCAGTATTCTCATGCCCCATATGCTGTCTTTGAAGGCTCACGTCGCTCATCCTGTTTCATTAGGGAAAGTACGTTCAACAGAACTGCCACCATATGCCCAGAGTCACTTGGTGGTGGTTAGGAAACGCACTGACTGTTGCCCAGCAGCGGGAGTTTTGCAAGGGGGTAAGGGGAGGTAAGCGTGATGGGCTCAGCAGGTTTGTTTCGTCAGTGCTCTGGCCTCGCCACAAGCAATCATCTCCTCCATGATCTTCCTTGCAAAACTTTGGAAGAGAAGTGTTTTCAATGTTTTTCATTTTACTGCTTTGTCACAGCGATATATACACAGAATGATTCTTTGACTTAAAACTTAAGAAGCTGCATATTTGGGGCTCTGAGTTTGGCCATAGGTAAGGCTTCACAAGTTCTTTCAAGACCAGACACAAAGTCCTTAGTCAAAAAATATTTCCACTGAAACTCTAAGGGTAAACTAGTACAGCCTGAAAAGTCAGACAGTTTAATTTTATCTCATTCTGTGCAGCAGTGTACTGCACTTGGTGACTGTTTATGACGTTCTACATAACTGTTAGGAATAAGGGGGACAGCAGACTCAATTTGGAGAATGGAGACACCAACTTCAGGGAGTCTGTTTTTTCAGGGAGTCTGTTACTGATTTTTCTGGCTCTCTGTACATTCAGGCAGCATGGGTGAAGGACATAAATCCCACTAGACCAGCCAATCAATAGAAAATGGACTCATACCAAGACACCAGTTTCACATGGGACTGTAAAACCGAGCAACACAAAACCTCTCTGAACCTGATTCCTGCCGAGTACAGTATGGTGTACTGCTGCTCCGCATTCTGGGCAGGACGACGGCAATGGCTGTGATGGTAGCATTGAAACTTTGACACGTTGTGCCAGACTGCTTCCAGCTGGTGGAGATACTGCCTTTATGTACCATACCAGGAAAAGAACCTGAGTTCCTTGGCCAGCTGGTGCAGACTGGCTCAAGTCTGCATTGCATAGCTCTGGGCCCTATGCGGTTGTCCCAAGATGACTGTGATTGTTGTTTCATTTTTTTCCTCAGCTGGAAATGCATGAAATAATAGTTGGCTGTGTTGCAGCCTACCGCAGTCGTGTCTTTATAGGATGACGCAAGAGGTATAGATCTCCTGCCTTTAGGCATCTGAAGATGTAAGAACTACTAAAGTAGTATTTGAACAAAGTTGGTACAGTTCATGTCCATCTCTCAAGGTTGAAAATGTCCCCTGGTTTCCTTTCAATTCTAAAAGGAAACCCAGAAGTAAACTAACCTGACTGGGGCCCTAGGATGAAACAGCAGTCGAGCCACATTGAATTTGTACATTCACATCACTGAATCTTCAGCGGACTTTAATGATGTAGGAATGATGATCTGTGCATTTGTATCTCAAACCGTTCCCTTGAAGCTTTTCAGCATCTCCTTCCCTGTCTTCTGGAAAAGAGTTCAAAGGCAACTAACGCAATGCAGGGGCCGGAAGCGTCCTCGGTTTCAGACCTTGGCTGCCTGTGTCCTAGGACACGTTTTCGCCAGCTACAGAACTCCCACTGGCAAGGGCAGCAACGGGGCTCAAAAGCTGTTAATAAATGAAAACATTTAGAATACCTAACTCTTGATTTTGGGAAGAACTGCACAGAAGAATAGCTCAAATAAATACAAAATTGTATACTTTATCTGTAAGTTGAAGCTTTATACACAACCTTAGCAAACTCAGGCAGTAGCCTTTAAAAATGCAGTGTTGGTAGTCAGTTTAACACCCTTGCTTCTATTGTTTTTAGCTTTAATAAATACATTCCTCTAGGGTCAAAGCTCTCCATGCTTAGTTCTAGATCAAAGGGCAACTTTCATGTTTGAAAGACCAAGTGAAATGAATTTTCAGCTGTGAATTATTCAAAAGTGGGAGTAGGAAGGAAAGAGACTTTAATGTCGTGATAAAAAATGCTGTCCTCTGGTTACTAAAAATTTCTAATCAACTTCAGCCATCTTTTCAAAAGTCTGTTTGGACTGAGGAGAATCAGCTCTCAGTGACTCTCGATTCACCCTGACTGGTTAAGGTTGCTTTTGGAGACATTCTCTTCAGAGATGCTCGTAGTTTTATTGGGGTCGGTGCAAATGTGCCACAAAGAACTGGGGATCAGATTTTGCACAGTCAGCACTCCTGCCCTAAGCTTATCTGCACAGAAGAGAATCTGTATATATAAACCAAATAGCTCTTTCCTCAAGATGGTGCAAACGCTCTCCCATCTGAATATCTCTACAGTTCTGTGAAGAAGGTATGGGAGAAATATGAATGCCCCCTAAACCAAAGAGACTGAGCATGCAAAAATTGGTGAATTTCTAAAGGTCACGTTGCTCTCATGCTAACTTGGCTCTGGCTATGCATTTCCCTCTGCAAGGTAAACATCAACTGTTACTGTTATTTGCTCTTTGCGTATACCATAAAGTATACAGGATATTAAACACAGAAGATTCAGAGATGGAGGAACACCTTTAAGTTAAAGAGTTTTCTGATTTAATACTGAACTAAAGTTAAAATTTCACTGCTGGTTTGGCAGTTGCCCTCAGTGCTTTGCAGTGCCTCTTTCACCAATGAATTGTGTCTCTTCTGGATACTTGGCTGAAGACCCAAAACTCCTACAAAGAGATGCTGGGCCTGAGTCAGCAGCATGCCTTTGGCCTTGTTACACCGACTGGCTGAAGCGCAGAAAAATATGCAAAGCAGATCAGCATGTTTTACCATATATATGCAAGAGCCCAGTTACCTTTATATAAAAAGCCTTAGGGGTAAGGTGTCATTTGGAATTTAGACCCAGTCTGAAATAGCCAAAACCATTTAGGCAATATAATGAGTCATGGATAATGACTTTGAAAAAGACCTCATGTAACCACATATGAAGGGCAGACTCAATCTTCAGTGCTCCAGGTACCTGTGCCTTTAAAGGAGCTGACATTCACTTAACCTCCCTGGTATGCAGTGTCAGATAACCACGGCTCTGCTGAACAATAGATAGAAAGCTGACAGACTTTCAGAGAAGCAAGCTAGGTTTACATTAGGCTTTTTCCATAAGGTCTTTTGAAAAGGTACACCCAGATCTGAGCAAGAGAGCAAGCAATAATAACTGCACTTAGTAATGTGTACAGTAAACAGACTTGAGAGCAGGTGACAGGCTCAGCTAGAGTGTGTTTCTAATCTTAAAAGTGACTCTGAAAGTGACATTGTGGAGGAGACTGCTTCAATCTCTCTGTCTTTTGTTCATTTTATAAACAAGTTTTTCCTTGAACTGCCAAGTCTGCCTGTTCCCCAGGGAGCCTAAAGTCAAGCTGGGTTCCTCCTGACTCATGCTTCATAGACAGCAATTGAAGATGTGTAAGTGAAATTCGTTTAACCCTACCCGTGACGGAAACTATTAGCTCAGTGGTACTTTTCTTACTAGCAAGTAGCTAGCATGGCCGAACACACGTGCAGCCGTTTCCCAGGTACCCTTCAGCTATCTGAAGAACTTCAGGAATGGTTTGAGGTGACTTAACTGAAATCCTGCAGAGACATTCAAAGCATCAAATATTAGACCAGAAGACATGTTTTGCATTTACAGCCACCGTTAGAAATAACGAGCTGTCACTAGCATGAAATAATCTAAACATTAAAAACGATCAGAGGCTTTTCATATCACAAGTTGGTTTTCTGCTCGGTTCTTCTTCGAGCTTAGAGAAAGCTCACTCTAATTAGTATTTCTTACACTATTTTCCAGCATCTTCTACTTTTTGTATGGCAAGGACCGACCAGAGGAAGTTCAGGCTGTTGTTCATCTGAACTTGAAAGCTGCAAAATGTTCCTTTTCTTGTCTGTATACTGCTCTCGCAGTGGCTGTACAACCTACCCTCCCCATGATTTTTCATCACTGATGGGCCTCACTTCCCACCTTCTGGTGTCTTTAAGGAAAGTACTGGGCAAGACACAGAACATCGTTAACGTCACAAAAGGTTCTGTGGCTTTGTATCAAATTCTCTGGCTATGAATCTGTGCATGTCAGTGGTGGCCCTGATTGTCTCATTTGATGATTCCAAAAAATAAGGTTCTTATTGTTACTAAGAAGTTAAATGATTAGAACTGAAATTTAACTGCTATTTTAATTTGGACTAGAGTTTCTATAATCTCACTTTCTTTCTATAGAGGGAAACTAGATTGATTAACAGAGCTCGCATCTACCGAGTTTCACTTACTAATACCTTTGCTCAGTTCGGTTTGGTTTGCAAATAATGTAGGAACTGTATATATATGTTTGGTTATATGCAGGTGTATGTATATATGTGTGTATATACATAAAAACAACTAAAAAGCTGTTTTAATTGACTTGATTTTTATTGTTGTTTTTCCTTCTTCCTAAAATTAGGGCACTGAATTAAAAGTACTTCACAAGGCAAACTTACTCAAGAAGCTGTTTCAGTTCTCTGTGCAAATTAGAGAGAGCCCCATCAGGAGTCAGTCTCCACTAGGAGAGAAACTCAAGCACTTGCTCCCAGCTGATAACAGGATAACATGGAACTCCTCCCACCCCACCACATAAAACAGGGCACTGAACATCAAGGAACCAGTTTCAACCACAAAGCAGTCGTTATCAGCACCAAGGAGTGTCTTTGTTCTCATCCTGGCTCTTGACCTGTCTCATGAAGGTAAATATGCTTTATGGTTGCTTTTCCTATGTGTGTCTACTGCATGGGATAAGCAAGAATGATCAGCCATCGAAGTTTAAAGCCCTTCTCCCAACAATTACAGTTTTAATCCTGGCCTGATCTAAGCATGTTTGCCACTCTTTATGCAACATTGTCTTTAATGAAACTTACGCTTACTTAAAAGGACCTATAATGGTAATATTTTACATCTATCGTACATACACAGCAAGTACACTTTTTCAAAATCCTAATTATCTGTGTACCTTCACTGCTGCTCCATACACTTTGGACGGTATGTTGACCCTGTTGATAGTATAACATCCAATATTGTTTGATTATGTTATTAATGGCATCACAGAGAATTCATCCACGGTTACGTGGTGGTGGAGTTCTAAGACTAAACCCCAGAATTCTCTCCCACAAGTCCTTATTGTAACTCATACGTAAGTACTGACTTGGAGGACTCTGGCATCCTCTCCCTGGTTTTGCCTCTGCTGAGATGCTGAATTGCTATTAGGGCAGTTTATGAAGCCAAATAATTTAGTACTTCCTTCTGCGCTCATGAATGAACTCATGACACCCTAGCTCACCCAGAATCATCAGAATCCTGGTCATCAGTTTTATGAGGTAAACAAAATAAGAGTTCTTTTTCTCCAAAATGGTATTACTTCTGCATTGTCTTAGGCTATCATTTTTTAGACTCAGCCCTGTCCCAGATGTACAAAAAATCTAGTTTGCTATTTAGTAATATGGTGTGACTGTTCTCTTCTAAGAAAGAAAGAGGTTGGTGATACTTCTGAATGATGTAATAGTCATATGGGAGTTCACTCCTCTGCTCAGATTTGGTTCCTGGTTTTCAGTGTCTCCATCTATAAAGCAATATGTATTACATGGAGATTTCAAAGGTGTTGAGAGCCTGTGTAAGAAAGGCAAACAAATGTTAACTATTATATCATCTTAGAATATGGAAGTGGCCAGGTACAGAAATTTCTCAAAGAAATCCAGGATTTTGTTAATGTTATTTTGGTTTTAATTTTTTGAGTATTAACCCACAAGAGTGAGGGCATAAGGCGTATTTTAGTCAATAGGGAGAATTCCTGTTAAGTTTGTCAGGAGTTAAAAGTGATGTAAAAAGAGACCAGATAGGGTAGCCTACTTTGATTCTGAAAAAGGAAAATAACCTTTAAGCACTGTAATAAATTATATCATCTAAAAATTAAGTTATTTGGAATAATGTATTTGCTGATTTTAGTAGATATGTATTTAACTGTAGCCAGGATTTTTATTTGCTACGGACATGCAGGCATCTGCTTGCCTGCCCTGCCCAAGTCTGTATACCTGCAATTTTGAAAGCACCTGCCTCCTGTGGGCTTGGTTTTCTGATATGGATAAGCAACCATAAATCATACCCAGAAATAGCGAGAAATAAACCAAGTAAAAATACTGTAACAACCCTCAAGAAGCAAGTCCAAGTCAAGAACAGAATGGTATTGTTAGGAAACTCAGCTCCTTGAAAATATTCCTTGCATATATAATGTTTCTGAACATCATTATAACACTGAATCTGTTACAGCTAATTCAAACAATTTCCCTGTGCGTGAACAATTAGGTCAAAGGAAGTACAAAGTGTATGTTATAAATGAATATTCAGTCTATTGATAAGTTCATATCATGATACGTAAGAAATGAGAGATATACTTATTTCCCTATATGAAGGAAATACTTACGAAAGTATTTATTTAAGCTTTTTGGCTGATGGCATAAACAATAGGCACAGCCAGCTATGATTTGGAATCACATTTAAAAAAATGTGTCAATGAAAACCACATATTGAGCAAAACAGCACTCTGGCTCAGAGACCTGAATCTGGTTAACATTTGACGCGTAATTTTTCACTCCCTGTGAAATGAGAGAGAGGAGATCACATCCTTCTCAGTCTATAGCAAAACCCTCACATTGAAGGTATGAATGTAAAATGGTTTGGGTCTGCTAATCCTGGCACACTCTGTACTCAGAGTAACTCAAATGAAAAATGAGAGTCCACTTCTTTCCACAGAGACCCCAGATTTCAATACTGCAAGTTAGACTGCATGGATACTCTCATCCTCTCTCAAAACCATAATTAAGGGTGCTCTCTTTAAAGTTACAGGACTGAATAAAAACCTTCGGATTTGAAGTTTAATTATCTATGCCTTCCACAATTATCTCTGTATCATTGGTTTTAAAATCTGCCTTCTCCACAATTCAGATTCCTAGATTAATGGTTTTTACCATGTCCAAAAAAAAGAAAGAATAAGTCAATGCGTTAAAAGAGAAACGTGCCTACAAGTAACATGTCAGGGTAGGTAGGAAGCAATCTTTCTTTAGAGATTAGTTGAAAAGAAACTGTTTATTAGTGGCAGCTCCAGAGCACACAGATTAGGGTTGCAATAAAATACACTCGCATTTGAGAATAAAACAGAAGAATTTATGTTTACCCTAATGCATAGGACTCACTGTCTGCTTTACAAATATTTACATGCTAAGAGCTTAAGGCTTCTTGTGTGTCCTGCTCTCATGGACTCGCTCCTCTATATCTCTTGGTGACAGAAACGCAAAAAGTTGATGAATCATGACCAGTAGTGATAACTCAGTCCCTACTGTTAAGTCATCTAAGCAGCACCCCATTTTCTTCTTATAAGTGCCTCAAGCTACCATGTAGGCTTCCTAGAATATCTGGCTACATTTCCTGCCCAGCAGAAACATTTCTGCACCATTCATCATGGAAAAAGCACTGCCATGCACATTCAAAGCTGTATACAAACACATACCACACTTAAAATCACTTTTAGTAAGGTAACTCGTTCAACAGGATGTAGTATATAGCCCAAAATTATACTTTGGGTCTGAACATTATAAGGGCTTGTATTGCGGCCATCCATGCTTTCTGATGGAGGTTTCTTCCCAAGCAGGGAAGAGCCCCACTGGCAGAGCCCACTGTGGTGTCACACATTTTCTGTCCTGGTGGTCACACCTGCTTTTCAATGCTAATTACATCTTGGGTTGTGCTAACCTCAAGAGGCTCCTTGGTGGTAGATAGTCCATAGCTGCTCCCAGTTTCCCGGAGACCAGCCCACTCTCAGCATTCACTGGACTTTCTGCCTTGAGCGCCTCCTCCAAGCCCTGTGGACGAAGCAGAGAGCTTTCTGAGACAGTCTTAATACTTCTGAGCTCCCTGACAACTGCTGTGTCAGCTCACACTGCCTGACATAATCTGTGTATGTCCTGAATATTAGAAAACAGAAAAAAATAAATAGCAGATCAGAAACTCCATTAAGAAATCGACATTACCGGTTTACCAATTAAAAAAAAAAAAAAGAGTAAGTCAATGGGCAAATTGCCAAGGGGCAAATTGCACGAATTTTCGTCTCATCATTAAGCCATGATCTGAAGCACTTTCAAGTAGGTGTATCAAACTGCCAGCCAGCAGCAGGAAGAGAAAGCTAAGGCTCTGGGTCATTTAAGGAAAAATCTTGACGAGAAGAACAACTCTACGGAAAAGCTGCATCAACACGGGAGACTAGCAAGTTTTCCACTTGGGCTATGCTTGACGTGACAAGATACTGAAGCATCACGGTGGCAACAGAAGTTCCTAAACTGTGATATTCAGTGTCGGGGGTAAATACTACCAGTTTTCTTGTGCTTCCTTTTAAGACTTTGCCAATTGGGACAATGAGAATGAAGGGTTAACCAGGAACCAGGAGGATCAAGGAGAACCAAGAGGAACTGTGATACAAAGAGTAACTGAAAAATCAGAGGATGAGAACACAGCAGCAGATTACACAGGGCAAGTTTTTACCATCTCTTCCCAGTTCATGCCACAGCAGACCAGTGCAGGCAGAACACTTCCTGCGCGTATGTAAAGTGGCATCGCTTACAGCTGGCAGAACTACTTCAGACCGGCTGTCCAAGTTTCGAATCAGTTGAGCAAATACAAATACTGAATACCATTGATGCCAAGGAAACACACTAATGCTACATAACTTCTCCCAAACCAGTTTTAAACATGCCAGGAAAAAAAAAAAAAAGAGAGAACCTTCTTTATGCAATGGAGAAAACTGACCGAGAACGATAGTTGCTTTGGTCAAGACCTCTGCTCTACAGTTCTTTTACTCTGCATTTGTTACTTGTGAAAAGACAGAGAAGCTGCCTTGTAAAACCTTCATTTTCAAGCCATTTCAGTGTTACATACAATCTATGTATTCCCCGTATTGGCAGCCCAGTGTTCTTGTTCTCTCCAAGTGGAGTTTTGCTGTTGCAGTGTCCTTTGTTCCCTGGTAAAACCAAGGCTTTCTCCGTTTCTCTTGATTTGCGCTCTTTCTTGGCAACAAACAATTAAGCCTGCCAAAACTTAGATAAATAACAAGGTGAAGTGCAAGGGCAGGAGTTGAGCATTTACCACCTAGCTAAATGAACTTTATTCCCTGGAGGCTGCAGGAGGAGCAGTGGTTTCGTGAGCTGCACATGGGATGGGCGGTCTGAACACTGTATTCTAATCTGGGCTCCGCTGCTGACTCATCACGTCACCTTTGGGAAATAACTGCCTCGATACACTTGTTTTTTCTTCCATGAAGCGGTCACACTCCATTGTAGACACCAGTTACCATAGTTACAGATCCTAGAATAGTTAGGATGAACAACTTCTCAATCAGATAAACTGGCAATCCTTCATTTTGTTCTCTGCTACGGGAAGAGAGGGCCAGAAGTGATAGAAAATGAAAAAGTAAGCTCAAGCAAGGTAATTCAGCTCCTTAGTAGCAGAGACCAGACTCAGACCAGTTGCATACCATGAAAGAGTAAGGTAAAAACCTGACGCCTATTCACCAAAGGCTGGGTGGAAGATGGTGGCCCATACTAACCCTAAACAGAACCGGGAGTTGCAGTTCTGTGTGTATTAAATGAGCCATCATAACTTGGAAAATCTGACCTGTGAGATTATTGTCAGCAGTGACCTGCTGCCAAGCAGGCTATTCTTATTTATTCCACTAAAGTCAACCTTGCTGACACAAGCCCTTTTTAAAGGCAATCTGCTTTGTGAATGCCTATCCTGTTACTAGGTTACTAGAGAATGATTTTTTTTTTTTTTTTTTAAATCCCTGTTCTTGCTTTTGGAAGTCTGGTCACACAAATCTGTTGTAGAACAGACCTATTTGCATCTTTGATTTCTATTTACTTAGCCCTAACCTTTCCCAGCTATTCTTTACATTTTGATGAACTCCTCTTGCCTCCTCTCCCCAGCCCTGCCGTAAGATAAATAGAGGATTCAGACTATTTGGTTTTGACCAGTGCCAAGGTTTGCGCTCTCGGCAGCGTGCTGATCATGGCTGCAATTCCTGGCTTGCAGGGACTTGGGATCCAGTTACATTTGCTGGCGTCAAGCAGGCTCTACAGACCACTGTGAAATACTGAATCTAAAAATAAAAGGGTGAAAACGTACGAAACCAAAGAGAGTGGGATATTAAAAGTCCAGGAAAACTGTAGAAAAGTTTGGAAGAGGCACATAAGCAGTCTCAGGGGACAACACGAACATATTGGGGGAGTTTAAATTAAGCCGATGGGTTTGCCATTTTTAGCCCTGTCACCCATGTGACAGTTCAGCCTGTGGGTCCAGGTATTTCTGCTAACACAAAGAATGCATTGGAGCCTTTTGGAAAGGCAAATCATTCGGACTGTCTCAGCTTCTTGCCTTTTCTCTCCCTGAGAACTGTTAACCCCAGGTGCGCTTGGTGTCTGTCTGCACACATCCTCCCCGCCGGGGTCCCGGCTCAGCCTTTGGATTTCGCCTTCGGATCAGAAACGCTGCTGTGGGGAGAAGCTTCAGGCTCTGGTGAGTCTCAGGAGGGACAACGGGGGCGGGGGGGGAATATTATTTTTACAGCTTTTGCAGCACTTTTAATTGTACGGTGGCATAGGGAAGATGAGTGAATCTGTGAATCCAGGCTAAAGGGTCAGGATTAAATACTTGCTGGACCTGCTTCCCAAGGTTAAATCAATTAGTCTCAGATCAGAGCGAAAAGCCCAAGTGCTATTTCTAAGGGGCGTTTTATGAATCTCATCTAAAGAATTGGGTGGCAATTTCCTAATTTTCTGAGGAAAAACCTAATAATCTTTGAAATTGTCTTTTCCTATTTAAATATGAAACCAGCACAAGAATTAAATTTTAGCAAGTACAAAGTTGCATTTTTAAGTGAAACATTTGTTGTGACTGTCCTTCCCTGCCCAGCGTGGTTCCATTTTAGGGTTGCAGACTGCTTGTGTTTGAATGGTTTGTAAAAATTCTTTCTAGATTTAATCGAGGTCTATTTGCAGGAGACTTTATTTCTGCCTTCTGTTTGATGCTTTGAAATTAAAACCACGATGACTGTGAAACTGAGGTTTAAAAGTAGATGTGTGTTTGCATAACAATGTATAATATATACACAATACCAGAGCTCCATGGCTACCCGTAATTGAAGTGATAGTGTATCTGCAGTGGTAGCTCCTTGGGAGTTTGCTTGTAGGTCAGAAGTTTCCAAATGATGATTGAGATTATACATATTATGGATTGCATTTTCCAAGTATGCCACGGTTTAGTCATGGGGCTCATTAGCATTCGTGAGAGCTGTGAAGTTGTACTCCTTCATACTAAACTGAAAGTTCAGCTCTGTGTACCTAAACGAGCCCTGTTTCATGTTGCTGAGATATTACGCTGTCTTGTCTTACCTCTTACTTCAGTTTCTTAATGCATTGCTGTAATGGAGTCTGTTGCAGTGGATGAAGCAATAGGACTCAACACCTTACTTCTTTGGCCTTGTGTGTTATGCAATTTTTAGGTTTGCTTTGGTTCTTGGTCTTAAGTACAGTAACTCACGCTGTGCTTTCTAAAGAAACCTAGAAGTCATCTCCTGCCAGCATTAAGTGGCTGTTTAAAACTGCATAGGTATTTTTGTTGGGGCAGATTCCTTTATAGTTTTGCAGCACATCAGGTTTGCAGCATAATAGCTAATTAAGTGCACCTTACAGTGAGAGATTCTGAGAGTACAAAGGAACTAAGCACATGGCTTTATTATTCTATGCAACTCACTGAGTCGGTGCATCTGATTTAGCGTAACTCAAGGCAGAGTTTGTGTGAGGACTCACAGCCGTTATGAAATAGCCAGGAGGCAAAAGCAGGATCCAACGCCCCTTGAGCCAGGCACTGCACCCGTATAGCAGAGGTTCACCTTCTTGCTGTTCAGCCCTCATGGGCTCCTGTGATACCTCATCTAACTATTATTTCAGCGATAGAACAAATCCTCTGAAGCCTCTGTTTAATAAAGATGAGTGAATAGGTTGAATTTCTCATTAGAACAGAAAACTGTCAAACTCACCTCCCGAAGATTTAGGTTTTACATTTTTTTCCTAGATAGTCTGAGGTTTAATACATGTCAGCTATTTATTTGGAATTCATTTTAAGGAAATAATGGTCATTCATATCCTCTGATAGAAAAAAAAATCCCAAGCTTTTTGATGGCTGTCCACAGTTGGACAATATCTGGCAGCAGGTCAGAAGTCGCAAGAAAAGCAGTAATATCCTCCTTTATCAGAGCCTGTGTCAGCCAGGACATTCAGCACACAGGAAGGTCTGGAGTTTCTGCCCGACTCTTAAATTCTTCAGCCGCCTCAGAATCGTAACTTCTCTTAACTCCCTCAGTCTTGTGTGTGTCCAGGTTCTCTCCCTCTGTGTGTCCGCGTTCTTGTGAAATCCCTCCTCTCACCGCTCAGTAAAAATAATTTATTACACGTTGTATGAAACCCTACCCTACCTTTTCTTATAACTGAAACAGAGATTAAGACAAAAGGTAGGGGAATTGAAATACCAATTCCTCTTTTCCACAATGGGGAAGTGAGGCAGAGGCGAAGTTGCTCAAGGACACACAGTTTCAAGAACTGGTGAGGGAACCTAAACAGACTCGCTGAAGTTCACAGGAAGCTATGAGTAGCATGGAGGAAGAGACAAGCAGGCTTCTGTACCAAGAAGATCCAGTGTAACTGTAGGACAGAATGATGTCAAAATAAACTGGTGTTTAGGAGCAGCAGAAAGATAAAGTTCTGAAGGAAGGTCAAGACCAGCAAAAATAATTGTAGAAACCTGAAAGACGCTTAGCACAGTCCCAGATCTGTTTCACTGTAGTAAGGAAACCATGTGATAGGAATGTCATTTATCTTCTTTCTTCATCTTATCTGCTTTCTGATGCACCTTCTAAGTAAAGAGTAAATGTGTTAGAAGTCTCATGCAAAGTCTGGGCGTTGTGTTCTGCCTTTACCGCATGCCTCTGAAAGCACGAACAGCAATGATGGGGGATGCTCTGGGGAACATGCAAAAGTTTCTTGAGAGGTTTTACACAGATGTTTTGAGTATCAGGGCTTCAACCTTTAAACTCTCCACCATGAGAAAGGATAACGGGCACAGTCTTGGCCCCCTGCAGCCCACATAGAAGCCCATGCTGTTAATTATTTCAGTTTGCTAGGGACTGTAAATGAACAAGTAATTCAGCCCGTAAATAAAACCAGTGGATGTCCAGCAAGGGGAACCTTGATTATCAGTCTACAAGATATCAATAGACACATCCTTAACCAAAGCAACTCATTCACCAAATTTGAAGCGCATGCTTGAAAGGCTGGGCACACTACGGCTTCAAAAAAATGGCTGGAAAATGCTCAACAGAGTAAAGTTTACTATTTTTTCTTCTTGAGCAATTGATTGTTGCTATTTTATCCATATGGACGGACACACACAGAGACACAAAATCACCTTAGGGCAGAGACCCAACATGAACATTTACAGTCCAAACAACCTGTTGGCAAACTAATAAGCAACAGAAATCAGGATTTTATGTTTGGAAATGTTAAGTGAGCATGGTTATCTATACCACTTGGATGTATAGCTTATGTGTTATGTTCTCAGACAGCTTTAAAATCTAGCTTACTGTCTTTATATGCTTTATGTAACTCCATCTATTATTCTGTACTTTTTCTTTTGGTTGTATGTAGCCATAAATGTTTCACAGAAGTCAGCTAGGTTTTTGCTTAACAGAGTTGTCTAATATAACCCAGGTGTCTCCCCATGCATTTCCACTCTTGTTGGCAGCAGGTGCTAGCCAGACTGGCATTGAGAACAATTTAAACGTGTGCACAGACTGCAGTATGTTACCAAAACTATTTAGTTATTGGATGGTCATAGAAACATTAGTTATGCAAGATCTGCAGTGTTCAGCAGTGTTTACTGACCTCCATACTAGCCCTGAGCAGTGTTCATTGACCTCTGTACTAACCCTGCCACCTTTACCTGTTGCTATGTTTTAGGCTCACATAACCAGTGTAGCAGAGTTCGAACTAGCCCTCCAAAGATCCAGGTCAGAACTCACTTTTACTGGTTTCTGAAGTCAGTAACTAAGGCAGCAGCAGAGTTGATTTTGTATGGTGTTCTTTATTTTTTGCTTTTATTTTAAAGAATGATTGCTGGAGCGAGTTGAATGTGTTGCGTCTTGAGTGTTATTGAGGCTGGAACGCAGCCAGAACAATGAAGTAGCAAAACTTCTAGGCACTGTTCCATATCTACAATAAAACTCAAGTCTCTAGCAAAGTTATCTAAGGAATCCAGGCTGAGAACAACAAATGAAAAAGGAATGACACAGATAGCGCCATGCTATAAGGAAAAAAAAGTTAAACATTTTATGATTTTGGACAAAGTTTCCTGCACAGTTATATCACTACATTGCTTTTATTCCTCAGAAAAATCTGAGTCAACACACTGCCACTTCAGCAGCTATGTCCAGATTCCCCTTCTCTGCCAACCTGGGTAAATCAAAATGATCTTAGAGACACAGATCAAAAGTTATTACCTGCCCTTACCCATTCACATGTGAAATAAACTACGGTCCTCTAGCCAAGGACCAAAATGTCGTGTATACTTCCACCCAGCATTTTAATTATTTGGTGCCTCAGCTATGATACAATTTGTTGAGTATTGTTTCACGCTTCTTTAAGGACAAGAAGACTACGCTTACTGTGTTTTGAATGTTAGAGTACATTCCAAGAAAAAACCCCACAATGTTCCTCTATGAGCAGCACAACTAAAGCAGCTCCACTACAGATTTATATGGTCTCATCCGTAAAGCACCTTTGCTCCCCACTATAATAAATAAGGGTATCTTAACTGTGTTTCTCATTTCAGCATCACCCCCACAGGGCAAAACCCTCACCTGCTGTGGCTAATTCAGCTTTAGGTACATGGTGACTGGCCTGCCTGCTGTAGTAAACAGCACGATGTACAACGGTTGGCTTCCGAGTTCTTTCTTTCCTTCAGCTGGGGAATGAATACAGTTCCTTTTTCTGTCTTCAGTTGCTGACTTCCAAGAAACTTGTAGAAATTTAATTATTTTTGAGACCTTAGCTCACGTGTCAAATATGTTTGAAATTAGGAGCAAGAGATGGACTGAACCATTACATAAGCTTCCTCTCCTTAGGAAAGCAAGCTAATCAAGATTGTTCCATGGAAAGCCCCACACCCGAATGACTGGAAGTGCATTTTTTTTTTTACAAACATAGACCTATGCCAAACGATAGCCATCAGAACCCCTTTGCCCGGTGTCCTTTTTCTTGGCAGTGACACATGCTCGTGTTTGACAATGAAGCACATATTGTTTGTCATCCGCTTTGAAGAAGCAGTTTACAAGTTATGTCTAGTTATATTCCCAACTTCAATTCAGCTGAATCCAAATCATTACTAGATTACCATTAATCAGGCTGTAGGAGAAAGAATAACAAAATGGAAATGTAGTCAGATTTTTTTTTCCAGAATGTCAGGTTACCGTACTTTTTCCCTCTAAGCTCCAAAGCTACACTGTATTTCATTTCATTGGCAGATATCCCATACTTCTTCAAAACCTGAAGCAAAAAGATTGGGATGAGCATTCTGGGCATTCAGAGTATGTTAGATGAGTATTGTTGGCTATCTATTCTGCACACCACAATTCAGTCAGCACTCCCTCAGCTGCTAGCTAGTCTGGATTCTGCTGTTGTAGTTGATGTGGTTGCTGCTTGCTTCCTTTTTGAAGCCCGAATACTAATTTTTTTCTGTTTTTTTGCGTGTTCCTACGGTATGGATTTTGCCCTGTGCTGGGGTGCACTGTGCACCTTCCAGTACCTCTCTCTAGGTGGGGGAACATGAGAATATTGACTGTACTTTTCCTCCTAATCACAAAGATACTCTATCACTCCTACTGGGAAAGCCAAATGAGGGTGGTGGTGCCAAACAACAGCAGTAGCTGCATGCAAAGCCAAAGGACGGACCAGCATTTGCAAGAAAATGAACTGTATTCCCTTCGCCACTGAACTGATCCTCGCACAAACCCCTATTATATTTATGCATTTCGGTTTTATTTCATTTTTAATCATACTACACTGGAAGTTTAATTGAATACTTGTTCATTTTGATACTCAGAATAATATTACCTTTTACAATCAACTGAATAAAGGTAGATTCAGTTTGATACTCAGATTTAATACTTGCTCATTTTGATTCCAGAATGTATACAGAAGTCCCTGCTTAAAGAACCTCGTGTCTGAGGCTCCTTAGCTTGTTCCCTCCTTTGAATATTTCCAACCAGGGATCACTCTTTTCCCTTGCCTCAAATTTGGGAAGAATGCGCTTTTGTTACCCTGGAATGTGTCAGGTAGCAGTAAGTGTCGGGGCGTTAAGACAGAAACCTTCTTACTTTGGAGGCAACAGAGAAAGATTCCAGAATTTTGTCACAAGGTTTTATTCTACTCTATCTTGTCGCCTTACTCATTTGCAGTAAGTAGTTCCATAAAGAATAAGGACTTTTATTGAAATGGACGAACATATCTCTCTGGTGCCCAAACACTTTGGTACGTGAAATGACTGGGCGGGGGGGTGGTGGGGGTGGTGGAGAAGAATCAGTTTTGGCAAGCCCTGGTTTTGCATGCTCCAAACACTGAGTAGACACCTGCACAAATATTGTTTGCATACAAATACAACTGTGTACACACAAGTCTGGAAAACAAATCTTAAAATTGAACCACACTATAGAAGCCAAGCCCCAACTCTCCATCTTTTACAGTATGTCATTACTGAAATATGGGTATCTTAAAGTAATTGGATTAAAGGGAATAAATATTTTTGCTAAATGCTGACAGATTCACACCCTCTGACACTGGGACTTGACTAGCATTTTTAACTAGTTGACTGAATTTTATGCAGAGGTATTTTTAGCTGCACCTGTAGGTTGGTTTTGCTTTTGTAAAATGTCTACACACAGACTTACAATCTTTTAAACTTTCTCACTGTATCCACATGCCGATCAAAGCAGCACCATACATGTAAAGAATCATCTCATTGCAATCCCTGCCAACAAGCTATCTGAAACAGATGATTCTTCTTTATAATATCCACAAGATTCACAATGTCCTTTTCTCTTTCTAAAAACGGGGAACCTGCAGGTGGACAGTGCAGGACTTAAGCTGTTCCTAAGCAGAGGTCCCAAACATGTCAACCAGCGTTGAAAGCTCTTCCGAGCCTGGCATGTTACGTCAGAAACTGTCACTGAACCACAGCCTGCTTCCCACTGTTCACGCCCGGTGTAGCATTTATAATCCAAGCGTGAACTGAAATGGAGAAAAACTAAACTTGAACTAAACCCAGGAATTTATGGATACCAGGGCAATATTTTCTTAAGCTCAACTGGAATTAAGTCTTCCCAACCACCAGCTTATTTTTTTCTCAGTTTTACTTGAGTTACTTTACTTCTTATCACATACATGGGAATAATTTTACTATTTTTATTAGGAAACTAGAATTTAATCTGTTTCTCTGCCAATTCACTGGTACCTAAAAAAGCTGGCTAAAGCTGAATATCTTTCCCCAGCTCTCATATGGAAAATTATTCAACCTTTTTTGTTAGGAAACCTGTAGTGGATTTGAAATGAACCCTGTAATTACGATAACTAAATAACATGAAACAGTTTTAGATACAGAAGCTTGAAACTTCAGGCAGAGAAAGCAGTGCTGCTATGGAGAATAAAGGCTATCCTAAACTTTCTATTATAAATCCTCTACTTTCTGTGCCTTCCAAAAGCCAAACTTCAAGTACGTGGGGCTGATTATTTTTCTAGTAAGTGCCTAGCTCAGAGTTTTTTTTAAAAAAACGTACTTAAAGATGTAAGTAACAGTCATCGATCTCTTGATGAGAACCATAGTTAGGAAGATGAATGTTTTATCAGAAATATAAAAGAAAAATTTCATTAAGTTTACCTGTGTGCTGAAATGGCTTTGTGCTTCAGAGAAAGACAATGACATTGGCAGAGATTGTCTTAGCATGTTTTGCAACATTCATTCTGCATTGTCTAGATTGTGTGAGTGATTTCTGAATATAGTTTCTTCACTACAAGTTTTTGCATCCGGCTTAGATGCAGTGTGTTATTTTAAATATGAATCTGCGTGGATATACACCTGCAGTGGTAAGTGGAGACTTGCTAAGAGTACAAAAAAAAAAAAGATTGTCCAGAAGCAGAACAATGCTATACTGTGGCATACCCAGGGCCTACCTAATATCTAACTACAAATAAAAGGAAATGGTTTACTGGGGGAAGGCTGTGTATTTCTAGTGCAATATTGTCTTGCCCAGTAGACCAGATGGGAAACATTTCATCTCCCCACAAGAGAATTGACTTTCTACTCAGTGCTCATGCATATTGAGTGCAAAGCCTGGTTTGTCTTTGTCCTATATTATTCTTAGGATTCTAGTCTACTTTCCTTCATGTGGAACAAGGCACAGGCCACAATGAAAGAAAGGGCATGATAATAAAAAAAAGAAAGACAGCAACCTCTCTGCCTCTCCTCTGTGCTCCTGCAGAAAGGAGAAGTCCATGAAGTTGCTGCACTGCAGAACATAGATCTTCATCAGAGGAAACAGCTGAAGAAAAAAGTACTACACTAGTGACAGCGGTTCCACTCTTCGAGAAGCTGTCTATCTACCCTCTAAGTGAGGACTTTTGTCCACGGACAGACAAGTAGGTCACCCAGCAACCACTGTCTTAATCTGGAGAAAAGAGACAGCTGGTAAGGACAGTAAGTCTCTTATCTGCTCCTTGGGATGCCAGCAGGAGGAAGAGGCTACAGGAACAGCTGAGGGAAGAGAAGGTAGGGCAAATTCAGTGTTTCTCAAAATGAGAAAAGGGAAGAAGAGGCAGTATTTTAGTGTAAGCCCCCCCCATTTTTTTTGCTGCTGTAGACCCATTATCACTGCATGCTAATTTGCATTTAATTCTGCAGCCTCCTCCCCACTTTTACATACGCACTGACTATTAACAGCTAGACTTATCAAGAGCAGAAACTTTTCAAATTGTGACAGTGGAAGGTCCTTTATTGCAATGCATTTGCCTAAGTGCAAAGTGCCAAATTCAAAATAACAAGAATAACCCTGATATTGCAAAATGGGGAAGAAAAAGTGGGTCAAGCTTAAGCGTACTCACTGCTGATTTGCTGAATTGCTAAGCACCTGAATCTAGTGGGTAGCAGCAGCAATTGCAATTGCTCGTTGAGGTTCTTCTTGTCTTATTAAATCAAGTCAATACTTGCTCAATGATCAGAATCTCTCTTCAGCTTCAACCTTGTGTTGGAGCTCAGGGGAGGAGACTTGCATGCAGGCTTCACTGTTCTTCTTATAAGAACTAATAAACAGTATAAAAATGGAAGCATGAACGATCTGTCTTGCCTGGGGATATTATTGAAACCTGGTTACATGTAGATTCATTCTTATTCGGTGATGGCAACTCCCCATCTGAAGTCACTTGTAGCAGATGAGGAATTCCTTGGGTGTATCAGATACTTCATTTAGCTTTGGGCAGATACCAAGAAAAATTACAGGTTAGTTAGCTAGTTCAAAAGGGAAAAACCTGCATTGCAATTAGAAAGCCTGTTATAAGCAGGAGACTAATACCTGCTAAGCTGCATTCTGGGATGTTGGGAGCTGTTCCCAATGCCATCAGATGATATGCAGAAGGAACTGCAGTAAGTATGAGGCTTTGATTTTGAAATTATATACATAAGTATATATACACATATATTATTTTTTTTTATCTGAGGGAAGATTGTAATCACTATTTAATCAAAGATAATGTTTTCAAGGTGCAGAAGCAGCTCTGGTCTTCTTCAGGTTATATATCAAAGTTGGCTATACATCTATAACTTGTTTTGTCGTGAGCAAGGGTTTCAAATTGTAGATATAGTCTTAATTTGAACAGTATATCACATACTGCTCTCTAAGTACAAAAAGACATGGTTACTATCCTGAGAGAGTTAAGCACTTAACATGATAAATTGGTACTATGTTAGTTGTGAAAAGCATTTAAATACCATAACTAATTTTACACATGGACTGGAAACAGCTCTAATTGTTTGTTTTCTTAGATGCAAGGTATGTAAGAGACCCTTGTGACAGTTTTGTGCCCTGTTCGAATGTACTCAGCTCATACACTAAATAAATACTGTTTAGAAATATTTTACAAGTATGGAGGTCTTGAAGCCTATGTGGCAACACTGACTCCAGCAACCAAAACTCGGGAATTTACACAATCCCTGCAGTTAGTTTACAAACTAGTGGATGTGCAGCCCAACTGGAAGTTTTATCTTCCTCTGCTCAGATGAACTTTTTCCCATCGAAGTTTCCACCCCTATGCTGTGAATGGTAGGTGATGCTTTGGGAGTGTATGGGCATGTAAAGGAGGGGATTCTTGTAGTTATCTTATTCCTGAGAAAATACTACTAGGTTTCATTACAGAAGTCAATGATCCTACATACTAAGATTAAAAAAAACAACCAAACAAAAAAAAATGCCAAACATTCGAAGGTTTGATAATCATTCCTTTCTCCTAATGTAACTGAAGGAACCTGTATCTGAAAGACTAGTAAGAATGCTCTAAGTAATGATATGCTGCTGCATTATTAAATTATTACTATTCAGCTCTTTAAGAGGTGTTCAAATCCACCTAGAATACCCAAATGTATGGTTTTGTGTATGTGAGTGAATGCAAGGGAAATCGCTTCCCTACCACTTCTCTAGTCGAGCAATAAAAAAAAAAATCTTTCTCTGAGCGCATTCTAATACGCAGACCTCTGAGATCACATTAGGATAGTTAAAAGCATCCTGCTCTTATGTCGTTTTTTATATTGCTGCTACTTTCTACAGTACAGAAGGAAATAGTAGCCAAGGGATGTAGGAGTAACTGAACCAGATGCGACTTGAGCATCTGCTGTAGAAAGTGACTGCAATGTAAAGGAACCGTTTCCTCTGGCTACAAAAGTGAGGAATGATAATAGCTACCTTTTTACAGATAGGCAGCCCTCAATTTCAAAATCAAGTTTATAGTATCCTGTCTTGCTGATTAATGACACATCCATTTGCCAGAATGAAGTGTAAGAACTAGCTTAGTGTAGCACTGTGAAAAACAACCCAAAACCTGACTTAATTCCACCTAACCCACCCGCCTCAGTCGCCCTGCCAGCTTCCTGGATTTAATTGCTCTCTGCAATCTTGCGAGTGAATGCCTCCCACAAAGTGTTTTCCAGCACCTTTCTGAATCTGGTTTCTTTCACAGGCTTTGCATTTGGATTCCTTCACATATTGCCAAAAGCTCGCAGTCCTTTCCTCAAAGTCTCAAAACTCAAAATAAATGCTCTGCCTGCCTTTTTCTGGTTCTTTCTCTGACCCAGTTCTCCTTACTGACACAAAGCTGAAAGAAAGCCATGACAGCCTAATTTCCTTCAGCGTATGCAAGCAATTAATATTGTTTGAAGAGCTGATGAATCTGTGAATTTCGAACTCGCATAAGCATATGCTACTTCTAGTCGAAGCTGAGTTGCTAACAAGGCCTTGTGGAAAACTTATTTCACCAAAGAATTACTCAAATCCTGAGTGTGGGCTAATGAAGAAGACCTGTTGCATAAAACACAGCCAAGTTTTACACATTTCAGTCTTAATCAGAAACTCGTGCAATATTATTTATATAATTGTGCAGATTTAAATTTGGTTGTTATACCACTTCTCTTAAGTCTAAATAGATGCCATGGTACATAATAAGGACTCATATTCTGATCAGGATCACTGTAAATGAAAGAGATTACTGACTAAAGTATTCATTTATGGACAAAGGTACTAGAGATGAACCATGGAGTCAGTAGAACCATCATTCTTTGAAACAGAGCTTGGTGAAATTAATGCTTTGTGCTTGAAGTACCTGGGTGGCTTCACACTAATACTTCTTATCCAGCATTTGTCTCTTCTCCTATTTTCCCCACCCATGACACCTATATATTATTCACTATCAATTTATATGAAAAATGTCACTTATACTATTGCACCCTGTTCCTTTGATTATGACAAACTGCACCACGTCTCACCTTTCTGTATCCTCTATCTCCAAATGTGAGCCGAAGCATACTCAATAGAGACATTTTTGTCTTCAAAAGACATGGGTTTTTTATTCTCCTGGTTTCAATTACACACTAAATTCTGAGATTATAAAAAGATATATGATCTCATTGCTCAAGTGTCTCCAACCACCAGTGGATTAAAATTATTTTTCTTATTTACCAAGCAAAATGCAGTATTTCACAGATCTTTTCAACACAGTTGTGGAAATCTTAATGCAGTATCAGTAGCTTTTACATCCATGTTGTGCTGTTTTTAAAAAAGGCCAGATGGGAAACAAAAACATACTGGCCGTGTTCACAGAGCTTTGGTGGTCCTTCTTCTACACTGTAGTAACAAGAGAGAGAATATTCAAGTCAATCTTCCCACTAGGAGAAGGAAAAATTGAGAAACTGGGTATTTACAGTGACACTTGTCTTGTTTACGGTAACTCTTGTGCACATGGTGACTAGAGACTGAGGAGTATGTATTTCAGAAGTCTTAGTGCCAGTAACTGCCCAGAGGCTGAAATATCCAGTGAATTCTGTTAGCAGTAACCTCTTGAACAGTTCCTATATCATAAACCTCAAACCTCTTCAAAAGTTGCACTTGAGTTACCTCCAGAGGGTGCATCAACACTCCTGTGAAGGTTGTGTTAGAGGACTGGTAGGTGTATCTTTCTTTAATGTTGTTACGTGCCTAAAGGTCAGTAAAACTGACTGGAGTCACCTTAAGCATAAATCCTTATAGCAGCCCCAGGGAATATGTATGTATTAAAGTTGCTTTCTAGGTTGACATCCATAATAACTTATCTTCACTGTTATTTTCACTTGTTCTACCGATACTAAAACTGGCATGGATATATTGTGATCACATCTTCTCTTGCAACGTAGCATATATTCTAAGTACTTGAATGAAAAAAGACTTACGTAGCTGGTTTGAAGTAAGTACGAAGATAATTCGAAACATTCAGATTCTCTTGTGTTCATATAATTTAACTGCTTAGAGTCCCATAAATTATCACTTGATGGGCCTTAAGATTCTGTTTCAGTGGAATTTGTTGAGTACTATCAAAAGCAACTGCACAAGTTAAGAAAGAAATACAGCTTCCAATCTAACTGACAAATGCAATATTTCTTTCAAGAAAAAAAAAGACAATTGTCCACATAAATTATAATTGCTTTCTAACAGGAAGCAAAAGATGTTTAATCTGTTTCAGAAGAAGTAGAAATTAGTCATACACAGATCAAAATCTATTCATATGCAAAGATTACTCATCTATAAATTGCAGCTGCTTTCAGATGCAGTGTTAGATTACTTGCTATACCCTGAAAATAACTGCAAGCCAGTATAGATGCTTATGTATATTTCTTTCAATTACTTATGCAAAAATGCATTTGTTGGATGGCACTGATGAAGCTCATGATTTTCAAATATTTCCTTGTCCTCCACAGTGATTACTCAAAGCGTATCTGTTCAGAAAGAGAACTCATCAAGAATCTTTCAACAAAATGCTTTTTTTACTGGAAAATGAGATTCAAAGCCAAAAGCTTCACATGGAAATGAATTTATTTTGCTGAAGCTTTTGTCAGGAAAGGTTTCAGTGTTCCAAGACAAAGTTTCTGGTTTAGATGAGAGACATCCCTTCATTCCAAATTATCAAATAATGTAGGCCAACTCCTTGGAACAAAATAAGTTCCAGGATTTTGCTCCTATTCATGTGTATTTATACAAAGTAAACCAGTTCCATCAGGAGAGAATGAAAGACCTATTGAAAACCAGCCGCCAGAGCTGGGTTTGGGTATCCAATTTGGTTATGGCAGAACCTGGGGGTCTAGGATGTAGGTAGGAGACTTTACCCCTAATGTTTGTTCTGCTTTATTGAAAAGCTTCAAAAATGGTCTTGGCTTTACCCTCTAAAACTTCCTAGGGGGCTCTTCACAAAACAATTCCACCCTGTGATTAAGTAACCCCTAATCCAGAAAGAATTGTTTTGCAGTTTCCAAATACAGTTGCACTGTTGCAGGACTCAAGCTAGGAAATACGAGATGTGCAATCATTACGGCTTAAATAAGCTTGGATTCCTCCCTTCAGATGAAAGTAGTGAAAAAAGTAAAACCTGAAGAAAGCTAATATACATATATGTAGAACTTGCAGCTCGCTCTGTAAATAGGTTTATGCAGTTGAATTATTCAGTAAGCTTAAGTAGCAGAGAACTAACTTCCTTTAAAGCAGAAGCATCCTGCTTGAGCCTTTTGTATACAGCACCACAGCAATCCTCGTTCTCAAGGGTCTGCAACTAACTCTTTCTCCCCTAGCACCATCCCCTTTCAAACTAAGTAGAATCTAAAAGCCCTGCCTCCTCTCTCTCCAGTATGCTTTGTGATGGGAAAACGACCGAATCGTAACTCATTTTCATTTCCCCTCGTGGTCCAGTCTTGGAGACATCACTAAAAGGGAGAGATCAAACCTGACTTTTTCTTGGGGAGCGAGGGAAAGAAGAAGAACCAAACCAAACATGTATATTACGTTTCCTGAATTGTTTTCCTATAAATGACTGAGTTCTATGTCTCTGGCTCCATGCCTCCTCCTGTATTTCAGGGACTTAACCTTCGGCTAGCACTCTTTATACTACCTATGCATAGGCTCTCAGTGCTGAATGGCTGGAGAATATCTTCAACTATAAATTTGGTGCTGGTACTGCAGAATTAACCTCAGAAAGCACAGGCTGGATCCCAAAGTATCCCAAGGAAGAAAACTTCCACAACAGCAACAACAAAACCAAGAAAACCATATGAAGAGAGTGTGTGTGTATACTTATTTATTTGATTATGCCAAGAACTCTGAACTTGGGTCTGTAATGTTGCCAGTTCTCCTAAACATAGAGAATGCAGTTTGCCTTTGGGGTTCTGGAACTTTTGAAACTGCCTGATAATAAAGGCTTCCAGTAACACCTCACGCTCTGTTCTACCGTCCTATCTGCTTACATCAGTTAGTGATCCACTTGAGGACAACCTCCCTCATCAATACTTCAATACTTCTTGTAGCCAGCTTTCATTTAATCATGGGTTTGATGCCCTTATTTATGTTTCTGTTCCTTGTGGGTCGCAGTGTGCACCTGCTTTTACCACAGGCTTGAGATGGCTTCTAGACTGGAGTCCTCCAGCCAAATACAGGAAAGTCCAAGTGTTCTTCAGTCCCCCTCCACGCTGAGAGGGAGAGCAAAGCTCAACTGACCCACCGTTTGCAGGAACAGTAGGGAGAAGGGATGAGGGCTGGCCTGGACTTCTGCACACTTTCTGCTTTTCTTCCTATGAGTGCTGCAGTAATGATTCTGCTTCCTGTTTAACCTCAGCTGAAAAGAATCACGTTAGGTGCTGAAGGAGAGAAAGAAAGGTCCATCTGCCTTGTGAAGTGATGACCAAGATGCTTTACCCCAGGATTTGGGAGCAGCCGATAGCCAATTTCCACAGACAGGGCTGAAAATGATGTGAGAGCAGGAGCTGCTGCATTTCCAAGACTGGCTGAATTACAGGGCAGAATAATTTTACTCTTGGTGGCATCGTGAGAAGTAACAACACTGTACTGTCAAAATTCAAAGGACTCGGGGACTATAGTCTGTTCCTCAAGCCAGACCAAGATTATATCATGGGTGAGCAATAGTACTAACGATATGGGGAAGAATTTCCCTTTGCAGGGTTAAACACTGAGTTGTTGTTATATGACTAGATTTGGGAGATCAGAGCTTAATGCAAACAAAAACTTGTATGTGGCCAGAGAATTCAAGATAAGTTGTTGCCACATAACTTTTTATTTTAAACTACCCACTGGAAGTCTGCATACATTTTCAAAAAAGATTTGTAAGCAATACTACTTGCTGTTCTCCAGAACTGCTGGAATGTTTTATCTCAACAGTGTTTAATTGTCTTCCCCATTAAAGATTAGATGAGTCAAAGTAAGAGAAAACTGCGTGTCGCAGGACAGCTTGGAAACAAAGTGGTAATCAGCTTTATTCTTTAGGGAACTTGCTGGTTTGTGACAGCCTTTGCATTTCATACTTCTCAGACACTTAGAATTTTGGACCAAATAGCCTCTATAAAATAATGTCAGAGGGTCAACTGAGGACCTCTGCAACTACTGCAACATGAGCTGAGTGTTAATATTCTTCCTTCTTTTACAGGCCACAGGGAAAACAGGGTTGCTAGCCAGAAAAGTGTAATGTTCATAATATTATAATGTCACCTCAGTATGCTGAGAAGTGAGCAACTCTTCATTTTGATTCTGTTTATATTTTGGACAGCAAAAGCAGATTGTTTATACTGCAAGTGTGCTAGCAAAACTCTCCCTAGGTAGACAAATATCTATCTATCTATCTATCTATCTGAGATTTTACAGTTGTCTAGAACAAATGTACAAATGATATGAGTGGTAAGAATGCAAAAAAACCCCAAAACAACAACCAACTTAAATCAGAACCAGTTCTTCCCAGTGGAAAAGGTTATGCATGTATATGCTTTTGGAGACTGTGCCCTTCTATGATGAGTTTCTCTACTGGTTACTGAGAGTCTTTTTCCCCTCTTCGTTCCCTATGCCCCATAGCAAAGAAGGGAGGCAGATGCCTCAGATAAAGGAGCAGTATGTTATTTGCAGGTGGGACTTTCTCTTACATGTGTGAAGTTTACTGTGCATGGACACCTACATGTGCTTGGCCCAGGAACATCAGTGAGGCTTACCCCTGCCTGACTCCCACAGTACACTTTGCCTCTCATCCACCAGAAGTGGAATAACACTTATATAGCTGATTCATGGCTGAAGCGGGAATTTTATGCAGTTAATAGTTCTGTCTTCTATTCTAATATGTTCTTTACTCCTTCTTCCTGTTCAAAGAGTTAAATGGTTTTTTGTTGTCGTTTTCCAATGCCTCGCTCTTCATTAATACAATTTGTTGGTTTGGGCTGGGATTTTGTAGCTTTCCAGTGTTACAGGCATTAGAGATATTTTTTTCTTGTTGATACTCCAGTTATGTCCAATGCTAGCAGGAATTCCGGCTTATGAATAAGTATGTCCCTCATATAACCAATGTTGATGCCTCATAAACAGTTGAAAGAACAAGGGAAGCATGCCTGTTTCAATTTCAAGGACAGAAAATTGAGGCATCAGGAGGCCACAGACCCTTACTGAACAAAACGTTTTCCAAATATGTTCCAAATATTAGAAATGAGTCCTCATTACAGCAATACCCAGGAGTCTTGTGATGTTTAGCTTATCTGTGCTTCATCCTTCCTCATGGAGGTATGAAAGTGTAATGTAAGAACAAAGAGCAAGACTGCAAATTGGAAACTGAAACTGTCTCTCATGTCTCATAGAGACAACCTCTGAAATCTGCTTTGCAGCGTGACCTACCTTCCAGAGGCTCTGAACCTCTTGGTACTGCTTTGGGCATAGCTGGAGCGTGTTCTGGTAAACACGCAGTGGGTTAGCAGCCTGCAGAAGGGCAGTAGGTATGGATGCTGAGGTGGAGCCTGCTTAAAGCAGCTCTGGAGATGGCTCTTTCAGAGCCCTTTAGACATAGCCCAAGTACAGGAACACGGGCAAAACTCGCAGTGGAGCTGACGATTTCACCTTAGTTTTTCTAGTTCAGTGTCACCAAGTCCTGTGATTTCCTGGAATCACGTGAAACTGGTGAGGACTGGTATCAGTGATATTGTGAGGATATGAGAAGTTCCAGCTCCACTGTGGATTTCAGCCCTCCACAGGACAGAACTCTTCTGAAAAGCTGCTTTCCTTCTTTCTGTACCACTACAAGCCGCAGCAACAGTAAGGCTAGGGTGAGAAGCAGAACTAACCCCTGTTAGAGCGAAGAGTGACATGTGAGGGTGTGAAAGAGCTCTTGAATTCGAGGTCAAGTAAACTTGAGAACGGTGGTAATAATATGACATATGCTATTGCCTTATCTTTTGAGGATAGCTGAGGGAGTAGAAACAAAGAACCCTTCCCAAGGGACAGATATAATCCTTCAACGGGATATTTTTTTTTCTTTTGGTGTAATCTCACAGTTTTTATTCAATGATTTTGAAGCTACCCAGGTGCGGGTAACAATGGATATTCCCTGTTATTGCCTTGCTACTTCACAATTTTTCCCAACTGATGCATTTTTACTAACAAAGTAGTTTTGGCATTCTTGAAAATCTCTCTCTTGTCTTTAACTTAGTCTCGGAGCCAGTAAAGCATTTAACATCTGCTTAAGCATATTTCAATTACTCACCTAAGTGACTTGACCAAGTCGTTTCTGGTAGAGCCACAATTTGAGCCTTTCACTTCTTTAAATCCAATGCCTTTGTAGTTGTTGCTCATTATAATCTACAACTTGCTATAATATTGTATATATTTTTATTGTGCATTTTATCTTAAAACCACATTATTTCCTTACTAACACCTAGCTCTATGAAGAGAATTAAATGGCATAAAGCATCACACTTGAATATTCAAGTACTCTAGAAGAAAAGAAAACCAGAACTAATGGAGCTGGATAATAAGAGTAACTTCAAGAACCAGGTGCTGTGACAAGCTCCAAAGCCACACAAGTCTGTTGCTGAACTCATCAATGGTGTTATGATGTGGTAGAAAGAGAAGATAACACAGAATCTGTTTATGGGCTACTTTAAATTCAAGACCAGGTCTAAAAGATGGACCTGGCAAGTCATGTGCAGCTCATAATAGAGCCACTTCTTTGTTTTGTTTTTTCTTAAAGGAGATTCTAAAATTTTTTTTCTTCTCTGGCCATATTCCATGCTCCTCTCATGTGGTTTGAAATATCCAGCCGCTTGGCCAATGATCTCATCCATCAGGGCATATGGAATGACGCTCTTTGCTTGCGTTAGTGTATTAGCACACTGCACACAGCTATTAATTTTCTCTAATCATTCACAGCTCAGCACTGTAGTGTGTGTTTTCCAATATACTCTCATGGAAATCTTGAAAGTTGTTTTATTTTCTCTTTCTGGCTTCCTTAGAAATGTTTTAGGATTACATTTTTAATAAGATCTCTTCAAAATACTTCAGACTTAGGAAAACCTTTTCCTGGAGCATATTACTACAGGAGTGGGAGGGCAGGCTGCAAAACCGAAATGCAATCCACTGCCCTCTGCTGCATCTCAGATTTCCTGGGTACCTCTATAAGCATATATGGCAGAAAAGCAACAGACCAAAAATCCTTCATATTTGAGAAGTTATGAACCTACTTCATGAGGACAGAATTTCATAATGGGGTTGCTTAACACTCCCATACCTAGTTCTGTCCTTGAACAGAAGACATTAGGTGGCTATATGACGATGCATTTAATGCAGAGTAACTTTTCCAGAAATGAAGCTCTTATCCATTACTTCTGTGCAGTGCTTTGCACTGTTATACCAAAGTTAGTATAAGATTTTTCTACCATGGGATACTGATGTAAGCGTCAAATGCATCCAGATGAATGCTGCCCTTGACCCGATTCAGTGCACTAGGGCTAACCTTTTTGTTGGTTTGTGTTTTTCCTAGAGTTTCACTGAATATAAGCTTTTCAGTTTAAAAAAAGCAAGGATTTACTCCATGTTCACATTACATCACTTCATGTGACTACTTCTGTGGCTATTTTTGTAGCCTGTGGTCATATCGCTTAGTTCCTAGAATCAGGATGATAAATTTTAACACTGAACATTTATTTAGTTAGTAAGCTTCTGTATTTTTTTGACTGCAGAGTTCCTCATTTTACTTCTCTTTTGAGCCTGGCTTTTCTGTAAACTGTCTGTTTACTATGCTGGGTGGAGTCTGCTATACTTTCCAAAATACCTGCATGGGAAAATATTATTTCTTTTTCTTCTCTCCACCCCTTTTTTTTGGTGTTTTTGTTGGGGATTTTTTTTTTGTGGGCAGTCTGGGATGCTAATCCTGTGTGCTTTAAACTTGCTTTCTAAAAACATGCTGCACACTTTAATGCTGTTTTGTGGTGCCAAGAAAAGTGCTATGTATAAACAAAAACTCTGAGACCACCATCTTTTTATATACTCTATGTATCTTTATTCCAGAAGTTAACACCCTAGATGTTTCTTTAGGTAGACCTGTCAAAGATTTTCAGGTTATTTGCAAAATTTTTGTCAATACAGAACAGCTTTTTAACCCTTCAAATTAAACCTGGTGATATTTCTGCTTCACTGTAAATACTTTTTCTAAGTATTTTTATGTCACATTGCTATTTTTTTTTTCCTTCCAGTTTCTGTGTGTCAGAGAAATGACTGTTTATCCTACTTAATTAAACAAAGGTCAAGCAAGGGAAAACATGCACTCTCCAGAGTTTTGTGAGGATTTTGTGAAGGAACAAGAGCATCACTAAATCTGAGCCATAATTTTTCTAAAAAGCCTAGGCAGTCCTGGATAAGCAGAGCAAGATTCTGACAACTATGGAGCATTCAAAGAAAAGATCTGGAACTAAATCTTGTGCCCTGAATCCTTTTCAAATGAGATGTGCATGATTTAAACTATAAGTAATGTGTATCAATAGATTACTTATTCTTCTTGGTCAAACTGGGATTAGTCAGAACCCTATACTTTAGGCACATTTTGGACACAGAAAATCTGCCCATTTGGTACTTCAGTAATTGGACTAAGAGGAAAGTAATCGACTGGCCATTGAGGACGGAAAGCGAGCAAAATCAGATCAGCACAGACCAGAAATAGGAAAGGGATGAAAATGTCTTGAAATTACTTAACTGAGATGCTGTCACTTAAAACTGACAAACTCTGATACTATTTTTGTAATACTGGCTGCATTTTGTAAAAATAGAAATTAACTTCAAAACAACTGTATGTACCCCTTTGGTGAGGATTTGCTGTGTAATTCTGTCATACTTCATGTACTTGCTACATACAGTAAAACATTAGGATCTGTATTTTAATATTTCAGAGATGCATATAAGTTGAAATCTGTTAATTCAGTTTACAGATGTCATCTCTAAATGTGGTAGTCACATTGTGAGAAGTCCCATTACACAAATGGAAGGCACTGGCTTTGTTAAATTAGTTCTGGAACTGTCCAGTTGTACTCCGTCAATAGGGCATGTGTTCTGCTTTCACTGTGGTCTGTACCGAGATAATACAAAACCAAAATCTGACCTGTAAGAATACTTCAATATTGTTCAACTCTAGCATATCTCATGTAGCCATAAGTGTTTGGCAATATAGTGAAACTGCAGGACAATTGTTGCCAAGAAATGAAGATGATTTTTGTTATACAATAAGAATTATTGGGGGAAGTTGTATAGTTGGATACAGAAACAACTGGTTGCCACTGCCTCTCTATTTTGTTCCCAATCTCCCTTGTTAATTCACTGTTTGCCCTTACACAAAACAATCTCTCTCTTTTAATTTTGAAGTAACAGCTAAAAGCATAAAATACTTGCAGGTGGTTTAGAGTTTAAAGATGCCATTCTAGAGACTCTACATAATCTACTGATGTTAATTAAAAAAAAAAGAAAAGAGAGCTGAAAGGATCATTCCCTCCAAACCTAAGAAGGATAAACTGCAGTTCTTGTTTCTAAATGAGTATTTAAAAGCATTTGGCTCTGGTATTTTAAATACAAAATCCTAGTAAGGCGAACACAAAACCCAAAAGGCAAATTACAGAAAGCATAAAACTATAGAGGACTTTTGAATGCACAGATATACATTGATTGCTATGACATGGGAGGTCACAGTAGGGGAAAAGCGCTTTTTTGTTTGTTCCAGTACTATCACTGGATTCATTGTGGACTGTGAAGTGCTGTGAGAACCTAAGGTAGGAAATGCCTACAAATACATACCAGAGTACCTACCTCCTGAGTTTGCTTAATTCTTATTCAAATCTATCTTTTTAGTCCCTACAAGATTACTATATCCAGCATGTGAGAGGTACTTGTCTCATAAAAATAACGTTATTTTTCTCTGTCATCTTTTTTTTTTTTTTTCCCCAGCTGAAGAGTCCTAATCTAGTTAGTTGCTTATCATGTAGAAGCTGGTTTATAGCTCTCAAAAATCTCTGTGCCCTTTTCGGTTCCTCATTTAATTTTATTAAACATATATTCTGGCACAGGAACAGATCTGCATGCTGTATTCAGAATGTGGGTACATCCTTGATTTATACAATGCAATAAGCACTCTCTTCTCTTTTGTTCTCAGCTCTCATCCTGAATTCCTAACATTGTTTCTCGTCTTAACCATTGCTGAGCACTGAGCTGGCGTTTTTAGGGAGCTATTCACAGTAAATCCCACATCTCTCTATCTGGTTGACAAGAGCTAAACCAGAACCCCTTACTGTTTACATATGACGTAGGCTGTCTTCTCCTAGACTGTTGCTTTGCATTCTCTTGCATAAGATTTAATCTACTATTTCATAGTCTAATATTGTGCTTTTTCAATGTATAGTCTCTAGTCTCAACTATCTTGAACAACTGTGTTTATCAGCAAACTTTCTTGCCTTCTTACTCCTATTGTTCTTTTTTTATAATATTTTGAAGAAGTCAAAGAAGTTTTTTCAAACCAGACAATACTTCTTACACTACAAGTAAATTAATTATAACATATGTGGAATTTATGAACAATACACAAACCAATTTAGCAACTTCAGCTCTGATTGTATATAATAATATTGCAGCTTATGTCAGTGTGATAAACAAATGAGTGAGAAGGTTATAGCCTTTGAGATATACTTTGCATATGCAAAAAGATACTCTTTCTGGGATTACAGAGTTTCGAACTACTCAGGATGCAGTTTCACAAAACAAGTAATTGGATCTGTAGGCTTCTGCCAAATGGGGAGATTCCAGTCTCCGCACACCTCATCCACTCGCTGAGCCTTCCTGCATAGATCGAGAAGTGCTGGGACTGTGAGATTAGTCATGAAAACATAAAAATCTGATTCACCACGCAGTGCTGTGACTGCTAGATCCCGTGTGAGAGAAGGGGCAGAAACGTGCAGCTGAGGCTGGAAGGGGGAAAAGGGACTGTCCTTTTGGCAGCAGTGTATAATTCGACTGTGTTACATGTATTGTTAAATTGCACCTAAGCCCTAAAGCATAGCAGTGCTCCTACTCTTTCTTTATAGAGGAGAAACATGAGGTGCAGAGAACTTAACCAAATCCACACTTTTTCCTCCATCTGACAGTCAGGAATGTAGCCCAAATGGTCTGATGCAGTGTGAAGCTCTAACCCCAGACAAAAAAAATCACGAAAAGCTTGGCTGCATTGTCAGACCTGTGACTGGCTTTGAGCACGCCATTTGTGATTGTTATACAGGTTAGTATTCATGCTATTTATGCTGAAAGTGAAAGCTTGTGTTAGAAAATTAAGCCAAAGAATGAAAAGTTCTCCAATGAACTACAAAGACTGATTCAGTTAAATCTGTCTGGTAGTGTCTAATTTTAGTAAGAATAACTTGTAAAACTTCTGTTAGCCTAATTCTATAACGTCTATGAATTGCAAAGTCCTCTGCAACCTCTTAATTATAAATAGATAAATGCACTTGGCATTCTCAGTGGGAAAGCCTACTGGGTGGCATACATCTAATGCAGCACAGATGATGCAACAAGTTTGGAACTGATGGCAGCAGTGAAGTGGGGGAAGAGGGAAAGGTATGAAGGCAGATAGTGATTAAGGCTGCCTGATAACAGTGGCCTTTTTGCTGTTTGTTTACTTTTGTAATATCAATGGGAAATCAGAATAACAAGTTCAGGTTAAGCTTAAAAATAAAGCAGTTCAGACTGTTTGAAGGTAGATGCTAATGTAACTGAAAGCAGCCGTATAGCATATCAACAGCTGCTTCAGTATGACATACTGACATTCATAATGACATTCATTTATTCTGAAATGATAATGAAGATCAAGGGTGTTATGCCTTGTAGTAGATAGTTGTGGTAAGAATAGCATCTATATGGCTTATTGCTTTGAAACTTTTCTACTGCATTGTTATTGTGAAAGAATAATTCTATATTCTCTCCTTCTATGAAAAATGTTTCCTTGAAACTGTTATTCTTTCTTTTCCTTGAATGAGGAATGCACTATTCAATGTGAAAACTACCTATTCCATAAAAAATAGTTATTTTTCATAACCTACATAAATGATTATTTAAAATACTCTCAACTATGGCTACCTAGCATTTTATATCCTTGTCAAGTCTTTTTTTATAAAACACTATTTTCAGTATGTTCTTATTTTTTTGGAAAGACCGCTTAGGTTGCTGGCTCAGCAGAATAATTGAATTTACTCAGGATTATCAAATTCTACAGTACTAACTGCTTCCAAGTAGCACTTTCTTACCAGGAACTTGAACTGCAAAGCAAAGGTAATTAGAACATATTGGCTTTTTGCCAAATGCCAAGGTAGGCTTCCTTGGCAAACATCAACTCAAATGTTTCATATAAGTTGTTCTACAGCAGTTCCACTCTCCTCTAGGAAAAGCTATTTTATAGAAACGGAGTCCTAGCAATCCTTACTTCTTTGCTATTTTATTATCTATGGTTCCATATCACTATGCAGCGGTAGCATATTTGTTGTAAATTCTTTCCATTGCTCACGAAGCCACACAAGCATCTTTAAGAATTCTCTGAGGAAAGCTTCACTTCCTAGAAAAACAACCAACAAAAAGCTACCAGGAAAAGTAACCAGAAGATTTTTAATCACTTGACTCTATTTCCTACCCCTAAGAGCAACTAGTATTTTCCACATGTTTAAGTGAAATACTCAAGTGAATTACATGGCCTGTATTAAACTAAATAAGTCTGTGATCTGTTATTTTAGATTAACTATATTGTGTCAAATATGAGAACAGATCCTATTTCTTATCCATACTCAAAGACTTCCTAGGATTGCTACAGAAATGAAAATTCTTCTCAAATAGGCCTGTTGTATCTTCTGGTCACTTAGCTGTGAGATTTCATTGTGTTTTTCAAATGTATGAACTAGCTGCCATCTCTCACTCCTCCTGATAAATAAGTTTCTTAAATCCCATGTTTTAAATATAAAATAATAGCTAACACGTGCACAATAACTCAATGCCTTTAACTTGGTGTTTACTGTAGTAACACTCACTACTCTCCTCCAGAGACCAGAAAAATTGGGATATATTGAAACATCAGATTTCACCACTGCAAGGTCAAATTGTTACAGTTATGGTAGTGCGTGATGCTAAAGCTTTGCATTGATAATGTTTAAATACTCTAGACTGCTCTAAGGTGTGTTCAAATGAAAATATAATTGCACTAAGGCTTGGCACATATGGTTACATATTTGTGCATTTAAAAGTAATGGACCACCTTGGAGAGAATCCGGAAGCAAAGCAGAATGCCAGATGCATCTGGAGGAGATGAGTTTTCTTTCTTATAGTCAATTTACTAATAGAGAGTTTACTAAATTTAGTAAGTTCTGTCCTCTGTGTCCTCTGATACTGGTAGGTAATGTGTTTGGGTTTGGTTGTTTGGTTTGGTGTTTTGTTTTTTTTTTAATCCTTATGTGTTCTAAGGTTGTGTTTGGTTTGGTTTGGTTTTGTTGTGTGGTTTGGGTTTTTTTTTTTATCCCCTATCTCAAAATTCTATGCTAAATCTTGCCTTCCTACATCTCTCTGAGCTACATGAAGATGGGTAGGAAAGCACAACTGTAGATGTTAAAGGGTGAAGCGTAGTAATTATGCATAAAGTTATAAAACTAAACAAACTCAGTAATATGCTTTAGTATGATAGGTCTAAAAATCTGAGGTTAGACCTTTGTATCAATGGAAATATTCTGAACTCTCCCAGATATAAATAAACCAGGTATGAAATATATATATTATTATAAATTAACAAGGTAACCTATATTTCAAATATTCTAGAAACTTCCTTATAAAAATATGCAATATTTAAGAATAAGCGTAGTTGACTGTATGTTATCAAATGCTAAAGAAGCCTAGGAATAAAAAAGCCAGATCATTTTGCTTGTATTCTTGTCAGCTAAGAGCATGACTCTACTTGAAAACTTGATAAATCAAAATCCATTACTTGGGGAAATAACTTTATTGCTTTGTACTGAATGTTTCACCCAAATATTTAGTTAAAATAACTAATCTTGAAGTCTGTGATTCTGAAAGCTACAAAAAGTCAGATAATGTACCCAGAATGCCGGGTGAAAGCTTTTGAAGACTGCATGCACCAACACAAGGTATCTTTGGCCATACTGTTTCTTAGTCACTGTATGGCCCTCACAACAGGAGGAAAAAATCCACTCTGGTTTATTTTCAAAAGACAGTCTTAAAAGAGGTATATCTGTTAAGTATGTCCTGGGGAGATGTCTCAGCAATTGATCCTCTTCAGATAGCAATAATGCTTTTGAGTTCCACCCCACTTGCCTCGGGAAAGATTTAACTTTACTTCAATTACAGAACCATCATAAAGCACCACTGACCCTATAATACTGCAAGTAATATTCCGTTTAGAATTAAGGTAATAGCATGGCTCGTATATAAAAGAATTAAAATGGTGGTATGTTGAAGTCATCAACCCACAAGTTGAAATTGCAAGTAAATATATCTTATATACTGGCAACAAGAATTTGCTATTCCTTTCCCTCTGTCAAATCTATGTGTATCAGGGAAAAAAAATACCCTTTTTTTTTTTTTATTTCTTGTCTGAAAGTTAGTGTGTGAACATAGAATCAGGATACTCCAACTCACAAAAATGTCAGCAACACTTACTTTATGAAGAACAGGACTTGAGTCCCCCCAAAAGACTTTGCCTTTTTTTTTTTTTTTTATTTGGCCTTACTGCCAATTAACCTGTTGTCTCAGCAATGTTTTAGCAGCTACTTAAGTTGTTATGTCACTGTTCTGTTTAGATGAAATGCAGAAGAAAGGCTTACATAATTTGTTGCTAATAGCAAGCTTCTGTCTCCACCAGAAATAAGTTTGAACTTAAGGAATGTTTGAATAAATTAATCTGAATACATCTGAGTATTAGATATACATCTAGAAAGTATTAAAAATACTCAGGTACAACCAGACATGTTGATACTCATTTCTCTGCAATTGCTGAAAGATTTAACAAATCTACTAACACAGCATACTAGAGTTTTGCAGTGAGGCATAGCAATAGACTTGTATGTTTGCATTCCTTTGACCTGATGTCTTTGCTAATTACTGTTCAAGTAACCTAGTTGTTTTGCTCATAGCATTGTTTTGGGTTTTTATTCTCTTGCAAAAAGAAATTTTTTGAAAAAAGTTCTTACAAAAATCAGACTAAAATGAAGAGCATCTTGTATTAGAAGCTTTAAACATAATTAAATTGCCTTTTCCACTGGAGGAAAAGAATATCCTGATGCGTATAATCAATTCAATTACCACTGTGCAGTCTGAGAAACGAATTTGTAACAATAAAAAAACCTTAACATATTAAAAACATCTGACAAAAACATCCCCCACGTTTATAATCAGAGACTAAATTAGCCATATACATATGCAATTTTTTTAAATGGCATACCTACACTGGTGTACCATCCTACAGAGCTTCACATGGTGAAATCTACTGATGCGTTTTGCTGCTGACAAGAATAATGCTGATACCTGTAATAGAGACATGGTCCATTAGTACATACTGAAATTTTCACCAATGCACCTTAGTCTAGCTCTGAAATACTACGTACCAACATATTTTATACAGATCTGTTATGAACTTGTACGGCTACCAAGCTTAATCAGCTTAATAATAAAAATCTTTCACTGCTGTCATATTTTCATCAGCGTACTGTTTCTGAAGTTATGTGCTTACCACATAATTTTTAATTGTCATACCCTTCTAAGCACAATTTGCTATATACGACACTGAGGTACAAAGTATCAAAGGCTATCTAAAGCATGGGTATACTGCCAAACGTAATGAATGCCTTTGATCACCCATCTTTGTTTATCTGAATGTTTGAGATGAACTTGAAAGACAATGAATAAATAGGCTTGTGCTGAAAGCCAAATACTTTTTTTTGTTGTTGTTACTTTGCATAGCTTTTTATAACAGAATCCAGTAAATGAGAGCTCCATTTCTCTTAGTACATGAATGTATGCACATGGATAAAACGGACTTTTAATTTGTCTTCTTGCCAGATACATTGAACCTTTGAATGATGCCAGGTATTTATAACCTTATACCTATATTCTAATTAGTCCGGCTTTATCTGGGAATAGCAGTGCTGGAGAGCAGCTTGGATAGATACGCTGGCTAGACTGCTTTTGATTCCTTTGTCTCTTAGAATCTACCTTTGATAAAAGCAGAGTGTGATGTCAAAAAGAACGTGTTTCTGCACACAATACAAACATATGACAACAAGAATATGTGATTCTTTTTTATGAAGAATTCCAATAAGTTTTATGAAAAGATAAAGGGAAGTCTATTTTTTCTTTTGTTGCCTATCATCCCTCCATGTTTTGAAGATACATACACAGACTCAGGTATAGTCAGATACATATGTGTATGTACACACGTCTTCCTATTTTACCTTATTGCTACTGATTCAATACTCATGATTCTTCATAGAAAACTGAAATTTTGCTGTCTATTACAATTAATAACTTCTAGAGAAACTAAGTATTGAATGCAGTTCAGTTACCACAAACTAGAAACTGTCCATGCACAGGAAAAATAACACACAGCTTGAGGTTGTGCCAAATCAGATGATCAGTCTCTTCATGCAGTTCTCTATCAGGTGTAATTAAAAAAATCGTCTGCAGCTGAGCAATTATGTATTCAGGCTAGGTTCTAAAAATGTTTGTCAGGAAAAAGCTATTTATGCTTTGTTATTTTTAAACTGCAGTACCTAGCTCTGAATAGATTTTATTGTGGTTAGACTTTTTCAGAAAGTCAAAATAAACCAAATAAACCAGTTTGGTTAGGTTTCAAAAATAGAATACATGTATAAATCAAAGTGCTGTATTTATTGTCTATGAGGGAGGAATGACTGTTCAAATAGCAACAAATTAAAGCCTAGACTTTTTTTTTTCTCCCCTGTTGGAGCTCCAATAACGCTTATTCAGATTGAGTATTTATTCACTGGGCAGGTGGCACCCATCAGTTCAGCACCTCCACATTAGATTTTATAAAACATTATTCTACAATGATTTTCATGCTTTGATATTCTCAGTATACAGTGGTATACCAATTGACTTAGTACTATGCTCCTCTTTGAAGCTTCCTAAGTTCCGTCTGCAATGAAAGAAATGTTACCCAGATTCTTGATCTTTCTATTGGGAATCTAACTGCTATCCCTCCAACGCATTTCCAACTACAGGGGAAAAAAACACAGCTACAGTTACCTAATCAAATACAAGTATACCTGTCAGACACAGTTTAACAGGCACCACTTTGAAACCACGTGGCTTTAGGGATTTTTTTTTTTTTTTTAAGTCTGCTTGTACTGCATTTGCAAACAAACAGGTAGCCGAGGTCCGTAACAGCAAATGAGTCAATGGACGTGGGCTGAGTCATGCAGCGGGCTCAACTGTCTGTAAGCAGGACCTGCACTTTATGTCTCAGGTTTAAAAGTTATGACCAGCATTCTTATGTGTCACCATTTCTTTTCACACTAGAAGAAAGTGAAATCTTGGCAATAAGTACTGCAAATGAGTACCTAAAATTCAGGAAAGCAACTTAACTCCTCCTGTCTGGAGAAGAGTCTGAAAGAACTGGATGGGGTAGTGCAGTGCCTCTGAATTTTCCTAGAAGCAAATTGCATCGCACTGAAATTGGAGAAGCAGAAATTCTCTGCTGCACTGCATATAACGAGCCCAGAGACACTGGATATCTATAATACCATAAATTATAGTAGGAGCATATGGAGGACTGAAAACTGGTAGAGGGTTTTTTTGAAAATTTTAAGAATGTTTCATGTAAGATTATCAGTGAAGAAAGGCTAATACAACTTGGGTTTTTTTCAGTAAGAGATTATTGCTTACTGCTTATAGAAGTGGTCTCTCAGAATAACTTATTTATTATTGTAAGGCTTAATGAAAATGTTTCAAGTCACTCTAAAGTATTCCCACACAAACTTGTATTAAATATCTATTGTAATGGATGTTTTCATCAAATATTTTTTATTGTTAAGTTTATGTAAAGACAACCCAAGAACCATGTAAGTATGAATACCTAATAGATGTATTACAGTATTAGAGACGGAACTGATTCTGGGAGAATATGCAAATCTGTAGAGGATTATAGTCCTTTACATTACAAGGAATTGCATACGGTTTTTAGATAAACATGTTTCTTAAATGAAAGTGTTAAAGCAGTAAAAAAGAAGAAAGGAAAAAATAAAGAGAATAACTTAAAATTATATACAGAATGAAGTGGTCAACAGATAAAGCAAAACTTGTTTGCAGTACTGTGGAGGCAACCATGGCACAATTTATTTACCTCAGGCAGTGTGTCTCATGGGGTGTGCACGCCTGTGTGTATGTGTGTGTAAAACATAACAAAAGAAACTTTGCATGACAGCTCTTGGTAACTGTCTTTAAAGCACTTTACTTGCAGGGTCAAGCCAATTTAATAAATTAAAATGAATTTTAAAATAAATGCTGAAGCATGAAATAACAGCATATATGAGGTTTGTATGAGACAGTCTATTCCGTATCAAAAAGTACGTGACGACTTTACACTGAGACAAAGATTTACTGAAGAAAATCCTTGGGGGTTAGAACCTCCAGATACACAAGCCAACGCAACCCCATCTCATAGCCTGACAGCCTTCCCCTCAGTTCTCTGAGCGCAGGACTCGGTTAGATGGATCTGGTTCCAGAATCCAGCCTTTCCAGGGAAGTAATGAAGATACTACGTGCTTAATCTAAGACTGATTATAAAGACTGACGCTTTTGGAAGGAGGTGTGTTTTGAGTTGTGCCTATGAGTCAGGTGTTATTTTCACAAGGAAAAGAAAAACTCCCAAAATTTAGGTTTCATGATTTGGCTGAAGAGATGCGGAACAGAGTGGAGAAAGGTAGGCACTGTAGCCAGCTCAATATCCACCACATTTAGTTGGATATGGATAAAATAAAAAGAGTCTGTTCAGGATAAAACAACAAAAATAACTAATGTGAACAGACTGTGCTATGGTTTCCATTCCAGCAAAACAAGTTTACTGCTTTAACAGCTTCATATATGATGTCCTATTGTTCTAAAGGAATGTATGCAATTCAAATTCTACAATGCATGGAAAAATCCAAACAAACTATAAATTATGTTCCCACCCCTCTTCTTTGATAACTTCAGTGACATGGGGAAATAATAAAGTCTTTCAGCTGAAATATGAAATATAAATAGTTTATGCACCGTCATACAAATAAGATACTCCTTATTTGGAGTACTTTTCTTTTAGGTTGCTATTACTTGATTTGCTCAAGGCCACACTTTATGGCCTCTGTACATTTGACTTCCTTTGTATCTGACTTGATTTAAATTTTTCCTAAGCAATGTTCTTTCATTAAAAAAAAAAAAGTCTTGGGGGGAATAAGAGAATAATTTATAGCATATATAAAAATAACATGCAGAAGCACCATGCTTTGAATGTAGCTCAGGTTGAATAACTCTTGATAAAATGGCAAAGTTTGTCTGTAGTAATCCTTGGCTTGAGGAGTAAGGGAATAATATTAGATACCAAAAATTTCATAATAAAGTGTGTATATACATTTCTTTTTTTCCAAACAGCATTACACTCCTAATTCTTGCTGCTCATTCTTCTGAGGCTTATAGGTATTTAATGTACTAAAGATACAATTAAGGTTATGTGGTGCCACTTAAAACATTTTATACTTTTTGAGACTCCCCAAGTAATCACAGCTAAGTAGACTGGGAACACATGAATACTGCACATAGTAAACTGAACTACAGCAAGTAAAGAACAGGTTTAACTTTTGCATACTACTTTTCAGCAATCAATGTTAAAACTCTTCTCAAAGATGGTCACTCGGTATCATTCATCCCATTTTTAACTATGAGGAAACTGAATTCTGTGAAGCAGAGAGAACTTTGCCTGGGTGACATACCCACTGGATGAAAGGGAGTTCCCAAGTCTGTAACCACTAGACAGATTTGCCTAATATCTCGAGATAATAGTTACTGTCACAAACTCGGCCCGCTGTAAACCCTAGTGGCACCGGTTCTCATTCTCCTTCTAATCACTCCTCGGGCTGCTTTTTATAGAGGTAGAAAACACTTCAGATGGTCAAAATGTAAGACTTGATTATATGCCAGGACAAACGCAAGTCTAATACTGGGACATTCACCTGTTAAAGCCAACCACTAAACATAAACATAAACCAGATCAACCTCGGGAATAATGCAAATAACTTTCAGTTTATTTTGGAAAGTTTGTTCAATTTTTTTTCCCCTTCAACTTTAGAGCTGCAATGTTTGAGTTTCTTTGCTTCATTTCCTTGTTTGCTTTTCTTTTTCTTTCTTGTAATAATTGTATTTCTTTGCATGTGCTACATTGTTTAACTATCTGAAATTTGGCTTCCTTTCCTCTATATCTGTGTTCATTTGTTCCATGACTACAATCCTTGACCCTCCTACTCTTTTAAAAGAAGTTTAAAAGGTTACGAATGGTCTTCTGTCAAAACCACCTCTTCTGGAGGTGGTTATCCCTCTTTTCTTTCCCTTTTTCTCTTTAAGCTTCTCATAGCATGTTCTTATTCATATTTTACATTACAATATTTTAAGCCCCTTTTGCATATTTTGCCAAAATCTGTTCTACTGTTTACCATGCTACATGGATATGCTTAGTCTTAGGCGACCTGAATATCTGTTGTACACACTGCTTTGCGTTTGTTTCTCCTGAGCCAAGTCTCACAGTCAGATACATGGATATGATTCCTGTTAAAGTCACATAAACCGTGTATGTGCATCAGAAGACTCCTTCAGTTTAAATGTGACACTTAAAACTACGCTGTAAGAATCAGAAAAGAATGATTCACATTCATAATTTTTGTCCTTGGTAGAGACTGTCTTGGTCTGGATTTGTTTTTCTGGGTTTTTTTTTGGTAGGTCTGAGCCCACGGCAATGGGGAAGAGAAAAAGAGAATAAGTGCTTTTCCTAACAGACGGTTTGAAATCTCTGTGTGGTTTGTCTTGTAAGAATGCTACAGAAGTTTAGTTAAATCTTTCTTTTAGCAATAGCCTCTAAATTGAAGGCATTATTACACTGGAATAAGTGGATAACTTCTAGAACATATAGGAATAAAGTATTGACTCTCACAGTGTTCTAGAGACACGAAATTTCTGTTTCAGCCTTCTAGAACTGCTGGTTGCCATCCCCATTTCAATCTCCTATTACTTGGCAACCACACCTCTTCCTGGAGGGCACCAGTAGCTAAAGACTTCGTATGTTTTTTTCTTATTCGGTGCTTAGGAGAGGCAAGCCCAACAGTGCTGCTTTTTTTTTCCTTGCCCTCACTATGCCTCTATGAGGTTAATGCGACTTTAGCTGAACTCAAGCCTTGGTTTATATCAGAATAAACCTTCTTCTGTAGAGAAATCCCAAATAAGGCTGAGCGAATTTTGCTGGAGGCTCTTTTTAGAGAAGTGCTTATTTAATTAACAATTAATGTAACTTATATGACTGTGAATGCAAACGTCTATGCTCTTTAAAAACAGTTCTAGGAGAAATGTTTTACTTTGCAATGGCTATCCTCAGAAGTTTGTTTTGGAATGCTAAATTAACTCTTTACCATTTAAGGTGCAGTGCTGTACATTTTCAAAGCCTGACCTAAAATAGGTTAGTTTGTGGTGCACTGGCAGTACCTCTGCACAGACAGCAGAGTCCTTCAGTATCTTTACTCTTCTTACATGGAGGCTGTGCCGAGTTATACACGGGGGATCGCTGCCTGACAGCTGTTCCTTGTCTCCTCCAGGAAAAGAGGTTGCACGCTATTTTTTTTTTTTTCCCCCTTTCTCCCCAGATACCTTTCCCAGCAGCTCACACCCCACCCCTCTCAGCACGTACCGCCCCTTGGGAATTTCTGCCTCTTCCCTTCAGAAACAGGGTTTGCTTTCCAACAGGTAAGACTGACGGGCTCTGTTCTGCGGCTGAGGCGGGGGAGCGACCCGGAGAAGGGGAGGCCCGGTGCGCCCACAGCCCTCGGCCCACTCACTGCCGATGCGCCCCGCTTAATTAATTGTCAAACAACCAGAAAGATTTAGCCTAGGCAGCGCTGCAGGGAGGCGACTGTAACGCCAGGCTGGCGGCAGCGCTGTGGGCGCCTCGAGAGGCCTGAGGGGAGGCGGCTCGGCGGGCCCGCTACGGCTCCCCCGGCGCAGCGGCAGAGCTCATCTCCCCCCCCAACCCCCGCATCGGTTCACCGAGAAGGGGTGTGGGGGTGCGCCGAGAGGCGGTCGGGAGCGCCTCGCTTCGCCTCACCTCCCTCAGCGGCCGGGCGGGGGCAGCCCGGGGCGTCTCAGCCGCTGCTGCCGCTCCCAAATGGCGGCCGGCGGAGGGGAGGAGCGGGCTCTATCGATAGCTCGGCGGTCAGGCCGAGGGGCGGGGAGGAGGAGGAAGACGGGAAAAGAAGGAGAGACAGGCGAAAGGGAAGGAGCCGAGTGCCGACGGGTCGATGGGCGGAGGATAAATGTCTCGCTGAGTGTGAGGCCGCCATTTTAGATGAGGAACGAAACGAACGGCGCCGAGCGGGGTAAGAGCCCGGAGGGAGCCGCCGCCGGCGGGGAGTGACATAGGTAGGAGCGGCGTCGGGCTGGGGAGCGGCCGGGGACGAGGCAGGGAACAGGGGAGAGAAGGGCTCCCCCTCCTCCCCTTTCTCCTCGGCTCTCTCTGCCTCGGTGCTGGCGCCTGGAGCGGCGCCGGCTGCTCCCAGCGGCGGCTCAGCCCCGGGCGCGCTGACCCGGCCGCCGCCTCGGCCGTGAGGGAAACTAGCGCGGGGGAGGGCGGCCTGACAGGGCCCGGGGGGAGGAAAGAATGATGATGGTGGTGGTGGGGAATCGGCCGTCTCCCTACCTGCGGGTCGCGGCTCATCGCGGAGCCCTTCGCCTCCCCTCAGCCGCCGGGGCCGGCCGCCCTCCCGCCTCAGGAGGGGAGGTTACGCGGCGGCTCGACGCGGGCCGAAGAGCCAAAAAAGCCCGGGACGGGGTGGCGGTGGGGTGAGGGGTGTCTGCGCCTCGCCGGGGCTGCGGCGGGTGAGGTGGAAGCGGGCGGGAAGTGCGCGGCGGCTGCCGCCGCCTGTCACTGCCAGCGCGGAGCCCCGGGGCCGCCCCCCCGGCGGCGGCGGTGGGGGACCGAGGCGGGCGTACCCCGGGGCTGGAGTCCCGCACCGCCCGGCCCGGCGCTGTGGCGGCCAGCGGGCGGGATGAGCAACGGGCATCCAGGAGCAGAGTAGCTGGAATGGTGCCCGGGGCGGGGGGTGGTGGTGGTGCCCAGCGGTGGCTCCGCTGGCCCGGTGCGTCCGTCCCCCCCCCGGGTGTGAGCTCCGTGGCTGGCAGCCCTGCGCCTCCCGCGGGGACTCCCCTGCCTTTCTGCTGCTTTCATCTACCCTCTTCCCAACCCAGAACGGAAAATGCGTTGTATTAGCATAACTGAATGCATTCCGCTCAGGCATTCTTCAGTTTGAGCCGCTTGCTTGATTTTTATTTTATTTTATTTTATTTTATTTCATTTTATTTTCGACTTGGATGCAGCTTAAAAAAAGGCATTTGAATACTAGAGTAAGATTCTTCAGTTTTCTAATTTCTTCTAAGCTGTTACAACTTTGCCATGTGTAAATAGCGTTACTCTAGAGCCAGGGCTCAAAGATTGCACTGTTTCTGGACTCTCTTTACCTACAGTCTGAATGTACAAGCAAATAACCTGCCCATCCTAACAGCAGCGCTTCTCTTGTCCATTGTTCATCTTGCCTACGTCAGGCTAAGTAATTTGTGTAGATTGTTTTTTTCCTTCTTAGCCTTTAAGTGACATCCATAAATACAGAGACCTTACCTGCGAGAATGAGACCTCAAAACCAGTTGTAGTGGAATTGCTCCAGCACAGTGTGCATTCCAGATGCAATTGTAGGTTGTTGTAGGTGTGCAAAACAAGAAGGGTCTGTAATGGAGTGAAACTAAGATTCTTCAAAAACTGAAGCCAACTTAAAATATCTGAAAATCGTTTTGTATGAAAGACTTTTAAAATGTCTTTTTTTTTTAATAGTTCTGAAAAACGCAGCTCCAGATATTGCCTAAAGAATCGCTGCATTGGGTAAAACGAGGATATGATTTGAATGGACATGCTTATCCATTAGGACATGTCTACAGTGTTGGTGCAGGAGAAAAGATTGGGTTGGTGAATGAAAGAGTTAATTTCAGGCAGTTCAGTTAAATCTGTTCTGTGGACACCCATTCAGAATGGAAGTGGCTTTAATTTAGTTTGTCTTAATATTTTCTGGAGGTAAACCCTAAGGCTACAATTAATCATAAAAAAGGCATGGATTTCTATATATCTTCATGAAATGGATGACTGATTAATACGGCAAACAATTTAATCTTAGATCATTAAATCAGATGTGAACTAGCTTACTTGGGTTGGAGCAGTGGTGCTTTCAGAAATCTGGAATGTGTTTTTCATATGGTTTGTTGCCATACTTAATATCTTCAGGACTGGACAACTTTTTGTGCAACACTGCTGACTAACCTGCTGTGAAAGAAAATCTGGAAGTAGCAAAGAAAATACCTATTTTTTTCCAAAGAAGATATAAAACTTTTTTTTCAGTTGAATGCCTTTGGTGTGTACATAAAATTTTCCATTTTTTTATTCTTTAACAACAGCAAAGGCTATTCAAATTACATGTGAAGTTACTGCTGTCTCAGGGCCTGAACTTACTACAGCTTATTAAAATAACTCATATTTCATAAACCACAAACATGACCCACGGAAATCATTGGTCAGCACTTCTTGGTATGCTAAATCAGCACTAGTTTCTTCTGGGACATATACTCCCCTCCTCCCCCCAGTTTATTTATTTGGCTCCTTCATTGTTGGGAAACCAGGAGTTGAGGAAAAAACAAGTTTTCCTTGTTTTCTGTCTTTGAAAACAAATTAAATTGAGATGATGAGAGCTGTTGTTTCTAAATCATCTGTAGGAAATGAGAACCAAAAGCTGTTAGTTCAAATTACTATGTATAAATGCAGGAGTTGTGCTGATAAGTTCACTTTTGTGTTACAGATACAGAATGTTTAAATTATTTTTAGATTATGAGAGCAAATGAACTAACAAAGTCTAGTTTGATACCGATATATATTTGGGTCTCTGATCATCTCTGCTGCAAACATACTGTCTTTCCCTTCCATGACACCTTCAGTCATTCCCTTTGCCACACTTGCAATTCCTCTAGCACCCCTTGCTCCCCCATTTTTGCTGTTCCCTCCAGATTTTTTCCTCTCCTCCTCCTCTCCCTCTGGTCTTACATTGCTTGTCTACCTTCTTGGCCTGCCAGCTGGGCAGGAGGGAGGTTTTTTCTTGGTGGTGATGTGCTGCTGCAGCTGGAGCACCAAAGGTTCGTGTTGTGGTACCCTGGCTGATGCAGAGGCCGGCACAGCGAAGGATTCTGCCATACTTTGGCTTCCTATTTCCATAGCCTCTGGGAATTTTGTATTCTTGATGCCTCTACCTAACTGTTTAATTGAAATAAGCTAATGCGTCCAAGAGCTGCTGGAGGAGAGGCAGGACAGCTGGGTGGCATGATCACCTTAAGACCAGTTGCCTAGGAAACAAGGGTAACGTTTTTTTCCGAAACTTCCATGCAAATTCAGCTTGAAACAAATAAATAATTGAAAAGGATGCTTGTTTTGTAAGAAATAAGTTCCTGGACCATCTTCAAACTTAAAAATGCAGAAATGTAAGGACTGTGTAAACTGCGTGAAGAGAAATAGAAGTGTGTGTTCTGTTTCTCATAAACCCATCAAATTGCGTAAGTCGAAATTACCTTTTCTTGGGAAGTAACAAACATAGTCAAAGCAAGATTAAAACTTGTGGTTTAACTAAAATTTCAAGCATGGTGGATTAAGTACAATTTCAGTAAGTTTCACATAAGTTCAATTTGTAAATGAGCAGATATGTTTACATCTGCATTGTGCTGGTTTTGATTGGTTTTGTGTAATTGCATGTGCAAAAGTCTTCAGTATTTTCTTGGATGAAATGTATCCATTGTGTATTGAATAAGTTGTGGAAACATTTTGTCAGCTCTAGAAATTAATTGAAAGAAGTGCTGTTATAACACTAGGAAATCAGATAAAAATCCTAGCTTTATGATAAATTAACAAGGTATTTTAGCTATGAGCATGCATTAACTCGTGAGGTTTGAGACAGCATGAAGTAGATACGACTTACTCTGTATGGCATTCTGTAAGGGTAATCCAGATATGTATTTAGTGATATTCCTAGTTTTTCTGAAAAGAAAGTGTTTTGGACAAACTTCTGTGAATAATTCTCAGTGCTCTGTTGGCTCTTGCTGCGTACACTATTTTTTATAAACAACAATTTTGCTTTGAAAAGCAGCTGGCGCACGTTTATTCCTTTAGTGACTTGAATATTGTGTTTGTACTATAAATGTCATCTGTTTCACACAAAGTTGATTTTATTGCAGCAGTGTGTACTGACCTTTTACAGTTTAATAGAATATGGTCATCTTGTGTACTGAAATGCTGCAATGCATACAGTAGATGAGGATAAACAAGGCGCTGTTCTGGAGTCATTTGTAAACGAGTAAAGCATTTTCTTGGTAGACTTCAAAGCTAAGAATTATAACTGATAATTAATACACAGAATGTTTACATAAGTAAGCGGTTATCCTTTTTTCAGGGTTTTAAGTGACATAGTCAGTATGATTTAATTATATATTTTCCAGAGGTTTTGGCTTGCTTATGGGGAATGGCAAGCATTTTAGAGCTAAGATTTTAATGCAGAAAAACTCTGGATTCGTATAGGACAATATGATGGCAAAGGCAGGTCACTGGATTTGTTTGCAGTTGCAGGTGTGTCTGTGTTCTGCCGTTTCTCCTGTGCATGTTCCAAAGGTATCCTGCACGCTGGCATAAGTGAAGTGGAGCAGTAGCACAGGTAAATCAAAGCTGGTTGGTTTTAACGTCAGGCACAAGAGTTTTAGAATTGCCTTGCAAATAAAATAATCTGTGCGTGTGGTGAGAGTGTAAGTGACTCTGCCTTGTATTCTTTGCACTCATCTGAAAATCTGCAAACGGGACCTGTATCTCCAGCTCTTCTGATATAAGCCCCTTTTTATGATGATGATGTTGTTGTTGTTCTTGGTTTCGTTGCTCTGTGGAAGCATTCCACTTGCTGTGTTGTGGCTCTCTGCAGATGCTGAGTTGATTACGGTACTGCTGCCTCTTTTCTCTTATGACTGCCTTGCATTGCTTCATTTCAGTTTATGCTGCATACTTGCTGTTGGTTTGACCCTAAAATACTTCATTTCTGACAAACAGCTGACAAAAGGCTGTTAATTAATATGGCATTCCAATTGAAATACGTAGTATCGGTTAAGAGCAGTTGAGACATCTTGTATATTTTTAGTTCAGGAGCTAGAGGGAGGTTGCTTCACTAACTTGCAGCTGGGTGTGGCGTGGGGTTAACCATATTAATTAAAGCTGGCTCAGAGGTTCAGACTTTAAAAAATGGCTCAGAGCCCCCATCACAGTCTTCTGTTACATAAATTTTTTTCACTAGAGAACAAGCTAGAGTTTTGAAAATGAGTGTTTTGGGAACACATAGCTGGACAGACTAGCAAGAGGGACATGCAAGGTAGTGCACAACTAGCAGAAATATGTCTTTATTGCCTTTGTACCTTTGTAGGGCCAACATTTAGGTATATATTGAGAAACTTTATTATATGACTAATCTTCCTTTATATTTTTCTGTAATGTCTTTTATTTTGTTAGTTATTTCCTTCCAGTATATGTCCCTGTCAACTCTATCAGTGATTTCTGCTAGGTTTTACATATTCCGCTTTCTTGTTCCGTTCTCAAACATTTAACAGTGTTTGCTCAAAGTCTGGTCGTGCTTTCAATGTCTTTTAGAGTGGTCTTTTCAGTCTGTTAGCGTACCACAAAGGGCACTGCTCTCTCCTTACTCTCTTCATACCTGTGGAAGAGATGAAGGATGTCTCCCCCACTGTGACTGCTTGTTGGACAGACAAGTAAATTATCGTGCTTTTTGCTTTATTCTATAATTTTCCCTGTGTAGAATAAATTACGTGTGAGATTTTATGTAAAAGTTTCTTGGTGAAACTGAAGGAAGCATAGTGAAACAGGTGAAGATATGTGTACTCCCTTGTGTTTGCCATTGGATTGTTATGGAAATGTAGGAACACAGAGGAATAGTCCTGCAAAGTACAAGAGCAAATGTGGGGAGGACCATTAGACTGGAACCTTCAATGGTGGCAATGTTGCTGGGAAGAAAAAAATACTGCTTAATAATATTTTAACCATTTTTTTAAATTCCTAACTTATTGCTACCCAAAAAAATGTTAGTTACGTTATTCCCAGATTATTATTGTAGAAAATACAATATTTTTATAATTTTATTGTAAAAGAAAAAGCAACGTGGATTTTAATTCCACTTAATTGGGAGATGAAAGAGCCTGTAATTGCCTCTCTAGCTTCCAGATGAAAAGGTGTATTTTGATATACAGTGACACTTGGGTTTTGTTGTTTGTTTTTTTTTTTTTTTTTTTAACTTTGTTTTAGAAACTGTGATGTAAGTTTCACTGAAAATTGATCGTATTTATGACATAGGCTGGGACTCCAACTTAAGGTCTATAAAACCTTTTCTTTATAATTCCAGAAGCTCAGAATTTACCTAGCAATTGTTAATTCCAAGATTACAGTCGGGTAAATATTTTCCTTATTTTGATAATTTCTGATAGAATTTGCATTCCTCCAGGTCTAATCTATTTCATAAGCCCATTAAAATATTTTTTTAATCAGTTCTTTATTTGTGCACCTCTTGTTGAAATTTTGTAAAACTTGTGCATTAAATATAGCAAATGTGTCTAAACTCACTCTGCTTTTGAATTTGTGTGAGACCTATGTATATTGTTCATATAGACACATGGTGCCAGGGCCACTGTGTGCAAAAAAGAAATACATTTTTGATTGTGGCAGCACTTTCAAACTTAACGAGAGTTGAAGATGTTGGCGATCATTCAGTTTTTCTTAGAATGAGGGGAAAAAATGCAATAGTAACTGTGCAAGCTAAGTGACATCCTGCCTTTTTATAGCTTTCTTTTCCCTCCCTATCTCCCTCTCCAATAACTTTTGAAAGCCATGTCCAATCAATACCAATCTGTAGGCATGAGCAGGCAGAAACCTGTTTGTGGTGTTGAAGATGGGAGGATACTGGTTTCCCTTGTACCTAATTAGAAAGCTAAGCAATTTCAGCCCTCTGTAAGTCAAGCTGCTGGCTAAGGAGCACGCATTTCTTCTAGCAAAACAAGATTTCTGTCTCAGTTTGAGCACAGTTTTAAATGTTCATATTGTGACGGTTGTTATCTTTATGTGGAAACATGGGAAAAAAGCCATCTAGAGTTCAGATGCTAGGGGGTGGTTGTTCCAGGGTGGTTGGAGTCGAGGGAGTGCGTTTCCAGAAATGGGCCAAAACGGGCTCATTGGAGGATGGCACATGCCCAGCTGCGAGAGAATGTAGTAAAGTAGCTTCCAGAGTGTGTTGCAGCCAAAAGAAACAATAAAGTGTGCAAGCCTCTAATTTTATGCTGACATTTAACAAAAAATAAACCGTATTCTGAATTACATCACTCATCTGTGTTAAATGCTTTAGAAGCAAGTATAAAGCTTACGCAGGCAATAATAGCATGCTGAAACAAAGTGTTCGTGTCAGACTGATACTGTGGATTGATTTCAGCTGAAAGTGAGTTCCAGAGCTTACTCTTAGATTTCTCAAACCTTTTAAGTTGACTGTGTAACTTGTTCATTGGCAATCGAGAGGTTATAAAAAGAGAGCCAGCTGATGTTGCAATCTAAGCACTGGCCATATAGTGGAAAGACTCTCCTTTGGCATGTTCACTAGTGCTATTTTTACCCATTCCAGTAAGATCTGCCCTTGTGATGTTAAATTACAGCACAGCACCTGGAATTATTTTGTTTTACAAAAGTGCTGTATGCTCTGAAGAAAATTTTCAATAAAATTGTCAGGAAAATATTTTTTTTTTCTGTCACCACAAATAACGCTGCCACTGTAACTGTAAGAGATTCTTTCACTTGTTTGCATATTTTATGTCTGGCAGGGTGTGTTTTTTTTTAATTTTGGTTCACTTTGTATATTGATTGTTTTGTCTTGCTCAGTTTCTCATGTAGAGACTTTAAATAGGCGATGTGATCTTTAAAGGTGGGGAACTAGTGGTGTAGCCCAACAATAACTGTAGTAGGAGGGTTTTGGCATAACTTCTAAAAAGCCTAGCTGATTTTGATTGAATTTTAAGTTGATGATTCCTTCACACAATAGAAAATGGATTTAGTATTTTTTTTCTGGGAATAGATTTTCAAAAAGCATTGCCAATGACAGAGTGCTGCGTCTGCCAAACTGACTGTAGTGAAAACTGAAGGAAACAGCAAGAATGCCATAATGCTATAATACTGGGGTTCAGTTGTAGAAGTATCCCGTATAGGATATCACATATGCAGATGTGTGACTGTCTGAATCACAGCGCTGAAATGTCTAATGTCCAGTATTGTCCAGGTGTATTTTCTAAAACCATCAACATCTAGTTCAAAAATGACTTGACAATACTGCAACACAAACCTGTTGTTTTAAAATTCTGTTTCAAAGTCTTCTTCTGGCTATTTGTGCAATTAGGTGTATATTTTTAGCAGAACTTCTAGTTTTTCAAAAGCAGTGGTTTGACACTGAAGTATGATCAGCGCGAGTTCAGCGTTGCCCTTTCACAACACCTGCTTCCCTTGCTCCTTCTCTTGCGCTGTGGAGTATCTCAGGTGGAAATCCTGCGAGTAGACGAGCTTCCTCCAGCACAGGGTCATTTTCTTCTCCCTTGGCTTTGCCATTGTCTTAGGTGAACAATTCTACTCAGGTTTAATTGAGTCTCACATCTGCAATAACAGCTGGTATTTTTGTCGCTTTTTTTGCTTCTTAAACCCTCCTTGTCCTTGTTGCCAGTTCTGTTAGCAAATGTTCTTACTGATTTTTGTTTTTCATGTATCTCATATCTGTCAATAAAAATACGTGATTTTTACTCCCTTGCATCTATTACTTTGGTTGCTGGTAGAAGCATTGTACCTACTTCTTCTTTAACTTGTCTCAGTTGTTTTATGCTGTGCCTTCTCTTCTTGTATTGAATATGAGATTCCTTTTTCTTTGTGCTGATTTTGCAATAAAAACGCTTTGAGTTTTCAGTCTGTAAAACCCCTCCCCATCGTTTTTTTTTCTCCTCTTCATCTAACACTATCTGTCACACTGACTGGATCAATTTTCTCAAAGTTTGTCCCAGGCTCTTTTCAGCTCAGTTTTTAGCTCTTGTTTTCCTTAGGAAAAGGAAAAAAATAAAGGAAAAATTCCTTTACAAATCTCTTAACCTCTTACCTAAATGTAAAGATCATAACTGTATCCTTGTTTTTATCAGTTTGTTAATTGTCAACCAAGCTACTTTTAAAAAACAAAACACCGACACTTCCCCCTCAGCCCCTATGCCTGTATTGGTTGCTATGAGGATGTCTTTCTTGGGTCCTCTGCTTGTTCTTATGGTGTTTTTCATCTTCCCTGTTTTTCTCTGCTTCTGGCCGCTACATAGTTTCTGGTCACATCTCTTTCCACACCTTAGTCCTCAGTGATCTGTTAAAAATAAACAAACAAACAAAACCTCCTCCTCCTTGATTCGGTATGGATTATTTCCTAAGTATGTCATTATTGCTGACAGGTTGTCTTCTGTTAGAACTAAAGTTCTCAGCTTTTCCTCTGATGTGCGAAAGACTGAATTCCTTCCTCCCTTCTCCCTTGTCTCCCTACTTATCTTTTTCCATGATGGAAACCGTATTCACAATATTGTCACATTCCTAAATGCTTGCTGTAGAGAGGTATGCAAGTTAGTAAGCAGGGTAAATGTACAGTGCAGACTCTAAGAAGGTTTCAGTTTTAAAATTGTTAACTGGCTCAAGCTAGAGATCCCAAAGCATTCTTCTGGTTTCTTGTTAGTCTTTGGGAGTTTACTGTCTTGGGTAAAATCATTGCAGCTTTTTTTTTTTTTCCTTTTTTTCCTACCCACCCTATCCAGGAGAGAGGATACATCTAACCAAAAGTGAGCTAGCAATAGATGACCTCTTCTTGAATTTTTTTATAGGTACTTTCTTGTATTTCATGTGAAGAAAGATGTGAGGAAGCTGGGACTGTTCAGCCTAGAGAAGAAAAAACTACACGGGGGATCCTTTCAATGTGTATAAACACACTGATGGGAGGGAATGAAGAGTACACCAGACTCTTCTGTAGTGCCCAGTGACAGCACAAGAGGCAATGAACACAAATTAAAACACATGAATCTCCATCTGAGCATGAGAAAACAATTTTTTTTTTTTTTTTTTTTACTGTGAGGGTGGTCAAACACTGGAGCTGGTTGCACAGAGAGGCTGTGGAGTGTGTGTTTGTGCAGATGCTCAAAACCCAACTGATGTTGGTCCTGGGCAGCCTGCTGTAGCTGACCCCGCCTGAGCACGGGGGTTGAACTAAATCGTCTCAAGAGTTCCCTTCCAGCCTCAGTGATTCTGTGATTGTGTTGCATCTTTGCCTTCTCTAACCATCTCTGCATGGGAATGTTTTAGGAATTGCTAATTAAGATGGGAACTTTGGGTAAGAAAACATTTTGCCATTCACTATCTAGTGAATATTTTTGTATGTTTGACTTAGGCTTCTTTCTTTAACTGATCTGAGCTTCCAGTCTTTTAATCAAGACTTTTCAGCTTCCCTAGGAATTCTTTCTCTTACAGTTAATGCTTGTATGGAAGATACAGAGAGCCTTCAGAGGCTTAGCTTCTTATTACTTTTGTTTGTTTGTTTTGGATCCAAGATTTGTCATAACATTTGTGAGTCGGCAGGGTGTTTCTGTGTGTAAGTGAGGAACTGATGTCTGAGAAGAAAGTATCCAACTCGTACTTAATTTTTACTTTAGTGAGTTTTTAGTGGTAAAAGAATTTTATGATGTTCTTGACTAAGAATGAGATGATGTTGAGGTGGGGTAGCATTTGGTTGTCATGCAGTCTGGCCTTACATGGTACATCTCATTACACTGAAATGTTACATAAAATAATGAAAGGCTAGAAAGCCCTGAAGACTCTTAACAGTAGAAGGGTGATAAGTTAACTCTACCGTTGATGTAATTCACAAAATAATGTTTTGGTTTATTAATTTGGTATGTTGTGCATGTGTATAAGTTTGTCTATTAAAATAGTAAATATCTTCTTTTTTTTCCACAGATGATGTACGTCATCCTTTTGTCATAGGACTTCATTTGCTTTAAGGAAAACTAAAGGTATAAATAACTTTCTCTGGTTATCTTTCCCTTCCTCCTTACCCTGCCCAGTTCTTTTTTCTGAGGTCTGTGGGTCCTTCCTGGGGAAAGGGGAGCTCACCACAGCCGAGCTGTGTGCTTGTATTCCTTCACTAATACTGAAACTTGCTTTTTGTTTTTTGAAAAATTCCACAAAATTGATATGATACCTACAGTTGTTTCAGTGTTTGCTTTATCAGAAGCATGTGTTTAACTTCAGCTCTTACTTTAGTCAGTCTCCATGAATATTTACTTCGGAGGGGGAAAGCTTTCCTCAGTTTAGAACGGTAGATCTTGATATTTGCCTGTCTTCTCCAAATAGCATTTGCCTTTCCACATAACTACGTGTCTGTTGTGAATAATCTAATGTAAATCATGTCTGTGATATTATCTTACAATTGGTAGACTTTTTTTTTTTTTTCTTTTCTGAGATTGTGCCTCTGAAACAAAAAGTCTGTTATGGCACTTTGTTAAATAATTAAAAAAACACCCAAAGCAGCACTGTATTTAGTGGATGTATTTAGTAAGATATGGATGTATTTAGTGAGAGATGGATGTATTCAGTAAGATAATGTAAGATAGAGTTAAAATGGAGCATAATTTCTTTTTGGAGGCCCTCAGGACAGTAAATGTTTGACAAATTCTGAGTAATTTTGCTTGTATACAATCTGTAATTTCTAATTACGTTCAGTTTTTATTTACCATTTTATGCAGGCTTCTTTGCAAATACCAGTGCATAGGAAACAATAAAATGAAGTTAGTTGAGCTGTCCAGGCAGTTTGTAACTAGAGTGCTGAAGTAGTACTGTGTTAGATGTAGTTCATATTGCAGAAACACATGTTCAGCTATTCCCAGGTGCACTTTATTATAAAATATAAGGGAGAATAATTGGGTTTATCTTCTCACAGAAAAATACCTCAAGGCCCCTTCCAAACCTTTCTTGGTGCTACTGCCCCTATTCCCTGCCCTCCCCTGGTCTGTACATTGTTTCCATGCTCATGCTCTGAGAACTGCAGTATTGACCTACCGGTGCCACTGCTGGTTCTGGCACAGAGCCCACATTTCATAAACCGAATTTATTAGTTTAAAGCTGCCCTGCGTGAATGCAAAGAACATCTAACTCTTGAATTAGCTGGATCACTGCATCCTATTCTGTTTAACTGTACAGATAATCTAGCGTTGTCTGGTATTTTGCAATGGTATTTTAACACTAAGTGCAGTATGTCTGCACTGTAGAATTAGCCTGCGTGACTAGCAGCTCCCAGCAGTTACTTGACTAACCTAATCTCAGGCTGTGTTCCTTTTCAGCAAAACCGAGTTTGGTTTAAAGACTGGTATGTTCTAAGTGATAACGTGTTACTTCAGTTACTACGTGCAGCAGAGGGAGGACAGAGCCTGTAATTCTTTGTGCTGAGATTCTTGGTCACTTTTGTTTAGTGCTTGAGAACTTGTGTGGGAAGGGCATTCGGTGGATTGCTGACATTTGAGTAACTTTTTCATCCTTGCTGTAAAGTGGATGAGTTCCAGGCAACTGTAAACACAGTTTGGGGCTTTCATCCCTACTTGAAACAATTCAAGTGTGAGCAAGTTCAGAATGCAAATAGGCACGTGTCTGAGAATGTATGTACAGTTGATTGAAAGACTTAGGGGGGGGAAAAATGCTTGTCTAAAGTGCCTTGTCTGTGTAATGTCACCACACGTGTGGACTCATAGCCCTGCTTCAGCAATGCAAGGTCTGCTTTAAAGATGTATCTTTCTAAATCTTTCTCTGGAGGATTATGCTGTGAAGAATTTAATGTTATGATGAAGAAACAAGAAGTTGAAGCATGACAAGAGTGTCATATAGTGTAATTCTGTTACAATCAGGTATAAGAAAGTAGGGTTCAGTATGCTTTTTATTTCCAGTAATGCAGTTGAATTTACCAATTTAAAAAATGAGAATGTCTTAAATATCACTTAATCTTTAATTCTCTTCATAATGTTAAGAGAACACATTTAAAACATTGAGTGACCACCTCTCAATATTTATTAATTCTGGTTGTAAGAGAAAAATTATAAATGTGATCAGCGGCACAGAGTCTAGTTGGAGGCCTGTAACCAGTGGTGTCCCCCAGGGATCAATACTCGGTCCAATTTTGTTTAATATATTCATTAATGACCTGGATGAGGGGACAGAGTGTATCCTCAGCAAGTTTGCTGATGATACCAAACTGGGTGGGGTGGCTGACACCCCAGAGGGCCGTGCTGCCATCCAGCGTGACCTGGACAGGCTGGAGAGCTGGGCAGAGAAGAACCTAATGAGGTTCAACAAAAGCAAGTGCAAGGTCCTGCACCTGGGGAGGAAGAATGCTAGGCACCAGTACAGGTTATGGGCGGACCTGCTGGGAAGTAGCTTGGAGGAGAAGGATCTGGGGGTCGTGGTAGACAGTAAATTATCCATGGCCCAGCAATGTGCCCTTGTCGCCAAAAAGGCCAATGGAATCCTGGGCTGCATAGGGAAGAGTGTGGCCAGTAGGTCGAGGGAGGTCATTCTCCCCCTCTACTCTTCACTGGTGAGGCCACAACTGGAATACTGTGTCCAGTTTTGGGCTCCCCAGTTCAAGAGGGACAGGGAACCGCTGGAGCGAGTCCAGCGAAGGGCAACTAAGATGATTAAGGGCTTGGAGCATCTGCCTTATGAGGAAAGGCTGAGAGAGCTGGGACTCTTTAGCCTGGAGAAGAGAAGGCTGAGGGGAGACCTTATTATGGCATACAAGTATCTAAAGGGTGGGTTGAAGGAGGATGGGGCCAGGCTCTTTTCGATGGTTCCAAGTAACAGGACGAGGGGCAATGGGCACAAGTTAGAACACAGGAAGTTCCGTTCAAATACACGGAAACACTTCTTTACGGTGAGGGTGACAGAGCATTGGAACAGGCTGCCCAGGGAGGTTGTGGAGTCCCCTTCCCTGGAGATTTTCAAGACCCGCCTGGATGCAGTCCTGAGTAATGTGCTCTGGGCAATCCTGCTTTGGCAGGGGAGTTGGACTAGATGATCTCTAGAGGTCCCTTCCAACTCTGATAATTCTGTGATTCTGTGAAATTATTATACTTAAAAAAAGTGGAGGTTTTACTCCATGATGTAGAGTTCTGGTGCTTTGTTAGCAAACTTGTACAAAGTGCACGTGCAAAATTTGTGTCCTTTCCTTGCTTGCCTTTTCATAGCTGTTTTAATAGCAATTTCATAAACTTTTTTGTGAATCTGTATAAACTCAGCAGTAGTACTTAACTGAAATTTTAAAAAGTTTTGATTGAGTGGCTGGAAACACCTACTGTATTTTTCGTTTTACCTGGGACTGCTTTTTTGCTTTGGAAAAGGGAAGAATTTGGATTCTGTATCCCTTTGTGCTCTTTTAGATACAAGCATAGTGTTCAGTGCTCCTGTTTCTCTAATGAAGGAATTCAGGTTTTGTAGGGAAACTTACAGAGCTCCGCATTTGAACTTGATATAAATTTAATGTGGAAAGAAATGGGTGACTGACATGGGAATGATCTGTGTGGAAAGGACAAACCAAACGGATCGTCCTAGAAATTGATTAGGAAAAGTAGCCTGGAGCCATTCTAATCGACAGAGGAGAGCAGGCACGGAGGGGCCAAAGGTGCAGACAGTTTTGGTGACAAATCCCTACTAACCAGAGCCCAAAGTACAGCCTACTACAGCCAACTAGTACGACTTGGTTTATGCTTACTAACCAAAGCTTTACTCTTGAAAATTGCTCTTAAATTCAAAAAGGTGTTAATCTTGCGAAGGATTAATCAATCTGAAGGTGTGTCAGACTGAGAGTTGTGTTGCTTGTGCCCTCTTTACTGTAGAGCCCAATTAGTGGAAAACCAATGTTGTTTTTTTCCTTGACTACTTCAAAGTTGCATTAGCAGCTTAATGGCTGAAGTAGTGACTAAGAAAGGAATGGTTCAGAGAAGTAGAGAAAAAGATGAGAAGAGATACTTCCAAGATCAGAACAACTGAGGCACAAATTGTATGTGTGATCTTTCAGTATTGGTTGGAGTTTTGGGGGGATTGGTTTTTTTTGTGTGTGTGTGTGGTTTTGGGTTTTTTTCCTCCTATTAATTTTTAAATTTTTTTTTTCAGTTCTGCTAGGGGAGAGCTTGCTTTTTGGCGTTGATCTCTTAAGGTGAAGGACATTTGAAGGAAAAACACCAACCTTGTAGATGTCTGAGAGATCTGCTTGGGTTGTTAGGCTCATCCTGACTCATGCCCTGCATTTAGGTTTACAAGGTTCACAGCTTTATTTATTAATATAGGAACGGGTCCATATTTATCTTCTACTGCTATAAAAAGTTACTTTAAAAAATACTGCTATATATCACAATAGATGCTTGTTTGGTGTGTTGGTTTTTTTTTTTTTCCCCAGACAACTGGTAACCTGTGCAATAAATCAACTGAGAATTACTGTGTGGGAGGGGAACTGAGAAAAAAACACAGTTAAATGTATTGTTGATATTTTTGTGTCAGAGATGAATGTTTTTCTTATAAGCAACTCTTAAAGCTTATATTTTCTAACAAAAGTAGTCATTTTTAAATGGATTCTAGGTTTTGTTCTGTGGTGTTTTGCCTTTGCATATGTATTTCATTAAACGTTACTGTGACTATTAATTGTTTGCATGCATAAAAATGGCAGCATATGTGTGTGTTGGGAGGGGGAACTGTATTTACATTTTCTTTAAAAGCTTTTGGTGTTTGTTTCAGAAATAAAGGAAACGACAAGGCATCTAAGCACTATACTGAGAGGAGTTTAGCTTTGTATCCTGAGAACTTTCAGGCTTCTTCATTACCAGTTCCAGCATTCCTTAGGGAGACAGACTGAAATTTTTAACAGTTCAGACTAAACGCTTTTTGCTAGTCATGGAAAAAGTTAAAGTGATTTAAAGTATCTTTTGGATATGGTTGAATGATATTAGCGTGTGATCTGAGTGGATATGAGTGAATGATCTCTAGGAATTTGTTACTGCCAGATGTACACATTGCATAGCTGTTTTGTGTATTTGGTTTTAATGCTTGTTCAAATGACTAACTATCAAAATCTGTAATCTATGCAGAGTGCTAATGAAAAGTGCAGTCTTGATCACAGTGTGCAGTATACCTGTGAGAGGTGGAGGAATAGTATGAGATTTTATTTTTTTCTGCTTGTGTTGAGTGTTTAATATGAAATGAATCAGTATCAGTTTCCCAGCAGTACTGGATCTACAAGGGGACTGATATACTGTAATATCTTAAAATATTAATTGAATGCTGCTGTTGCAGTTTTTCAGTTGCAGACAGGCTTTTTGAAGTAATTTTCATGAAAGTGAAGAGTTGCAGTAAGAAAAATTTTAAAAATTTTAGAAAGATGCATGAAACATTCAGCTGGCAATGGATTATTTGAGCATGGCATAAATATAAATCTAATATCTGGTAATGATTATGTTTCAGAAACATGCTTGTAACTTATTTAGAGGGAGAAAAGCTAGTTTATCTGGAATAGACAAACTAAGAATTATGTATTTATGAAGGCATTGTAAAATCTCTATTTTAAATTAAATTTCTCTTGAGAACATATCAGTCATCTTTTCACTGGGTGAATTGGTGTGGATCTTGGGAGAGTTGGGGAAAATTAATTTAGTTTCAGTAAAAATGGCTTTTATCAATTACTGGTTGGAGCAAAAGACTCAAAATGAATGAACAAATCAGTGCTAGGGCACAGGTTACAGGACACTGAAATTAAGCTATGCTGTGCGCATGTCTTATCTGTTGAGCTGGCCAGAAGGTGGATGCACTGACCTGTGTCTTGTGAAATAGTATGTTGGTTGTCTTCTGCTGTTGTGCTTGGTTCTGTGTTCACTGTACCAACTAAAAATGAGGTGTGTATGTGCAATATTATGTTGTGTGATTATATATATTATTTTTTTTATCAGTTCAGAGCTGGTCAAGTAGTTGCCATGCTAATTCTCTTGCCTCATACCTACGTATGCATTGAGCTGTTTGAGTTCAAAGTGGATGTTTTTGTATATATTCATACAATTTTTTAAGTTAGCTTTCTTTACACTAGAGGCCAGGGAAAAAGTGTAATTAATTTATAAATTGCTTCTTAAGAAGCAGCTTTTATGACTGTCTCTATTTTTCCATGATCAGAATTTGGAATAAGAGCAGTGAGTAGGTTTGAGAAGTGCACGCATCCAGTGGCTGCCCGTGCGGTATCAGAATTGATGTATTCTTGACTACACTCTTCTTGGCCTGAGTGAGGAGCTATTGCTGAGGACCTGGAGCCTCCTGGCAATGCACATGAGGGCTGCAAAAAGTCAGCAGCAGGACAATTGACTACTGCTCTTTCTTCAACAAGCTCCACCTTACCAACTGCATGCCCTCATACCATGAATGCCAAGAGCAGGTTTAGCGACTTTTCATCATGGATTCCCTGTCTCTCCCTAGAATGCTGCGAATACCTTTTAAACTTCCCTTTTTTCTCCCCTACCCCTCCACCCTCAGGCCACTTGCAGATTTTTGTCCACTCTGGACAAGGCCTGAGCTGAGTTCTCATCTTCTCCCTTCAATGGTGGCTCCTTCTTGAAGTGTGTGAGTGGAACCCATAGTCTTCACTTTAGGCAGAAAGAAGAGCCAAGGATGGCATGTATTAAATTTGCCTGCTGAGGTGAGGAAGCAGGTACTTTCAGTTTCTAGAAAAAGAGCTCTAGTAATCTGTGAGCAAACCCAAGCAGCCAGGGACACTGTCATCAGCTGCTGGCAAAAAGATGGCAAAAATGCACTGGTGAAGCATGGTGGTAGGGCATCTCTAGAAGAGATGATTATGCCAAACTTGCACAGTCCTGAGAATATTCAGCACTTGCTTGAGGCAAAGGTTCTAGGAAAGAGAAGGATCCAAATGCATAATCAAAGATACAACTGACATTTGTGTTGTACAGAAGGCTGATAGCAGCTGCTGTCTTTATGTTCTTCTGACTGTGTGTACAACCACCTCAAATGTGTTTCTATGTTCTTCTCTAGTAGGCTCTTCTCCAGTATGCAGTAGACCTTTCCTATCTGGTCAAGAGAGCACCGTTAAAGCAGGGAACTACCTTTTTGGTATGATACTTCACTTCTGTCAAGGTGCAAGTTTGAATTTTTCAGGAAATGTTGGCAGCATGTTGAAATATTAAATACAAAGGCTGTCACGTTAGGGTGTTGTCAACTAACATCAGCAGTGGCAATGATGACGTTTTGATGGTGGCCCTGCTATTCCTTACCTCAACTAACTCAGTAGAGAAATGCAGTTGAGCTCTTCTTCTTGTTTTGTCTCATGTGTTACCTAGAAGGGTTCAATAAAGTAGGGTTCCCCATGGTGGGTAAGTTAAGAGGAGGAAAGAGAACAAGCTCTCGGGCTTTCATCTTACCCCTCTTATCTAACAGTGTATCTCCACTCTGTTTTTATTGTTACCATCTAACTAGTTACTCTTTTAGCTGTCCACATGCATAATACAGTTGTTGCAACTGTACATAACTTCTTTTTCGCCTTTCTGAGTCCTGACAGTAGGGCAATGCATATGAATTGCAAGATTTTTGTAGTTGCTGGTGCATGCTGAACTCGGTTGTATTCCTCAATTTTATCTTCCCTCCTGCCTCCTCCTTTCAGAATGTCTCTGTGTCTTTTCATTCCTTGTTCCCTTTTTACATCAAATGTAAGACTGTTGTAATTTATGCGTGTAATTTATAGATTTAAAAATAAAATAATTCCAACTATTTAAGTCTCACTAGGTTTCAATTGGTTATTGAGTTTTAAACCTTATTGGCATTTAAATATTTTGAACCTTTGAACTACTGGGCCTGCACAAGCGGTGGCGTTGGTGCAGGTATGACAACAAATGGCAGGAGGGAAGATGTGTACATTGTCATTGTATATGTTGTCAGTGAAAGAAATGTTCACGGACTGACTGAAAAGATCCTTTTGTAGCCGAGAGTGTAAGAGGCCTAGAGCTCTTCTGCTGTAGAGTTTGCATGCGATGGTAGGTGCTTCGTATAAACCAAACCTTTTCCTTAAGTTTGTTGTTACACGTTTCCTTTCTAGGTACTAGTTGGATCTGGGTTTAGGGCTGTAGCAGTGTTGAGGACTCCTGAATGTAGCTAGGGCTTTTTGGAGTTGTGCTGTGAGTGAAACACTCTGAAGTTCAAAGTTTATCCTTCTGGGCATCCCAAAATGGACACTGAACACTAGTGGAGATATTTTTTCCATTAATTCTATTACTTTAGCTCTTCAACTGTAACAAACACCGTCGTCTTTTCTGTGACATAAGCGTGCGAATGTTTGGGGTAAGGGGTGTTTGTGCTCTCTCTTTTTTTTTAATGGGTGCTACACAGAAGAGCATGAAGAAATTAATTGGAGGGTTCAAATAATCTTCAGCACAGGAGGCACAGGACCACACACAAAATGAGACTTTAATAGAGACTGATAGCTGTTCACTAAAGGAGTGTTTGGTATTATATACTGAATTAAATTTTAAGTGGTTTCAAGGGAACACTGTAGGTCTTCCAGTGTAAGTCTTTCCTGTGCCACAAGGGGACGGAATTAGGATTGTTTGGAAGACCTTTATTTTGGCATTTCCCGACTGACTTGCTTTCTGACTTTGCAGCTTTAGCATGACTTTCTTTCCCTTTTGTAGAGGGGGTCAGGAATACATGTGGTGTGCACAACCACTGAAGATTAGTTTGGAAATAATCTACTAGCATGGCAAAAGAATTGTGCTATGGAGTTCTGAACATCAATTTAGGGGGGAAATAAAGTACTGTGCTTATTTTCATTGTTTCTTTTTTATTATTTTTTTTTCTTTTTAAAAGCTTGGTAATGAATCTGGCTACTTGGAAATTCAGCAAAGAGTACATTTCACTGTTCAAAACTGTTTCAGACTTTGTTTTTGCTTAGTTTTGAAAAAGATGCATTTGGAATATAACTCAGACTTCAAACTACACAGCAGTTGTGATAGCTGGGAAAAAAACCCACACTTGACACATCTTTGTCCCTGAATGTGCAAAAATAGTACTGTGTGCTGATTTGGAAGTATGCAGGGGGTTGTTTGTGTCCCTGCACTGCGAGAAGTTTATGATGAAATGTAACTGAGCACAGTGTGTGTGGGTTTTTAGAATTATTTTTTTTTCTGTTTCATACTACGTAAATTGTGATACTATTTAAATGTTATGTATTTTGTTGTATACTAACAGCATTAAACTTGCTACACATCAAAAAACCAAAAACAAACCCACAAACAAACCAACAACCAAAATGCCCCCCCAAAAAAACAAAGTCCAAAATCACTGTTAAAAATAGAATTTTTTCAGTTAAAGCTTTTTATTATGATTCCTCTTTTTCTTAATAGTACAGTCTGTGCTAATGCTTGCAGGACTGTTCTTCTGGCCTGCAGCTAGCATGTAGCCACCTTTCTGAAGGCCCCTCGGGGCGCTGATTGACTAAATTAACATGATGGTGTACTGCTCCTGTGACACTGGAGACACAGTGAGAGGAATTACATATATATTACTGATGATCTTTCTATGTGCAGAAAGTCAAATGCTTTCAAGACTCAGGCTAATTTTGCAGATGTGGGTGAACTGTACCATGTATGTGGAGGTTGATCGTGTCACAAGAGAAGGCAGTGCAGTTTTCAGATGCTTTCAAAAGAGGCTGTGCGGTCTGTTGTATAAGGAAGAGAGAGTACTGCTTTACAGTGAAGTATATTGTAATTTTCCCTGACTCCCTCAATTTTTGTTTCTTAGATCGCATCAATGGAGCACATTCAGGGAGCTTGGAAGACTATCAGTAACGGTTTTGGACTCAAGGATTCTGTCTTTGATGGCCCAAACTGTATTTCACCTACTATCGTCCAGCAGTTTGGTTATCAACGCCGAGCATCCGATGACGGCAAAATATCAGATACTTCCAAAACTAGTAATACTATTCGTGTTTTCTTGCCCAACAAGCAGCGCACGGTGGTAAGTCTAGATTACCTTTATGTAAGAAATGTCGTACTGTTCCCATTGCTGACACTATGACGTGTATCTGGCAAGAGAAATGCCAAGCTTCACAAAAGGTCTTATTGTCATTAAGTGTGTTGTCATCACTTTTTTAATTCTAGAGAACGTATTTTGAAAGCAGTGTATCTGTATTTTGAGAACCCGTATTTCTCTACCTCAGTGCTGTATTTTTCCAGTATACATGAGCAAGACACTTTGCTTACATATTTTACATTAAAAGACAGTAGTTGGCTGACCTAAACAATGATGCCTGTATGAAGTAAAACATGTAGTTGTTTTCTGTCACCATTTTCTTCATGTGGATGCCCACAGCGAAGTATGGTAGTTAAAGCTGAAGTGAAACTTCTTGAGGGAACACTTCTGTTAGATTTCTTGAAGCTGAGTTTACTAATAATAGTCTTACACAAAGTTCCCTGAAATTGAAATGAAGCCTTTTTCTACACTTAAGGTGACTCCATTTGCCTGCATTTCTATGACTTTTACAAGCTACCTGTATAAAATCCTGTTTCACAGAAACTTAGTAACTGTAAGAAATTGAAAAGTTATAAAATGGCTTCAAAACTTCCTTTGCCTAAGTACACAATAGTTACGTATATGGCAGAAAATGTGCCTGCCTGACAGGTTGGTTGAATATGCGATGACTTAAATCGGGAGGCGTCGCAGTCTGTTACATCATACAAATAATTTTTATGTACCTATTTATTACGTTCAAAAGTGAACAGCTGTGCAGTTTTACTGGAACTTCTAAAGAAAAGGAGAAAAAAAAAAAAAAAAGACTCCCCCCCAATAAAAACCCCAAACTTAAACATTCTGCAATTGCTGACTAAAATTGTTTTTCCTTTGGTCACAGGTAAATGTGCGCAATGGGATGACCTTACATGACTGTCTTATGAAGGCGCTTAAAGTAAGAGGTCTGCAGCCAGAATGCTGTGCAGTTTTTCGACTTCTTACTGAACCAAAAGGGTAAGAGTCTGGAATGTTGTATGTGAAACTTTCAACTAGAGAATGTAAATATCTTGTTTTTAGAATAGCAGCAATAAGGCTTTCTTTCCCTCTCTTGCTAGTTTCTCTTGAAAGTGTGACATGGTTGTGAACACTTCCATGTTGCTTTCTTTACCCCTCTCCCCTAAGTCAACTCCTTCAGCTTCCTGGGTATTAAAAATTTTAGTTTTGTTTTAAAGCTGGGCATTAAAAATGCTCTAAATCAAGGCATACGCTCAAGTGCTTGTAGCATCTTACAGAAGCTTTTGTCATACTGTAGATGAAATGATGTGATATGCCATCGTATTTGAGGTGCGTTTCTCCTCTGCATTTCTAGTTGGTAAACTTCAGTGCTAGTGATTCTTAGCCAACTTAAATGAACATCTCCTCTGTGTGCTCAGTTTTAAGGCTCTACATTCCTCTACAACTTTTCAATGTTTGGATTTCAATCTCACTTCAGATATTCCTTATTTTTTGTAGGACCGGGGATGCTGCTATTAAATACCAAATGATTCTTTTACAAGCTGAGGGAGTGAAGGTATCTCATGGAGTTAATACATTTAACTTCACACCTCGTAAGGCTTGGGCTTAATGCTCTTTTAAGCCTCAATCATGAGGCAGTCATTTGTGGGTTTACATCTCTATGTAACTGAGTCCATTCTGGGGTCACCAGTAACTTTAGTGCTGAAGCACGTAATACGGCTTTCATGTCACTAAGTCTGTCATTCATAATTTCTTATGTTTTGTTTATAAGGGTATTTCTGTGACTCCATTACAGCTTCTAGGTGTCTTATTTCAAATAATCTGTATATCTAAATGACTTACACGTTAAAAAATAAACAGAAAAAGAGGTGAATCGTTATGGTTTCAAAGTTGCTTCTAATTTTTTAAGTGAAAGACACTGAAATATAGCTCGCTATAAGAGGTTAGCCATGCTTTTTTGTATTTGTTTTCAGTTTACTCAAGAAAACTCACAAAACATAGAACGCTGATTAGGCCAGACTTCTTATCTCATAAGTAATTTTGTCGTCCCCATTTTCTCTTTCTTTCAGAAAAAAAGTGCGTTTGGATTGGAATACAGATGCTGCCTCCTTGATTGGAGAGGAACTGCAAGTGGACTTTCTTGATCATGTTCCACTAACTACACACAATTTTGTAAGCTTTTCCTCGTCTATATTTTGATGTAAATTTATCAGTTGAACCACATGTTCAATCAAAGAATGTTTTAGGCATTAGGTACCTTTTGGCTTTCTAAACAGAGAGGGTATTTCAGAAGTGATTATTTGATTCCTTCACCCCTGCTCCCCACAAATTAGATTGGCTAAATACCAATTTGCAACGAAATGCCAGAATTCTATTTCTGTTTAGTGATTCCTAGGTGTCAGAGACTTTAAAAGCTCCCATTATGCCTATTCTTCAAAATTCTTATGATTGCCATTTCAATTTTATATAAATATATATTTCTGTAACTGTCATATTAAGATACTATGTCTTTAAAGTCCAGAACTGGGAGGAAACTTGCATTTGCAGTCTGTGCCTCATCAGTTAAGAAAGGCTGGATAAGTTCGGCAGCTTTGTTGGACTGTTGGTAATTGTACTGAACGTACAGGGGTGCTGTCAATTTTGCAAGGTCAAGCTAATGCTGCCTTCTAATTTGACAGTGGTTTTGGGGGAGATGAAAGACTTTAGATTTGTAGTTCCTTCTCAAAAATGGGTTGTTTGCTCCATATAGAGCAAATAAATAAGTTTTTTTGTGTTTGGTTGTTTGCTTTTGTGGGGTTTTGTTTGTTTGTTTTTACAAAGAGATAATGCCTAGCTCTAATAGTTTTACCTTGCATTATTTCGTTCTCCCTGTGAAGGAACTCTATGCCTATATTCAGGCCTTTTTGTTGTTTTATCCCAGAAGCACATTGTGCCAAGTGGCAAAACTAAAGGATTGTCATTTACATCCATGAGAAAGGTTAGGATTGATATACAAAAGCTAAAAGCAGCTTTGGTTCTACTTTACGTTTTTAGAAACCCATAAATAAAATTTTCTGCAGTTGGTCACCAGAAAATTAATATTTTTGTCCAGATCTGGAAGAAGCTCAAACTTCGAGCCTTCCTCCACAGTATGTTCCGCAGGAAGAAACCCTTTGGTTCATTTTAATCTTTTTTTCGTATTTCAGAAACTTTAAAAAAATGTTAGATGCCATTTAGAAAAGTAGAATTTCCTTAAACTATTTTATTTACTAAAGAATTTATTTCTTATGCAGGGGGTATTGGTTAGTTGTAAATGCACAAGAAGCATTTTGACTAATAAAATAAATAATGAGGTGGTTTTTTGCAATCTGATCTTCCTTCAGTTTTGATGATACTAAAACAAACCCTCCAATTCTCGGCCCACCCAACTCTGTCGCCTTCCTGAGCACAAAATAATGCTTTTGAGTTTGACAGAATGCTTTTCTTCTTTTTTCTTTCTCTCTCTCTCTCTTCCCCCTCACCCCCTCACCCCCAAATAATCAGGTAAACAAAATCCTAAATGTTTGTAAGCTTTCCAGGTTTCCAATCAAACTGGAAATATATGCAGGAATACTCAAGTGTGGCTTTAAGTTAAGTAGCAGTTTGGGGGCACTGATAACATTTTAACATGGTATTTATTTATATCAAGCCCTGAAGATGTTCATCTCAGCTAATTAAGAGAAGTTAGTAGCTTGGATTAATCATTTAATGTGTTTTCTAGGCTCGGAAGACATTTCTGAAGCTTGCTTTCTGTGACATCTGCCAGAAGTTCCTGCTAAATGGGTTTCGGTGTCAGACATGTGGTTATAAATTCCACGAACACTGCAGCACTAAAGTTCCAACCATGTGTGTCGACTGGAGCAATATCAGGCAGCTCTTGTAAGGACTCTTCCTTTTTAATAGCAACAGTAATTCTCTGTGACAGACAAGCATCGTTTTTTTTTTTTTTTTAATCTCTTATCATGGAGATAAATTTGGATTGCTGGGAAGTGTAGTCACTTTCATCAATATACAGATCTTGTGTATTGATTTCCTAAAGCAACCAGCAATGGTTGTCTATTCCCAGGTGAAGAAGGCCGTTTACATTAAATGCATTTTGTTCTTGCTGTAAATATTAATATTCTGTGACAAGCACACAAAGACATTGAATGACCAGACAGTTGCTCTAATGCCCTCTGTTTCAACAGAGTAATGGTATTTTTTTGTCACATAACACTTTTGTTAGAAGAAAAAAGGTCATGATTCTGTTGGTTTTTAGCTGTCGGAGGCATGAGTGTTCAGAACTACCACAAATTTTCACACCCTGTTGAAAATGCATGGAATGGTGACAAAACTGATGAAGGATAATATTTTCCTAATATTGATTAGAAAAAGTTGAAAGTCATTGTTAGAATAAGTCCTTTAATGCAAAAGTGTTAAAACCTATAATTGATTTTGTGTGTGTCTTACTTAGTGATTGTTTTTTTTTTTTATAACTAAACTCAGTCATACAGTTGTGTATTTTCTTATACGGACTAGTCATTAAGAGTGTAGGATGTAGCCACTTGGTGCTACCTGGGTTTGATAGAACTTAAAAATTTGGTCTTGAATACCCTTTCAGGAAAATCTGAAGTCTGATCTAAAAATATTTGTTTTTTAAGTTTACGAAGAACTCGTGGAAATTTTCTTTGGGAGTCTGAAGACATAGTTTTTAGTCATGCCATACTTGGAGGAAAAATATTATGTAAAGCTAGGAATGTGTTCATGAAGTTAATTATGCTGGAAAGAAACAGCCCTTTAAATTTTCAGCTTTAAAGAGCATTGTACAGGAGGTAGTGTAGCAGTTGAAATTGTAATTGTTTTTGTTGATATTTCAGATTGTTCCCAAATTCAAATATCAGTGACAGTGGTGTCCCTGCACTACCTCCCTTGACAATGAGACGGATGCGGGAGTCTGTCTCCCGGATACCTGTTAGGTAAGCTAGTATTTCCTGTCATTTCTGTTTTGGGAAATACAGTTGTTTAAAAACAAAACAAAACACCCCCAACTCCTCAAAAATAGAACAATCTTGCAGAAGGTTGGGATAAATGTGCAAGAAGGCAACACCACTTCATCATACATAATATGTAGCGTCCCTTCTTGTTCTTAGATTCAAGCAAAACATTGATTTGGGATTTTATATTTTTAATTTTTAGTCTTAAGATTTCAAGGGAGAGTATTAAAGGTTTTCTGGAGACCTTAGTTTTCCTGCCTAAGAAAATTCAAGGCTCCCTTTGGTATTTTTGTGACTTAATTTTATTTTATCTGATCAGGTAGTATACATGTAAGGGTTTGTGACTCGTCTTTCATGACTCGCATACGTAAACTAAAATAACATTCTAATGTTATGATGACAGATAAGAGTTTAAAGAGAGAACAATGGAAATACACTCCTCATAAAGAAAATTCTGAGACCTAAAGAGAACGTTCCTGTAGTTTTAAATGCTAGAATAAAAATTGCTTTCATTTCAAAGGGGCCTGTCTTCTGATCCTAATTTGTGCCTGTATTCTTTTCCTTGAAATTCTAGAGGCTGAAGAGAGCAGGCCATCTTTTGGCTTTGCTACATCCCTTTGAAAAATCTTGGCCTGTTCAGGAATGAGGCACAGAGCACATAGCTGACTTGCAAATGGTTCTATGCATTTATTTGTTTATTTTAGTGGGAACTGCGTCAGGAATTGATCTTATGTTCTCTTTGCCATCTTATTCTGTTTCCAGTGTTGTTGAACAATGACTCATTAATTTGACAGTTTTTTAATCTTTTTGCGAAGGCTGGCTGATTTCAGTTAAGATACTTGTGTGATTTGGGATAAATAGGGTTTGAGTGACCTTAGCTGTGATTTATAACTACTTGTTGAACTGGGTTTTAGTGTTGGCCTCCTTTTAACTGGTATTACATTTCATGACTTCCTTGCTGGCTGTTCTGTGTGAACCATTGAACAATCTTGCAAACCTTTACGGATTCAGGACTTGGCAGTAAAAGTAGCTCTTAAGCTATACATCTAACATTCTTGCAGCAGTGGTGTTTTTTTTTTTTTTTAATTTCACAGACCTTAATTAATCCAGCAGAGCCAATAATTTCTCAATATATTAAATGTGATTTGATGGGGATTGAGGTGAACCGTGGCAAATATTATAACAGCAGAAACAGACTTACGTTAAACACAGTAGATGAGTGTGTGAACTGACAAGATCTTACTTCAAGTTTTTTAATTTATTGCCAAAGTTAAACGGGGAATGATTCAGCTGACCAAATAGTTTGGTTAGTGTGTAAGTCCCGGCTTTTTCTGTTTAAGATTCTGTCTGTATTGCTTTTGAACAGGTTACATTTAACAGTATTTTTCAATTCCTAGAGGGGGAGAAAATAACCTCAACTTTCCCTTTCTCTCTTTTTCCTTCTCAGTTCCCAGCACAGGTATTCTACACCTCATGCCTTCACATTCAACACATCAAATCCTTCCTCTGAGGGCTCTCTTTCCCAGAGACAGCGATCTACATCCACACCAAATGTCCATATGGTCAGCACTACAATGCCTGTAGACAGCCGGATAATTGAGGTAATATCTAATGTCTAATAGTCACCTGTTGTTTTCTTCTTTGGTTTCTGTCATTTACTTACATGCCTTAGCTGGCTGAGTGATGAAGAATATAGGTGATGCATTTGCGTAGAAAGTTAGTAGTTCATTCTTGCAGCATTTATCAACTTTGCTGAAGTTCTACATAGATTTTTTTAGTGTCTGTAAAGATGAGGGGGAGCTTAATCAAGTTTCTCAGATCTGAAAGGAAAATAAACTCAGTTTTGCAGAAGAAATACTTATTAGGCATGTCTGAAAATGCTCTTTCAAACTTAAAAATCTGTGTTTGTTGAGGGGGCTGGTGTTTTTTTTTAAATTACACGTATGTGTAGTCTGGAGGTAGTTCTCGGAGTTGGAATACTCAAGTCAAAGCTTACTGGCAATATGTTGTGTGTTACACCGGTACAGAATTGACAGCAATTCTGGGCTCATGTGCTAAAGCCATCTGTACCTGAGAATATTTCCCCTGTTACTTGCTTTCAAGCACCTTTTTTCTTTTTTTTTTTTTTTTTCCTCCCTACCTTCGACTGGCAGTAGTGAAAGACAACTATTTGAAGTCAGGCCTGAAGTGTTTTTTTGGGGTTTTGTTTTGTGATAACCTTAACAAAATAAGGGAGTGGTGTGCAGGAAACGCTTGCAGAAAGAAAGTGCTGAACTGCAGGACTTAAGAGAGCGCTGTTTGTTGTTTTTCTGCTCTGGAACAGTTTAAAAACTCTTTAGGCCAAACAGAAGCCTTTTGAGTGCTGAGTTTACTTGCATCTTCAGCTGGTAGCTTCTGTGAAATCTGACGACCCTCTGAAATGGGCCAGAGATGTCCTCTTGGCCTTTGGTGGAACTGAAGAACAGTGCACTGCAGCCCCATGAGGCTTTTTGGGTTAAAAGCTTTGGGTTAGCTGGGTTTTATGGGAAAAGATGCCCTCCCTTTCTCTTTGGTTTTCTTAGTCTTACAGCCTTTCATACTGCCTCTGAAGCCTGGCTGACCATCTTTTATGGCACAAAAAATACTGAAGCACTCAAGAAGGAGAATAGGAATTTTCGAACTTTGTAGCATGATGAGCATTTAAGGAGACATTGCTTTCTCTATCCTTTATGCGTAGCGGCAAAGACAGAAATGCTTTCTATTCTGGCTCTTCATAATATCATAGGAACTGAATACAAATAGCTGTCATGTCTTAAAGGCAATAGCTGCTTCTCCAAAAGGCTTTAAAAAAGCCCACACCACAAAGAAGGTAGTAGAGACCACCTAGTATGACATGAAACACCACCTTAATAAAGTGGTTTACCAAAGGATGGATACTAGTGAACTTTTGGGTTTGAACAGGAATGCTTACTTCCAAGTTTTACTGCACTTAATTATCATGTATCAAACAAATTAGGTTACTTTTTCTTTCATTTATCCTAAGATTTAATTTTTTAATTTTTTTTTATACTTCCTCTGTTCTTTTCTTTTATCTCTTACCTTGTTGGCCTAGAATAACAGCCTGAATGCTTCTCCCAGTTCCTGGTGCAGACGATTTTGTTTGAGGGGAAGAGTAGGTATTTTCTTGGTGCCTTTTGTTTTCTTGTGATTAACAGGATTGCTGTAACTTGTAAGCCATGGCAGTGTCCACATGAAATGTTTAATCTGGACTTGATTTGATGAAAATCTCTATAGCATGTTTATACGTAAATATTGAGGATGCTAATGGGAAGAGGCAATTTGGTAGAAGAGCTTCATTTTTAGATTAGCTGGATGAATGAAATTTGGTGTGAATTTGAATAGGCTTGGATTAGAGATGCATTTGATCACACAGTTTTTAAAGTAAAACCTTCTCAAACACATCTATTGTGTGGCTTTTTTCCTCTGGAAACTATTTTGTTGAATATAACTATATAAGATTAAGAACATGACATACTATTTTTAGTTCACATCAAAGCAAAGGTGACAGACTACAGCACTGTGTATAGTATTATTTGTGTTGTAAGAACGCTGGGTTTGGTTCATTTGCTGTGGGATTAATAAGCAAAAAGAAAAATTCACATCAGGGTTGAAGTTCAAAAATACTTTTTTCTTTAATAAGAATTACGTATACATAAGTATGAGAACAATTTTAAATTATGTAATTATCATTTACCAGCTTACTTGAAAGCAGTTACATTCTCAGGCTGATGGACAAAACGCATCACTTGTTACTAATTCAGATTTTTATTGTCCTCAAAATGGACGAAAGTAGTAACTTGCAAGAGTTCTTCATTGGTAGTTTATGCAGATTTTGATCAACTCGGATGCAGAGTTGAAGTACTCTGCAAGAATACTGTATATAGAGTCAAGCCTGGGAGAATGCAACTAACTAGCTAAAATGATGTATTTCATAAAAGAATCTTTACTAAGGATAATCTGAGTTAATTTGAAAACTGTATGGTGGAATGTAGGCTTGTTCTGTCTCCTATGAAATCTGACATTTATTATTCTACTAATTAGTTAGAAAGTTTGAATTGACTTCTATTAACTTTGACAGTATTTAACATTTCTGTAGTGCATGTTCTTGCTTTGTACTTATACAGTACCTGGATATTTTACCTTTCCTGTATGTACTTTGGGATAATACATAGCAGGTGAGAAAAGTTGTAAAGTTATGTTTGTCAGAGCTTAGTTTATCTTGTGCATGGCTGTAGAATTGTGTTGTAAAGTGCCTGTGGCATGAGGTGAGAGTTGTTGCACTGTACCGACTAGTGAACTGTGTAAGAACATGCTTTTCAAATATCAGCAAACTTCAATCTGTGGAAAAATGTTTTGCAAATTAGATGGTTTTGTATTAGGGCACAAGACGTAGCCTTTTTTGAGTTGAAATACTATGGTAGAGATATTTCAAAATGTGTATTTTTGACTTGGAATATTTTAGGGGCTTTTAAAGTTTTCCTACTTGCAAGCCAAAACCTTTTTGAGAACTTGTCCCCTAGAGATACAGGACTATCACAGGACCTATGTTCAGATCTGGAATACAAGCATGTACAAAAATCCAGTGGTGGGAATGCAGACAGTATTTCTGGTGTTTCTTCTCGTTCTGTGTCTCTTTTTTAATTTTTATTTTATTTTATTTTCTCCTTTTTGGTAGTAATATCTTTTAATATGCTGTGAATATTTTTAATGTTTTGTAAGAATTCACAAATTGCATGGTTTTTAGCACATAGGATTCCTGTAACTAGAAAGTAACCAAGCTGTCATCTTTTGGAGGGTGTTGCACACTTGACCAAAACTGTTAGGAATTATTTCAACACTATTCCTGCTTGTTCCTTTACGTGTTCTCATACATTTATTAACTTTATTATCTATCCTCCTCTGTTTTAGGATGCAATTCGAAGCCATAGTGAATCAGGTATGGTTTCCAAAAATAAAATAATATTATATATTAGTTTGTGTTTATTTTCTGGTTCATAAATTTTTTTACATTTCTCTTTACGTTTAAGCTTCACCCTCTGCTCTGTCTGGAAGTCCTAACAATATGAGCCCCACTGGCTGGTCTCAGCCCAAAACCCCTGTCCCAGCCCAAAGAGAGAGAGCCCCTGGATCCAATACACAAGAAAAAAACAAAATTGTAAGTATGGTAATATTTGATGGTTTTACATTTTTTTAAAATATATTAAACCAGACTGGGAGTAGTGGTGCGTTGGGATAAGTTTCTGTACATACAAGGCAATACAAGCTGATGGTAACCTTGCATTGCTTTGCACTGTGTGTATATAATAGGAGTATAATTTTGAGTAACTTGGGAAAGATAGCACTATTGCCTTGCGTTATATATACCCAGAACGAGGTGTTTTGGATTGAAGATTAATTTTGGAAAATAATAATGAATAATATCTCAAATTTTTTGAAGGCTTGTAAGATTTTAAAGATGAAAGTGCAGTTGCTTAGTGGGAGACTTAGACATTTGAGACTTCTGCTCTCAACTTTTTGTTTTATTCCTTTTAAATATGTAAATGAGTTCCTGAATTTTAGTATTGTAATTTTGAAAAAGTCAGTAAATTTCTTAAGTATTTCAGATGTCTTTAAATAGTTGATTATAAAATATTTGTTCCTTTTAAGATCTAAGATTAGGGTTTAAGTTTATAGTGCAGAACTTAATGGTAGCTTTTTCAGCAGTTAAAGCCATCCAAAAAAAATGTTTTGTTCTTCTTTTTCTTGTTAAAAAAGCCAAACAACAACCCAGCACCCCTTATAAATTGAGGAGAAAAACAAAAGTCCAAACTGTATGACAAAACCCTCAAGGTTTCAGTGCATCTTAAACTTGGATGAGGGAAGTTATTTCATTCTTGGTGTGTATATACATAATATATTTGATTAAGTACTTAGAGTAAAGCCATGTCAATTTTTGTTCCAGAGGCCTCGTGGACAGAGAGATTCCAGTTATTACTGGGAAATAGAAGCGAGTGAAGTCATGCTTTCCACCAGAATAGGGTCAGGTTCTTTTGGAACAGTTTACAAAGGCAAATGGCATGGTAAGTTCTTGATAAGTGTTACTGTCTTCTCAAAATGTTGATGCTGTAGGACAGCAATCCAGAAAAAGGTAAAATCAAAGCACAATGGTGCTTTGTGCTTATCTGTCACCAAAGGTACTAGGTGAGAAATATTAATTTCCTAATATTAGCAGTGGGCAAACTAAGGCAAAGAACAGACATCAAAAATCCAAACCTTGCGACTGCCATCTGTGTGTTCATTATATTGGAGCCAACATTGTTTTCTGTGTTACCATGTTCTAGAACAGCTTGTTTTCTGAAAACATTTCCCTTTTCAGTAGCAGGATTGAATTAGCAGAATTAACAGGGAAATTTCACATCCTGATGTTAAATTATATTTACCTTTGTTTGTAATACCTCTGGGGTTTAATTAGCATACTTATATTCAAGGTGGCAGGGAAAGGAAATAAGCATAAATTGCTTTTACTGTGGAGTTTTTCTAAGGAAAAAATGGTTGATGTGAGAGTTTATGATAAACTTTGGAACACTTTGAAAAGAGGTACACTGCAGAACTACAGAATTAGTTTCCAAATTCAGGGCTTGTGATTTAAAAAGAAACACACACAAACCGCTCCAGGCCCTAATTTAAATAGTGTTATTGTCATAAAATAAGCTGACAAAAAAAAAAATCTGGAAACTTATTTTCTACCCTTTATTTGTGAATAGTAAATACTTGCGTGTCTTAAAGCCCAAATATTGTCAACATCGATGGAAGGACTATTCTCATGCTAAAAGTAATAGTCATGAACAGTTAAACTGATTTGCATTATGTAAGTGAAATGGAACACAGAAATGAAGAGGAAAAACAGATTAAGTAAGATTTCACTAAAGAAGGTAATAAATGTGAATTTCTTGTTAATATGCTTGAATTTCATGTTAATAAATACTCCTCGTATATCAAGAATTCTGGTTCTTCCTATGTTGGACAGGAATTGCACTGAGCTACATAGTTACAAAGAACCTTCACTTGTGTGCACAAGACAGCAGTATAGCTGTCACCTAACTCGATACCAATAAGATTCAGGATCTTATTTGTGGTACTGACATATAGTTCTCCGGGTTGCTCAGGAAGGTCAAAGTTAAATTACTAAAAATTGCAAACGTAAGCAGAAATTCCAGATGAAGTTAGAGGTGTTGGGTTTCCTAGCGTGCCCAACTATGACAGGCTGTTTGCAATGAACCTTTGGAGAGCATCTGTGGAAGATTGTGCACAACTGTGTGCAAACCGTAGTAATTTCCAATAAGTTTCCCTGATTTAGTCTTCCTAAATAAATATGAAGTGTCAAGGACAGTCTTGCTCTGAGGAGTGCGTATCTCATTGAACAGGTATCGTGCACTTCCATATTTTTCCAGATTGTTCTGATGGTTAAGTACTAATTTTCGTATTTGCACCACTTCTGTTACAGACCCCATTTGGATCCTGTAGTGTCCTGTAGCATGCTTCTAAATTTAAAAGGCGGAAAGAGAACCAAGGCAGTTTAAATTGGTTGGAAGACTACCTATCATAAACACTCACATTTCCCCTTTGACCCTGGTAATCAGTTCTAGGGTTTTGGTGGTTGGGGGGTGGCGGAAGCTGATTTGTCTTCAGTTTGCTGCTAAACAAAACAAGTGCTATTGTGTATTTGTTTCTGTAGAGAAAACTGCTCGGGAAATGCCATCAAGCCTAAAAAAAGCGTGGCACCTGATTCAGTAAGAACAGTGTAAGGTTAAAAACATCTTTTCGTCTGTGACGCAAGGATCGTAATGAAGAATATATTGAAAAAAGTCTGTAATGGGTGGATGCTGCATCCTTGCCTTGTCTTGGCATAGCTCATAGGGATATATGTCAAGTACTGGTAGACCATCTGTTGGTCCTTGCACTGTAGGTCAACAGGAGTTGCAGTAGGAACTGGCTACTTTAAAGCCTGTGGTTTTGGTAGTCATAGTCTTTGTACCAGTTATGTTCTCCTGTTCTGGTCTGTAAGCAGAGATGTCTCTAAGTTATAGAACATTATGTATACTGGAAATGCGAGATGGTTCTCTTTATGAAGATGCTAGAAGATGAAATAGGAAGTATATTGCATTTACTGAAGTTAAAGGAAGAAGATATAAATGTATAAGAATGTATTCAATATTTTTGCATCTTTGTGACTTCAAATTATACAGCAAATTAAGCAATGGGTAACTACAGCGGGAGATGCTGCAGTTCACTCGGGGTACTCTGATGCTTTCAAGTACCAGTTGCATATCCTTCTCATAGTTTGTTGGCAACATTTTTTGTTAATTAAGCAGTTAGTATTCTTAATGTATTCAATTAATCATTATATTCTAGAGACATGCTAATGTACATTTCGCATATATCTTGGAAAAGAGACCATATTAAGAAGAAAATAATCAGTGATTGCGGTAGCAGAGAAATCTGTCACTTGAGATTTTTTTTTACTGTAGGCAGTGATTCTCTAATGCTAAGTGGCAGCAGCCTTTAGGCTACGGGATAAGCCTGTGTTGGAGTATAGCACCTCAAATATTTTTACTGCATGTGGACTAAGATTGAAGTTTCAGTTTTCCTAAGCTGCTTTTAACTTCCTGTGACAGTGTCAAGGCAAGTTTATCCCTCTCTTGAATTCTGAAATGCTGTCCATCTCTAGTTAAAACGACCGTGATGCTTAACTTCTTTCACTGAGGAATCGGCGGGTCTTGCTGTGTAATGCTTATAGTTTTGTTAGAACAGTCGGCTTCATTCCACTGTTGCACCTTTTTTCAATCAGTTCAATTCTGCTGTTTTCTGGATGTACACAGTAAAGGCTTTTACAACTTCATTCTCTGGAAACAGTCTCTAAACAGATAGCACTGGATCATCACATATTCCTCTCTGTACCACCCTTTAACAGATACTGAAATTTAAAGCAAGCATGGACGCTGAAAGCAATTCAAATGAAGCTTTTAAGTAAAGTTTTGTAATGTATCAGCTTAAAGAATAGAATCTGCTGTTCCTGGACAGATTTATCCCTCCCGTTCCTGAAATTTAGCAGTATTTAAACCTAGAAAATTTGTTTTTTTAATAAAGTTTATATTAAAAAAGGATGTGTGTATATACATATATATATATAAAATTTCTATATATATAAAAAAATTTAATACATGAAGTTAATTATATAAAATACAAAGGTGTATATACGTGTGTGCTAAAGCTGGATAGAAAAGGGAAAGCGTTGAAACTTTGGATACTGTTTGGAAGCCGAGAGACTCTGATGTGACTGTGCTTGAAATAATATGCTGAGAATGCAGCTTCACTAGAAGACCTTCCCTTTCAATGACGATTTGAGATTTTTAGTAGCTTCATATCCTGCAAAAGGCATACGTGTGGTTCTAGCCAGCTATAGCTGTTACAAAATAGAAGGGAAGTGGAAAGCATGTGAACAAATTACTTTTTTCATTAGACTGAAATTCTGGTAAATTAATTGCTTGATACTACGGAATTTTATACGTCTGCAGGAAAATCTTTGCCTAAAGTAAAGGTGTACTGTGCACAAATTAGGAATTTTAAGTATACTGTATATTAAAAGTTATTTTGAAAGAAAAAGAAAGCTGCATTTTTAGTAACATTTATGGTAAATATATTTTCAGGGGATGTAGCAGTGAAGATACTAAAGGTTGTAGATCCAACCCCAGAACAGTTCCAGGCTTTTAGAAATGAAGTGGCTGTATTAAGGTGAGTTGGTAGTTTTGTTGCTAAATTCTGTTATTCCGAGGCACTGTAGGTGACTACAACCCCTCTTTTAAGCCGTCTTGCCCAATATTCTATGTTTGATAGACACAAAAGCAGATCTCCAGGGAAGAAGAATAAAAAGGGAGTGTATAGTGATATTTCTGAATATTGTTGTGGAGCTGTGAGACAGCAGTCATAATTCAGGGTATTTCAATGGTTCTTCACTATTTCTGAAAGTTGTCTTTTCAAATAAATACCAACATCCGTAATTGTTCAGGTCACATTTGGCATGCAGTAAAAGGTGAGGATTAATAAATTCTGCCATAATTCTCATCACTGTACAGAATACTTGAATCGTACCTTTCAAAATTGCAGCATATTTCCTTTTTTTTTAAAAAAAAAAAGTATGCTCTGATCTGCATATCTGTTTTCTGCATTCAAATAATGTTTTGTAGTGTCCAATTAACTACCTGTAATGTTAATCCTGAAACTGAAATAGTTAGAGTACTTCAGAACTGTCTTCTTGTCTCTTAATTGCTTCACTAAACTGTGAACTGAGGACCCTTTAGTTTCCTATTGGGATTCAGCCTTCTCTCTAATGTTAGCTTTTCGCAGCTTTCAGGGTGTTTTCTGTTATTCCATTTTTCTAATACTACTTGAGAGCGTGAATATTGGTTACCAATTTCAAAACCCTTGAATTTTCATGACATCTTTTCTTAAAGGGTGATTTTTAAATAACTTCATTGGAACTAAAACTAAGTATTTCGACTAAAAAGCCAAAAATCAGCTGATTTTATTTAAAAATTGGCAACTTTGGCATATTTTTATTATTTTTAAAACCAAACCTCGCACACACATCCACTTGGCAAAAATTTTGCAGGAAACTCATGCTTTTGGACTCAAAAGCTGAAATACTTTCCTTCAGCCAGGAATGAGCTTTTTAAAAGAACTTGAAAACGTTTTTCATAAAGATACTAATTTCTTTTTCTGCTACTTTCTGTTAGGAAGACTCGGCACGTTAATATTTTGCTCTTTATGGGCTACATGACTAAAGATAATCTGGCCATTGTTACACAGTGGTGTGAAGGCAGCAGTCTGTATAAACACCTGCATGTTCAAGAGACCAAGTTCCAAATGTTCCAGCTCATTGATATCGCTCGGCAGACGGCACAGGGAATGGAGTGAGTAGGATAAACAATACTGACTATTTTCCTTCTTGGAATGGTGTTTTCCTTCTTGGAATGGTGTTTCCCTTCCCTGCCCCAAACCCTGATATGTGGAGTTACTGTGCTAAAATAGAAAGGAGTCCAAATGGTATACCAAGGGAAGATTTTGTGCAGCCTTAATTCAGCACTGTTGTATGCATTCTTACTTTCATTTAGTATTTCTTTTCCCATGGATTCTTGCCTCAGTTCACGCTAGACCACTAGTCAATGGTCAGCTTTTCTGTATTTTATCTTATTTTGTAGCTTGAGGTCTTACTGTAACGCACTAGATGAGATCCTATTCTAAACATAGAATTAACTCTCTTTTTTTCCTTCCCTGTGTTACTTGCTATAACACTGCAGTGTACTAATTTCTATCATGGGACTTCTGTGACACGAGGGGGTGGCTGTTCCTATTCTACAGCTACAGGACTCACACACGCAGATAGTTTTTGGAAGCATTCTCCAAATGTCTGAGCTGATACAGTACCACCTCGCTTCTATTTCAGAACATGTTATAATGTTCATAACGTAGAAGATGCTGACATTGGCTGACGTTGTCACTGCTGATCCATTCTGTAGATCAGGACCTGGGTTTCCAGTCAGACACTCAGAAAACTGGGAACACACATTGTGACTGCAAAGTAAAGGAGTTAGTAAAAAGTAAACCTTAGCACAGCATACAGATTTCATGTATATGAGGATGGCACCCAGTTTTCTAGGGCATTATACAGTTACATCATAATGATGCCAGAGATGATTTTAGTGATGCCTGAGATTTATTTACTGCATTGCTTCCACTTTCTGTAGTACATAAGGCAGTAGTCTCAGCTAGTGCTTGCTATGTTTTTCTTTTCCTAAAGTAGATGCATCCTGTAAATTGACTAAAGCAAGAGCTCTGTGAAATGGTTGTGTGTGTAACACGGTGTCTATCAGTAAATGGAGAGGCTGAGTTTATGTGAACAGCCTTCATAACGCCATTTTCCTGCTTTTTCTTTCACAGCTATTTACATGCAAAGAATATCATCCACAGAGACATGAAATCCAATAGTATCCTTTCCTAACTGAATCGTATTTCCTTTAATGTGAGAGTGATTTGTTGTTAGTATGGACCTTTGTGGGGGGTTGAAATAGCTGTTTCAAATGTGTATAACTACTAGTGAGTAATTCCTATTGAGTAAGAAGTTACTTTTTAGCAAGGACTTCCACGGAAGGTTGCGTGCTTGCTTACCAAACTCTTGTGATAAAAGATGAAAAAAGATGTGCAACAACTGTGCTCCAAAAACATCTTCTCTTACTTAAATGGTGTTTATGCAATTCTCTGTTATTCAAATGCTGTACTGGAGAGAAGCTGTACTCTTTCTTTGACGGGAGATATGTGTGCGTGCTGATGTGTGTGTGCACATGTGGGCACTGTTACTGTTTCCCATATATTTTTTTAATAAATTTAAACTGCCTTCATGTGACTGGCAGAAACGAAGGCAAAAATCTTACTTTAAACTCGAGAAGGCAACCTTTTACCACTATATTTCTTGCAAAAATATAAATTTAGTAATAATTATGGAGTAAAAATGTCATGAATTGATGTCTTTCACCTTTGAAAATGCCTGCGTCCCAAATTGCCAAGAAGAACATCCATTGAGCTAGCAGCATAGATTGTAACTTGCTTTCATAAAATGTGAACAGTGTTTTGCAAATGTCACTGTAAAAAATACGCCAAATTCAGTAGTTCCATAATGTAAGGGGATTCCCATTTTCAGTTAAGCTAGTAAAGTTGTTATTTTTACTACACGGGAGGTCAGGAGTTTGAGATTCCTGCTAATGATAACCACTTTTGTGAAAAAAAAATAAACTCTTCTCCTGACATGGAAATGAGAACTAGGAGTCTGTCATGTTTCTATTTCTGAATCATATTTTTGAACTTAAAACATTCTTAAGTGAAATGGTAAAATGATATCTTTGTAAAATAAAGCCAACAAAGAAAGTGCTAGTTATCAATCTTAACAGACAAACATATTAAGTAGACTACAAATAATACAGATGTGTGTATTTCCAGTTAAAATAATTAAATCATAGTTAAATCTCAGGAGATCTGCCAGAGTGCTTTATGTAAATAGATTTTATTTTGATATTTGTTTATACTTGTAATTGTTTTTTCTTTGTTTTCTTTTTTGAGTTGTGATGACTTCTATGTTGTGTCAAGAGACGCATAGGGAAACCAGTTATTTAAGTACCTGTAGTCATTGATGTTAATTAACACAGTTGATTTCTATCCTAACTCACCCTAAGGATAAATGTACAAATAAGACTGAAACACCTGGTCTTGTTTAGTCTTAAATGTTAACTCCATAAATATGGATGCTGTAAAATTACTCTTCCTCTGTTTAAGGTACAACTCTTAACAGGTTTTAAAAAAAATAATCAGCAATATTCTTGGATAGGTGGCTTGCATTTGTTATGATCTAACCAGATACTTCGCAATCGTGTCAGAAAGTTCACGCTTGTTTCCTGAAATTTTCTATAGAATTTCTTTAACAAATGTTTAGATATATTTCTTCATGAAGGCCTCACCGTGAAAATAGGAGACTTTGGTCTGGCAACTGTAAAATCCAGGTGGAGTGGATCTCAACAGGTGGAACAGCCCACTGGCTCAATCTTGTGGATGGTGAGCAAAACATTGTGCTGCTTTTAAATAGCTGCCTTTCGTTCTGGCCATGGATGTTCCGTCAGTCGAACACTCTTAAAGCTTTAAACCTGAATGAATCAACATCTGCTGTTAGTACTGTGTAGACTTTTATTCCAGTTGTAGGACAAGTTAAAATTGAAGAACGAAGTGCTGGAGCGCTTAATTGTCCAAAGTAGACACTGTTCACCTAAGGATTCCCATTTTGATTTTTGAAGTTATTTTAAATATTTAGGACAGAGACAGGGCTGTCAGTGGAATTGCAAGGAGCTGTTCCGAGGGAAGAGGAGAGCCTTTCCCCTAATAGGCTTGTCTCACTGGAGAGCAGGCTCTAATCTGCCTAACGGTGGCTTTGCGGGATTGGTAAGACCCTGTCTTTTCCTTACGTTCTTCATTACGGCCTCTTCTTCCCCTGCTCGGCACTTGGCAACATCCCTTCTCGCACACACCTGCTGATGGCACATTCGGCAGGTGACTGGGGAGATGACAGGGAGTGCTGCTTCGAGTGTGGGAAGGAGCGCGATTCATCTTTGGTGCTGCAGTAAGACGTTTGCTAAACAGCAAGGCACCGCTGTTGGGTGCGCTGCTGCTCCTTGTCCTGTGCTAGGGCGTTGCTGTAGGTTTGGAGGCACCCCAGAACCGTAGCAGGGGAATGTCAGTTTATGTACTGAAGTTCTGGGATGTTTACAGAGTTTCTTTTGGAAGTGTTACTGAAAGTCGTTGTCTGAGAGGACAATCCTAACAACTGCCCTTATGTTTTAACTTCTGGCAGAACTTAAAAGGCACTTCCACAGTTTTCATTCAAAAATCACTGGGAGAAAATCTATTTAGTAACTTTTCAAATGTGTAAATTCAATAGAATAACTAGAAAAAGTGGAACGGTGCCTGTTACCAGGTTAAAAAGCATCATTAAAATTATGCAAGAATGTCTTATTTAGCACTCAAATAGAATATTTTGCTGAAGTTTCACTTGAGCCATTTTTGTTAATGTTATGCAGTTTACCTAAATTCAGCATGTAGACTGATCAGTGTTTTCTAGCTCCCAGGGTAGGGCACATAGCAACACTTGTGGGGTGTACTTCAGCGAAGTGTAACCAAATAAAAATTACTTGCTGAATGCTATATATTAGTACATTTTAAATCTTTTGATATTTAGCCCTGAATGAGCTGCAGGTGTTGCTTGAAACAGGTTTTCCTTTTAAAAATTTATTCTTTATTGCTGGGCTTGCCGCCTTCGTTCTTATTTAAGTATTTGTATTTTGAGACAATTTAGGAAGTGTTCCTTCAGAGTATCGGGATGCTTGGCCAACAGTTGTTTGTGACATATAAAATACACACATCACCTGAAACACAGTTACAAAACCTGAAACAGTTTTTTCTTAAAAAAAAAATAAAAATAAAATAGAAAAAGCCAAAGCTTTTTACAGCTTTCCATAAAGGGTTTTAAAACTAACTTACCTAATAGTATGCTTATATATGGGAAACGGATCTTTAGAAAAAAAACCTGCATTTTTGCTCTTTGCAGTTTTTTCCATTTCAATAATTTATAGACCATCTTTGCTGAGTTGTCATTACGTAGAAGGGGAGGCTGATTCTGTTTCCTTGAAAGTTGATGTAATCTTTTACTGAGTTTTTGTTGTACTTTAACTAGTACTTTGCTCAGTAATTCTGAGGGACGACTTCTAGAGGAAAAAAAATCTTGGTCAACAGGAAAGATATTTTGATGGTTTATACCTTGTTTTGTTAAATCGTTCAACATGTTTACGTTCTTCAACTTCATAATTTTCCTTTGTTTTGCAAAGATTCAAGAACACTCTTGCACTTCTTCCCCCACCTTCCAATACATGCTATTTTGTATTTGGCTTTTGCATTTCATGTAGATGTTTTGGTATCAGTTTTACAAGAGATTGAGTCTATATTAAATTTTGTATTTTTCCCCTTCCTGTTTAAGAACTGATGGTGAGAAACTCAGACTCAGTTGTAAGTAAGATGTGACAAAAGTCAATATATATTTCAAATTGGAATATTAATAATTTTTTCTAATGGTAAAATGCTTGTTGAGTTAAAGAATTGCTTTTTTGTTTACTTGCAATTGTATTGATTTTTTTTAATAAGGTGTAGAGTAGCACTGCCTGAGCTTCTTCCAGAGCCTTAGGGAAAAATGAGCAAAGGTTTTGAAGTGTCCTTTGTTCACTAATTTTTGGTTGAACTCACACTCTCTGCTTTCTAAACATTTTTCCCTTTTCTTGTCCTTTCTGTTTCAAAGTTCTGTTAATATTGCTCATCATTTGTTTCTTTTTTCCTCCTCCTACAGGCACCAGAAGTGATACGGATGCAGGACAGTAACCCGTTTAGTTTTCAGTCAGATGTCTACTCCTATGGAATAGTACTATATGAACTAATGACAGGAGAGTTACCATACTCCCACATAAACAACCGAGATCAGGTACGGAACATTCTTTAGAACGCTGCATTTTATTTCTGGGCGTAGTACATTTTGTTGTCCTCAAGAAAAGTAATATAAAGACAAATGCAAAACAGGAATTGAAATGTCGTTTGCAACATGATTTGTTTCAGCAGTGAACCTGTGTAATTGAAGGTTTACTTAAATAGTGACAGTTACTCAAACAAAAAAAAATTTCTTTTTTATAAACATTTTAAGTGCCCTGTTAATTTATTAATGAGTTAAAGCTTTTGTTACATCAGTAAAATCTTCGGTTGTATCTTTGCGGTTTGGTTACGTGAAATTTCATTTTTGATGTCAAATGTGCTGTTCTTACATCAGCAAGACTGGATTTTGTGCTTTTTACTACAGGGAAAAAAAAAAAAAAGCAGCTACTGTCAAACCTTTTAGTATTGAATGTTAGTTTGTGTGGTTTAGTCTTTACTAAGGTGTAATCTTACCTGGTCAGTTAACCAATAGTTATAAAGCACATGAAGGCCAGAAACCTCAACTGTTGTCTTTACACAAATGCTTTTTCTGGCTTAGCAGGTGTAGAGCTAACTTGTTCTCGTTCTGTAGAGCATGAACTTAAGACTGTTAGATCTCTTTGATCTCTGGTCTGCTGATCCTCAGTTGTGGGTTGTGTTTTTTGTTGTTGTTTTTTTGTTGTTGTTTTAATTAAGATCTAATGATGAGGAGAGTACGTGTATGTATACATACTCGATTTTAGCCCGTTATGTTATGTTGTCTGTATTCCAAGTAGAAGAGGCCAGTTCTATTTAGGAAGGCTTTCTTATTTTAAGGTTGTCTACAAATTTGGATATTGGAATGTGTTTTAATTCATGATACTGAAATTATATGCGAGCTTTAATAACCATTACTGTCACAAAACATTGCGACACTTGCCCCCCAAGTAAATTTTCCGGGAAGGGATAGAATATTTCTGGGTGAACAACACTGAGACCTTATTTTAGCAATATTATATTGACCTTTTTTTTTTTCCTGAGACAACATTAGTGTAAAAAGAAAATAGTGCAGTTAGTTCTGTATACCCCTCCTTCCCTGCCTCCCCAGTAAAACCCTCAAACAAAATCCCCTCAAGCAACCAAGCCTACCACCATTTTACCCGGTAAGAGTCTTCCCAGTATTAAATAGTCAACTATTAAGGTTACTGGAAGTCTGATGAAAATCCTAAACAATGACCATACTAACTTGGACTAAATCAGAAAATGTATTTTCCAACACTAATTACGTCTTTTATTGTTTCAAAACAAAACAAACCCCATTTCCTTTTTTGCTGCAGTAGTTACAATCTCTTCCAACTCGCTAGCTGTACAGCTCCTTTTGCAGCATTTCACAGAGATACGTGAAAATCCAGTTCTCCTAACAGATTAAGCTATTGTGCCAAATTGGCCAGCTGCTTATAACTGCTCTAACTGAGGAGCGTTTCTCATTGTAGCCTTCAGTTGAAGGAAATTGCCATGTAGTGTCTGTGTCAGGTAGTTATCTCCTGTTCCATTCCAAATGCAGTAGTGCCTTCACTTGTGGAGCATTACAAACCACAGTGTCGCTCTGATTCAGTCAGGTCTACATTGACCATTGTTTCGGTTAACTAACTGGGACAAATCTACAAGTATCTGCTGGTGTGTGTGCCTTTGGTACTCATGTTTAAGCACTGTGGGACACTAAAGCTATCGACCACTGAACTAACTTTTACAACTGTGGTTTTATGCTACTCGCTGCTTCTTTTTCAGATTATTTTCATGGTTGGCCGAGGGTATGCTTCTCCAGACCTCAGTAAATTGTACAAGAACTGCCCCAAAGCGATGAAGAGGCTTGTAGCAGATTGTTTGAAGAAAGTTAGGGAAGAACGACCTCTGTTTCCACAAGTAAGTATGTTTTTCCGCATCTAACAGTTTCAGAGTATTTTTTAAATTGCCATTATCACAATTAGCTTTGGTTGAGAAACTGAAGGTAGATGTAGGAAGAAAGTGCAGCCTGCTTCCTAATTTTTGTCTTTATTCATATGTGCATCTTTCATAACCCATCTCCATTAGGCAGTTCGTAATTCTGATTGTACGTAATTCCTGTAAAGGTCATTAAAAAATACTATGCATGCAGACTAAAGCAGCGTTAGACTAACACTACAGCAATTTGCTTTTCAACAGCTGACCCATTTTAGAGACAAGCAAAAAAAACCCAAGCCCTAACCCAATAAAAATCAAATCTATCTTTGTATTTACATTTTAGTGTAGGTTTGAGGGAAATGAGAGACCACTCCTCCTTTTCTTCCCCACAACCGTGAACAAGCAAACAACACCCACTGGGATTTAAATTCACGTAGCAATTTTTGGTATTTTTACAAAAGATATTTTCCCTTTTCCTGTCACTATGAGGATGATGAAGGTACTTTCTTATTAAATAGCTGAAACTAAATATCAGCAGATTTCAGAAAAATACCTTCTTGCTGTAACAATCAACTTTAAAAAGTTCTTTCTAAATGTTGTTTTCTAAACAGAATGTTAGGCAGAAGATGCAATTCTTTCCTTGTTACTCTGGTGGAGAATTGCATAGATGCTTGTTAATTGATGGTAGGTAGCGTCTGTGAACTGGTGAAGAGTGTCCTCCCATCCTCTGAAACTCAGACTCCTCATAGCTATGAAATTGTATGGTGTTATTCCAAGAGTGTGGTTTTCAGTGTCTTCACGTAGTATATTGTTGCTCTTAAGGATATGCTTAAAGCCATAAAATAAATGAGGGTTTAAGACTTCAAAAGACAAGCAGCTCTTCCTAACAAGCCGCCTTTTCATTTTATCTGTGTTTCTCTCAGATACTGTCGTCCATTGAATTGTTGCAACATTCTTTACCCAAAATCAACCGGAGTGCTTCTGAACCATCTCTGCATCGTGCCGCCCACACAGAGGACATAAATTCATGCACATTAACATCCACGAGACTACCCATGTTTTAGGATCGTGCTCCCCCTCCCTGGCTCTCTCCGGAGAAGGGAAAGGAACAGAAGTAACAGCAGTTGTGCTTTTAATGCCTCAGTGTACAGGATCAGTGCCAGCAGGATTACCTGCGTCCCAGTTTTAAGAACAAGCTGCTAAGGATTTCTGCAGTTCTTATCTGCAGGGACACAGCTCCACATTGCCTTTTTCTACAGTTTCTTTTACTGGGATAGTTAACAGACGATAAATCAAGAGATCTATTACTATTTTTTTAATAGATGCACTTGAGCCTTATTTTTCCCATACACAGAAGCGATGGATGTTTCTTTGGCAGCGTTTCTGGATTGATTTGAATCTGTTGATAAATTGCTATTTTTTACAGCAAGGATGGCTTGCCTCGGCCTTTCAAGAAAGATGATGTGTTACGGTGCTCTGTGATTGCCCCACGCCCTATGCCACTTCAGGTTGGGGGCAGTTTTGCCTGAAATGGGAATCTGCAAACAAGACTGAGGGAAGAGGAAAAAACTTTGTGGAAATCAGCTCCTGCCTAAGAGCTTTCATCAAGCCAATGAAATAAGTTAAAATGCTAATTCAACACAAAATAGTTTTGCAATAGTTTTGCACATAGAAGAAAAACTCTTGCAAAAGAATGGAATATATTCTGAACTGTACTGCTCAGAGAAGGAAGCCAGCCAGTCTTGCTACGGTCATCTTCAGTAACTTCAGCAGCTTACTTTGGTACTATTGACTTGTTTCTTGCAGCCCAATGAGGTGGTAAGTGCGGAAAGACAGGCTTTTGTGGCTGAGAAGAGGCTAATTAACATTATCCGTATACTTCTGCAAAATGAGCGTAGTCTTCATCCCATCTGAAGCTGTCGTCCAAGAGATGCACTATCAAGAGGAAACTGAGCATAAACAGTTTTTCTTGCTGATTTGGGTTTTAATTTTGTTTTTATTGCTCCTGAGAAAATGCATTTATTGTAAGCCAAGGTTCCTCTGATTATCTTATTTTAATAAAATAAATTAAATTTTAGGTTTAAGATTCAATGTCATCATTTAATGTAGTAATCCATAGTTCTGACATGTACATCTAGATTTGAGAAACCTCAGAAAACGACACTCCGAATAACTTTAAAGTTAGTGGGATAGATAACAGCAGTTCAAGTAGAAACACACTTGATATGATGACCTATAGGTTTCCAATCACATTCTTTACAATATGGTTTTTATTCTACTGTAATATTTCAGCAGCATCTACCTATTAAGATACCTACACTGATGTACTATCAAGCTATTTAACTGCACTGTTTTTGCTCTGCCTTTCATCTTCTATGAACCTGTTGTTTACTTGGGTAGAAGTGAGTGGTTTGTCTTGGCTGAACTCCGCAGATGACAAAAAATAGCTGGTTTAATCTAAGACCTTTTTTTTTTTTTTAAATAGCTCTCTGTTTAAATATGTTCATTAGGCAAAGAAGGGAAGCCAGCTTTCCATTCTGGGACTGGAAGCTGGGGATTTTGTGTCTCTGTGTATACAGGTAAGTGTGGGGCTCCCGTCTGAATCCATGGCTGAGGTCCAGCCAGCGACCAGAGGAGATGTCTGTAACCACAATTATCTCAGGCTCAACTGCTGCCTAAAGTTTGTTAGGCAAAATACTTTTGCTGTGTATTTTGACAGCTTACGTGTGCAACTCCTAACTGCCTGTAATGTCCAAGTAGCCATTTCGGCTTCTTGGTTGCAGCAAGCAAAAAACCCACAAAGCGCTTATGAAAGGGAAGAGAGGAACTTGAAGTACGTAAGTCAGACACATACTTAAAAAATAATACCTATAGTATCTATAAAATAATTGTATAACATTATAAGAAGGGTGGATTATTAATCCTTAAGTGATAACTGAGCATGACCATAAAATTTCCTTCCTAAAAAGTAAATTGAGGCTTCAAGGAAACTGTTCCATACAGTTCTGCATGATTTTTAATAATATTCTTGGTATTTTAACTATTTTATCTTTCATCTTGCCTTCCTTATAATAAGAAAGAGTTTAAGAAAAGGATAATAAAAAAAAAAAAGGAGAAATGGTGAACTGCTTTTACTTTAGCTCTAATTTCCAAAAAGAAACCATTAACTCCTGATTTTAAAAACAGGTTATGTCTCTTGAAATTTTTTTTTTTTTTAATAAATAAATAGACTTATTTTGACCAGCATTTGATGTCAAAGTAGATGAAAGCTGCTAAGTGAAGAATTTAAAAAGTCTGAGTTTCTAAGTCTTACTGCTCTTACATTAAAACTTCTCTTGATGTTGTCCCTAGGTAGCTTTGAAAAACAAGTTCTCTTTTCAATGTCAGACTGTCGTTACCTGGTTTGTGTCTTCTTGGGGCAAAGTAAATCGGGAGTGTCTTGTTTGAGGTAAACACCCTCTCCACTGGGTTTTTGGGGGACTATTTTATTACTGAAAATATTTCTCTCTGTGAAAAAAAAAAAAAAGTGCAAGACCAGCTAGAAACAAGCTCCAGCAGGGAAGCTAAGGGGTATTTTGGGGTAGGAAGTATGTCTGGGCATGAGCTCTTGAACGTTCATCTTGCAGTACTACTTCTCTTAGTGATACTCTGTGTTCCTTCACCTTTGTAATTAGTGATGAACAGTTGCACTAATACGACTTCACTAGAGTAAGACCTTCACTGCTGCCTTCATATGCCAGTTTTAAAAAGGTGACAAGTAAGTGGGGTTACAGATCGTGACAAGTAAAGGCCTGACTTTGCGGGAAGCATTGTTAAAAATTAACTTTAGAGTGGAAATAATTGTGGAAAAGTTACATTTCCGAGGTCAGAACAGAGAGCAAAATTTGCATGTTCAATTTAGCCAGCAGAGATGGGGGAGTTCTCCCTCCTCTGTTGGAACCCTTATAGAAATGCAGTATTTCCATCCAGAACTTTTCTCAGCTTCAGTTTTGACCCAGAAATGCCAACCAACTGATGAAGCGGATCATGTTGGAGTCACTAATTTGCTGCCATTTAAAAATGTTTGACTCCTCGAGTAAGGTTCCTGCTGTTTGCTTTATGACGGTGACCCCCATCCGAGTTTCTAACCATCAAAGCAGTGCCCTGTTTGCTGTGCTGACATAAGGGGTTTTTGCACAAGTGTATTTAAATATACTTTGCTTCACAATACAAATAATTTCTCAACAATCAAGCTTTCTGAAATGCTCCCATCTTTAAGCAGACAAGCAACTTTTCAAGGGTATGTAGTCTTATCCTCAAGCCATCGCTGAAATTGGCCCTCTGCTTATTTTAAGACCACGTGCTTGAGAAAACTCTGCTTGTACTCAAGTGTGTTAATGCTCTGTTACTCAGTAGCCTTTTCAGTTGTGTCCACACTGAATTTTTAGTTTAACTGCAACGTTAATACAAATGACTTAACAGAATTCACTTCTTTATCAAATTTCACAATCAAATTGCTTTTGCTCAAAGCTTTTGCAACACAAGCATGAATTAAATTTTTAAGAAAAATAAAATTCGGTTATCTCAGAAGAGCTGTGCCTTAATACTTCACACCTCCTGGGCCTTCAGCATTGCTGTCCTTAACCTGAAGGCTGGAACCAGTGCCCTCCTGAAGAGCTGCTACGGGGCTGGCTGGCAGTATGGGACACTGGGCAGGAGTGGCAGGAATGCGCGGGAGCGCTCGGCAGCACGGCCACCGTACGTGTCACTTACCAGGCAGTGTCTGAACTTCCGCCTGTGCCATTAGTAACGCTACCTGCCCGCTGCAGCCGGGGATGGGAGCTGCGTGGGAATGGGGCCCTTCTACAGCTGTACTATCGCTTCAGAGAGGGACCTCTCGCTACGCTAGAGGTATGTGCAGATAGAAAAGCCTAAGCATCAGCCACACGGTTAAAAAAAGCAGCAGTTAAATAACTTGTTACAAAAGAAACAATTAACGTTGTAGAATTGCAAACTAAAAGATCACTAACATAAGGAGATCAGAAAATTATTTAGTTATTTCATTTAATTTTGGCTACTTCATTTAACCAAATCAAGGCTTCCCTTCCCATTAAATACATTCAAACTAGTTAAATTGAAGAAAAATTCAACTATTACTGTTGCAATGGCTATTGAAAGTAACTACTTGCTCTCATTATACAGTTTCCAAAATCCAATTTGTGCTGTAATTTAGTATTGCTCTGCCTGTATTATTGTATTTGCTGACAAGGGGTGCTCTAGGGGACACTTCCTGCCAATTTGCGCTTTAATTGTTTTAAAACAAGGGTAGGAACTTGACTCGCACAGTCTTTGAGAGCCAGGCAGTGTCCCGGCCCTGCTACTGCAACGCTCGCTGTAAGACTACAGTAAACTTGATTCTGAACTCTACTTTGAGGTATAGTGTTTTAATTCTTAAATCTCCTTTTTAAGGAAAAAAAAGCTACACTGACCATTATTCCCAGTGGGTTTTTGTGGACATACATTTAGTTGATTTAGTGAAGAAAAAAAAAAAAACACCCAAAATAGATTTAGCAACAGTTTTTAACAGCTTAAGCTTTAAATGGTAAGAGAGGAGCTGTATTTACACTACCACTCGGCTCACAAGACAGCATATGTTAGGGCAAAGAGGGAGAAAACCCTCTTAGGATTCAGGGATGTTTTCCATGCAATCAGTTTAACATTTTAAATATATTTTAGGATTTTTGGTGCCATACAAAAACTATCCGAAAACTTTACCAGAACTGCACAAGTAAACCACAGGGCACATTCATTCTAACTGTGCTGTAGAAAGTAAAAGCATCGCTAGCAAATAGCTAGCTTGCTACAGGAGACAGCACCTTTGGTTCTCTTTATTGAGAAGTAGCAGAATCCTCATCAGCCCCAGAAAGGTGCATGAAAAGTTCTCCAAGTTCCGTTACGTCGTCATCTGTGCTGGTCACAGTCCGATTTTCTCTGTCTTCAATGAAGTCCCACAGACGAACGGAGTTGAAGAACTGGAAGAGAAGAAAGTCTGCCTGAGCGCAAACCAGTACTTGTCACAGTTCCAAAAAAGTATTTTCCCTTATCAGTCCTCTTCGTTCATTTAAAAAAGTCAGAAGTTGAGACTCAAGAGCTGCATTTGTGCTCGGATTTACTACCTCAGCAACATTTGCTGTTAAATTCAAAGTGACCCACTCTCCTTAGTGTTACAGTATGAATACAGTGAGGTCAAACCTACCCAGTACTAACGAGCTGTAGTGACATTAAAGCAGTAGGGCTGTGGCGACCGCTCAGGGTGGTGGCCAAGCTGTAACGAGTTTTTCAGAAGGCTTTACCCTTTTTAGCTGGTCTTACAGCCAGCTATATGCAGGTAAGTGAGATGAGTTGTTAATACTTTAACAGCCGAATTCCTTTGAAGAAAGGTTTGCTATGAGAAGAACTGGTTGAAAAGAAAAGATAACCGAAAATAAATTTTTGCTATTAAATGAAAAGTACCTTCTCCTTTCCCTAATAACAAACCTGGGGCTCAAGGAAAGGTGAGGGATGCTTTCTTCAATTCTCCAAGGCCATGCACGGTATGAAACATATTTTAGTAGTACACTTTACATTCAAAATGTGTTTCTTAATTACACTTGACTGGAGTAATCCCTTACCCGCACGGTCCCCTCAGAGCTGAGCTGCTTTCGTGGTTTTTCAGGTTCAGCTCGTGTCCCATCTGGATAAGCATGAAGGTAAAGACACTTCCCTCCAAATGGGCAAGTTCCTTTCCCTTGTTCAAAGTACTTGCAGGGTTTTTTCCTGATTGAATTAGAAGAGAGAGAGAGTTATTGCCCTCAGCTAGTAAGGAAGCAGATAGAGTTCATGCTCCCATCCTCAGCGATGGGGAGCACTGCTCCTGTTAGCACACTGGGAGTTTTGGTCTCCCGTTCCCCCTAACTGATAGCAGTCAAAACAGATGGGAACGATTATTAAAAGCCAACAAAGAAACACATAAAAGAACAGCATTCCAAGTCAAAAGAATTAAACTGAAGACATGGAAAGTGAAGGATGTACAAGGAACGTCATTGATCCCGCACACGCATTTCCAGCACAATGAACAAATCCATTGCTATTTTTCAAGCAACGTTCCTCCCTGTTTTTCTACCACTACGTGTTTATGAACCAGTTCCTCTCATCATCTCCTTTGGAAGTTAATTTAACTTTCCATGAGCTTTGTTGTTCAACCAAGCCATTCTAGCTGTGTAGCAAATTTTTATGAAGATGTTCCTTACAACAGGTGCACAACCATACTCCAGGCAGGGGGGGTTGGTGGAATGTTCTACAATGAAAAACATCTAAAGAGGAAACTACAGAGAAAATGCAACTGCCCTTGTAAACTTGATATGCAGTGATTCCTAAGACATCTATCAAATCTACATTCTACCAAATAGCAACTAAATGGAGGCAAAAGCTCAACAGTAACAAAAAAAAAAATAATTAACAACCAAACCCCCAGCCAGGTAGTGCATTAAAAGCAGAATGGATTTGTCTTGATTTGGAACTCAGGTGGTCTCCGACTTCCACGTTTCCAGGTCAGACTTTTTTTGCCCTGTGCCAGTGGAGAATCAGAATAGATTTGTGCTGGCATGACCCCTTTATTAGCGCTTTTTTTTTCTATTATTTCCCCTTTATTAGCATTTTTTCATTCCATGCAATACGAAACCCTCAAGTTAAACTGACTGCCAAGATCCATAAAAACCTCTTTGGTACAGACATTCTATCTACAACACAATATATACATCTTAGCTGAGCACTTAAGCAAACCCCCCTTTTTGTATTCTCTTCTATACAACAGGTTGGCAAGAGCCAAACCCAACTGCTGACACAACCCAATGCCTCTATCCCAGTCACGTGGAAGCTGACCTTACTGAGAACATGGCCCTTTAAAAACTGCACTAAACCGAGGCTTTTGAGCACAATTTATTACCCTCAATTCAAAGTCCTTAAGAATTAAAATGAATAAAACCACACCAGCAATGGGGTATTGAAAATAAACCGTAGCTGAAGAACCTCAGTTTAAAGTGATCACTTTTATTCAAATATTTTGCCTATTAGATGAAACAAGACAAGATGCCGGATTAAACATTTAATGGAGCAGTAGTGCATTCAACAATTCTTCTGCTGTGTCATAACAAGACTTCAGAGACTAAAAGCTTCCCAAGCAGCGGAAAAGCTGCAGTAGCACCAGCTGTGCACAGATGTAAGGCAGGCCTATTTTTTTCTGTAAGCCAAAGGGTGTGTTTAAAGGTTGCTGCACATCACAGAATGAAGCTGCACAACCTTCAGCAAAATAGTCATCGCTCACTGGGACAAGCACAGCTTGTTTACTTTAAAAAGAGTGAGCAAGGAGATCAGTAACGGGATCTTACCATTCTGCGAACTATATACCCCTTACACATTCCAGGCAAGCACAGCTTCGCAAAGCTGCTGTAAAACTACCCCTCAGCAGACCTCTCCCAGTGCTCCACGCACCGGGCAAGTTGTTATTAGACGATTAAAGGAATGCAGTCATGTATTTTCCATTTCCAGCAGACATTGCAAAAACCCCATGAATTTTTATCCCATATTTCAAGAGACTATTACATTTTCCTTCCCTATTTGTTTTCCTCAGTAACTGACAATCTTCGAGGCAATTATGTCTAAAGGATCAACAGAAAACGCACGAAGCCGATTTTGGCATGTGAACTGAAATAGTTTCAGAGCACTGCAAGTTTCAATAAGTTCAAATCTATAATTACACATCAGACCCTTTCGTGGCAGTCACAAAGTTAAATAAAAGTGTTAACAGAGATTAAAAGTTCTCTGTAGAACGGTTTGTAATTACGTAGTTTAAAAATACCGTCACTTTGATTGACTTAAGTTTTAGTGTATCTAGCTTAAGGACAACGCAAACAGTGTCGGTGGTTACGGAACTTACCCCACTCCCTGCTTAAATGCTTCAATCAGCTCATTTTTCTTCTCCTGGTCTTCTACCCAATATGCACTGGGAATGACAAACTCGGATATTACTCGGCACTCCGGGCAAGACCTGAATGGATCAAGACAAAACAGCAACGCTCCATTAATTTCTGAGAGCGATACACCTCAATAAATTTGCCAGAAATGGGTCCCCTGAGGGAAAGGGAGATGGTTTGTCACACCGAAGCAGCAGACACCTCCTCACACATTACTATAGCACACGTGTGCATTTGTTATTCATTTTGATGGAAATAACCCAATTCAGGGCAGGCAGGGCTTGCACTACCTTGCGTTTGCTTCTAGATTTGAACAAAAGTAACAGGTGTTTCCTCAACATGCAGAAGTAAACTGTGTCTGCTGATCCCAATACGCAGAAATACACCATAACTGGTATGCAGCAGAAAGCCTTGAAAAAAGACAAAAGGAAGGTCTCTAAGCCTTTTGAAATGGGATCTGACTTGTACCAGCAGCGATGAGTTGTTCACCGCGTGGTTTTACGAGATGAATTTCTACACGAGGAACTAAGATCAAGAATCAAATATGCAACTCCAGGTACCTCAACAAGCCTCGGAAAGGCTTTATTACCCCCTCCCCGCAAGTCCCATCGAACACCTTGTCTCCCAACAGGCAGGGCTTTTAAAACTAAGACAATTTTATAACTTTGCAACGACCAGCATGTTCACCATTATAGATAAATGTAAAAAACATGCTTGAAGAATTTGTATTAGTATTTAATCCATACTCAAACCAGATTCCAGGGCATTGTTTCTGAAAAAAACCCCAACCCCTCACAGTCCCTACTGTAGGCAGAATATCTCAGCACATGGCCAACAGGAGCTCGACTCCCAGACAGGTTATGTCCTAATGAGCTCACATTCACCTCAATTAAATTTATAACGAAAGTTGTGCAGAAAAGTCTATTTTGGCAACAGACAGAAAATATTTCCCACCTTTTCCCGAGCATGCTTGTAACTTGAGCGAGCTTTCAAAGAGATGCTCGAAAAAAGAAATTGCCCTAATTGGATGTTTTAAATTCTCATTTCATCTGAGGACGAGTGTGTTTGGAATACATTTTTTTCATAGAGCTAGAAGATGAAGGCATTTACTCAGCTACAGATAAATGTGTGATTAGTGGGAGATTCAGCTTGGGTAAGCTATAATTTAGAGAAAAATCCAGTAATTAAGCACATACACAGAAAAAAGGAGTTACTGTTTCTGGCCCCAGGTTACTGTGAAGGGCAGAGGTTAACAAGGTCTCAGCTGTCCCAGAGTCCACGTGTGTGCACTTTGCCCCGCCGTCAACGCAATGAGAGAGGGCAAAGTTACAAAGGGCCAAGCTCTTCCCATACAGGACTGCAGTATGTAAATAAACTGTTACCAAAGGATACCCGATGTGTCCTACTCATCTTGAAGGTAGTTCTTCTCACACCACACTCCAACGTCCTGGAATTTGCCAGCACTTGGACCAGGATTTTCTAAGTTCAGATCTTATTAATGGCTATGTTAGTATTTACAGCTACGGAATCCCTTATTACCAGTTTTATTTCTGTATTAAGTCACAGCGCACCGGAGAGCCCATCTCACTGACACAGGCCACAGAGAAGAGACTCAGGTTAACGGGAACTTACTTTATGATTGGATTCTCAAACTGCTTGGCACATCTCCACTGCCGGATGCAAGACAAGCAGTACGTGTGATTGCAGTTGGAAAGGATCCCAAACCTCCTCTCGGAAGCTGACGGTTTCTCGTACACCACCTCCATGCAGATACTGCACACTTTGTCCTGACTTGCCTGAAAGGCAAAGGCCTTCTCCATGTCATGCTCAAATGTCGCCATGCACATCTGTCACAGGAGAGATGTCATTGGTTATTGCAGCCCACGTAACAGCCTGTTCCTTGTGAAACAAAACTGTCTATGAAAAGCATCTGTTACAAGAAAAACAAGGTACGCTTATTAAAAGCATCATTCCTACCCTTCATCATCATAATTTAGTTTTAAGAACATTAAATTCAATCACGTATTTCAGCCCTTCAATGTTCTCTGCAGCTTCAGGAGCATCAGAAGTGAGGCTGCCTGAAGCACTCCTCGCTTAACCCTTTCTGTCTGTGTCACAGAACACGTATTGCACAAGGAGATGCTTCAAATACCCCTAAAACCATCTAATTCAGGGTCCAGAACGGGTGCCACACTCAAGACGTTACTCTGCTTAGCACGAAGGCCACGATCATTCACCAGACACCAAGCTTTACCCTAGCTAAGGAATTAGTCTCTTATTAGAGGCTTTCCTACAGCACTTCTCATCGTACTATCCCAGTAGCGACAATAACCAATTTACACTTTCATAGCACTACACGGTGAGCTGGTGGTTATACCTGCATCATTTTACCTCTTGCTTTTCAAAGTTCTCGGGACTTGACAAATAAAATAAATTTAAAGACTTTGAATTATAGTAATAAAAAAAAATATACAAAATAATTCCACATTAGTAGCAGCATTTTGACTACTGCACCTTCTCATCCAACCCACACCTCTGCTTCCTGACACCCGACAGCAGCAGTGACGGGACACCATGCCAAATATCAACAAGCTCCCGAGAGAAGCGAGAACTCCCACAGCAGCGTGTTTTGCAAGTGCACAAAACCTGAGGTTTTTAACCCCTTGGATTCTACTCCAGAGTCTGGAGAGACTTATGATTCAGTAACCACTAATGCTGCTGGTCTTTTTCTTCCTCAGCCTTGAGAATCCTGTACTTGACCAGCCCTGACCTAAATCTGGTAGCTAGGCAGAGAAAAGAGCAGCCACTTAAGCCCATCTTTACACAGCCAATTCCTCATCCAGTCCCTCCAGCCATCCTATTTCAAGTTCGGCTCCAAAATCTCTGTACTCCCTTCCCTACTTGACCCTGCCCTGAAATCAGCCATGACCAAGAGGAGGCATCTGAAGAGGTTCCCCAGCAGACCGGCAGGATGATCTCTCAGAACACACCAGCAGCCCACAGTTCCTCTCCCCCACTGCACATAACGTACCAATGTTGCATAAGCTACAAAAGATACCTTCCTGGTAGAGTTTTAGGGTGTTCTGGGAGAAGGCTGCAGGCAAGTTTCCCATAAGGATGAAATGGGAAACAAGGAAGTTGGTCTAAAAGACTATCTGCATCATCACTACCAATTAAGTCCTAGATGCTGGAACAGACCTCTCTTAGGATCATTTTATAGCTAGATAAACAAAACAATAGCTCTTTGGAACAACAGGCTCTCTACAAAACACATCTTTGGGTTTTAGAGCAAACAAACCAAATCTTGCACTGAGCAAAGCAAATCTCACACTGATTTCACGTTACTATTACCATCTCATGAGCCTTCCTCTGTTCCTGGTCGAAAGGGTGAAGTACTTGCAATCCACATATCTCACACACGTCCCCGTGGAGGTACAGGCAGCGATCTCCGAAGTGGCAGGCTCCCGCTGCAGCGTAAGGACACAGCTGCTCTCCATCAGCACAGGAGCTTCCAGCTACTGGATCTTCCAGTCCACTGCAAATAGCTTCCAAATACGAATGGGGCTTCATTTCCAGATTATCGTTTTGGTCACTGCAACAGACCACGTCGCTTGTGGCACTGGCTTTCTGCTTTTCTTCATTCAAGCCACACAGATCTTAGGAAACAGAAATATAATATGAAGCACACAAGACACCGCCCAAAACGCACACAAGAAGGTCCATATATTTTGTTTCCAATGATTACCAGGTGTTCTTTTTAAAAAAAAAGTTTTCTTCTCAATGAAATATCATCTCTAAGCCCCTTTTGCTCACAAATCACAAGAATTTTCACAAACTACCTACTGAAAAGTTCGATTTCAAGATTTCTCCAGCTGTTTTACAAACAGGCTAAAAAATCCTCTCATTTCACATTAGGGCAATTGGCCCATCAGGTGCGGCAGCGAGACCAGGTGAGAACAGCATGCAGGCAGCAGGGGGGCTCAGCTCCCCTACCCCCAGCTGCCAGGCATGGACTGATGGCTCTGTGCTTGTGTTCCTAAGGTCTGGCATGATCTTCCACAGAGCATATGGCACAAAGCAGCCAGGTTTCTCACCGTTGCAAATGCCCTCACATTGAGAGCAAAATGCACAAAAAGATGTGAGGGGCAGAGATATTTTAACCAAAAAACCCAAATCAAACCAAAAAAAGCACCCCAAAAAATCCCCCAAAACAAAAGCTTCAGGGAACACCAGGCTAAAAAGCCAGACAGCTGGACACGGTGATTAAAAGGTACTGATGGGCACAAGTGTTTCCAGGAAAGAGGCCGCATCGGAAGTCTGACTGCACCTCTCCAGCTCTCCGTGAAACTCAAGTAATAAAAGGAGAAAAAATACCTAACCCCCATCAAGCATCAAGGAGGAGGAGTACAGCACCACTCCCACTTACTTCTGTCCCTGAGCACGAGCGTTTTCTTCTCCCGTTTGCCCGTCTCGTGCAGTTTGCTCCTGATGATGGGTGCACTGTGCTCGGGAGGATGGCGAGGGTTGTGCAGTGCTGCCGAGGAGCGGGGAGGCGGCGCAGGGGCCGCTGCACCCCCTGGCGCAGGAAGTCTGGTGTGATCGTACCTGCGAAAGGAAAAAAACCAGAACAAGCATTACAAAGGCTAAACTTGGCACAGTGGTGGGACACTGTCCTGATGAATATTTAAACAAAATAAAACTGAATAGCTACTTCTTTTTTTTTTTTTTTAAAGGATTGTTCTGACAAAGTTGACTGAATTGCTCAGTCTCTTTCAAAGCAAAACTAAAAAGGTTCCTCAGTCTCAAAAAACAGATGCCTCTGAAAGCACACCTATGTTTTGTCCTCCAGAGACACGCAGGGTAGCTGAAAGAACATCATTCATGTGCATATTAAATTAGATTTTTGTCATCCCTTCACACAAACAGGTTTGCTGGCATTTCTCAGAGACAACATCAAAACACTGTGCAGGAAGGAGCAACACTCTGTGATCTCATTTTCCCCCTGCAAGCAGCGACACTCAGGCTTTATGCTCCCGCACCCCAGGAAAAGATGCAGTGTTTGCACACAGATAGGAAAGGACTCAAAACATCCGGTAAAGCTATGGAAATATAGTCCAGCAGCAGAGCAGAAGCAATCAGTGCAGTAAAGAGGCTGGTCCAGTACAGCCATGGGCATACCCGAATACTAGAATATTTTTGATGGGAACAAAAATATCCTCCGTATCTATTTCTGGCCCTGTACGTGCCCACAGACATGCCATACGTACAAACTGGTTACGTGCACTGAGTGCCCCAAACTCTGGCAAAACAGCTGGAGTAAAACAGCAATGCGCTTTGCAGCCATCATTACAGTCCAGTCAGCATGAGACGTGGTCCCCGTGAACAACATGGCCCCCAGCAGCGTTAGACATTACTGATTCAACGTCAGCAGCTAATGGAAGCTGCAGAAATCACTGACGTTCAATCTCTTGATCCAAGTTTGGTACCATGAACTAAGCAAAGGAAAGGAAATATAACTAAGCTGTTGCAATCACAACAATGTCTTGAGATCCCCTGTTCTTGTCAGGTGACTGTACAAACACAGGCTGCTCATCCGTGACCAGAATTTTTCCATGAAGGAGCCACGGGCTGCCCCGTGGCACATCCCTGATGGGATGTAACAACATCAACTAACACAGAGTATTTACTAGAGCATTTCTCAAGGAGTTTTAACCAGAAGACTTCAGGAAAAGGTGTGGTACCATTCAGCTTTCCTACCAAACCTAGTGGAGCACAAGAAAACCACTTTGCTCTGAGACAGAACTGAAAGTCCTCAAAATTGTGTGTTAGAATCTGCATGAAGGAGGCTAGGAGCTACATCAGGAGATCTGAGCAAAGCACTGCCGAAACACTGCCCGCTTCCATCCACTTTGGTCACATGGAAAGCAAACCATGCCACCAAGTGCTATTTTGTGTGAAGCTGCAGGCTCTGTTTTTGTATTTAATAGGTTTTAATACAATAAGAACTAGATGAAAACATATGTGAAACCTGAAGCTTAATTTCTATAGAGTAAAATAATTGCTGAAGCCAAGGCAGAGTAAAACTACAATACTGCATCCATAAGCCGGTTTTGGTCAGGGGAGAAAAAGCTCATATTCAATACATTATTTCATTCCCTTTGTCATGCAAAAAGTCTTTATCTTTTCTAAAGTCTTCTAAAGTCTTATCTTTAAACTCTGGGTTTAAAGCTGACAGCATGTGATTATTATGCTCAGTTCTTCTGAACGCACTGCTCCAAAAGGAATTGGTCTTTACCTGCACCGAGTTCCATAGGCACACTGTCCCTTCTGGTAGTACTTGCAGATGGTAGAGGATTTGCTTGTAGATAAGTCATGCGAGAACAGACACTTACTTCCCTCCCGACACACTCCTTGCATGTAGTACCTGGGGGAAATGAAGGTTGGAATGGTTTGAGAAACCCACAACAACTTATTGTTGTTTAGACAATTATTCTCTCGCCCAGTGACCCCTCCTGACCCGGGAAGGGGAATCAGGAAAAACAAGGAAACACAAGGGTTGACATATAAACAGATTTAATAGAATAAGACTAGATAATTAACATTAATAACACTAAAGAACCGGTATTGATCCTGATACCAAGATAAAATATACAAAGATTATACTTGGCCTATTCTATCGGTAGAAGCTGTGCACTCACAGCAGGGAACAGCCAATGTGGTACCCTGCGAGCACTGTGGCTTAGAGAAGGGACAGAAAGGGCTCAGGGCTCCGGCACCAGGGTAAGGAGCTCTCAGGATGGCAGCCATCACAGGAGAGAGAGAACTCCCCAGCAAACTTTCTAATTTCTATGGAGTGTACCGTTCGTGGTATGCAATACCCCTTGTTGGCAGCTTGGGTCAAGTGCCCGGCTCTCACTCCTCCTCATCCCTACATGCTGAGCTCCAAAACACCGAGACCCTGAAACCCGCACACCATAGCTGGCTACAGAGTAAATATTTTCACAAATTCAGCCACCAGAGTCTTCTAAAAGTGCAGTTTTCCCAGGCATTAGAGAAGAAACCAGTCCCGTGTCTCTCAGCCCAAGCCAGAGGTCTGGTCAGGGGACTCTGTTTACTGAGGATGAGGACGGGGGCGGTTGCCGTGCCGGAGGAGACCCCGCAGAGCGTTTCCCGCCCGAGCCCGACCGCGCTCGGCTCTCACAGGGAGACGGCCCGTCCGAGGGTGGCACAGCCGCCCTCCCTCTAACAGCCCCGCCGGCCCACCGCTTCCCCGCGCGGGGCAGCGCCGGGCACCGCACCGCCGCCGCCTCCTGGCCCGAGCCCCGGCCTCCCCGGGTGACGGGGAGCGCGCTCCCGCCGGGGCGGCCCGGAGGCCCGGGCGGGGGAAGCCTCCGCCGCCTTGCCCGGGCCGTGAGGGGTCCCTCAGGGCGGCGGGGCCGGGCGGGCGGCGCTCACCTGCAGGTCACCTGCTTCGTGCTCATCCTGGCCCCGCTCCGCCCCGTCGCCGGCCCGGCCCGGCCGGCCCCCGCGCCGCGCCCCGGGGTTCCGCTCCGCCGCCGGCGGAAGGGCGGTGCCGCACGGACACTATTCACCGTCGCGCCGCGCCACTGAGAGGCGGCAGGGGCGGGCTAGAGCGCCGCTCGGCCGCATCATAGAGAGGCGGGGCGGCGAAGCGGAGCGCCGCCATGGCGGAGGCTACCGCCATCCTGCGGGTGAGGCACTGCCGGGCCGACATCTTCTGCCGCCGGCCGCCCCCGCGCTGCCCCGCCTGCGGCCGCCCCCTCAAGGGAGCCGGGCTGTCCGCCGCCCCCGTCCGCCTCCCCAGCCCCTTCCGACAGGGCCACCGGCAACCCCGCGCCTTCCTCCTGCGGCCCACCACCGGCACCTTCCTCGGGTAGGGGCCCGCGGCTCACGGGGGACCGCCGCCGGGCGAGGGGGGAGGCCCGGGGAGAGGCGGCGGTGCCCGCCCTGCGCCCGCCTTGAGGCCCAGCAGCGGCCCTCCGCCAAGGGCCTCCACCCGGCCCTGCGCCGGGGAGGCGGTGACTGACTGACCGACCCCCTTCCTGGAAATAAAAATGCCTTTTTCAGTAGTTTTGCCTCCCGCTGCACACTTTTGGTTCAAGGGGCATCACGGTGCCACCTGCTCTGGGAGAGAGACAGTGTTCTAACGGGGATGAGCGATGTTCGTGCCCACCACCAACACCACTGCTTTTCTTTCAGAGGATACGACGGGGAATCTGACCTTCACGTTGGAGTAACCAACAGTCACGGTAAACAGTACTTTGTAGTTGCCTTACAAACCACTGCCCGTCTCCCATACTCCGTATTTAGACTGTATGCCCAGTTTAGGTCTGCCCTGTCCACCATCCAAATTGTGCGGCAGTTATTTCGGAGCCACCTCTGCTGCTGCAGCAGCATCTGGTACCTGTTAAAAATGCAGCCTGCGACATCCAAATAGCTGATGCTTTGCTGTTGAAGAACACGTACATCCTCAGCATGCTGTAGGTACCAGAACCGGGAGCTTTGCTGTTCACCGCAAAAGAGTATCACGTAAAGATCAAGAAGTCTTGAGTACAAGACTTTATCTCACCTTGCAGCGGTGAGCACACAAATCAAAGCCAAACACCTCTCCTCTCTTGCTGAGGAGCTGCACAGAATGGAATTGAAAGGTGACTTCTATTCCTGACGCAGGGAAATAAAAAAGCTAGGCAGCCTACTTTTAAAAAGTTGTTTCGGGAAATGTTGACTTAAACATAGTTCTTGCTAATTCTACAAATACCCCTAATTAAAATAAAAATAAATCCCCACATTAAAAATCATATCAGGTTCTCCTAGCATAGGCCCACCCTGCAAAAATCTCACTTGAGATGTTTTTTAACATAAAAGTGGTCTAATTTATAGGTTTAAAAAAGAATCCTGGTTGTCCTTAAGTTGCTTTCCTTACCAAAAAACATCTGAAATTACATTGTAGAAATGAGAACAATTTTCTTCATAAACACAAGCGCTGCATTTTCTACTCCGTGGCCACAGGCAGCCACTGATGGAAACCTGGGGGATAGCTACTCTAAGAAAGAACAGCAGTATGGAAAACTAGTAGTAGCTTTCATCACTTAAAAAAAAAAAAAAAAAAACAGTAAAGAAAGGATATGGATGTGATTCTCCAGTGCCACCTGATAATGACAAGTTGCTCTTTATTTTCAGGCGTGGTGTATAATTACAATGAAGAGGGCATTCACAGAGCTGAAACTGGATGGGAACAGTGCATTAGTATCCCACTAGTACAGCCAGACATGTTTGGGCTTCTTCAGGAGTGGGATAAGCTCCTAGAGGAATTTTCTGTGGGAGAGGCCTGGCTTCCTCACAGGTATGTAGTTTAAAACCTGGATGCAATAGGAATTTTTCATCTGGGATGATAAATCGGGCTGTTCTGGTTTGGATCCTGTGAGGCTGGTGGTTCGTTCAGGGCCTTGCTTCTTTAGAGCACACATTTCTAACAAACCAGTCTAAACAACGCTGTTGGGCCGTCTTGAAGCTTAGTGGCCTTCCTAAACAGAAAAAGAATATTTTTAAGTTGGAAGTAACAAACTCATCTACTGGAATGTAAAAGCTCTAAAATAAAGAGGTCATTTTAGGGAAGTTTTCTTCAGCAACAGAAGAATTTTGCATGAAAAAATTTTGCATGAAAATGCATGCATCGTTTTGCTGATGACAAAGCAGCCTGCTCTCCAAGAAAACGCCAGGCCTTGAACTGTTCATCAGTAACAGCACATGTAACAAACAGCCTGTCTGAGCACAGTTCTGTGAAGTGTTTAAGTTAATAAACGCAGACATCATCTTATTTAAAAGAAAAAAACCACTACAAATCAAAAGCAGGTTTTAGCAGTTCTGTGTGTGCTTGACTAAAATTTCAGAGATAACGTATTACCTCCCTAGTACCAGGAGATGAAATAATTTGTCCCAGAGTAGAATTTTTAAGTGTCTATGGAACTTGTAAAGCCAACAGGATTTGCGTCTGATACTTTTACAGTTCCCCGTGCCTTAATCTTATTACTGAAATTAACTTGACGTCAAAAAAGCATTGGTAGAAGGTGGAGAGATGTGCACATCTTTTCTACAAGCTTTTCTTTACTTTTCCTCAGTTTGCCACGTCCTGACAAAGTGACCTATTTTTTCCAAAATTAGATCAGTGACCACTGAACTGCTGAAAGCTGAACTTTTTCTTTTTTTTTTTTTTTGAAAGATCTTAAGTCCTCTGTTTATTTTTTTCAATGGACAGGAACTGCACTAAACTAATCCTGTAACTCCTTTGGGTTCAGGCCAAGCCCAATTCTAATTTTCTTGATGGCTTTTAATTTACTGGAAGGATTGTACATAACAGCAGCAAAGAACAGCGGCCACAGCCATGACCAACAGTATCTTAAATTACTGATATTTTGCTTGTCGAGATATAAAGACATGCTTCCCAAAAAGGAGAAGCTAACTGGAAGATACAGATGGTAATGAGAAGTGTATTACAGTCTTTTGCATTATAAATACAAAGATAGTCTGCAAACAAAAATGAAAAGTTACATGCTTTGCTTAATTGTGGAACTGATTCAGTAAAGCACTTGTCTACAGAGAAGTTATCCAGACATGCTGCAGTCCACTGCAGGCTCACCCCTCAGCTGGTGAGCCCAACATTTTTTTCAGTGTAATTTCCAGATGTTTTGCACCGCACAGTGATGATGGCCACTCTTGAAGTTCTTCATAATTGCATACTTACTAAACGGGAGCTCATAGGGCACTTCAGATACCTTTAAAAAGCAGAAGAGCTTTGAAGAAAACAGTGAGCTGTCTGGAACTGGGCTCAGGGTTGCAGGGTTGCTTTTGATAGCCACAGTCCTCATATCTAGCAAAAACACCACGTAAATTCCCAGGGCCGACAGGCAAGCTTCACAGAAGACTCCCTGTGGCAACACAGACAGTGGAGCCACTGACAGTACAAGGCAAGGAATGAGTCACGGGGCTCAGAAGAACAAGGGAAAAACGACACAGGAGGAGGCAATTGTGGAAGAAGCTTGAGGATTAGGCAGATGGCAAACAGGAGTCTGAGCAGGTCTGCATCAAATGCAGTTACACTGGGCCAGTGGAAAAAGCAGCACTACGTGGTGAGGGAATGGAATAAATTACTGAAGTTGTTAGTGGCCAACATGAAACATTTGGGAGAATCTGAGAAACATTCTGAGAGTGAAAAAAACCAGGTAATTGCCATATGCTCCTAGGTTAGAGCAGTGGGGGTGGAGGAGAGGGAGAAAAAAGGCAAGAACATTTTAAATGGCTACTCCTATTCAGTTAGGATTTCTGTCCTTGCCCATTTGGCACAAATTATTGCCAGTGGGAGTTTGACTGGCACATCGTATAGCAACTGTATTGACATATTAGCAATAGAATTTACTTTATTTTTAAATAAGCTTCCAAGTTAATGCTACACTGACAGAAGTGCACATGGTGGCACACAACACTACTGTTGCAGGAAGAAGTTTTCAAGATAACAAGAGTAACAATACATGGAAGAGCAAAGGTTAACAAGGTAAAAGCCAAATAAGTATAAAAAATAAGAACTCATTATTGTAAAGTATGTGGCCCTCTTTTTTTTTTTTTTTTTTTTTTTATGTTCACAGTTTCTAGTATCCCTATCTGGAAAGTACAACTTGCAACGAACTGTTAAAGGAAAGTGGCAGCAGTTCTTGGAGAGCACGCACTTCCTTATTTCACTCAGTAAAAAATATTCCTCCATGCACAGTAATTAATGGATTAGCACTAACTCTTACTAACAAGATGTTTTTCCTAGGTACGAAGAATGTGACCACAACTGCTACACGTATGCACTGGCATTCATTAACAGTGTACTGACTGCACAAGGGAAACAGCAAATGAGTAAAAGTGAATTTACAGAGAAATTTGTGATCCCACAGACAAAGAAAGCTTCCAAATACCTTACTCTGCATCAGGAGCTAACAGCTAACGATTTCTACATTGTACCCCTGCCTGATCAAGAAAAACAGTGATGAAAATGACAAGTTGCTATATTAAAACATCTACAACATGCAATAGGAAAAGGAAGTCTTAAGACGCCAAATCTCAGGGTTTAAGATACGTGATCTACTTAATGTATTTAAAAACACAATTAACTTTACACGTTAAACCTGCACATCATGGAAAGATCAGCAATCTCAACTTGTGCATTTGAATAAAATAACATATATACAATGTATACACTACAGAAAGTTTTTATGGGAACTATTTACATGGAAAAATATTTTCCTATTTACATGGAAAAATATTTTCCTATTTACATTCACTGTATGCTCATTCTGCTAAGACACTTAATACCAGAAATCATAACTGCTGTGTAATTAAGGGTTTTAACAAATGAACTGTGGTAAGTTAAGCTGTGGCAAACCAAATTTTTTTCCTGTCACATTTGTTTGCTGATGAGTGAAAAAAATGGAATTTGTGCTTGTATGCTGCTGAAATCCAAAGTCCGTGACTTAATGCAGATACACTACAAAGTTATTTTCCTTTACTTTACTAATAAATATAACAACAAATCAGTCCAGCCTCCTTGCCAGATATATTTCTTTTCCAATTCTTTACATTTTGCACATTTATTCCTCAAACCAAGACAGATGCTTAGTATTAAAAGATAATAATTTAGTGTCTGCATCTGCTAGTATCTGTAATAAGCAACAGACTCCTCAGGATTTATCTGAGAGTTAAAACCTTTCAACAGAAAGAAATTTAAGTTAAAAAAAATTAGAAGACCCTCCAATAGCACTTTTACCTATTGCGTATTACACAGAAGTGTATGCTGAGGTCAAAATTCTGCAGTCTGTAATTTTGTGCAATTTCACTTTATTTAGTTACATTCTAGTTTAAGAAAATAATTTCAGCTTTTTTTCCAGCAAAGTAAGCTGGTTTTAATCTAGGTGCAAGTCCTATTTTCTTAAAGATGGAGAAGTAATCATAAACAATTGGGGTTTTGTCCACATCCAGTTTATACATTTGTGTACACAAACTGCATTAACCCTGTCCCCCCAATACTCTCTAGCTGCATACTTCCCACACTTGCCCCCCCCCCCCCCCATGTTCTTCCACTTCTCACTGAGTTCTAAGTTATAGCACCTTTAAAAGCATATTAAAAACCCACAACACAAAGACAACCAGCTTGAAATGCGCAATTCGGCTGCTGTTAGAGACCTCTGATCCACCCACTCCTAGTGCAAGTCGGAATTCTGCAGCTAGGATTTGGCTTACAAAAAGAAGTTATGGTATGCTATTTCTGAGTGAATCAGAATCCATATTTCATTTAAGCACTGTATTTTAATTAGTAAAATATAAATACAATGGCAACTATCAGTGCTATGGTACAACTATCTAACGTGTTATTTGATATAACACTAATGAAACATGAAGTACAGTTATCTGCAGCTCGAAATAAACCACCTTGCCATGTACAGTCAACACATACATACCTGTTCAACTTGAAAATGCTGTTATGCAATTAACATTTTAATTTTACATCTTTCCAGTAGAAATTGTATTAAATAAAAACAAAGACTAGAAGATCTTCCATTTTGAATTGTATGTAGTCTCCTGCATTCATGACATGGCTTTACAATCTAAACTGCCTAAGTAAACAAGAATGTGGGTTTGTGTTTAGTGGGAACAGTCCAAGTTGACAGAATTTTTACGAGCCCTGGAAAATTCCCTGTGACCAGAAGGCAAATGCCCTTTTATGGTGAATGAAAGCAGCAGAAAGAAAATCCAAACAGCATCACTGTCAACAGCTAAAATGTATCCTTACTCTTGCAGCAAATGTGTTCTCTCACAACAAAGGGGAAAAAAAAAAAAAAACTAAAAAAAAAAATCTAAACAGTGTGGTGAAGCAAGGAAGGCTATTGTTCAAAGACTAAGATGGAATTCAAATGCCTGAATCTAAAGCAGCAATACTTAAAATGCAGTGTAGCTCATACTTAAAACTTCCTGGCTCGACTTGAAAGACAGCTGAATACCTGCTGGGTTCGTTTGTATGTTTTCCAAATGTGGCTTTGCAATAGCAAACATCGTATTTAGGAACCTGCCATCTACATGATTAAATCTTACAAAGTAGTTAGAAAATAGCAGGCACCTAGCATAGCAAGGCAGAACTGCTCGGCACTGTCTTATGCCTCACTCTATACAAAATGCAGCTGTGTCTCTCAGTATGTTGTACAACATAAGATAGGCCAGGGCAAAGAGAGCTACCAGTGCACTATGAAAAAAAGTATAGACTGTTGTAGTTGCAGAATAAAAGAGAAAAACACAGTGATGAAACTGAGACTTAGACTTGCCAAACTACAGACTGACTTCCTTTCACTAGCTCAGCAAATCTTCATTATTTTCTACACAGTATAACCCATCTTCAGCAAAAGCGAAGTGTTTCAACTTGTGGTGAGGGCATCTTGCTGTGAAAATCCTAAGTGAAGTACATCTTACTGAAATGGAGAAAGGTGCCCCAGCATTCCCTACTGCTGAACACCTAACATTGCGGTTAGGTGCTTTGATCCTAGCATTATTTAAAATCCTTGCACATTCTGGGAAGAGTTCCTCAATTCTGAGCAGTGCTTGTGAAGATAAGTCCTTATAGTTCGGACCACTAAATCCCAGGGTCTAGGCACCTAACAGCAACCTGTTACAATGCTCAATATTGCAACAACCAGATCCCTCCCCAAATCTAAGTTTGTGCAACTTCATCAAGGCTATGAAGTCAGGTTTCAGTTGAAGAAGAAATGGTACCATAGGTATCCCAACAGGTTATTTGACTCACTGTAATTACTGCTGGTTTTTAACGAGCTTTAACTAGATAAAAACCAGCATTAAACTTGAAGACTACCTTCATTTCTGAAGAAACGTAGGACCCTGCACTGAGCTACAAAATGAAGTTAGCCTTACAATTCCCAAGTTCAACTCTGAAGAATTTGTGAGGTATTCCCAGAAAACTGTTTGATCTCCCATTGCTTCGGCTTTCAAGCACACATTCCGGTTTTGGACTTCAGCGGCTCTGCAGGCCGTAGTGCCTATTCAGCATTAATACCTGGATCTGTCAGAATATTAAAAATACCATTACTCATCAATGCAGTCCAGCCACCATTCAAAGATACATGTTTGTAAGTTTTAAGGAAACAAACAAGTGTTTTGGGTTGGGACACAGCTTTAATTTTTCCCCCTTCATATGCATTACTGTAGTTCAGTTGTGTTTTTCAATACAAAATTCTCTCCAGTAAACAGGATATACCTCATTTTAAATAGCATTTATACATACCAACTGAATACATTGATAGAAACTGTTGAAGTGTTGAATGTTGAAATAGCAATGGTTCATCATGAGAAGATCAGGTAAAAAACAACAAGACACGATTTAAAAAAAAAAAAAAAAGTTTTTCCTATACAGTCAGTCAGAGTTCATCTTGCTCACTGCGCTCACGGGAAGAAACCCAACGACTTACAATCAGTTCCTGAAATAAAAACCAGCAGTTATTATGGGGGGAGGCAGGGGAGAGGTACAGATCATCAGCGAGGGACGGGGATTAAGCCTTTAGCAAATTGACATATATTATATGACCAATGAGAAATTTTAGTAGATGACTACATTTGTTTGTGAAGTGAGCTGGTCTCTCACACATTTTTTTCCCTTCATTTTTAAACATACATTAACCTTACAGTCTCCATAGGTAGCCCTGTTTCCCCATGCAAATGCTTATATTCACAGTAGCAGCAACATTAAAATTTAGATTAGAAGATCTTAAGTTTTTAAAGAGCTTGCAATACACTTCTTATGCCTTGGGGCACAAAGGAATCAAGTTATTTTATTGTAGCTATGTGTATGAAACCCAAAGCATGCTAAACAGCAAGCAGCAGTTCAAGGTGGCTCTTACAGTTAGCTGTCCAGCTGCCCCAAGGCAAAGCTACAAGAGAAGTAATTACTCACCTGAACCTTAATTTTTTTCATACATTCTGGTGTCGACATTTCTTTTTCAGTCATGTCAGACGGTCTAATCAAATAGCATAACATAAGTTCCTGTTGGTAAACAGAAAACAAATACATGACGTGGAACTGAGTTCTTTCTATACCAAGTTTTAGATTAATTAGAAATGCAGATACAAAGTTTCCTACAAGATGTCTTCTGCATAACAAGTTGGGGAGGGCTGTATAATATGCATATCTTATTTTCTTTATCAAAGCATAATACTGCTGTAAGATAAACTAGAACTGTAACACAACAGCTGAGCAGCATGGCTGTGAGTATGGAAGCACTGTGTATGAGGCTCTATCACAGAGAAAATCTTTTGGAAGCTTTCAGTTTCACTGTTCAAAAGAAAATCCTGGTAGATGGAGAGGGCTTTAAAAACAGAAGTGGCAAACAGGAAAGAAGAGTCCCTCGTGTCTTTCTTCTGTTCCTCACACAACTTTCAACGCTACTATATAGTAAACAGAACTTTAACAAGCTTCTTCCAGAATTCATCTGGATATCGACAAAGCAAACTCATTTGCCTACTGGCTACTCAACGTGTTCTTCAGCAGACTAAAACAGAAGGATTCTCTTTCCACCCTCACTCCAACTTCCTGTTCTTTGGAACTAAACTGTACATTTATCATTTTAAAGCTATTTTGAAACTAGCATCTTACACTTACCTTAGAAGCATTAACAGTTGTTCTGTTCAACCCAGACAACGACTTCCAGCTGAGTGGTCTGCGAAGAGAACCTTCAAAATTATCATCAACTAATTCAGCAATGACAGAGTAACTGGAAAACAAACCAGATAGGACAATTCAGAGAATGAAAATTACCATTTTAGGAAGATTGTGAAACTTAAGAATTAGAGCCTAAAAATTGGTGTTAAACAATATGCCAGCATGCAGTAAGCAAGTTGTAAAACTTAAGTATCTTTCTACTAGGAAAAGAGGAGAAAAGATAAAGTGAATATGCTTACTGGCACTCCTCACCCTTCTGCTGATGTTTGTAGCATTCTCTTATGAATGCCATATCTGATATTTATAATCTATTTATTACCCAGGAGTTCAACCTAAATAGCTAACAAATAAAGACAATTATCATCCCTTAAAAGATTTTTCTCCCTAATTACATAAATTATCCATACAATATATTTTTAAAAGTCACTATTACTAAATAAAATTACTTTCCTGAGTGTATTCATCATAGGAGTCCTAAATATGCTCATTGCAGCTTTTAATTTTTAAAATGTTACTACCGTTATATGAATTCAATGAAATTGTGTTATTTAGTACCTCCGCTAACAAGACTTTTGCATTCCCAGCATGAAGGCATCTGGCAAAATGTTTTGAGTGAAGAATATGTGCTTAACCAGGGAAAATACTAAATTTTTGTGAGAGAAATTTACTAATTTGAAAAGAAGAAATTAGACAGAAATATAAGCTTCAAACCTTGCATGATAGAAGGGGGGGCCTTTTCGATACAGTACTGAAATGAAAGAGAAACACCTTAGTTAGATAATCACAGTTTCCATCTGAGTTTAATACCGGGGTTCATAAATATTTTCAAATGTTTTGTAAGGTTTAATTACACAAGACAAAACTTTAACACTTTTGAATTCTGCTCAAAATTACGTTGTCCCAGCAAGTGGAGAGAGAGGGAAAACACAAAAAACCCATCGCAGCAGCAGGGTGACTGAGGGCAAGGGAATGGCAGGTAAAAGATAAAGTAGAAGAGCCAAAGGACAGGTAATAATTGCCATGGGAAAAAGTTTAGGATGGAATTTCTATGCAATAGACTCATACTTTTAACACTGTATTTGCAACAGAAGTTGAGCCACGAGTACAAGTAAAAGATCACAATAAGCCATTGAATTTCTGTTCCAAGCAAGCAAGCATTTTCCACAAGTTGTAGGAGAGGCACAGGGCACAAGTTCTTCCATACTGCTCACCAGACCCACTAAAAGTTCCTGTGCACAAGAATACACAAGAATCATTGCAGCTGGCCTGTTCTAACTGAGCTAAAGAGTTACATTTTCTCTCTCCCCTTTGTCATGAGCTTATAAAAGGGGACTGTCTTTAACTAGCGCAGGTTTTCTTATACAGCTGGCTAGCATAGGCCCCGTCAGGAAAAGGATGAGCAATACTTCATTCCAGTGACAACCATGATTTGCAAATATCGATTCTAAGAAGGTACTGCCAAAGAACAAGAAGCTAGAGGAGCTCAGGAGCAAGAAGCCTGCTAGCCTAAATTAGTCCACTTCCTTTCTCTGGCACAAATCCAAAGGTAAACAATAAACAATAAATTCAGGCCAGAACACAGATGAATGATTAACAAACTAGTATCAATTTCACACACACATCAGGTGATAAATCGCAAAACCTCATCTACAACCCAGAGTACTAAGAACAGTGATGCTGAATTCAGCCAAACCTACACACTGACCTAAAGGACTAGCTCAGCACAACCTTGGCATACGCAAATACACAAACCCCAAAATTTTAAAACTGCTTCAGCAGTATTAAAACACCTGCTGGTTTGCATACCCACATTAAAAAAAAATATCTCCCTTTGCGCACATTTTCCTGTAACAACAGGCATTACTGTACTGCTTATGTTGACATGAGCTGAATGTAGTTCTTGAATTACTTAGCAAGGGATTATGGACACTATTAATTACTTCTGTAGGATTAAAAACCCTACCATTAACAAACAAGCAAGTCCCTTCCCCCCTCCTCCCCTCCCCCAAAAAAACCATACAGAGAAACAGTCTTAGCAGTAAGTTCAGTAGGAGTCCAGCTTCCATTAAATGGGATGAATGCATAGACCTTGATGTGAATAGGGATCGAGATGCAAACCTATTCCAGAGACTCTCATGTGAATACTGCAGAAGAGGTGTTTAGAGGGGGGAGAGAAACTTGGAAGAGAATTTCAGTGCCATCCTGCATTAATTATTAACCCCATGAAGCAAAACAACAGGCCTTTCAAGCTCTCTCTTCAGCTACTGGATATGTGATGTTATACTCCACTCACTCTAACTTTATCGCTAATCTGTAGTCTAGCTAAAGATGTCTTTTGTCAACTGCAAGTAGCAAAGCCTGCTCCAGTCATTCAGCTCCTCATTATTGAATTCATCTTTGGCACTGGAGTCTTGCACTGCCTGGAAAGAAGTCAGTTGCAAATTATTCCATTTTTTTTTTTTTAAAGGAAGCTACTCACAGAGATCAGTTCCATACTTCAGTCCAACTTTGGGGACCCAACCCTTACTGCGAAAGTAGTGATAGGCCATGTAAGTAGTTTTAAAATTAGGCTTCACTTCGCTGAAAATTTCCCATAGCTTCAAAATAGTTAGGGGCTCCTAAAAATCACAACCAAAGGCATTAACGTGACTATATTGATATTACAGCAGATATATCAGATATCACAGCCTACTGCGAAGAGCATGGACTTTGGGCAATAAAACATGGAATCCCTAAATACACGACAGAAGCCTGTTACTCCATTTAGTGGTTTGGTTTTTTTAGCATTTCACGATCAGTCCTATAATGTCATTGTTTAAAGGAAAATTTCAATTAGGTTTCAAATTTCAAAAAGGTTTCAATTATTTTGTCATTATATTAACAGTAGCTTGATATAATTATAGATTAATGCTTAAAACGCCAAGGATTTTTTCTGTTTCAGGAAAGGGAGAGTATTCACCAGATTGTCTCACATACTTGCTTTCCCCTTTCTGCCTTAGTTACAACAAAAATCTTTCCCTACAGAAAGATCGCGCATAGCTTTATTTGCCTTGGTAAACAAAACTTTCAGACTAGTATTTCATAAACAGAAACGTCATTACTTTTAAGAAATACTTCCTAATTACTCTGTTTGGTGTTTCCTTCTTCAGAATTAACATCATAAAATACTGCCATAGTAGGTAAAAATTTCAGACCAAAACATGTCCGAACTAATCGTATTCCCAGTCATCTAAAATCAACCCAATCTCTTACCTCACCATAATAAATACTTAAACATCCCAGAGCATACACCAAGAAAAAAGCCTGAAAAAAGTAAACAGAATAAGTTTAACTGATAGCTAGACTCTTCCTGTAGTTTACAATCCAGGCAAGAACAAAGGCTCAAATTAATTTTATACAAGAATCCTAATGTCATAAAGATAAACAAGTTGCCGAAAGTTTCCTTTTGAGATTTGTCTTCATGACCTTTACATTTCAACAGACACAGCACTACACAAAAATGTATGCATGTGCTATAGACTCCTGAAGGCACTGTTAAAACTAACACATTAATATATTTAGAAGCAGCACAATCAAAGCAGGATTTATATAAATGTTATATACCTCATATTTCTATACTTAAGTCCTATCACCAGTCTCTTTGTTCATGGGATTCATGGGATAACTTATCTAAAGAGAATGGGATTGGACCCTACTTTTTTTTTTAACCATATAATGTAATTATTGCAGGTTATTAAAAATAAGTTTAATGACTAAGATAATCCAACTATTTAGGAGACACAGGAAAACCCTGTACTTCAGAAACAGGTATTAAATTACGTTGTAAGATAGATTAATGTTTACTTTTCAGATTAAAACAACTTGTACTGTGCTTGAAACATACCTCTTCCAAGCTGAGTTGTAAATATTCAAAAATCCTAAATGGATTCCTTCTGCATACTAGTTTTTCCTTCTTGACAAGCTACAAGAAAAATTTACTATGTTACTAAAACTTTAAACTGGAAAAAATACTGAATCAGAAAATAGCACTGATGATACAATTTCTCTAAAAGATTAGGATAATCTTTATCCTTACATTTTCTTGCAGATGAGCAGAATCATCTTCAGGACATAAGTTACCTTCTTCTTCCTCTTGCACCAATACATATTCTGAAGCCCATTCTTTTGACTTGATCATCTCACAAGATCTTTGCTCAGCACTCTCTTTTGCCTTGCAGCCGCAATGTACGAGAAAACCATGCTTCTGACTACACACTTCAGCTCTCTCTTTCAAGTCACCTTGTTCCTGTTCTTTAGAGCCACACGTAACCACAGGATCAAATGCTGGATCTGCTTCCAAACAGGCTTTCTTGTACCCTTCATTCTGATTCTCAGGACTTAGGGCTACTGCATTTCCAGTATCCATAGAAGATTGTCTGGAATGTTCTGCATTTTCTGTATTTGGACCCATTCTTTTGCAACTATTACTGGTTTGTTCAGCTCCATCCTCTTCCAAAAATGGCAGCTCAAGAGGTTTAGTATAATTTTCAAGAATTTTGGTAACAGAGCTGTCATCAAATCCTTGCTCTTGCAAAATACTTTTAGCCCACTGCATATGACACTGGTACCTAGTAAACAAGTAAAATAAATGAGAAGTTCTAGGGCATTACATCCTTTAATTAACATCTTTAAAAAAAAGAAAAGAAGATTCATCACAGTTCACAAATCTGAACAGTGTCCGTCCCGTCCCCCCCGCCCCCAACTGCTATGCAACATACAACATGCACAATGTAATAGGCCTCCAATCATCAGGAAGCTGCAGATGACGTTACTAAACATAAAGATTCTGCCACCTTCTTTGGCTTTGTTTTGCCTTTTATATTTCTGTGGCAACAAATACCATTATCAAATGTTGCACAAGAACCATGCATTGAGGACTACTGCCATACAGTTTCAAGAAGCAAGAACTTCACCAGGCAAAAAATTGCTTCCCCCACTGAAGCCTTAAGGCTGAATTCCCTGCAAAAACATCTTGGTATCAGAGCTTGTATGATTAAAATATGCAATGAGACTTTGCATACGGAGATCTCACACACTTCACCTATTATACAGCTAAGTACTGAGAACAGTATCTTCAAAACTCAGTTTTAACTATCTTTGAAACAACAAAGGCATAGCAAAAACACCAGCATGAAAATCTTGAGCAGAAACTACCTTCAGTTTTAACCAAAACCCTCACATCCCTGAGAAATAACAATAAGCCTATCAGCAAGATACTAGCTGAAAGCTGTAAATATTTCTAATATTTTTCAATTATGGAATTTTTAGTGCCCCTTCAATTATTTCTCCTCGGAAGGTAACATTAATATCCAGTTGAAGACATTAATCTGCATCCTGTGAAAATTACAGATAGCTGAGTGGAGCTTTCCTTATTGAAACCTGGACAACTCTAGAATAATATTCTTTATTTCCCCAAACAAAATCCTAACACAGCAATTACAGACCAGGTAATGAAGAACTACAAAGACAATTAATGCAAATTTCATGTATCAACACAAAATATAAGTCTCTCTGAAGTCTCATAATAAAGCTATACGATTCACTGTTGTCCTTTTTGTTATAAAAAAATACTCCTCTTTGTTCTGTGATTTAATTACCGTAAAATTCACACTTACAGAGCTCTACTGAGACAGATCATGATGCATTTTCGGTGCCAATGTAATTACACTTTCATTGATGCTCAGCTGTATTTGCTGGCACATAAAGCAGTCACAAAGTAGACAAATAAGAATGACAAGTGTTTCTGCTAGTAGTAACTGTAGTAGCAGCAGTCATAATATTGCGACTGTTTGTCTTACCTATAGTTGAGGACTGATGGAACGTAAATTTAAATAAAGTACATTTTTTAGCCTTATCATAAGATTAAAGCAAACAGAGAAACTTGCACACTCTTACAGTTAGTTCATATACTATTTCAGTGGAACAAAATAACACACTGTTTTGCTAAATGTACAAACTAGTAATGTTACTAGAGACTACAAAAAAAAAGTAAAACATTTATATATTATACCAGTTGAAGAGCTGATTCAGCCCACTTTATAATAATTCAATAAGGAAATGGGAGAGTTATTTTAAATAGCCTGCCCCAGAAACTTCTCTTTCTCCTCCTCAGCTGAGAAACAAGTTTATTATGCTTAATGTTATGATGAATTAATTACTCACACTACTATGCATGCACTCAATCTTGGCTTTTATTCAGCAATTAATACCCGCAAGCTTACATGAAAAACCATGCTGAACATCACCTACTCTATTTCTAGTTTTTCTAATGTGATTTATAAATTAAATACAAAGAAAAGAAATAGAAGCAAGTCATCAGCATTTATACAGCCAACAATGTAAAAAACAGTAAGATAAAATATAAAATAATCTGTTTCATAAAAAAACCAAGAATAAATTAATTAACTTACTTTTTGGATGCAATTATAGGCATGTTTATGTTAGCACCTGTATAAAGAAAAATCGTGCATTGTTGCATCAATTTAAAAATGTTTTCATGTGATTTTGATCACTGAGGTAATCTGCAGCCCAGTAATTACCCCCATCTTCAATACTCTATGCCATTTTGGTCCCCCTTGTATTTAAGACCCAGCAGAACAGAAAAGGTACAGAAGTAACAGCCTGGACAAGAGGAACAACTGAATACACTATTTTTCCCAGCCCATAAAAAGACAATTATGAAGGGATATGATAAAATCCAGCGATGTCTGTTGAGGCTTAAATGTCATGGAAAAGATGAATAAAGAATGAGTCTTTCTATAAACAACCAAGAGCAGATCAGATGTAACTAGCTATAAACAGATTAAAAATTTCACACGCCCTGGCCTCACGATTTCTTGGACACTAAGATCTACAGCTTAATACCAAGAAAAACGGAACAGTTATATGAAGAGAAGTCCAAGGATGACACCTTTATTTACAAAATTCCTAAGCAAGAAATTGGTCAAGGCTAGGAGAATGCACTATGGAGCTATCGACATGTTTCCTGTTTTTGTACGCTTCCCAGGCATCTTACACTGGCCATCATCAGGTATGGGGGGGGCAGAGATCCTTCATCTGACCCAGTACAGAGATTATTTTTCTGTGTGTAATTTATAAACATGTATCTTCAATGAGTGAAGAAAGGTGAAAAGTACTATTAGAATAGTGATGGAAGTACAAACGGGCACAATTTACCTTGCCACTTAGTAACCAGTAAAGGATCCGAAATGCTGTACACTGGTCGACTTCTTGAAAGGATACCTTTTCCAAAATAGCCCTTCAAAGAAAAGGAAAAGTCTTTACTATATCATCGCACAAAAATGAACTACTTTCCAACTATAAAATGTTTACTGCCAAGATCAGGTGAAAAAAATAACTGAAATTCTGCAGCATTTAAGCTTTGCCTAAAGCTTGTTGCTTAGCTTCTGATAACTAGTTCAATATTAAACACCAGCACTCAAAGATTTAACCAGTGGAGCATGTTGGGTCTTCTTCCCCAATTCTAAATACTTGTCAGTCAACATCTCCAAGCAGACTTTTGAAAGCAGACACAGAAGAAAACACCTGTGTATTAATGCTGTGACAATGCATAATAGAAAACAAAGAGAAAGTTAAAGCTACTGCATAAGAATGGTGGTGAAATGGCACTCAGACATAAGAGACTTAATGTATCTTATTTTACTCAGGAAGAAATCACTCTGAAGTTAAAAGAATTCTACAAGCATTTATAAAACATTAATATTCCAACCTCCTGAGCTTTAAAAACAAGAAAATGCTTTTGCAGGGTTGCATAAAATATTGAAAGGAGAAATAAACATAACAAACATGAAATCTTTGCAGCTGTTTTTTTAGCTCACAAGGTCACTTCATTCTAAAGTTTATTTGCTGGGATAAGAATTAAATACTTTTCACATCTGATACAGAATATATGTTTTGTACTAATTTCAGAGGAGGAGGGAGATACGGAGGATTACTGGAGGCTACAAGAGAAGGAAAACAAGTACTATGCTTTACCTATGTTTAAAACACTAAAAATAGTGCGTAAGCAGGGTACAGCACCTTGTTATAAAGCTGTTCAATATCTTCAGGGTTCCTCACAATAACATTGTTGTTAATGATTTCAGCCTGGCACATTCTGAAATCTTTTCCACCTACATCCACAGGAAAGGGAGCCTCATAGGACTCAAAAACTCTTCTTTTCCTTCTTGGGGGATGAAAAACTGCTTCTGCCATTTCCTAATATTAATGTTTCCTCCTAAAAAGTGGAAACAAAACATTTAATATTCAGGACTTAAAGTTCACCCATTTTTACATGTTTCAGCAATATTGCCTTCCCAATAGCAAAATACCAGTAAATCCTACAGCACAACACAAGTTTAATTCTGCAACTATAATGCCAGACAAACATAAGCAGTGACTTGCTAGTGTTATCTGTTAATTTTTTTTCTCTTGGGCATTGCAGTATCCCCTGAAGACCAAGTAGGGATAGTTCTTAGCCAAAAGTTTATTAAGTAAACTTCAAGATGACAGGCGAGCAGAAAAACTGCTGAAAACATTTCAAGAATAAAACAGACAAATTAGCAGAACAGCACAAACCACAGCACACAAGTGCCTAAATATAAACTGTTTTGAATAATCACGGAAAGAAATTTTGAAGAAAGAGCGGTGGCTTGGCAGGTTTGTCGTCTTTAAACAGGGTACCACTTTCACAAGGAGATCGGACAGATCCCTGAGGCTCTCTGGAAGCTTAGGGGACAGGTAACCTTCACCCGCAGACAGAACCACCACAGCGGCGGGGGGAGCAGGGAGATTTCGTGGCCGCAGCTATGAGCGCCACGGCCACAAGGCTGCCGCGCACCGGCGACCAGCAGACAGGCACCGGGCCTGTCCCCGGTGGGATAAGGGATAACCGATACCCACAGTTCCGCCCGCCCGCCCGCGAAAGGAGGCCCGCCGCCCGACCAGGCCCAGGCCCGGGACCAGGCCCAGGCATAGGCCCAGGCCCGGCAACGCGGCTCCTCACGCCCGGCCGCCCACTCACGCAGCACCCAACCCCCCCGCGGCAACCCCGCCCACGGCGAGGCGCCGGTGAAACCGGGCGAGGAGCGAAACACCCCGGCCCGACACCGCGGCTACCGGGCTGCCTCCGGCCTGGCGGCGCCGCTAACCCGTCGCCATAGCGACAGCACGCACCCATCACCGCCGCCGCGCCACCCTGCCGTGCGCATGCGCGGCCGCCCGCGCATGCGCGCGGCGGCTGCTGACCGCGCCACCCTGGCGGCGGGCGCGCGGGGCGTCTCCTCAGGGCTGTGAGGGAATCGTCCCGCGGCTTATCTCGCTTCCCGGTGTGGCGGGTGGCGGCGTCCCCAGCCCCGAGATGTGAGCGGAGGCAGGCGGGCAGTGTGTAGGGAGGCGGGCCGTCCCTAGGCTGCGGGCCAGCGTGTCAGGTGAGGGCGGGGAGATGGCTGCCGTGCCAGGAAGACTGTATTCCCTGGGGACCTCTGCACCACAGCTTTGCGTTTCTAGTTGCTGCCAGCCTTGGTGCTGTAGCGACGTCCCCAAGCTGCAAACAAACCGGTGCTGGCGATTTAAAAGTAATAAAGTGAGAGGGAAAAAAAAGACATCTTGTGTGGAACACCCATCCTGAAATGAATCATGAGCTTCATAATGAGGGGCATTTGAGATACATGGGTGGATGAAATTTTATAGCTGTGGGAGGTGTGGCAGAGATACAATTTTCAGCTTGAAGCAATAGTTTTTGGCTCTGTAACAAACCCTTGGCATGGCTGTGACTCATATAACTGCCTGGGATAATGCAATGCTACTTACACAACTTGTTAACAGAGGTAATTGTGATCATGCAGCTTATTGCCAAAGCTGAATTCAGGAGGACGTGGTGCTGCAATTTTAAAAAAAAAAAAAAAGTACCTGAATAAAATGTGAAGCATTTTCACTAGTTAGTGAGGAGCAAACATCCCTTTTTCTATTTTGATAAGCAGTGAACTCATTACCAGTTTGAGCCTTGCTCATCAAATTCATAATCATACGTGCCACTACAATGCAACTACTCTTTCTTATTTTGAGGTTAATATTGTGAGGTTCCACTATCAAAGGAAGAGGATGAAGACGTTTTGGCTCCAGGGAGACAGACTCTCAGTAGAGAAGTCTGATTTTCAACAGAGACATCAGTGAATTCAGTGATGAAAAGCTGTAAAAAGTACATCATTCTTATGAGGTATTTCATCTTTTATTCCCATTTTCCAGACAGACTCGTGAGGCATGGGGAGGGCAGTAATGGTTATAAGGCCACATAGGAAATGTAGCACAAAACATGAGAATGCTAAGCTGGTGTTCTTACAGTTATTTCCTGCAGAGGTCCACTTTATATACCAGCTCATGAGTGTTAATTTATTTTGAATGTCGATTCACATACAAAGTGTTGAAGCTAAACCACAGAGGACCCTGTTGTATTCCTGTCACCAAAGTACACAGAAATGCACTGATAACTTCAGGTGCATTCTTACAGCTCTACTATTAAAACACTGGTGAGTTAAAGTAATCTTAGGTAACAACATGAAAGTAAGTATCAAAGATGTCACTCTTTCAAAATTCCATGTAAATTTGTCAAATGAAGTTGCTTTTAAATAGATGTAGAATTTATCTATACTAGATATATCTATATTTTCTCATTGTGCAGACACATTATTATGAGACGTACATTGAAGTGAGAAGTAGACAAAACATAAAAAAGCTATAGGTCAGTTGCTTTCCTTCATATCTCATTATCTTCATACAGCCTTGAAAGGGAAACCACAGCATACGCCATTCAGTCTATTAACTGAATCACACTCATACTTCTTCAACCAAATATCTGCTTCCATTTCTGATTACAAGCTCAGATTGTGCTTCAACCAGAAATTTTACTATCTGAAGGACAGATTCTCTTTAGGATGAGTCATGCCCATTTTTTTTCCAGAATATCAATAATTGTACACTTTCACAAATATCTGAGTCTCCCTTTTTATGATGAGACAGCAAATGACAAGGTGGCAGCTAAATGACTAGGCTGTAGCTCTGAAAAGCAAACGCTCGAGATGACAGTGAATCACAAACTGGGAATGAGTCAGAAATGTCATACTGCTGGCAAGAGCCAAGAAGAGAGTGACAAGAGTGATCTATGAGGAAAGACTGAAATAAGTCAGTCTAGAAAAGGTAAAATGGGCAAAATAGACCATTGCAAAGAGGGAGACGTACATTATTCTGCATGACCACTGGAAAATAATGGAAGGAGCAAGGAGATTATATTGCAAAATAATATTGTACCTATGAGCTGAGGACAACACTGTCATTACCTAGGAGGATTGTATTATGTCCATCAGGGGAAATTTTAAGAGCAGGTTAGACAAACTTCTTTCAGGAACAGTTCAAGTAAAGTTGATCCTGCCTTGAGACAAGGGACTGCACTAAAAGCACTGAGGATGCCTTTCGTGGGAGTTTTCAGGATTTATCCTTCCAGGAGCTTTTCTGATCTCTGCAGTGCGGCAGAAAATGAGATACTCTATACTGCCCTACAGAGGCTGAAAGCCTGCAGCTTTCCATTTCTGTTTTACAGTGTTTCGGTTCAGAAATGTCATTATGAGAACAGTTAGTTTCATGTTGTCTCTGGTTGATTCATTGCTTGTAATGCAGAGTACTCAATTGCTTACTATTTCTTGATACTCAGCTGAATTATTATGTTGCTCTTTATTAAATTAAGGTCCAAACCAATGTCAGCTTTCTGAAAAGACTAATATGACCCTCTTTTCCAAATCATGGTGGGAACAACTTCGTTGTAACCCTTCAGTCCTAGAAATGCATTGTCTTAAACTATGACACAGTTGCCTTTGCTGCACAATTCTCGGTTTTCCATTGCCTGACTCTCAATGTCCCGATGTTTACATTGCCATCCCCAGAATTTCCTACAGCATGGTCCCATTTTCGGACACTAGTGCATATATAGCAGTCCCTCTGAACTAGCAGTATGTCTTTCCAGGGGGAAGTTGCTAGCTTCTGCTATGTGTTGTTACAGGATTTTTCAGTTGGTGGTAGAGGAGTAGAACTGAAATATGGTTACAATGGAAAGACATGCTCTCACCATCAGGCTTATTAAACTCTTCCTGTGACCAAGTACACAGTAATATCCATTTAAATCTACATAAGCATTTGCAATCATATACTCTCAGCCTTTCTGCGGTTTATTGTGTCCTTTTACAATAACTTATATTACAAAGTTTGTCTGGAATCATTTAGATGAAACATTCTGTTTATACAATAAAAGCTCATTTAACATTATATTAACTAATATTTAACAGCTAATATTAACTGATTTTCATGCTAGGAAGATTCTACTGCCAGTAAAATTAAGTAGCCGTATGCAGGCAAGTGCTAAGGAGTTTTGTTATCCAAGGTGGTTGTTTTCTGGATGTTTTCTGGATGTTTATAGGGAGAGTTAATTCCCAGTCCTATCTCAGCCAAAACATACAGGCCAGGTACTCTTTAAATACATATTTTAGATTCTTGGGCTTATTAAAAGAAACAGAAATGTCTGCCTGTAAAACTATTTGCCTATGTAGCACTCTCAAGGACATTAGTAATAAAATCATAAAAGAATGACCTATTCTTGTACTGTCTTTAGGTAATTTTGGATTGCACACCAAAAAAAACCATTTCGCGTAGAATCCCATGAAATTCAAGTAATGATTCATCATTAGGTTCATTTCTATCTCTGGTTTCCACAGAACGTTCCTGTAAAGTTTTCTTATCCCATACTAGTTGTAGTCTGCAAAATAAACATGATTACACTTTCTTTTCAATAGAGCCCATTCCTTTCTTACAAGGTGATCTGAACAGTAGTTGGAGGATGGGCTGTAGTTATTTACATTAGCTAGTTCCAGTTTCCCCAGACTGACAGAAATTCCCATGGAAATTCTGGTTACATTAACTTTGACAGAGATACGGGACTGTTTTTGGAAACTTAAAAAAAAAACAACTAGGGAATAGTTTTCATTTTTATTAATATGCAGTATCTTCATTTTGTTTATTAAAGAAATAAATCAAGGTTAGTTTCTGCTTAGTTTCAGATGTTTTTCACAGGAGACAAAAAAAGACAAGTCAGACAAATATTGGCCAAGCATCAACCCAGTAAGAAATCCCATAATAGCAGAAATCCCGAGGTGGACAGCAATAAAATGAATAGCATGAGAAAAGAGAGCATTAAAAATGTGTATGTAGTTGGCGTACTTACTTCAGACACGGAAAATGATTTTGTGTTCTTGGAGATTAAACACATTTTGATAAGGAGTTCTTAGAGGACTGTTTGATCCAGCTGACATCCCGTCACGTCAGTGTCTTTCTGCAGACATTGCAGTGCACAGTGTCACTTTTTTGTCCTCATAGCTAGCTCTCAATTTGTATTACAAACCATATGCATTTGAAAACCTAAACATTAATTTTCGCTGCATCAAAGCTTTCAACACCCCTGAAATTGTCACTTTCCTTCTCCCCATGGAAACTAATGCAAAAGGTCTGAACTTGCAAATTCGGGGGAAATTACGGGCACTTACAGCCTCAGATTTTTGCCCATCCCTTGAGCTCCCGTATCAGATCTATTTACCTTTTGTTGAAGAAACTTGTTCTTTCATGGGTCATTAGTTTTTCTGCTTCATCAATCACCTAGGTAAGTGTTAAATGACGCACAGCTTGTGTTTCGCCAAATTCTGACTGTCACCTTCACCTCATGCAACTAAGCAATGAGCCAGGCAGTGAAAAGCAAGGACAAAACTCCAGGCCCCAGCAAGATAATCAGTAAAAGTCCATTTCATTTTTTTTTGTATTTCCATTGGAAAGAAAACTGTAATAATTGATGTCTCCGCTAGATGTCCACATTTCAGCAATTTTCAATTACAACTGCAATGAACGTAGCTGCCCTGTGCAAAATGCATAAAAAATCCTATGCTCCATTGAAAGATGTAAATACGAGATAGATTTTCACATTAGTGAAGTTGTGCACCTGGCTTTTTGTGTAAAAAGGCACCGGATCTAGTGCAAAACACTCAAAAACCACCTTTCGTTTTGTACATCTTATACTGTCAGAAGAAAGTCCTTTAAGGCTAGCAGATTTTTCAGATACTGAATATTGTCTCTCTAGTTGTTTACAATCTTGCTTTTCTTATTATTTCTCAAATTATTATGTGCTTTGTATTAAATTGTAGGAATAAATAGCTGGAAAAATCTTTCAAGATTTTGAGTGTTTTTTTTTGTTTTTTTTTTCAGTTTGGCATCTAGTTTTTCTATGCACAGTTCTTTTTTGCATTCAGATGCGTGCAGACTCCTAAAACAGTGGCTCAGATTTTTAGATACTCCTGCATAATTGTTAAATAATTGCTTTGCTCATTACTTTTCTCTTCAAATATTGATGACTAATATTTACCTACTTTTCTGGTATCTAATGGATGTTGGGAAGCACAGTTATGCTCATGTGCACGTAAGTACGGTGACTGAGAACATGTTCTTTTTTATGCTCACTATTTTAAATAAACTGTATGTAGACAGCCTTTTGGCCTTGGTATTTGTTTGCTGAAGATGCTTTTCACTGCTTTGGCTGGGCAAGGGAACCTTATGGAAACTGTGAAGAGCAAGGTTTGCACTCCATTTTAAGTGTGTGTTCATCTTCTGCCAAAGTGGTGAACGTCATGGCACGGGAAGCGCCAGCCTACAACTCCAAACATCTGTTTGTATGCGCTGGCAGAAGAGTGTCTCTGTCATCACTCTGCTCATTTGCCTCAGCAAATCTGGAGTCATCTTTATCTTGCCAAATTGGTAACATTCTTACTCACTTCCTTGCTTACCTGTAATATGGGAAACAGAGATACTAGTTTATGCCCTCTGTGATGTTTTTGTGATTTGCATACCCATTCATTAATAATAGGTCAGAGAGAAGCGATTTAATTCAAATACTAGGGAATTCCAAGGAGCTGAAATGAAGGCGTTATTTAAGATTACTGAATTCCATTCAAGGAATAACCCAGAAGAGAGACTGTTTTCAACCTTCTTCTTCTGGTTTCCCAGGCATTTTCAGTTTTGTTAAAGGTAAGGATAGAATAGATTTTAGAGAATGCTATGTGCCAGACCATTTTAAGCCAGCTTCCAGCACCAGATGCAAACTAGGCACTAGTGATTTATAATTCCCATAGGTGTGAGTATAACATCTAAAACTGAATTTGTCTCCAACACTTTACCTCATTTACAATATTAAGGAAACGGAATAGTTTTTTTTTATTATATAACAAAATGAAAATCTGGTGTCACTCCATTTAATCTAGACCATGCCTGATGCAGGAATGTGCTTTAACATGGCTGTCTGCCTTTAAGCACATAAACAATCCTACTGGATTCAGGCATTATCTGAAATGTGTCTTAGAGCTCATCCTAAATGCTGTCTAGGTTCATGTGTCATAGTTGACAAAAGGACAAAATGACAAACAAATCAGGATAAATCCTTAAATCATCACATTCTAAGAACTGAAATAAAACAAATAAATCAATTTGTTGCCAAAGCTATATAAATTTTTAAATACAAAAAAACCCACCCCAGAACATCCTCTTATGGAATATATCCCAATCTTGACTATTTACTTTCCGTTTGTTTAATAACAGGAAAAGGTTTGTAGCTCTTTTGTTGATTTTTACGTGTCAGCATCTTAATATTCCTATGGTATTCTTAAAACTTTTACCAGGAAAAAAAACAGTGCCATGGCCTATACTAGGAAATGTTCTGTTTATTTTAAATGCGTTTATGAGCATACAAAGGCAAACAGTTACCTATCATAAACCAAGGGAGCAACTTATAATGGCTTGGTGTCTCATTTGTACTTCTTTATATAGTTCCTTGGCTCATTTGTCCCTGCCCTTCCTGTGTTCTGCTCATTACCTCTCTCTCCACCTTTTGAACTCAAGTGTAGATGAAATCCTTTTTTTCATTTCCCCATTACCTGCTGGGCTCTGCTTCTTTTGGTGTCTCAGCCATAATGAACATTGGGCTAAAGGTTCATCATACATCTCTTACTGGATCCATAGCACAAGGATTGTGACTAGCATGAAAAAGGGAATCCTAAAACTGAAGGGCTGCTTTTTGAGTACATAGCCCTTAGACTGGACCCTGAAAGAAAGTATGGCAAATAGCTTTCAAAGGTTGTTAGACTTCTTACAGAAGTACTTTAACCTATTGTGGCCTTGCCTGTGCTATTGTGGCAACTGCAATAACTACAGCAAATTTTGGCCTAATCATGTTAAAAAAGCAGGAGAGTTCTACCACTGTAGGATAGACCAAACTATATCAAATAGGCTAGTTCTCTTCACATAGTTATAACATGATGTGGCCTTGTTTAAACAATGAGTAAGGTACAAACAGCGAGTGGCTAGATTCCCTAGGAGTATAACTGTGGGCACAGTAGTGTTTGAAATCCAGGCTTCAGATAAAAAAAAAAGTAAATAACTCATAAAAGGAAGTGCAAACAGTAGGGAAATCTTGTTTCCATCTGTTAAGCTGCATAAAGGATAGTCATAGTGGCAACAATGGTTAGCTTCATGGAGGCTACTGGGGCTTGGGCATTGAGGACATCTTATATACTGGAAGGAGTTGGAGAAGGATATGTGATCTTCACCCAGTTTTTCTGCATCTTCACTAACTTAGCTACACAACAGATCTCTGGCACAGAAACCAAAGTTTCAGAGCTAAACCTCAAGCTCAGAGACCCAGGCTTCATTGATCCTATCCATCTCCTGATTATTGTCACAAAAGTGAGATTCAGCAGAAAACTAAGGTCATTACAACTCCTTTAAAAATGACTGGTCTCATAGTCATTGAATAAAAAAGCAGTGCTGTTGGTCCAAGGTAGTTTACCAATAGTTTATCTAGGAAACACCTTCATAATTCAGACAGCTATGATCAGTTATAACTAGAATGTATCATGCTAATATGGGCATGCTGCTTCAGCTAAACTGGAAGGCTTTATAGCAAGATGCTAAGTCTATCAAGTGGAATTCAAACAGTATTTAGTAGTGAGGGCTCTGTAAGCAAGACATCATTTGGAAATCTGGGGATGAAAAAGAAGACGGTGTTCCAGAAAGACTTTCTACGTTATGCTAAGAATTGAAAAACATAAACATATTAACCCTGATCATAAGCATGGTCACTGAAAGAAGTGACTGTGTTAGTATGAATATGTTAATATGATACTAATAACATGAGCAAATTAAAGAGGTTGGCACAGGACAGAACTGGTTGGTCAGGAGTTTTCTGAGTTGTACGACCAGTCAGCAATACTTCAAATCCCAGAGGATGCATTGTAGGTTGAAAATGACCTCTGCTAACCTGTTGAAAGAGTGGCATTCTATGTGGCACTTGACTTGGAAATGGATGAATACAGAAACTACCATATTACAGAAGGCTTTGTTTTCATTGCTCAGAATGCAGGCTTTTACACCTTGGAATAAATAACTGTTGGAACTATTCTGAAGTAAAAAGTGAAGACTAAGCACTTTATTTTTAGCATGATTTAACTGTGCTATTATCCAAGCCCACACTTAGAGCTGACCTTGGTGTATTCAACTCAAGACTAAACTGAAATGCTTGATCTTCACTGTCCTTTTACCTCAGGATTGCTTCTGCACGTTAGTTGCCACAAAGTAAAAATCATAGCTTTTTTATCAGCCAGTTGTGTGTTTCTGCAAGGTTATTTTCACACATGATAAAATTTACAACAAGCTACAATTCTTTTGCTTCTTATATAAATCTAGAACGGAGACATGTGGCCAAGCAATATGGGTGGCTGTATTTGAATATGAACAATCTTGCCATCACATTGCAGCATGTTATGAAACCTACTGTGCAATTTATAACATGATTGGATTTCATATCACAAGGGAAGAAACTGATTAACAGTCACATGACTACTAGATATTGGTATTCAGATTTGTAAAACAATACATACAAAATGTAAATCATACACATCTAATTGAAAGTCCCGGCAAAACTGTACATAAACACCCGATTTCTCATATCCTTTCCCTGACAACAGCAAATAGAAATTACACACATAATTTACTGATCTAAAATGTATTTGCTTTCAACATCTATCATATTTCTTATAAGTGGTTTCCATTCTATTGTGTCCTGAAACATTAGAGAAAAATGAGGGATATTTGAATTGTTTAACACCTTCAACCTGTCACAGATGGAAAACTGCATCTATAGATGAATATGTTCCATTCATTGTATTATACCCACAAAGTCCCGTAGGAGAATCACAATTCTGCATAATGCCTCTAGGGCACTGGATTATATATTTGGATCTTGGATTAGGAAGATCAGTTGTAACCAGAGAGTACCCTGATGAATACACCTCTGAGAAGGCTCACATTTATGCTTTTTTAAGTGTTTAAGGTCTGGAACAACTTACACTTACTCAAGTTGTTCTAGATATAATTTTATGCATTTAATATACAGGCTGCCTAGAACAATGGGATAAAACTTCCTGGTTTGTCACATCATTGTCCACCCGGGGTGAACAGAGAATCATTGTGTGCTGATACAGAGAACTTAATCCTTTGGGGAATGATAATAGAATAATGTGAACGGACAGTCTCCAAGACACATGTATTTCATATTTGCATTTTGCATGTATTCATATTACATGCAAGTTGCTGTTAAGGGGTAGCTGCAATTTTGGACCCTAATTCTGCAGTCATATAAAGAGACATTCGTTACATTTAACAGACCACAGTCATGTAATGACATCTGAACTTCACTACCTGTATTACAGATGGCTGAAAACAATTCTCTTTAGTTTTCAGATATAAATTTCTGTGCTTAGTTCTAAAGAATGTTACGGTTTAAACCATGCATGCTTTCCTCACTCTTTTACCAGATCCTAGAGGTCTGTAATAGCTTTTTTCCTGAAAACTGCTTCTTTAGCTTTCTTTTCACTTTGAGGTATAAGTTTTCCAATTGTGATTGCTTACTGATACAAGCATTTTAGATATATTGACCTTTGTAAAAAAATGTTTTTCTATAATGGTTGAATTGTGGTATAAATGGCTATATATTTCTTAGTAATGTAAGGGTTCTCATTCTTTATGTTCTTCATTCACTTATCTTATAATAGCTACTCGTGTCTTGCCTTAACCTTTTCTAGGGCAGGGACTGTTTTCAAATGCAGCCATAGAGCAGCAAAGTAAAATCTTGTTCCTGCTTGAATCCTCAATACTGCTTTAATGCAAATATTGTGGCGGTGCGTATAATTTTTTAAAGCTAAAGTTACTCAGTGGAAAGTCTCACGGGTGCCAAATTAGCAAAACTTTTGTAAAGTTCATATTACTAATCTATGGAATTTATAACAAAGGTGTTGAAATCACTTACGCTTTTGCTGACTCATTTCCCCCACGGGATAGCTGATGACCCTCACAGAAGTTCAGGGCACATAGTTGCCATCTGTACCATAAAGAACATAATGAACTCTCAACTCCAGTTCATCTTAAAATTTTTGCTTAATATACCTTACTGCACTGCAAAACCAAGTCTATTTCAAATGCCATTTTCTTTTATAGTCTGTTCTGACTCAGATGCTAAGTTAGTATGGTATTTACAAAATATCTGTATCACCATGAATTTATCTTGCCAAGAGAAGTTAAATGGTAACATATTAAAAAGATTTTATAAGCATGATATGCCACAGTAAACATTAGTAAAAGCTGTTCTAAAACTATTTCTGTCCTCTGTTGGGAAACAAATTATTGAGGCTTGAAGGGGAAGAATGCTTAGTAAAAGGAAGGAGAATTAAACATACTGAGGTTTTAAAGGAACTCTGGTTTGCTGATTAAGTGCTTTCCACTGAAATGCAACTAATGTTTCCTTCTTTTTTAATTCTTAAATCAGGCCCAACTGCCAGTAAATGACTTTCTTTACTGTGGGTGGAGGTTTATTTTTAGTCACAAGAACAGTATAGATTAAGACAGCAGGCTGAAAATCAAGATGTCTGCATGCTAAATAAACTACCACACATTTGAACTCTTGGTGTCAACTCATTCATCTCACTGTGGCTCAGCTTAACGTTCTGTTAGAAACAACTTTTCAATAGCCATCTGCCAAGGCTATAAAGCTGCCTTACATCTGAGTCCCTTTTGTTATCTTTCTGAAAGCATCTTTCAGTTGTTAAGCTTCACGCCTTTGATTTTACTGGGGTTGAATTTTGCAGTACTTTGAAACTCAGAGTGGAGCTGGAATTTCATCTTCTTGTCTATAAACTTGCCTGTCAATCTAAAAGTGGGACTGCTTGGGAACTAGTATTTTTCCCTTTGGAAGTCTGATGAGTGGTGGGCACTATAACCACTCTGCCCTTTTAAAACAAAAATAGTACTCTCTATGTGTGATAGATAAAATAGTGCAAAACAAGTCTGTCATGAAATGTTTAACGTCACCAGATGACAACCTGGTAAGCAGCTGGTAAAAGACAGAATTAGATTTTTTTAGATGCCTGCTGGGCTGTTTGTGCAGTTCTTGTGAGCGGGTTATGACCACCTTCTAACTTGAGAGATCCAAGAGATCCAGCTTTTAAATGAATGAGTTTCCTTTGCTCTTGAAGGTATTTTTTTACCAAACTATAGTTTATGCTGAGATACTACTTTTCCCTCCTGTTCCCATCTTGTTGAATGTAAACATCAATAGAGAAAGTAATTCTCATACAGTCAGCATAGTGTTCGTTAGCTTATTAAAGAACAGATCATTCTCATCATGTCATCTAGCTTTCAGAAGTGTTGAAAGACTAAATTGGTTAATGCTTGAGAAGTTCCCTGAGATCCATACATAATCTCTGGTAAATATGCTGTTTGGTTTAAATTAAGTACAACTCTACTCTGAAAATCAGAGTGCACACAGTGCTGCTTCTTCTGTAGAGTTGTACTTTGTTCATATCAGCTGACTGGTTAAAAAACTTGTTTTTCTCACTCCTCCTCGTCCTGTAGAGTTAACACAACTCCAAGCGAGTAAACTGCTGATTACAGTTCACCTCCTGACACTTCAAACAGAATTGTTTACTGAGTTTCAATCACAATTACACCTATACAAAGTCATTGTAAATGACAGGTGAGGGCATAGTTTGCTGATATGATATATAGCATGGATGAATTTGAAGGCCTAATCTGACCTCTAGAACTTTATGCTTTTGGACACACACAAGGAACCTGAAAGACTCATCTTGTGTTCCAGAACCCAAGTTACATTTGCCAGGCTTGTAGTTAGCAAAAAATGTTTCTGCGATGTCCCCTATCCTAGCAACTGTAGTCGGTATAACTTCATATACACATAATTCTCCGTGCCTGTTGTCCTCAAACACATGATAAGGTCATATGCATGTATCAGTCCTCGTTGCTTGCTACTGAAGTCACACAAAGTAAATACACATGGATTCTTGCAAAAATCTTAGGATTTGAGAGTGCTGGATACTATATGTACTAAAGGCATGGTTATCCAATGACAGCCTGATGTCAGTAATGTATATTAATGGAAAGTCTTGAGACTACAAACTATTAACACAATGCATTGGAAGACTGTAGCACGATTGCATCAATTCTTGCAATGGGTGTATGAATCCCCTGAGTCAACACTGTCTGATTAAAAAATGACTCGTGGCTGGATTTGAATACTTGGAATAAATAAAACAGCAACTGACTATTATGCAAGGTCTATATACTTTCCCCATAGACTTTCACAAAAACGCCACATTTCTGACACCTTTCCAGCAGGCTATTTAGAGGCACCATGGTCTAGGCAGACAGGATGCTAGACTACAAATATGAGTACTGAATATTCCCCATTCTGACATGCACTTGGCAAATAGCACATCAGTTGTTCAGTATCCCTCTTTCCAAAACAGAAAGAAGCCACTTACATACCACTTACTTTGATATTAATAGAGAATGCTACTGTTGTTTAAGACCTATTCTTTCTTATAATTCCTTTTAAAAATCCTTTAAAAGTAATTCTTTTACAAAAAATCATTTAAAAATGATTATATATTCATAGAAATTGTAGCATCTATCTAAATGCAAATTTACTCCTTCATCCTATTAAGTATCTATAATGCATGTTTAAAATCTCCATAAACCTCCTTATTCCACATGGAATATTCTGGTCTCATAGGTGAGCAGCAGGAATTTGAAAAGGCTTTCTAACACACACTCATGGTCTTTATGCAGGTTGCAGCAAATTGGAAAGAGCCAGAAAATGGGGATTAAAGTAAAACTGCTCTTAAGGACAGAATTTAACTGTTCATTCACCTCTACCACTCCGAACCAGCAGTAATGGCACAAGTTCAGATTCTGAGCCATAGAAAGGCCCTCTTCATCACATCTGATAAAATGGGAGTCTTGTAGGTGTTCATGTAACATCAGTTCTAGAGGGTCTGAGGACCATCACTTGTTCACATCGCTGAGGAATTATTATATCAATTAAAACATGAAAGGTATTTACACAAAATTAATTCCTTGCTTCTGCCTTCTATTGTTTCTGATTTTACATAGTCAAGTAACATTGAATCAGAACAGAGAGATGAAATAAACCCATGCTCTGTTAACCAAAATCTTCTCGTGTAAGTCCGTACATATTTTTATGGACAGCAAATTTAAGTATAAGTATACCCTAATGTGCCAGAAAAACAGTAATTGCTAAACTGTATCAGACCCCAGGTGCTGTCTTTTCAGAGGTATGCAAAATAACCACACACATAAGTGCTGAAAGGCTAAATGTTATTCAGGTCGTTTCTACCTCTCATTTTTTAAATAAAAGGTTTAGGATTAGGAAGGATCTGGAGCTCATCATTGTAATTTAGACTTCTGCACAGAATATCTGTGTAGATAAGTTCATCAGTGTTTCTTCCACATATCAGAATCTCAAGGCAAACTCAACTGTTTAGTCTCTGTCACATTGCTGCAAAGTTAAATAAGGTCAATGTACATAAATAACTTATATATATGTACTCTGCTACATACAATATAATAACTTCTGTTTGCACCACAGGATACCTAAATTCAGGCTGCTATGTGCTATTTGAAAAGAACAGTTAAGAGGTGTGATCTATATTACGTTTCTGTGAGGCAGTATGTATTCAGAATTAGCAGATTCTAATTATCAGTGAAGAAAGGAGGTAGTGAATATCAACTTATTTCATAAGAAAAACAGGAGTCTGCTATATCTTATCATTGTATAGCCAAAACAAAAAGGACATGCCAAACTACTAGCTTTCTTCAGAGATACTCCACTGCTATCTGTCTAGTGCCATTGAACAAAAAGATCCAATGTCATTTGGGTCTGACTGTGGTATATAGTATTTTGGTGACATTATAAGGACATGTAACTCTATGGAAGCCAAGGGGGTTCATAATTTACTACCGGTTTGCAGCCACTTTTGGGAGAAGAATTTTCAGTAGCAGTCAGTTCATATTGGCAATGAAACAAAGGAAGTCTTCTCGGATGAAGGGAAGCTTCACTTCATCAGCTGCAATGGAAAATAAAGGCAGACACAGTAGAATTAATATTTTAAAACTGGCTAGGAACAATGTTAATATCATTAATTCTAGGAGGTTTTTTTTCACATGACTGGCCAGAATCTTCATTTTATGAAACCAGTACTACAGTGTTCACAACCTTAAAAAGAAGTGGAAGGGGTAAAACGGACTGTTAGCCCACACAGAATTGTTTTCTACAGTAAAATTACTAGTATTTTATTTAATCTACCTTTAGGTTGGTACTGCCAGTTATTATTAAGTACATCCTCAACCTAAACTTTCTGATGATCCTGAAGTAAATTCCTCCATTAAGTTTCAGCTGTCTATTAAAACTGAGAAAACTTTGGGTTTGAAAGAAACACCACCCGAGTCATCTCCCAGTCTGCCTTTGTGCAACATTTTTAAGGTTCTTTCAAGGCTAGAAAGTCCACAGCAGCAACTTTGATTCAAATGGCTGAACTTCCCATAAAGCAAGAACAATAACCTGTAAAATAAACCCTAGAAGAGCTCCTCATCATAAAGAGACAATCAACAATTCAGTGTTTCTTAAGCTTTTTAGAATTTGTTCCCTTCTTCCCCATAATAACGTGACCCAGGCAGACAGTCATGGCTATGCTGTGTATTGTCTAAGCTTGCAGCCTTTGGTCTCCTTTACCCTTCCTGGCTCAGAGACATTAATTCACTCTTCGCATGGTTGCCAGAAAGGAGAGAAGTTTCAAAGGGAAGAGAAGTGGGTAGAGAAAAAAGGGGGAAAGAAGAGGGACAAAAGTCAGGACTTCCTGGCAATTTGTCACATTTGTACTCCTCCACTCCTTACTCCTCCACTAGGGTCTTCCCTGGTTTTGAGAAACTCTTACATAAGTGAGAAAGAGGCCCCTCAGGAAGATTAAGGTACTATAAATACTAGGGTAAATTTGCTCTTAAGATCCCAAGAAACGGAACTTATCATGGAAAAAATATTCTTCCATTATGGTCTTTCAGTTTTCCTTAATCATTTTACCAAAGTTCTTTTTCTTAATTGTGTTCCACTATTTCCAGTTGCAAACACACCACCTGCTCATATGAATGCTCTCTAACATCGTAACATAGACCATTTGATCATCGTACTTCATCCCCATCACTTTAAAGGCGTGTGAAGGGCACCTAGGGCAAATAGACAACAAGCAGGTCTTCCCGTTGCAGAGTTGTGCCAAATGTCTGCTGTTCATGAACTTCATGTGGCTTTGTCTGGTACTGAGATGAGGTGAAACTTTTGTTGCCTTTTTCAAACACAGGCCTATTGCAGCACTGCGAAGTCCTGTTGCATCAACATAAGGTTTCAAAATATAGTAAAACCAACTTGGCCCTAGATTATTTATTTATTTATTTACTTGGTACTAATGTCTAAGAGAGTAGCAGCATTACTGACAGCAAAAGGATTCCAAGCATCTGTCCTTAGCTTTCCAGTGACCCTAGGGAAACAAACCCATAATCCGCATATTTTAATTGCCACAGGGGTTTGTGGGCTGTGGAGGGGTGGGAATGTGGGCAAGCATATTTCTGGAGCTATAATTAATCCTACTTGTTGTATGTGTGTGATTTATGTGACAGCCTCATCATTGCGGGAATAAAGAAGTTGTTATAAAGAGATGTGGAGGTATATTATTTGAAGGAAGAGGAATATATAGCAATTTCACTGTCTTTAATAAACCATGCATATTGGAAAGGCTCTCTTAAAATACATTAGCACACTGCCAAGAATTATCCTTTAGTTTTCTACAGCCTGAGGATTATTCCAAGAGCGTCCCTAGAGTTTTTTGGCTACTGAGATCAGGATTCACCAGGAATTTGAATTAAAGGCTGCAGCAGAAGTCAGAACTTGCTAAATGACACAAACTGGGCCTTCCATATCTTCTGACAAGAAATGTAGCAGAAGCACATGATCCCCTGCTCACCTCTGCTCCTTCACAGAACACTCTGCCGTCAGTGTTTGCCCCACTCTCCCAAAGGAGCACAGAAAGGAAGTAACAAACCATTCTGCCACAACTTTTTTTCCACTCTGGCATAGGCAGATAAGATAAAACCTGGGCATTATTTAATGCACAATCTCTTCTGAAACTTAGTCATCTTTTAAAACAGTATTGGGTATTTTAAAATTTTCCTGTGCTAACTCTTCGGTTTCATCCAGGATGATTCTGCGTTAATACAGACTCTGTATCATATTTCAGAATAAGTTATTGCACTGAAAAAGATCAGCATACCAGAAGCATTCTTTTGTCACAGCATAGAGGTTTATGCACATGCTGACCCACACATTTCGTGTGACCAAAAGCAAATGTTTCTACAGAAGTATATAATCTGACATCTATATCTTTTTCACCCCCATCACTTCCTCTTTTTACGTACTGATGCTATGAGATGATGCCATGCTGAGTCACCCATGTGATGACAAGACACAGCATATTGTTAGTAAACAGGTTTGACTTACATAATTGCTTGTAAATGATTAATTTTAATTTCTAGGTACACGATATGGACCAGTTGCAAAAGATAATCCTTTTCTATGGCTAGTCAGAATACAGTAATTTCTTTGTCTGTATTCTTTAGAAGAATAAGATGACTTACATCCTCTGTATTTAAACTGCTGGGTAAAATGTAAAGGAAAGAGATTTGTCATTTCATTCCCTCAGTTAGCATCCCCACACATTGCCTCGTAGTTCAGGCTGTATTCAAGTTACTAATTTGGATGTGAAGCTACCCTTAACACAGTTGCATACAAATTGATATCATTTGCTCAGACAAGAAATTACTCTATTTCTTCTCCTGTGAAAGCATAAAAATTGCTATAGAACTTTTCTGGCCAATATGTAATTATCTATAATCATCAGCAGCTCAGCTATGGTATTATCTGCAGCTTCTAGTATACAAAATTTCAGGGTCCAAATTCAGTGCTAGTGCAAATGCCTATGGTTCCCATGAGAGTCTGGTAAGCTGGTAAATGCAATACTGGCTGTGTTCATTTACAAAAAGATTTCAGAAATAGCACTGTGTTAAATTACAGTAATTCCAGAACTTAATCCTAATGTTAGAAAATATGGTAATGCTAGCACAGTTGAACCTTGCATCGTGGAGCAGGTGTTATTTTTGCTTTATACAAATGTTATGTTCCTTGAAAAATATTTTGTATTGAACACAAATCAGAACTTTTGTATGCATCAGCAAAACTATCGAAAAGCGCAAAGGTAATGGAATACGGAGAGAAGCTGTATGTATTGCATAGCATTTTACAGGAAATAAATTGGTTTTAGCCCTGTTCATGTAGAAAAGGACCCAGTCAATTAGTAAGCCCTATTGTCAATTACCTCAGCAAAGATAAGGAGTGAATGGTTACAAATGCGAAATTAAGATGCACCCCTAGACATGGCTTTGCAGGCTATACTCTGTAGCCATGGGTGACTTCACAAACAGGTACTTACAGTCTTGCTGCCAGAATTGTACCCTTCTGTAGGTGAATAGACTTTATTCTCCAGAGATTTGATTTATCTCATATATATAAACAGAGGAGGAAGTAAATGAGTAAAAAAAACCCTAGTAGGATTCCATAAATCCAGCCATTTTTTTCAAAATCTTGGAGGAACGTGACAGAGGAGCAGATGATACAGGCTGTTGATCCTACCTATTACATTTCATAGAGTTACTGCTTGTGAAAATAAAATAAAAGTTCTTTCTATCTAATATCCCAAGCTACCGGGTGATTGTGAGGTAGAGTCAGGGTATTAAATCTGACATATGAGATATTAGGTATTAGACTCTCTGTCAAAGATGTGGCTGCCAGCCGCAAAGGGAAAACAAGAGAACTCTGCATATATCCTATGGTGGTACATGTGTAGCCATTCCCAGGCCTAGGCTGAAAATATCCCTCATGCCTCCCCTGCCATTTCAGAAAGCTTGCTTATCAATGCTGGCTCAGACCAAGGGCCAAAACCCAAATTCCTTAACAGGAAGGACCCTGTACACTCCTACCTTTGAGCAGCGATCGTAGGAAAAGGTGCTGGCTCAGAGGCAGTGTGGACAGCACAAGAAGTTTAAAATGAGTCGTAATTTTGTTGAATTAGGAAACATAGCAAATATTTCATGAAGTAAATGATACTGTTCTCATCTTCATGAACAGACCAGTGAAGTATAGCCATAAATTCAATGGTACTCACTTTTCAATAACTGCAGGGGCTTTTCCTGTTCAGAGGCAGCCATAGAACAAAGTTAGACTTAATGATCAGCCACCAAAAATTCATAGGCCTCCGAGACAAGGAGGCAGGCATGGAAGTCCAGGGAACAGAACAGTTTAGCCCATTTAAGATTTTCGGATGTCATTTAGCTGCTTGCTGAAACAACTGAGAGTGAAAATGAACAGTCACAAGTCAAGACGGGTAGCTGCAGAGAGTTGGTCAGAAACGTGAGTCCAAACACTTGATCAGTATTTTTAAAGCCCGTTTATCCAAATACTGTTGAGATTTCAGAAGGATGGCAATAATTCTTCACACTGTGATTCTGCTTACAGATCTGTCTTAAACCACTTTGGTATGGGTGATTTCCAACTCTCTCACTGATGGCTGGCATGTCGCCTCTCCTTTATGTGAGCTCAGGCTCTGCTGTCCCTTCCTCTGCTGTCAGGACAGCCTTTTCTCTCATGGTGAGCAACCAGGCAAGGCCACTGCCCCATTAATCTTTGCTGACTAATGTGTGGGGAAAGGAGGTGCACAAATTACCTCTCTGTGCACAGAAAGCATCAAGGGAATTCTCTTGTGTGGCTGCATTTGAGACCATTTTTCCCCACTCTGACTGGTGTACAGACAGAATATGCAATGTAGCCTCTCTTTCTGTGAAAACGACTCACAATGACTTCTGCTATCATCTGAGGATGTTCAGGCAGAACAAATAGCATGTGACCTGAGGCAAATTACAGCTGGGAATTTGGATTAAAAATAAAAGAGGAATGAGAGCATTTGTCACAGAATACTCCATCCTTCAAGGAGCAGAAAATTTTCTAACGGGGAATAAAAGCAGCATTTGTTTTTATTAAAAGTGCTTCTGTTTCACTAGTTTTTTCTGGTCCTAAGAACACTCATATTTTGATGGAGAGCAATTCTGCGTCATGAGTTTGGCTTAAGGGAGCAATCTGTGAAACAGCACAATATATGTTCTGTCTCAGACTGGCAAGAGAGAATGGTGTGCCTGTGAAAAGCTGCCTGCACCTTGCACTTCTGAACAAAGTGAAAAAAGCAATCAGATTGGGATTTTTTTTACAGTAGATATATGTGGGGTTGGTATCCTACTGCCAAATAGGGTCAGAACAAGGAGAAAAATTTACACATTTGTAGTCTGGAACAAATGTTTGGGGAGTGTCCAAACCAGATTTTATAAGGGGATTATCTACTTTGAGTTAATTGTCAGTCAGTTAACCAGAGATGAAATACTCATGCATGGATACAAGGTCCAAGCAGTATTTTGCTCTGAGCGTTCACCTTGTTTTCTGTAGAACTACTGATGAAGGAAGGTATGTTGCCACGTATGTGACAGGAGTGTGCACACAGTGGATCACCTGTTGGCTTTTTTTGTTTGATTGGATTTGTTTGTTTGTTTGTTTGGTTGGTGGTGGTTGTTGTTTTTTATAAGGCACATTTCTGCATTGCTTATTTCAGAATAGGCAGGGGACTGTGACTGACCTTAGTAAATACAGAGCTGCACAGTGCAGTCAAAAACATAGAAAGAGGCCATTCTATTCACTCTATGCTATCTGCTTTAGCACGGCATTTGCTCTTCAGTTAATCAGTCACTGACTCCTTCTAGATGGCCAGCTTCTCCAGGCTAGCGCCAAGTGGTTTGGTTTGATTCTGCTGTAGTTACACATTTACCCAATTCTGTATTCTCCAACTGGAGAAATAATCAGGCATCAGTACAGTCTGTAAGTCACAAAGTTCTCTTGCTGATAATTTCGTCATTTCTTTATCATCTGGCAGTGAACCGCTGCTATCAATTCGGCAGAAACTGAAGCAGTGGTATTCTGCTTACAGATTGTCACTCCAGTATTTTGTCTATATGCCCAATCCTACAAAAGCAAGCCAAGGAATTTTGCTAACTCAGCTACAGCACTTACACTTTGCAAAGCTCTGTAAACATAAGTTCCCAGAGAAGAAATCCAAGAGCATGTTGTGGCAGGGAAAAATATGTTTTTAAATACATTTAGTGAGAATTACTTAAACAGTTCATCAATCAAGTGACAAACAAAAAGTAAGATCTTATTTATAATCCATCTTTGCTTTGGGTATAGTAAAAGGTTAGTGTATGGCAGGAAATTAAAATCGTATTTTATTTTTCCACCTGCTTCTTTCTATTATACCTTGGCCAATGGTGTGTAGTCTTACTACATTCCATAACAGACCTCAGGGCAATGTGGGAGCAATAATGAAACATCATTATATTTTCTGGGAGCAACTGCAAAAGCTGATGGTAAGATTGGAGGCTCGCTTCAGCTATAGGTTATTGCACACATTTTTCAGCCAGCTGATAACAAGGAAAATAGCTATGCTGAAAAACAGATAAAAGCTGATTTCTTTGATTTGCTTCAGGAACAGATTTCCAAGAGGACCTAGATTTTTCTTATAGTTGTATTTTCTTTCTTAAGTGTTGAAATTTATAATCTAAATCAAAGAAAATTTATGGTGATTAGTAGGCTGAAAGCTTCAGTCTCTGCTAAACTGTGTATTGTAAACTGTAAACAGTGTGTATTTTTGTCACATTTTCTGTTACTTTAAAACATAAATTACATAGAAAACTCAGTAAAATAAAGGATTTGAGGAAAGACTGTATTTGCATGGTGTCCACTTTTACTCCAGATAAAATTCATAAGTTGTTCTTAGCTCTGAAGAACAGGAATTCAAAGAAGCAGTAGAGAGCACTTGTGATCTTGAGGTTAGATGTTGCCATTTAAGGAAAGCGAGGTGGAGGGATTGGAGAAGCACCTGAATATCACAGTTTGAAACAGAGAAATAGAAGGATAGTTCTAGAAGGGGCCAAGAGATCTTCTAATCCATTCTGTTCCAAGGCAGGAGCTGGGAGTTTTGAACTATTCCTGGTAGAGTGAAGGGCAAAAATAAAAGTTGGTGGTAGAAGTATCTGAAAGAGCAACTGCTGTAGAGGACCATTTGTGTATAGTTTCCCTTTTTCTGAATTAGGTTTACTTGAGGTTAAATGTACAAAACTTTGTGTAACAAGATGCTGTTGTACAGTAGCAAGTGTAGCCTGTGCTCCTGCAAAATCTCTTGCTTTTATGAGCAAATTTGTGAATTGCACATTCACTCAGGTAGGTAAACATACAGTTAGACTGTTTGTTGTCTCAGAGGTGGGGTTTTGTGGGCTTTGTTGGCAGCTCCAGATCTGAAAATGCTCTTAACCATGAAATGGAAAAACCCCAGCACATTTAAGCTAAATCAAGGAAACACTTTGATGAAACACAATTAACCTGCAGGTCCTGTTAACACAGGACATTGGTGAGCACATTTACATAGTAAGCTCTTTCTTTCAGTGGATAAACCTTTGCTAATGAGAACAGTATGGACATATGTATAAAATAAGAATTCCTCTCTTTGAAAGTAATAAAAAAATAGCTCATTTATAGGGATAAGCATAGTAGCACTAGTTGCATTAGCAGCAGCTGATCACATGATATCTGTTGCTCAATTCAACCTGTTAAAGGCATTTTATACTTTCTGCTAAAGGAGCAATTCCCCACATTTAAATACTTGGATCACACTTAAATGAAAAGTCTGCCTTATAGACCTTCCTGCTTCTGTTCTTGGATGCACCCACTAAAAATTTTCACCTCACCCACCCATAGTTTGCAAACATTGCTGCCTCTTCCAGCCCTGATTGCATATTATCCCCATGGCAAATACAATTGCCTAATAGAAACAAACATTAAGAAAGCTTTTAATGTATTGTTGCTTGTCCTCTAATAATAAATGCAACAGCTGAAAATAAAGAGGAGAACTGTCACCCGGAACAGCCAGGTCTAAGCACCAAACATTTTGGGAGGGGCTCCAGTAACATGCATGGTGCATTTTGAAATGGGCTCCCAGGAAAGATTGGACCATGTTTTTCGAAAGGCAAATTTGAACCTTTTTTCTTGAATATTAAGAGAAGTATTATCATCAGATCACACCTGTAACAAACTCAATCTGATCCTCTTACAAGTGAATGGATTCATAACGAGAGGTCTAAATTCAAACTTAGAATAGTCTTTGAGAACTTGATCCTTCAATTATTTTTTTTTTCTTTCTGAAAATACTGAATGCCCTTTAACATAATCTTGTGCATATAGTGCAAATGAATGACTCAGATCCCCCTCAAAGAAGCTCAGCACCGTGCAGGACTGAGCATATATTCAATAAAGCAAATTTCTCAACTCTTTCAGCAAGGCAGTGTCAAGGTCCCTAGGAAAAGCCACTGACAACTGACTTCAGTGAAGTGAAATCATTGCAGCACTTGGGCACCCTGAAGACTTGGAAACCATCTTGTCAACAACATCCCAGTACGGGAAGAAGTATATACAATCACATCAAGTGGAAGAGATATATAAGAGAGTAAATTTTTAGATTTTTTCGGACAGACCCCAAATTTCTTGTGCCTGAGGTTTCCTTTGCCTGACACAAAATAATTGTGTCCTGGTTATTTTACAAGTCTCGTGTATGTGAGGTGAGAAGGAAAAGAGGAGACCATAAGAAGAAGAGGAAGAGAAAGGGAAGAATGAACTAATGACATCAGCTTTGCTAGGTTCCATAGATATGTGATATTATCTAGTTAGTAGCAGACTTTAAAATTTCATATATTACGTGAGAGAAAGAAGCCATCTGTATATGACTGGAAAGAAGATATAGGGTGTCACATCATTGTAGAGCGTATTATAAGCTATGATTTGTCTCATTTTTATTTAGTCACCTAAAATTCACATTCATAGCCTTTAGAAGGAGCAGCATCTCCAGAGTGCAATCCATATCAGAGCCTGAAACATCGATCTTTACAGGAGATTAATGCCATGCCGAACTCCCTCTTTTGTAGAATGAGACTACTTGGATGGTTGGCTTTTAGACAGTCTTAAATTAAGTAATATGAAATCATGCCATAGCATACATGCAGGTTTTTGCCTTGTAAATAGTAAAATAGCTAGAGAAGAGGATCTAGAGGGAACCTAGAAATCCATTCAGAAACAGATGTTGACAACAAAAAATAATCTGAGACTTTTTGGTGTAATTTACACATCCTTTTTTCCTACATAAACAAAGCCCTGATAATTAGCCAAACTATCTTTCCTGTGTCTTGTGCCATAGTTTTTTCTGCAGTTTTTAGATCATTACTGTCCATTAACTCCTGAAATATCAGAGAGAATGTTAAAAAAAAAAATCTATTACTTCTCTAAAAGGAAAAGAATGTTATGAAAACAAACTGTGGCTTTTTAGGACTTTTTGCAATTTCCTGAGGCTTTTTCTTGAACTGAGGAACATCAAGTCCTCACTCTCCAGCAATTCGTGGGAACAGTAGACTATGCACGAGAGACTGGTTAGTGTAAGCCTATTAGAGAGAGAGAGATTAATACAATCGTCTGGTTTCAAAATGTCTTTCGAAAGAGTGCTGCTGTCTGTAAAGTGTACCCTGGATTTGAAGCATGCATTGTCAGCCAGTGTTGGCATAGATATATTTGAAATGCCATCAAGAAAAGACTCTAGTGAATGTATTCAGGGCTGGTTTGCTACTGGCTTGGGAGGATGACTTTCCTCACAAAGAAATAGGGTCTTCCTATGGAAAGAAGTTCACGTCCTATGTGAGAAATGAAATAAGGTGTGGTTTTTTGTATTTCCCAGTTCTCCTTCCCTGTCTCCTTTTCAGGCTTCTTAGGACTGTGCCATCAAACTCAAGGCAAGGACACAGCAATCGTGGATAGTGGCGGTAAGAGTCACTTGTCAGCCAAACAGATGTTTTGGCTACCAAGATGTCTCTGCCTTTTTTAGCAACAGCAACATAATACTGTTGTGCTTTGGGATCACGGTTTGCTTTATCCACATACTCATGTCATGCAGTAACATTACATTGCCAATTATTCCACAGTTTGTAATGGCATGTCAGAGTTTTTTCTTGTGCAGGTAAAGCTTCACGTCTATGTTTGCTGAACCTTGCTGTATTGATTCCAGACACTTATTCCAATATCTCAAGATCAGGTTGAATTAAATTTTTTTGCTCCAGAATGCTTAAGTCTCTGTGATGCGGTTTAGAACCATTCCAAATGCACTGTATGTTTTCTTATCCTAGTCATTAAGCAAAACTGCACCCAGTTTTTCTAGTACCCAGAAAAATTCTTGCACATCCCAGCTGCTATAATTTCTAAGTTTGACAGCAAACTATTGAGAAATACTTTTTCATCCATTTTTGCACCTGTGATAGCTTCACCTTTCAATGCTTCACTGAATGTCACATTCAGTTGTGCAAAGTCATATCATAGCATATCTACTGCTTCCCCCTTATTCACAAGGCCAATTATTCTGTCAAAAAAGGAAATTAAATAAACATGTGTGATTTTAATCTTGACAAAAATATGTGGACTGCTTATTATCTTGCTATTGGCTGGATATTCTAAGATGGATAGTGACTTGAACAAATTAATAATGAATTGGGCATTTGAAGCTACACTAACCTGTAATTCTCCTGGTCCTTTCTTTTTCCTTTAAGAAGGAAAAAAAAAAAAAAAAAAGGAAGAAAGAAATTTGTCCTTCTTAAGTCCTTTGAGACTTCACTTCTCCATGATCCATGAGTTCTTAAAGATAATCATTTAATGGTTCAGATTGTTTCAGCTATTTCCTTAAATACTCCAGGGTAAATTTCCTTACAGCTTGCTAATTTGAATATATCTAACCCAGCTGAACATATTTAACCTCTTCTTTTCCTACACTCAATATTCCAGTTTGTTGCTAATTTTAATTATTCTAAGCATCTGGTAGGAATTAACCTTTTACTGTGAAGACTTAAGCAAAGATGACATCGAAAAATTGATCTTTACTTTGTCTTCTGTTATTTCCTCATCTTCCCTTGGTAGTACTGGACCCTTGCAATTTCTTTCTGTTATTTTCATTTAATGTAGAGAATCTTTTCTCATCTTCTTTAATGCCTCTTGCAAACTGTAGTTTTCTACTTTAATATTATAACACCAATGGATATTTCCCATCATGGGTGGATTTAATAAGTCTGCACCAACAGAAAAGAAGCACTTGATTTTAGAGCCAGCATATAGTAGGGAAAAAGATGTCCTGTTGAAGTCAGCTCCAGTCATATGCTCTGGCCCATTAACTGGATGCAATACATTGCTTAGAGAATTTATCATCAGATAGTTTTGTTTCGGTTTAATGTATATTAAACAGCTACACTGACCTGAGGTGATCTAGAGTAGTGGTTCTTCACATGTGATCCCGGAACCCCTGCTCTTCTATGAGCCATGAGAAAGTAGCACACAAAATCACTAGGAGGGGAAAAAAAAAAAAAAAGAGTATGCTCACTTGCAAGCAAACACATAACCTGGAAAATAAAATTTTAGAGGAACAGTCCTTGCTTTGCTTTCTTGTTCTTAAATTAAAATCTTTCTGGTGGTGTTTTATAAGAAAGCCAGTTGGATTTTTCCTCTGAAAAAGCAACATTTTCAGCAATACTGCAGAAGATACTGTAGCAGGGGGATTAAGAATGCGGCTTAGTATGCAGCTGGCTTTCTGGATGATCTCAGGCTAATCAGCTACCTGCAACCCAGTGCTCCAGCTTCCCCCATCAGTAAAATGAATTTAGCTGATATGGATAGGTATAAAGCATTTTGAGTTGTTTGCTGAAAGACCACTCCTGAACTAACCTTCTCCATTGGATTGGTCATGCATAGTGTTGTAAAACTAGAGAGCTGAGAATGGCTTGAGTAGAGCAACATGTTTTCTTTGGTAAAGGTGGAATTCGGAGGCTGAGATTTTATCTTTGAAACCACATTTGAAAGACGTATGAAAATGCCCAATAAAACATGTTGGATTCTTAATCCATTGAGCAATTACTCATTTGAAATTATAGCAGCAGCAGCATTAAAACACAGCTGGGGTAATTTCTAAGAAAATTAGAAGATATAATCATATGACAACATTCTTGTGCCCTGCAGTCCTAACATATGTGGAGTGGCTACTGAGCTCGAGGAGGTCTTGTGTGTCTAAGCATAGTGGAATAGGCTTTATTTTGAATAAGAAGTTCTTTACCATGCAGCTACCAAAGTGAAATTTTGTTCCTCTGGATGTCAAGCAGAATGTACCCACTGTCTATGATTTAAGACTTACCAGGCATGCCAAGAATATATTAGCTTACTCTTGGCAGTGGGAATTGCATTTGTGTAACAACAAGCTTTAAAACCCTGTTAAGAAACATTGTCTGATCTGTAACATGGGACTCATTCATTTGGTTGTTGTTGTCATTTTACTGAAAAGAAAAAAAATGTGCACAAGCCATTTTTCCAAAAATCTGTAGGGTACTTTGGAATGTCTTTTTTTTAAAAAAAATACCCACAACAACCAAAACCAAACACCACAACAGATTGGGTAATAGCTCCATCTACTACTTATTTAAGGCTTGTTTATAATGTAAAGGAGAATGTTTGTTGTAAATGTCTCCTAGACACACTACTGTCTCTACACTATCTCACTAAATAAATTGCACAAGAATTTCAAAACCAGTGCCTAAAGTTAGGCCCTTAAATCTATATTTAAATATTCAGAGTCCAGTTGCTTGTTGCTCAGCAGTTCTGAATACCAGACCTTGTATTCATTTGACTAAATGCAGATCAGAGAAAGATCAAACAAGGGACAAGGAAAGGATACTGAGTTAAAGCACTCACCTGTAACGTGAGGGACACTGCCCTCCAGAATAATACTGTAACTTTCCCTGCCTATTTATTTATGCAAAGTAGAAGAGGTCCATCAGAAAAAAACTGGAGGAGAAACTGACTGCAATGGCTAAGATACCCATCAGAGATTCCAGTACTAGCCCTAGAAGACTAAGAGTCTGAACCTGGGTTTTCACAAGGGCTTTTCCCGATATAGTCATGGAAGTTTTGAACTGCCTCATTTTTGTCCCAGTGCAGACTAGAAGCTCATTTTGTGGATTACATTTGTGTTTGCTTTTGCAGAAGTGCACTTCTGTTTTCAGCCCCACTGCAATAATTTTAAAAACCCTTGATCGTGTGTTCACGGTCAGCAGGAAAACTGCCTGTAAGTTCTCACTTAGTTCTCTCACAATCAGAGCTGTTGGGCAGAAGGTTTGCTGCCTTATGGAATTGGCAAGATGCTCCTTCCTGAGATGCCTTAAGGTTGCCATTGACCTCAGGATAGCTGCAGAAGGCTGGAACAGCTGGGTCTGCATAGCTCCCATCCCCTGGCACAATGGTTTCTTGGGAAGGAAATGCTATTATAATTTGTATCCTCAGCCCCTTGGCTGCTAACCAAACTACCATAACTCTGAGCAAGACAGACACTCACACCCAGCAAGGGCACAGGCCGGATGCAGGGAACAGGAACTGGGGACAATGGGAAGAATCTGGGGTGCAGCAGCAGCCACAAGCTGTCCTCAAGTTTGCACTCAGCGTCAGCTCCTTGTGCAGCTACTTCTTTATGGAAAGATATGAACTAAGAAAACCAGTTAGACACATTCCTTTGCACAACAAAGTCTCCTCTCTTCCTCTTGTTTGAATAATGCCCGCAACTGAATATTAATGTTCCCGCAAGTGGAAGTTAGAGGATTCTTGCTGGTACAGAAGGAAATTTCTCAGCCACTGAAAATCAGTCAGGTCAGCCCAGCCCAGAGATGGCAGAGTGCTGGCAAGAGATTCACATTGTGTTTATTATTGAGCATGGATGTATTGCTTCTAAGTGGGCAGTAATGGCACCGGCAATCCAGTTTCACTATTTTTATTGTCTAACTTCTTTGTAAAAATACTTCACATTTACTGTTCTTTGCAAACGTCTTTTCTGCATATTTGGGACAGGTATCCCCAGTATTCTATTTAGTATCGAATCCTGCTCACTTTGGGTATTAACACTACCCAAACTCCTCACTCTATAGTTATATACTGTTGTATAGTTACATACTGTTATATAGTTATATACCATTAAGAGTTTTATATATATATGCACACACACATATGGGGGAGTACCATTTGTGAGCAGTCTGACTGTTTGCCGTGTGCTGTGGTGCAGTTTGGGAGGCATTGCACACAATACCAAAAAGCAACAAGGATATTAAAGAAAGCTTCTGACACAACTTGAGTTGAGATTTGCCCTCCAAACCTGCTCTGTCCTGCTTGCACAGAAAGTATTTCTTTATACATGACTGAAGAGTGAGTGGTAATGGTCAAGGGCCTGAAACTCATTATTACATTTCATTCTCTGGAGGCCAATTCTACATGTAGTCCTGGTTTGAAGGTCATGTCACCTGGACTGTGCAACGGCAGAAGCACTTTTGTGAACAGAAACATAGTAGAACTGAGTAGAGACAGAAGTATTTCAAAAAGTGTTATACTTGGAGTTCTTTTGTATTGTCTTCTCTCCTTTGCTAGCAGACCCTTTCCAATACTCAGGCGAGCTAATCTGGATAGAAATGCAAAGTGGGATGTGAGATAAGGAAACATGCAAATGAGATTGAAGATGTCATTATACGAGTGAGCTGAACATGCCCAACCTGTAAGCATTGAAGCTAACTGGTGTAGAACAGCCCATGTCTATTCCACTAAACTCAAAATCTTGCCTGGTTGAGAGCTGCCAGAATCCAAACTATGAGTACTGAGGTCATGTCATGTATAATACAAATGTGATTTTTCTCTAAACATGAACAGCTACTACATTCTAGGCTTGGTCCCAGATTTGGAGATTTTTTCCTTGGATTTAGAAGGTTTTCAGTCAAACTCTATATAACTTGGTCAATTACATTCCAGGCTTGGTATCAGTTAACGTATATAGCTTTACTACGTACAAACGGAAGTGCAGTGAAGAGCGAACAACTATGAAAGATTACCTGTAAACATCATAAGCGGATACTTTACAACCCATTGTTTCCTCCCTTGTAATATATGTATTAAGTTGTATAATGTCCAGTAATGACAATTTATTATGGTAGCACAAGGTAGAAGTACACTGCACTTACATTGTACCTTGCAGGTAAGCACCTCACAGTCTTCAACAAAGAGCAAATTAAAGTTTATGCTTATGGGCATCCAAAAATAGCTTACATCAGAAAATACCTACTGTATGAGTACAGGATTTTTATTGCTGGGTGCCAAAATTACCCTCTTCAGAACTTAGACTATCTAAATAACTCCTACGTACCAACTTTGTTAACTCTGTCGTGTTTTCAAAATCCATTTTTTAGTATGATTTCATCCATTATGATTTCATTTTGGTGTAATGCCATTGCCTTTAAAAACATTATATCAGATTTGAATTAAGCAGACTCTGGACCTTTGCATTACAATAGTAGATGCAATGATCACTTCTTGTAGAGTTCACCCAGAATTGAAGGTAAAGAACTTCCAGTGACTTAGTTTTCCATTATCTTTGTACATTTAATTTTTCCCAATAACAGCTGAAAAATAAAAAAGATGTTAATTTACTAAGTATTTAATATGTTTTATTTTTCACAATGAAAAAAACCCCTGTGTCTGATAGTCATCTGCAGTATCGTTTGCCACTGGACTGCCAGTGCAAGCTTAATAATAAGACTTGGGGACTTTTACTCCATAAATCGATCCTGCAAAGACAAAGCACCTTGAAAGTCGAATTTTCCTTGAAGCTGGAAGATTGCCCATCTTTACATTTTATTGTAAAAACACATAGACTACAAATATCTGATGTTTATACCTCAAACTGTATATGCAGGGTCTGGATGCAGAAGAGCCTGCATAACATCGTTATCTTGCATGTAAGAGCACAGCTGTTACATGTTTGATTGCCTAGCAGTCTAGAATTGATCTGGCAAAAAACCCACTCTTGTAAAATAAGGAAAAATGTGAAAATGAAAGAAAAAGGAAGTAAAAAAGATGTGTAGAAATGTTTAGCTAAATAGCTACTAGATCTTTTGATTAAAGTTCAGCTAAGAGATAGCAAGTATAACCTGGATTCAGACAGACTCTAACAAAACTATTTTTTGCACATTAGGGTGGACTGTTGGACTGGGCACATCAGAAGCCACTTCTGATTGCATGCTCTAATCATTCCTTTCCTTTCAATTTCTTCTGTTTTGAGGCTGAACTGTGAAGGAATTTGTGAGATAATTTTCTTTCTAAAAGGACCTCCCCATATGAATGGGGACATTCTCAACTTGGAATTTTGAATTTGAACTGCTTTGAATTTCTGTGTGGGTCCACACAAATATTTGGAACTCTACATGTAGATTAGCCCCCATGGTTTTGGTTCTGGGTCATATACATAAAAAGAAGGAAAACTAGAAACCAAAGCTTCACAAGAACATCTGATTTGGAGAGATTTCTTTGACCAGTCCGTGATACCATCCTGCTATCAAATACAGACCCAAATCCTTTCTTTTGGTCTAGAACCCAAATCTTATCCTTGCTATGAGAGCTATCTCCTTTGCTCTGCTGTGATTTTTTATTTAATATCACAGGAAGAAGAGAGATCTGCTTTGCCAGCAAGCAGATGTCCACCAAAAAGATTTTACTAACTGATCAATTGCAAAATCCCTCACTGCAATCCTTTATAAAATAAGATGCCCTCTGTCCTTCCTCCCACCCCAAGCTTAGTTGCCAAAACTTACATACAAAATTATTACTGTAATGTTTTATAGTCACTGGGAAAAAAAAAATAATATCCATTTGGTCTTGCAGAATGATGTGAAATGAATCTCTGGCCTCAAAAGAAAAAAAAAAAAAGTCTATTAAAAGTAGCTCTTTTTCCTCCCTCCTCCCTCTCCCAGGCCCCTTTTGCTCCCCTCCCCCAACAATAAAGGATGTTTTGGAACAGCCTTTTCAGGAAACATTTCCACAGCAAAATGCAGCATCATTTATAATATTTAAAGCTACATTTTTGTTGAGATGGCTTGGCAGGCTTTGCTTGCAAATCTGGCAGGATATGGCCAGCTGAGAGTTAGCACTAACAAACTGAGGATATGCTGACACAACAGAATGCTTTAATCATCATTGCAGCAAGCAGGACAAGATCTTCTCCTGCACTGCCAGCTCTTCCCAGTGTGAGAACCAATGGTGCTGCGTATTTCTCCTTCCCTCCCCTGCCTCTAGAGAGTACAGTTTTCCCTTGTTGTTTCCACTGAACTAAAAAAACCTTGTTGGGTAACAGCATATAATATAATGAGCAATGGATATTCCTCTTGGCCAATGCTGTTATGAAAATGCTGCCCATTTCCAGCACAATAAAGAAGCTTAATAATTAAAAAGAAAGTCCTTAAACAATATGTGTCTCAATAGAAAGGCTATTTTCATTTGCAGCTAAAGCTCTCTTTCTGCTTTACCATGCCCTTTTCTAAAGCAGAGCTGAAAGTTATATTCAGTTAGCAAAATCATAATTAGAAACTTGTCCCATTTGAGAGTTGAGAACTGATTCTAGCTGTTTGCAAAAATCTATTGAAGTAAATCAATTTCACATTTAAAAGAAGTCCAGAGGAATTTAACCCTGAAGATCTAAGAGTCACTGCCTTGAGTAAGGCTTGCCCAGAGTAAGGCTTGCCCAGAGAATTCCCACTATATGATCTAGATAAGCTACAGTGTAGAGATTGTGTCCTTGCAATAATTAAGCACAGGATTTGATACATGAAACAATAAAGACCTGGGTTATGAAAGAGACTGTGCATTGAATTCACCATGCATATTTTGGGATCCTATCGATGTATACATACTGTTTACTGGCTTCATTAGGCTAAAACTTCTTACAAATACAAAGTCTCATAAGGCAATTGGCTGTTGCAAAGTATAACTGTAAAAACCTGTAAGAGGCAGCCTAAGCAATCGGGCTGGGTACTAGGCTGAGTGTTTCTTGTCTGCGGATCCTGAATAGGACAGCATAAAATTCCCTGACTTCCCTCCCTTTGTCTGCCTTGTCTTGCTGCATAGGCTACGTGGAACAGTGCTGGTGTCTATAAGGCCAACTATAGCAGGACTCTAATCTCGTTTAGGAACTTTAGGTGCCTCACATACAAATAAGTATGATTAGGATACGTTTCCAAGATTACGTACTGTACGTGTTGGGAAGAAGAATTGATATCTTCGCAAGTGTGCAGCTTTTATAAAGAACATTAAGGTCCGGGGACTAGGGTACCATAAACAGGGATACTCTGTATAGTCCTTGAAACAGAGTCTGCATTTGCCAGGTCTGATGAATGAGCAGATGTAGTGAAACGACACTGTCTCCATATCCCGAGTTGCAGTTGCTCATACCCGTCTCCAACCCAACACTGAACCTTGAGGTTACAGGATGTATATATCAAACAACAGCTCACATACCGAGGAGAAATCCAGCTGAATTCATATGGCTTGAAAGTGGGGGTGTGGCAAAAGAGGACTGATGAAGTAGAGGGCCAGATGGCAATGCAGGTTGATCAGAAGCAAAAATACTTATATTTAAATATTCTTTTCAGACCGGAAAATGAGCAGGATATATTTTGAGGCAACTCTCAGAATGTGTGAGCAAAAAGGTAACATGTAGCAGTTATTTTTTACTGGTTGGAGTTCTTCCACCCACAGATTACTGGTAATGGTTCCTGGTTAGGAGCTAATACTATAAACTAATGTCATGTGTGTCCTTGCTTACGTGCACACACATATATAATAATATTATATTGCATCTGAAGTCTTGGAATCCTTTCCTTACTTCTTTTTGGTTTGGGTCAGTCATTGGCTACTGAGTGTTTTCTTAAAGCCAGTGAGCAATATTTAAGGTGTGCTGCTTCACCACTCTAATTTCATATCTATACCCTGTATCTCAAAATGAAAAATAGGAAATTCAGGAATTGTTTTTGCTACAATTATCAGTGTTTTCAGGGCTAGTTAGTGCTGATAAGCATAAAAGCACATTGCTGTATTCATGTAGTTGGAGACACACCTATGCAGCTGATTTTTAACCACCATAGGCAAGGCAGTTGGAGTGGGATTTAAGATGAGGCACATAATTTTTTCCAATGCTTGAATGAAAACCTGAAGCATTTGACGGTTGTATGGTTGAGCTGGTGATCCAGGAGGCTAGTTTATTGGGGCTTTTTTCCCTCTCATTTTTGTTTTCCTCCTTCTGTAAGTGTCTAGCTGCAGCTTTGTATTGCTTATGTTTACAAAGTCGATGTTATGTCCATTTAAGGGAGAGGTATAACCTCTTATTTAAAAGGAAAAGGTCCCATTAAAATGCACTCAACTTCAAGACAGAGTTTACAATTGTAAAACAAATATTAAATCCTGATCCCCCAGGGCTTAACTGTGCCAGTGGTGAATTGAAACCCAGGGCAGGGCAGGTCTGTGGCACCTCTAAAGCTTTGTAACACAAGTTGTGACAACACTTATCAGGAAGTCCATTTTCTAGGCTTCAGTATTTTAGACTAATGAAGAACTGTCGATGTTAGGAAAAGATTATGTTAGGAACACACAACTCAACTGCTTCCTTTCATGCTGTGCTAAAAGGCAGTTAGTTACCTGCATTAGTGGAATAAACAGTTTTTCATTGCTGTTATGGAAACAGTGATTAAAATGGTCTCAGCTGCCTTTGCTGTAATAATGGTGATGCTGGAAGTGTTTTTCTCTCATCTAAATGTTCATTTTAGGCCACCGACAGCAATATTTTCTGTAGAAATGGTCACCAGTGAACTTTGAAGAGTCATTTTTCCTGTTAAATAGAGACCTTTGAGCTTCTACAAGAAATGTTTTGATGCATAGTTGATGCTTGACATGGTGAGGGAAATAGACAGTTGCTGGACATGCGCAAGTATACCGAATTACTTTCTCTGGACACGATTTACTCCCAGTGTTTTTCTAATGAAGCAGCAGTGTAAAATACAAGACAGAATGACAGCTCAGAAGTTTTAAAACCTATGGGAATGTACCGGTGTCCCACTCAGCACATCCCTTCTGAAGATGTTACGATGACTAAGGAAGGACAGTAAAACACAAGCAAAATGAAGTTCTTCAAAGGAAGGCATATACCAGCTGACTCTTTCTATTTTTGAGTTGTTAAATGTTTTTAGTAGCACTGAAGATCAAAAAAAAAAATTTATTCATTTATGGCATGGCCCATTCTAACCAAAACTCCAGAGAGTCTGAAAATATTACAACCTACTTATAAACTCCCATTAGCAAGTTTTTTGTTTTTAATAAATAAAGTCCCATAGAAACAGAAAGTATTTACAATTAGATCAAAATTCTGAATATAATTCACAAGAGAAAATGCTATTTTTTGAGAAAATGTTTTCATATCCTCAAAACAGTCATTTGCTCTAAATTAGTACATAGCAATTGTCCATTAAATAAGCATTTTTCCCTTAAGACCTATTCTTGTAGCAAAGTATTTTAGGCAAAACTTCCTAACCATGATGTAACCGCTTAGAATCAGAACATTTCTGTGATTAGTAATTCACATAAAAATTAACATTTTCCATGGCTTGAGGAAAGCATGATGAATAACTGTCAAAATGTAAGAGAAGACAGGACGTAGGGAGAACAATACATTTTATTAGAGCAGCTTGTACAGTTGAAAGAAAAGTATAGGCTTTTGGGCATTCAGTCCCTTGGTCCGAATAAAGGGTAACACCTGTTCCCGCAAAACTCTCTTCTCTTTTATCCTTAGGCCATTATGACTGCAGTTAAGCTACCACTCTCAAAATACACGGATTGTATACGTCCACATTGGACTGAATGGCTTAAACACTGTCACTGCTAAACTGCTACTTTCGAAAATATTACCACTTGCAATAACGTAGAATTAAGCTCTTGGAGTTAATGTGCTTCTTGGTTACACAGAAGTTTTTCCTGTAACAAAGTCATGAACTTAATTTCATTGTCATCAAGTGCATCTCTTCCACTGTCCTTTTCAAATAATTTTTAATATTACTTACATAAGAACATGCCCTAGAATTCTTCTTCATTTAAAACTAATTCTGAACTCTCATTTCTAGTGAAGCCAATGTAAAATTGGATTGTATAAGAAATGCAGGCTCAGATTAATAGTTTTTGCTGTGTGTTACTATTATAGGAATTCAGTGTTGGAGCTGCTGTCCATCTCAGTGCCAGTTAATCTTTGATACATCCTCCTCCAGAAGAGGATGAACCCTGCAATTAAATAGAGGTTCTCTCACTATGTGATAGATGGCAAAATATCAAGTGGCCAGTGTCCAGTGGAAAACAACTTAAAACAAGGAGAGGGAGAATATTTGCTTTTGAATTGTAACATGAGCAAATTATGTGTGTATGTAATTCCTGTCAGAATCCGACGCTCAGTGAGCACAACGTGCCTATCTTGAAATGTGCAGGAAACATGCAGTCTTGAGCATTAACATGCAATATTCCAGTTGCTTTAGGCAATCATTTCTAAGTTACCTGAAATTATCTCATTGCGAACTTAGTGAAGATCAAAGCTGTTCACTCATGCTGACTTCGTCTCGGTGCAATTTAATCTCTGGGTTTTAAACCCTGAGGCTGAATGATTCAGTTCTCTAAACTTCCTGGTGGGCGTAATGCTTACTACTGACCATAGGCCCAGAGGTTATCTGAAATAAGTAGCAGGAAACATTTTCAGGTGTAGAAGGCATGACCTTAAGTATTTATTTTAATATTTGCCTCTGTCAGCCTCTTTATTGCATAATTTGTACCATCTTAGATTTTCAAGGTCTATATTGGGAGTAAGGCCAATTTCTACTCCTGAAAAATCACATATACATTTACATCACCTCTTGGTCCACTTATATACCATCACTGAACTTGTCTCACTAAGTTTAAGGCACATTCTTTGCTACATAAATAAAACATGGACATGGTAAGAAAATTAAGGATATTCAATTGAGGACCTCTCCTTACTTCAATACATACGTTACAATTAGTGGCTTTTTCCCCAACATCCTCAAGTGGGATCACACCTGCTTGACTTTGTCAGGATCACATTCCCAAACAGTAAATGAAAATGTAGGGGAATCTCACACCAGTACTGAGAATACCAAAAGAAGATAGTGTAAGTAAGTTTACCTTCTGTTAAATTTATTCACTCTCCTATGCTTTGCTCCCAGTGGAAATCTTAGGTGCCATTATAGGGTAACATATATAAGACAATTAACAATCTTAACAGCAGTGAATATCTCAAAGCATTTTTGTTGCCAGTGACAAACAATGATAGCTCAAGTCAAACTTACATAGTAGGGTTTCCACAGGTTTATGTTTTAAAGAATGAATCCGAACCTTGCTTTTGTTTAGGAGGAGTCACGCTATTCCAATTCTCCATAACATTTTTGAGTGAATATGTTGTTCAATGGTAGTTCGTCAAATAATTTGGGAGGGTCTCAGACCAAGTGGTTTGTCCAAACCTATTCCAACTGCAGACTCAACAGAGTAACTGAAAGCTGCACGAGCACTACCTGTCGTGGCATGTACCTCGGAGCCAGGGGGGACAGCTCCATGCCGCCGCCATGCAGGCTGCTGCTCCACTTGCATGAGCAGTCATTGAAAATATTCTGCTTCCTAAGTGATGAGCAGTGCATATTCCTTAATTAATTCATGAAATGGCATTTTGGGTTTGCCCACAAATGATGGGCCTAATTCTTACTTACACTAAGACCTCTTTACAGAGCTCTATCAGTGTAAAATCATGTTACACTAGGCACAAATATTGTCAGACCTGACATTTCTAACTTTTGGCTTTTAAGCTCTCACAGGAAGTTACACTAATCTGTGATTCAATTTTGTTGTTATTTTGCTGCTGCCTTGGGAGCACAAAATCAAACATAATACTTAAAACATTTCCCTAGAAATGTTTGAGGAGAAAGATTTTTATTTTTAAGTTGAAAATTTAACTGCCTGCTTAACCAACTTCAGTGAAGCATCAATCATACTGGACAAGCAATTTTAAGAAATAAGATAGTTTAAAAAATTAATTCTGAAAATACTGCCAACAATTTCATGATATAGATATTTTTAATATTAAAAGTAAATTGTAAATGTGTCTTTATAAACAATATGCATAAAATAGATCTACTATACTAAGCTCTCTCTCTTTAAATGCTGTTTCACAGTAATTTCTTAGGTATGCAAAGTTTTCCCTCAAAGAAATAGTGCAATCTGAAGAACATACATTATGTCAGCGGATTAGAACTACTATGGTCATTAATATAAGTCTTTATAGATTTCTTGTAGGAGTGGATGAAGACTCATATCTGTCTCCGTTTTCTTTATTATTTGCAACAGCTGCACGTGTTCCGTTACAATCTGTCTGAGGTCCGTCATTTTCTGAAGCAACTTTGCAAACAACTGTGATGATTCTGGATGATTCAGCTTTAGCTGGAGCTCCAAAGCTTGCAAGAGATTGTCTTGTATATCTTCAATGGGCTTCACATTTAACAAACCTGGGCGATCTAGGAAAAAAAAATTGGGAGTTTTAAGTTTAGGAAGAATACAGAAACATAGATCTCGTATTATTTTGTTAAAGATTTCTCACTATGTTAATCATTTACATACGGCACTTCCTGAGAACTGTTTGACAATTTCTCAATATATTTATTTGTAAGATTTTACTAGAATTTGTTCCAAGAAGTTTTAGAAGTAGTCTTAGAAACAGCTCAAGCATTTGTGTGGTGCAGATATAGAGACAGGTTTATACAATACTACAATGCATTTTCCACAGTAAACTGGGAGTGTTTGTGGAATGGGAGAGCGAGATATAGTTGGGGAATAAACAGTCTGTATCAGGTAATTCACTTTTGGAAAATCAACTTATACTCAGATGGATTTGCATGTAGTTGCTACCATTAAAATTTTTGCTGCTAAGGTGGATGCTAGCCTATCCAAATAAAGGCACGAATTCAACTTCTGCAGTCGTACTAACCTGGGAGATTTAGAAATCACAGGTTCAGTTTTTCAGCCAACTTCCAGTTGCTATTAAGAAGTCTCAGCTAAGATTTTAGCATCAGCTTAGCCACAGATTCTTATGGCAGTGGAAGACTGCTAGATGTGGCTTCTACAGAAAATGCCTTTTCTGGACTTGTGCCAAGAGAGAGTTCTCCTCCATATGGAGGAAACTGGGATGGATGTTTACAACCAAAGTCAGCTGCAGGCACTGCCACAGCTGTGAGAGTCCAGGATTATCTTTGACATATCTTATTCTTTGGCAAGAAGCAAAATCTTTCTTTTCTAACCGTTATTATCTTTCATAATAATAGCTGTTCTGTTATTTCTGTCTGCCCCCAAATACCTTCTTAAGTGGCTGCAATTATTATTTAACATAATTTGTAACACTTGCTTTCTAACTTGAGGTAATAAATTATTTAATTCTACAGCCATGAAAATTAATGAAGTTTCTTAACATTATTAAATCCTCACATATGATAATGTCCACCAGTAATTTGTTACTGCTAAACTACTTTATTACTGGGTAACCATTCTGATTATCAGAATGTTCCATGAAAAAACAGTCAATAATTTCAATAACATTTGCTGTGTTGCTATGAATTTAATTTCATAGGTTGATCAATAAAAAGCGGTGCCTATAGCTAGCCTTAAATTACTTCCCTAAGGCAATATTTCAATTTGAGAAAGGACAAGAGGTTGATCTATATTAAAAATTTAAAAATAGGCTGTTATTTCCTATCATCTTAGTAACCTTTCCGTGCATCCAGTTCTACTAACTCAGCTTGGCTTGTGTTGTATACTAGAAAAAAGGCTGAGAGAAAACAAAGCTCTTTATAAATACATCAGGGTTTTACTTCACGGGAAAAAATTGCAGTGTAAACTAAAAGGCAAAGTTGGCATGAAAACAAACGAGTACACACAAGCCATGAATATATGTAGGTCACTGATTAGGACAGGGTAGTTAATTCTCAAAGAGGTGAGGTTTGGGGATAGCTTTTCAGAAACAGGAATAACGGCAAGATTGAACATGGAGCTTGATATTTGTTTGATGGTGGTTTTATGAAGCGACTGCTTTCAGTTGTAGGTGACTGGACTCAGTGACCCATTTGGCCACTCTTTCCATTTGGTATTCCATGCTAATAAGCTGTGCTTGTCTTGCAGAGATCACTTACTTATACTGTTCAACTGCCAATACCATAAAATATGGTTCAGAAAGTCTGTAAGTAAATATCTGCGAGCAGAAAATTGTCTCCAGGCAAAAAGCTCCTTTTTATAATTTCTTTCGGCTATATCAGCAAGTCATTTTTAAAAGATACTTAGAGAAATTTTGATAAATTGTAGATATTTCTTTTTAGATTACGTAAGTACATTACATGTGCTGCAAAATCTATCTGCTTTCTTTATATCTTTCAGAAACTTCCCAAATTTCAGGACTTCAAAGCTGTTAATAATTTTGGCTTTGGGTTGCGATAGCTTTAAATTTTACTTCTGTGTTGCAGATGAACTCTGAACTAGCTGGGTATGACTCAGTGTACAGTGATATAAAAAAATCAAAAAGCATAAAGACTGTGGCCTTGATTTCCTCTGAGATTAATCTCCATTTGCTCCCTGCTTCTTTTATGGTGGGAATTTTTAGGGTGTGAGTTTTTCAGAAGTGAAACCCAATTCAAATATTGTGCTCCCCAGTGCAACTTTAGAGTCCGGGAAGCAAACCCAGGAGATCAGTACTGAGGCTGGAACTTACCAAGGAGCTCCCCAAATTTGGGTGCCCGAGGTCAACTGATGTTCAGTGAGACTTAAGCACCTAAAATCCTTAAGCTCCTTTGAAAAACCCAGTCTAATGGTTTTATAATGACCCAGTGGAACTAGAGTCAGAAAAGATGACTACGACAAAAGCCTAGGAGATCATAAGATGTTATTTTTAAATAAGCCAATTCAAGGGGAAGGAAAATTCCCATTGAAGGCAAGAGAGATTTTTCATGAATGAGAACTTCAGGAAATGGACATTATTTTTTGGGTGTTGACAGTTTGCTGTACTTTCTCAGTAAAAATTTCTTACAGAGGAAAATGCTGTTTCTGTTCCAAGAAACATATCTAAATCAGAAAAAAAAAAAATGAGGCAAAAGCTTTAACATACAGGTATTGTGGTATGTTTCAAGTTGTTAAGGTGCTCTTAAATATCTACGCTCCAGACTCATTGGGTTACTGTAGCAAAACGTGTGTTTTGTGCAGTGAGGAGCTCCAGATAGATGTGGCTTGTGGAAAAAAAATACAAAGCCTTGAGAAAAATTTAGATAGAGAATAGGAAGAAATAGAATGGGAGTAAACGAGATATGACACCGTGGTGGAGGCCTTTGAAGAGGCTAAGACAGAATTGCTCTTTGAAAGCTCACAGAGAAAACTGCAAAGGGAACTGATGAGGGAAGTGAAAGACAAAATCAAATGAGTTGTAGCAGGACATTCTTATGATACAATGAAATTAAGTTACAGAGGGCCAAAGAACAGAGAGTTGAAATTATTAAGGTGAGAGATGACTAAAAGCGAACTGGACACCTCTTTTACACCTCTCAGATACAGAAGTTTGTTAATGAAAGTTTAGCTTTTTTAATGTGCTATTTGTGACCTGCCTTTTATCCATTCAGAGTATGCCAAGAGACTACCACATTTCTCCTTTTGCTATTACTTTTCTTTATTCAGTTTTTCTTTAGGTTTTCATTCATATGGCTGTTTCATTTGGTTTGACAATTTTGTAGGAAGCTGTTCTAAGTAAGAAAATGATCACGGCAACAAGGATAGGCTAATAGCCCCTTAGTTTGGACTTTCAACAGTATGACTTTGCATAAATTGATGTTCTGTACTATCTCCAGGAAAAATATTTTGTTTATTTACTTTCATATTTGGATGCTTCTTTCATGTTCCTAACAATAATTACAATTTTTTTTCTGTTTCTCACAAGTTGTCAACGGAATGCCTTTACCTGTGCCTTTATATTTTAATATCTTTGATTACATGCATTTTGCATTTTTAGGTGCATATTCTAAAATCTGAATACGATAAAGCAGGCAAAGATATGGCTGGCTGAACAACTGTGCTACTTCTTTTGCTGAGGCAGATATGACTCAGCAGTTTGAGGTTCTTCTTCTGAGACTGTCACATGTATTATAGGCATCAGGGTTTCGGTTCAAAGCCCACAGTGATTATCTGCAGTTCTTGGTCTGATTAGGAAGCTTTTCTGTGTTCTAACAGGTTTGTTACAGCAGTATTTGTGTAGCAGTCAAATATGAACTATTTCTTGGTACTATTCAGTGATAAAACTTCAAATTTTGCTGAACTCAGATTGTAGCAAAATTATTGAATATAGTGTTTAAACAAGCAGCAGGAATTCACAGCTCAAAAGTTACTGGAAAGAACACACTCAGAAAACAGAAGAAGTGGATGTAGCAACATTTCTAAATTCAAATACTAGTTTGATTCCATGTCAACTAACAGATTCTGGGTCTTTACAGGTATAGCCTGCTACAATTCCCAAACACCACTGTACCCTAAACACTGCAGAAGATAAATTACAAAAGTTCAAGTCCATCCACCATATGTAACATGCTACAAAAGTAACTTTTGAGCTTTTTTAATTGACAACAATTGGCTTGGGCGAGTTTGATCTGTTTACAAATGTGGATTATCCCAATAAGGCTTGGACTATTACCTTTCCTGCCCAAATACAGACATCTGACTTGTTCTTAAACCTTCTTCTTAGGATAGACTTCATTTTCAGCTCAGGTATAGTTTGTATTTTTAAAGATGCATCAAGTTATTTAACATATATACCATGGCATTCACTAGTGGCTGAGGATATGCCTTAGTGGCACGGAGGAATACAACAGGGAGAAAGAATATCTCCTTGAAAAAAGTTTTCCAAGTCTCATTTTACCAAAGCGTAGTTTCCAAAGTTACCATAAGTAAAAGAATGTTGTAATGAGAGTTTGGCAGTGCTGTTAACAGCATAAAGCATTTCTTTTGTAAAAACAAGGTAATATCCTACTGCTCACACACACAGTCTCTCTGCCTCATCGGCATTAAATTCAGAATAACAGAATTTTTTTGTCATTTACAGTATTATTTTAAAGTGCAATATACCAACATTAAGAACAACTCTTCAACTTTGTAATAATGAGTTCAAAGTAACATTTGGAATCATTAAGACAGAGTGAGGCTGCACTGAGCAGCTCAGAAACAGTACAATGATTGACTGTGGAAGTGGGAGTACTTTCATTTTGTTGCTATTATAGCTAATTTGTCAGCTTCTTATTCCTGTTATATAGGCATTTTGCCTTTTTACATATAACGCAAAAGCAACTCGTCCAATATCAAGCGGCTGAACTGTTTTATAGGATTTCTGGCAAATTCCAAACACTTAGTTCACAATGAAAAGCTTTCTACATGCAACGTTCCAGCTGGAATTATCTTTTTCTTTCCCTTCTCTCTTCTTTTAGAGCTGCATAAGAGATAGCAACGAAGGAGCCAGCAGAACTAACGTAATTTTGCTAGGCAATGACAGATTCACTTAGAATTAGAGTGTTTGGCTGGGATACTTTTTTGTTTCACAAACTGGTTTTCTTTTAATATATTTGTACACAGGATTTCTTAAAGTGACTTAAACGTTACAGTACGCTAGTAAAGTCCTTGAGGTAATATGAGCTGGTTTTGTAATACTATTTTCAATTAAATCATCCTGGTTCAATATTCATATAGTTCTTACAGAAGTTAGGTTCATAGAATCATAGAATGGTCTAGGTTGGAAGGGACCCTAAGGATCATCTAGTTCCAACCCCCTGCCATGGGCAGGGACACCTCCTGCTAGACCAGGTTGCTTACGGAAACAAGAGCACCTGAAACATCTGAGAAATAGGATTTCAGTTCCATATCATGTAAGATATTATAGTCCCACAGAATGCATACAGTTCAATTTATATCATATTTGGCTGTAAATACCATGATACTTAATTGTTTTCAAAATATAAACTATTTTTTTATAAATAACTATCAAGCTTTTTTGGAAAACCAAACCAAACCAAACCAAACCAAAAACCAAACCAAACCGAAAAACCAGTTCTGAATAAAGATAGTGAGAGATCTTTGTTATCAAGAAATTAAAGGATTTTTCTAGAAAGGACTGGTTTACATTTATATGGATTTATATATTTACATGGATTTGCTTCAGAGTTATTTAAGAACTAACTATTCAAATCCAGGTAGTTCTTTACAGATCTCTGTTTACAAATTATTCTTAAAAAAAAGACGTGTTGATAAATCTGGTTGAGTGTAGTCATTTTTTTTGGTGTGGATCATTGTCCTCCTGAGATCTAAAATGTAAGATTAGTTACATCATACCTATTTCCTCTAAGGTAAACCAAACATCAGTGAAGCATAGCAGACCTAGCTTTGCAGATTGCAAGTTCCCTTTTTTCAATTAGGAGTGGTTTTTGAGAGGCCTGTTTCTCATCTGTCAAATTTCATTATATTGGAAAATGCAAAATATTGGCATGGTTTGTGTAGTGCCCTAATAGGCTTGTATAATTTCTCCTCCCCCATCAAAGCCAACCAAAAATATACCAGTAACATATTCTCCCTTTCTGAATTAATTCAGAGTCCTCAGGGATTATTGTGTTCAAAGGTTTGCACAAGAAAATGTCTTCTGGGAACTGTACTTGTTTGAAGTGGATTTAGTTAGTCTAATAAACCATATTGTGATACCACATTTTTACTGAATGAAGCACAATGCCATAAGTAATTGTACGTGATTTTAAATGAAGCTATACGTAACAATGCACTCTCAATGGAATGTTTGTTTTCAGAACAATAGCATGTGGTTTTTGTGTTTGATTGCTTAAATATAATTTAATAACAAAATACTCCGCATCGCTCTGTGGAGGATCTGAATTCAGAACATTCAGCACATTCCTCCCATTGATATCTGCAGTACTGTTCTAAGCCAAAATACACACAAATCAGTATTGATGGTATTGGCCAAAGTAAAAGACCTTCAGTGTGACCTGAAATGTATCTCTGCTATCTCAGCTTCTCAGTGGAAAGGTTTCTAAGTGAACTAAACCTGGGTAGCAGTCGCTAATTCACAAAATATAATAGCTACATCACCTCACACTCAGACAGACCATACTGACTGTCTTCAAAAAAGCTGAAGACTCAGTGTCTTTTTTAATCAAGTGTTAGAATGCATGTAGTCTGATACCTGGGATTTCAGATTCATGCTTTGCTCAAAGCATAATGCATAAGCATTAATACAAACAGAACAGCTTAGGAAATCTGAACAGACACACAATGCCTGTTTTTCTGAGGCATTAGGAGACCATTGTTTTCCAGAGAAATGCATTCTTTTTCCCCCTCTTTTAAAGGCAAACAAACCCTTGCATGAATGAAAAAATAACAACAAAAACCCACCATAAAATCCTGTAAGCCAAATGCCACATGTATTTTGAAATTGTTATGGAGTCAAAGCTGTTTGTGTACAATTAGCAAGCCACACAATCTAATTGCAGGTTTAAAAAATCCTCATGCAGAATTTTAACTTTTAGAAGCTCTTGCCAGTGAAATTCCACCCTTCCTATTTTCAGAAAGATAGTCCCGATTTTGTTTTCTAACTAACTGAACTGCTGATTCAGCAGGTATTTCCAGGTCCATCATTAATATCAGGTCATTTACATTTTCAGTTTCTGCCTGAAACTGAAAAAAAGACAAACAACATCAAGAAAGCTGAAAAGTAATAGAAAAAAACCTATGTGTAAATAAACTCAGTTCCATCCCACAGTGCTTAGAACTTTCGTGTTTGAACAGGAATTAAGTGTCAATTCTATTAGATTAAATATATGAAATAAGACAGCACTTACCTCCACTTAGTATAATGACAGCTATAAATATTGCCAGGTCACTGTCATCTAATTCCAGTGCATTGAACTTCACAGCAAACTCAAACTTGGGCTCCATAAAGTCACAAAAAGGTTTTCTCAGGCTCTTCAGAAACTCCCGTGTCATGAATCCTTGTCCATCAGATATAAGAACTCCATCTTTATTCATCAGAGACGCCAGGAGAGTATATATGATCTCATGGACCCCGTATTTCAGGAGAGTTACTTGATCATTCAGGTCAAGATTCACAAAACCTGGAATGTTCTTGGCAAATTCTGTAATCTCCTGCACTGCCTCCACAGAGCGAAACTGGCATCGCTGGAAAATGCGAATTGCTACCTCTTGGTTCTCCTCCTGCAGTGGTGACACATGCTTGCACTTGATCTGATCTTCTCCCATCATTAAAGAGTTCATGTCATAAATAACAAAGGGCTAAAAATAAAAGGAAAAGACAATGTACTTTCAAATGTGCTTTCTATGAAAATTTAAATCCTGAGAAACTGAAGTAACACATAGAGGTACAACTCATCAGAAAACACTTAGGAATATATCAAGTATAGTTGACCCAAAGGCCTTAAATCATCATAAACCTATTAATGCAAATATTCACATTTTGATTACTTCACATACTGTCATGTACTTTTCAAGTTCTAGCCCTCTAGAAACTGCTGCAAGTAATATCAACTTTATGGTATTGATTATCTGATAAATTTAACATTTTGCTGTTAATTCCTTTAAAATAACCAAGTTAGGATGTATTTAAACTCAAGCAACTTGTCAATGGGAAAGAAAACACAAATAACATGATACAAACTGCAGCAGCACAATTCAGAACACAAGAATGAGTCTGACTGTGAAATAAACTCAACTGGAATAAATCAATTTTGAAAGCAGATTAGAAAAAGTAGTGCCAGGAAAACTTTCGTTGGGATCTGGAAACAATCTGTTTCAGAATATGCAGAAGAAGCTTCTGGTTTTAAAGAAGTGGTTAAGTGAGGATTTCTTTAATATATCTGAAGAATCTTTTCCTTAGAGGGTAAATACTAAATAGTTCGTTGCTGCACTGAACAAGTATCTACTGATATTAATAGGTTTGTTAACATACTTGATTAATTAATTAAAATTCAAGGAATTATACACCAACAATTGGACTAGAGAAATGCATTTTTAAATTTAAGGTCTTTTATGATTACAGATTTTAATGCCTTATTCACATGGGTTCTCATTCTCATGGTTTTATATTCCCTGTAAGCTGCAGACCAGATTCAAAAATAATCCAAGCCTTCCTATATGTAGTCAGCGGTCCTCTCCCACAGAATCAGATTCTGGAAACTCCTAAAATTCTATTCCTATTTCATTAAACCAGTTTTGAAGTCTATTCAGTGATAAACTATTACGGAATTTTTAAAACTGGAAATTGCTACTTTCTTTAATGTCTGGTGGTGCCTTCTGAAGAGGATACTGCCCGCAGCTGCTTATCACTACCCACCACCTAGAGGTTACTACTCCCACCTCCCATAGTTCTGCAGATGGAGATTGGGAAAGTGTTCGCTCATCTGTTCCAGGCTGTTGAATGCAAAGCTCCGATCCTCTCTCCCTAGGAAGCGAGGGAGGGATGACAGCTGGCAGTTTTGTCTTTAACTGATCCAGCTGCTTGGAAAGCAGAGGCCTATCTGTGAACTGAAATAATGGTATCCACACAGGAGGATTTCAGCTTTCAAAATGGTTTAGTTAAATCAATATTTTGCTGCTTACAAGACCAATTAAACTTGTGCTGTCACTTTCACAGTAACCACGGGCAAACAGAGCTCCAGAACATGAGATTCTGCTCAGTAAGTCTGAGATATAACACTATTTTTCCACTTGCACTAGGATTTAGGTGTGAAATGGAAAAAATAAACACTGCAAAGCAAAAAGCCAGGACGATAAGGTATTTTTCAAGATGCAATGCTATTTTGGCAGCAGAAAAAACATTTTATAAATATCTGTACCTATGTATATGCATGCATATGCAAAACAGTGGAATTTATGAGACTGTAGAGCACACTTTTAAAATGCATGTTTTAGGTCATTCCTTTCTTTTCTTTCTAGAAAACGTTAAGCAGGAGCACCAAGTACAAGAAAAAGTTATCTGTTCTATGCATGTCCATGTACATGTACCTTAGCAAGACTATACTATGTCACCAGCCTACTGACATTAGAAGATGAAAATCAAGAAAGAGTTCAAAATAGCTAAAGAAAATTTTAATATAAAGATTCAGATAAACATTGTGAGTAGAATCTTATGTCAAATGAGCACTGTATATCCCAGAAGAGGGTGAGTTAGTCATTGTAGTTTTGACACACCCATTTAGCATATCCAATCATCTTCAGTTAATGCAGATGATATAGCAATTAAAAAATAACATAAATTTAAACTATGCCCATAGTAAGCAGTTTGATATTCCAAAGCACAAAGTCCATTACAGCTCAAATAACATAAAAGCTGTAACCATTAAATACCGAGTGTCACTCTTTCAGTGTTATTGTTTTTAAAAAGACTTGAAAATTTACAGCAATGAAAAGCTGAATCCTATGTCTATTGTTTTATTGCTATATTCTAACATGGCAAAGTTTTAAAACTTTCAGTAAAAAAGTAGAACATCATTGACAGCATACTATATATTTACTGCACAAGTATTGCATTAGTGTAACTTTCAGACATGACCAAGTTACATCAGCCCGTTCATTTAGTACCCAGTACAGCAGAGCAGCAATCCACACGCCAATTGGTTTATAGCACAATTTCATAGAACCTTACAGAACAAAAGTAGGACTTGTGGATGCACTTGGGACCTCCGAAACAAACTTCCCAGATTTCTAAACATACATCTGGAAAAACGGAAGATGAGAGGACTATAGGTAACCCTGCTCAAGCTTCTGTTACATTCCAGAGTGTGCACAGTGGGCAGCTGTAGAAAAAAGGAGCAAGCCTCCTGATGACATTTTTAGGATGAAGAGGAGTAAACAAGATATATAATTACACCCCCCACTTCTGTTCTGTTTCCCAATGCAGGTCCATAGTTATTAAGAACACAGTTACAAAAACCTAAATTGCTGTATTAATTCTTTCCCAGTAACCTATGTTTCTGATATAGAGAGGGAACTGCAGAGAGACATGGAAAAAGCCATGACCCTTAAGTGGACTTAGCATATCATCTTTCTGCAGAATAAATAAACTATGCTAGTTCAAACTTGATATACTCCATGAAAAAAGTTACTCAAATTGTAAGTGTGCACCATATGTCAAATTTTTATGACGAGGTTACAACCGAATTAGGGACAATATTTAAATTATGATTTTAACTGCCTTTAAAGAAGGAAATCCTAAAAAACCCTCTAAATTATTTCTTGTCTTTGAAATTATTAAAATAAAATACAATCTCTGTTGTAATCTTGACAATAAAATTTCTGCTGATCATTCTAGAAAATATACCAAATTTATAGTTATTCGGGAAACTATTTTGTTCTTTAGTGCCAAAATTTAAAACCTACCATAATTATCAGATCTTATTTATCCTCCTTCTCACTGATATAGAAGATTTTTATGTATTGCCAGTGAAGTTTCCAAAGCAACCATCAAATACACACATTTCTATTCCTTACTTTTGAAATATTGTCTTGTACATTCTCCTAAAATTGAAGTTGCATTAACACAGGATACTGATCTGATGCAAGATAACCCAGTTAAATGCAGGAAGTCATCAGAGCATCGTAAGAATAAGCATCATAGTTAAGGCTAACCATGATGTTGGTACTGGGAATCATTGACACTTGTGAAAAGGAATATTCCTTTGGGTACAGCTAGTACTGATAATATGCTGAAATAATGTGCTGTGATAGGGATGCTTGAATAGCATAGCAACCCGTTCCTGACAGCTAGATAGCCACCTCAAACAGATGGTGTGGAAGATAACCTTTGGTGAAGGAGAAGGAAAACGGGAAGAGTGGATGAGAGAATACAAAAAGGTTAAGATGACCTTCAAATTCTTGTACCAGTTTCAAGTATTTTATTAGGTGAACTTGGAGTTTTTTCAAATAATGTTTACTTATCCTATCTAAAAACATTTCCTGTGTTTCAGACACAGCTTGAAATATGTGTAACTGCCAAGAGCAGTTGGTTGTTTTTTTTTTTTTTTTTTTCAATATGTGTTGTCAATGTTGTAAATCATTTACTCAAAAGAAAAAAAAAAAACACAAAACAAAACAGAGGGAACTAACTGATTTGTCTGTCGTCTTTCCTGTCAAGATTGCCCTCGCCTTGGCTTTGGTCAGAGGGAAGGACTTTATGTATGAGTCATACAAATGCTTGGCAAGTGCTCGTAGATCAGCAGATTCAGGGTTTAACTGGTCGATGTCGCTGGAAATCTCTGCCAAGAGCTTCTCCTTCTCCGCTTGTGGCATTCGCCCAAACCTGATGGCTGAAGAAGATGACAAGCAGTTACTATAGCTATAGTTGCACCTAAAAAAAAAATCATATTTTAATAGCTCTTTATGTCACCTTTTGCTACGAGCTCTTCAAATTTTTATTGAAACAGTACTTGGGCAAGTAAGAGAAAGATGATTTTCTCCAGTAATACAGGCAAAACAACTGAAGTGCTTTAAAGAAATGTAAACAAAGAAATGTCAGAGAGGAAATTTGGAAAGAGTAATATTACAATATCTTGCTTGGAAATGCAAAACTATTATCCGCTCACCTGACAAAGTCGGTGAAAAACACTGATTCTACCCCCAATCTAAATAAAATGTAAAGAATCTTTAAGATATCAAAATTATGGTGGCTTAGGGCAGGAACCACTGTTCCACCTTGTATTGTTTTGAGCAAATCACTGTATGGATCTCAGATTCTTCGTTTGTTTAGAAACAAAATACTCACGTGCCTTGCAGGAATAAATTCCTAAATAGTTCAACAGAATTTAACATAGCAAGTGCTAGAAAATGTTACCAAAAGAATTAAGGAATGAGAAAGAAGGTTGTGCAGGGAATAAAAAAGCCAGAAAAGGCCGAGTTCTTCACGGTAACTCTATGTGCATGCAATATTGAAAGAACAGGTCATATACCTAGTCATATGATCTCACAATTGCTCAATACCAACGTGAGGCAGGCTGTGAACCTCCTGCTTTTACACCTATGTACTTAATATCCAAGACACTATTTAATCATATGGGGACTGACTTGGAAAATATTTCAAATGAGCCATCAAGATCAAGACTGATTTATCATATGATATTTCAGTAAACATAATTTAGTTTGTTTTATGAAAACAGAACAGAAGAGCATCGAAATGAAAAACAGAAGGAAGAAATAAGGGTTTGCATTTTGGCCTTAGGAGGAAATAGAAATATTAGAAATATTTTTTCTGCAGTAAGTGCCTTCCCTGAATAAAGTAAAAGGGCTGTTAAGATCATACGTATGAATGATTATACTAGGGATGTTTATTTTGGAAATGACGAGCCACTTTCCTTTTATGAGGATGCTTGCAGTGTGCTGATGGAGAGAAATGACACTTTTCAGGAATAAATAAATGCGTCAAAAATCATATTAAAAACATTTATCGTATGTTATCATATGTTATATTTAATGATCGGTTCACTTATTTCATGGCTGTAGAAACAAAGTTATTTAGACAAGTGTCCTACATTTCCCTTTCAGCAAACGCAGTCTGCTGAAACGCAGATGCATGCTGTATATTTCTTATTTGCTTGGGTATTCTTAGAGTTCATATGTCAAAATAAAAATCATCATGAAAGGAGAACTAGATGAATAGATAAAATTTAACATATTCTTTTTTTCCCCCCTGAAAATGTCTGTTGCTTGTACTTTTTCATATGGGAACTTTTGAATAATTTCCAACTGATATTTGTTTTGGATCATATATACCATGCCATATTTTTTTTTTCTTCTCTCATGGGGAACACTAAGTATTCTTAATCAGCTACTAACAATAATTTTCAGGGACACATCACTGCCAGCCCTCCTTATTTCTGGGATCAAAACATTTAAAGAAAAATTATTAACTTCGTATTAGTTTATGACATAGTACAAAGAGTCAAAAGAGACTGACACTGTTCTCTAAAGAAGTAATGTGAATGGATGAACATCGGGTAATGTTACTGATGTATAAAAAACCTGATATCAAACTAAAGGAGAGTTCATATTTGTACTTAGTGTAACCTAAATAAAATGACAAAAAAATTCAGCATAACTACAAAGGCTACGTATGCTTCCATGAACATTGTGAATCAAGACCATTTTTGCCTTTTCATTTTGCAGTTAAAATGTATTCTCTCACTATTAAAATTTCTTACTTTTAGTTAACACAAATCCTTTGAGTTTTTTTTAAAAAAACTTGTATGAATGTTGAGAATATTAAACCTGCGATACTAATATATGCATTTTAGACATTCTTGAAGATGTAAAATGAATGAATAATAAAGTATTTAATAAAGTAAATAGAGTGAAAACTCACTGAGAATATTTTATAGCATTTACAGATTTTTTTTGGTGATACTTAATCAATGATTGAATAAAAAGAATCAAACTGTTGTCAAAATAATAAAGCTAAAATGTATTATAACATACGTATTGTAAGAAGTTGTTAAAGGGATGGCAAGCATAACTAAAATGTGGGGTCAAGCAGGTGTTAAAATAATATAGCTAGTAAAAGCGTTAAAGGTTAATTAGAAGTCCCTGTTGAATAGTGCAGCTAGACATTTATTAAATTCACATTTTCATTAAAAGCTATGATGTTCTTCATTAAACCTGGTTTCAGATTTAATATTAATTTAATATTAAATTTGTGGCATTCATAAGATTATGTTTTATGATTAATTTGTCCCCTTTTCAAATGTGCATTTTGCAATAGCTTCATCAATGGAAAAGATCTTGTGATACTTTGATGCTTCTGATCGGGATCTTGCCAACAAAGTCATCTCCTCCTCAACATTTTTTTTTTAGGAAGAATTTGCAAACTGAAGACCTAAGTGAAGTCTAGCAAGGCTTCTCAGACTACAACAATGGACCTTTTAATCTGGAAAGAAAGCAAGGCAAATATTAGCCTTGTATAAAGGACTATTAATAAAAAAGGGAGATCAGAGTTGCCCACGTCTATAAAATGTTGATCACTTCCAGAAATATGTGGAGTGCAACTTATTATGACCTGAAGACTTCTTAACACATAGTAAGGAATACTTCGGAACTCCAAGGAATGTGTCCTTTGAGAGATTTCACAGCCATATCAGGAACTAGGTGCTTTGGACCACAAAAATGTTCTGTTAGGATAAATCCTACTTTGATATTTTTTATGGAATACATTTATAACATTATATATAAAATCTTTATAATATCTTTTCAATAAATTATGCATCCCTAATAGCCTGATATGAATTTCATAAGTTAATTCTGTAAGCATACAACTCTTTAAGCGTTACGGAAATGGAGCTTTACTGAACACCACTATGAGACATGATTCTGTTGTGGGCTTGTTCTTGAGAGTTGGGGTTTACAGAAGCAAGTTTATAATCTGGAATCTCACTAGCGTAAGACTCCCTTTTATCAAGGTTATTTTTACAACAAGGGATAAAAAAAAAGGGGGCAGTATATTGCTTTCCCTTCCTATGTTTTAATATTAACTTAGCTCTAAAATAGTTTATAGACTTCTCCAAGGCATAAAAAAACAATAGGAATTTCTTTTCTCCCCACCCACCCTTTTTTTTTTTCTTCCCCCCACTCTTTTAATCAAGGATCTACTGGAACATTCTTAATAACATACCAGCTATGTCACTGATTACTGAAACAGAATTGTTTAATGTAGAGATTTTATTGAAAAGATCAGGGATTTTCAAAACAAAGATTTATTTTTTTTTTGTCATTAGAGAGTAACTGACTAAGCTGTATAATTGCATTCTTTTAAAGAACAGAAACCAGACAGGTAACAAACATCTTGCTAGAAATTCATAACTGGATGAATAGACTAGTGCTTGTTTTTTTCAAGTAAGTTTCCCAGAACCGAGGGGGATAGATTCTTTTTTAAAACTTATGGCCGTTTTCAACATAAATGTATCTATCCACTGTTGCACTGATACTGCCAGTATAAAATAGGCTTACTTTTAGTTTTGAGTACAAAATGACAGCATAGTATGTATACTATGTTTTCTAAATATGCCCCTTATCTTATACTGGTTCCTGTGCAAAGTCTTTTGTCTCCTGTCCAAGAGTCTCTTGGAAAGTAAATTGCAGTATTTGTGCTAACAATTTGGTAGGTATTGCTAAACAACGTATTGTTGATAGTTGTCTGTTAAAAGTTTACAATAGCACTGGTGTAGAATTTATAATAGATGACAACTTACATCATGTTTATTTTCTTAATGGAAAATAAGATTGACTAAGGGTGTTGCAGAATCACATTTCTGGTGTGCTTATCTGTCCTCAATGAAGGATACCAAATTACCTTGGCAAAGTAAGCCCCGGTGCTTCTAATATAAAATTATTTCCATTCATTTACAGATTGCATTGGAGTTCATCATACTGTTCATATTTTGTTTACTGTCAATAGTTTTAGAGTAGATGCCTTCTTATCTTATCGTTTATTTTTATTTTGCTTGTGATGGTGATACTTATTTTCCTGAAAAGTTCTTTGAGATCTCTGCATGAAAAGTGCTATAAAATTCACAGAATCACAGAATCATCAGAGTTGGAAGGGACCTCTAGAGATCATCTAGTCCAACTCCCCTGCTAAAGCAGGATTGCCCAGAGCACATTACTCAGGACTGCATCCAGGCGGGGCTTGAAAATCTCCAGAGAAGGGGACTCCACAACCTCCCTGGGCAGCCTGTGCCAGTGCTCTGTCACCCTCACCGTAAAGAACTGTTTCCGTGTATTTGAACGGAACTTCCTGTGTTCTAACTTGTGCCCATTGCCCCTCGTCCTGTCACTTGGAACCAATGAAAAGAGCCTGGCTCCATCCTTCTTCAACCCACCCTTTAGATACTTGTATGCCATAATAAGGTCTCCCCTCAGCCTTCTCTTCTCCAGGCTAAAGAGTCCCAGCTCTCTCAGCCTTTCCTCATAAGGGAGGTGCTCCAAGCCCTTAATCATCTTAGTTGCCCTTTGCTGGACTCGCTCCATCAGTTCCCTGTCCCTCTTGAACTGGGGAGCCCAAAACTGGACACAGTATTCCAGTTGTGGCCTCACCAGTGCCGAGTAGAGGGGGAGAATGACCTCCCTCGACCTACTGGCCACACTCTTCCCTATGCAGCCCAGGATTCCATTGGCCTTTTTGGCGACAAGGGCACATTGCTGGGCCATGGATAATTTACTGTCTACCACAACCCCCAGATCCTTCTCCTCCAAGCTATCTCCCAGCAGGTCAGCCCCTAACCTGTACTGGTGCCTAGCATTCTTCCTCCCCAGGTGCAGGACCTTGCACTTGGTTTTGTTGAACCTCATTAGGTTCTTCTCTGCCCAGCTCTCCAGCCTGTCCAGGTCACGCTGGATGGCAGCACAGCCCTCTGGGGTGTCAGCCACCCCACCCAGTTTGGTATCATCAGCAAACTTGCTGAGGATACACTCTGTCCCCTCATCCAGGTCATTAATGAATATATTAAACAAAATAGGACCAAGTATTGATCCCTGGGGGACACCACTGGTTACAGGCCTCCAACTAGACTCTGTGCCGCTGATCACAACCCTCTGAGTTCTGTCCCGCAGCCAACTCTCAATCCACCTCACTGTCACCTCATCTAGCCCATACTTCCTCAGCTTCCTAATGAGGATGTCATGGGAGACAGTGTCAAAAGCCTTGCTAAAGTCAAGGTAGATGACATCCACGACTCTCCCCTCATCCAGCCAACCAGTTATAACATCATAGAAAGCTATCAGATTGGTCAAGCACGATTTACCCTTGGTAAATCCATGTTGACCACTTCCAATAACTTCCTGTTCCTCAACGTGATTGGAGATGACATCCAGAATGAGTCGCTCCAATACCTTCCCAGGGACAGAGGTGAGACTAACCGGTCTGTAGTTCCCTGGGTCCTCCTTCTTGCCTTTTTTGAAGATTGGAGTGATGTCGGCCTTCCTCCAGTCCTCAGGCACCTCTCCTGTTCTCCATGACCGTTCAAAGACGATGGTTTTATTTATTACTTTGCTACTTTGCTTTGTTTCAGTACTCTTTCTTGTTGGAATTATAGCTAATTTTTTGTTTCCATGTGTTTGAGAATTTGTGCTAAATTTTATGGACACAAGCACCCTTATGTATAATCTATTTTGGAGTTAAAGTGCAACGACGTGGAGGAAGACTACATCAAACAATACATGATTAAAGCTGCATAGGAATTTGCTGTATATTTTTAAGGAATATTTGGCATAGGTTTAGCATGGGGTTTCATGATACTAATTTTTCTATGAAGATCAGATGCCTGGTTTCTTTTTAAAAAGACATTATTTTGAATTCCTTTTGTGCAAATGAAAAAGGAAAAAACCCGCACAAACAGCAAAATAAGTAAGTTCTACTGCCAAAGGTAACACTGAATTATAGGCAAGCCTGTTAAAATGCTGAGATTACTTTGAAAGAGAATTAGCACATATGTTGTTATATGGTAAAATAGGTTGTAAGCATTCACTTCTATTCTTGAACACTTGCATACTGCATTCAGAATTGAGTTAGATATAACAAAGCTTACTCATAGCATGAAAAGCTATTACATCAATGTCAAATCAGTCCAAACTACCTGTTGTTATCAAAGAACGCACCAGCTGATTAGCTAATCAAAGCAGTATAGCGGGGTTATCTCTTACTGGCCTAGAACACCCATCGTTGATTCAACCACGCGCTTGAGCGGGATTGCCAGCTATCAGATCACGCCAGTTCTGCAAAACAGCCACTAATGTTAACAGAGTTTGCATTTAGCAAATGGGACCGAGTCTTCTAAATTCCTGAATTGACTTCACTAAGAAGGGAAATGAGATCTCACAGGTCTTTCTACTAGATAAAACCGTAGGGTGTATCTTGTTGCCTAGCATCATAATATCAGAATTCTACATAAAAGAATCTGGCAATAATGAAATCTCTCAGGAATCTCACAATATTTTCTTGTGTTTAGAGTGTGAAAACTGTGCTTGGGGTAAAGTTTGTTATGCATCTTTATTTTTGTATGGATTGTACATTTATTAGCAGTCTCTCATTCCTGCATATGTTTGTTTCTTTCTAAATGTATGGTTTTAGGATGGATTAATAGCATTAGATCTTTCATGATCCACTTTTAAACACTGTCCCTATTTCATGAAAATATGTGACTTGGAAGATTTCTGACGAAATTCATGAATTATGGGAATAAAGTTTCCTAAATATGAGGTGATGAGGACCCAAAAATAGATTTTTAAATAAACAATTTGTTAACAACATAAAGTTAGAGTTGTGAATCAAACATTCCTATCTTATAATTTGATAGGCAAAAGGATAGTTTTCAGGTTTTTTTAATGCTTAGAATATATTTTTAAAAACATTATATTAGTTGCAGCAGATTCTGTTCAATGTTTATTAGCATTGCAGGCAAAATTTGGGTCAAAATTCAATTTTGTCATACTATCCTAGTAGTTTCCTTTTGGAGAAGTCCTTGTCATTTTCAGGGGACTGAGACAAAAGTCAGGAAGAGGTCAGGCACCAGGAGGTTTACAGAAGGAATCTGGAAAGTGGGATTTTGGGTGAGAGAAGAAGTAGTTGATTGGTGATACTTACAGAGGTTAGGGTGGAAAAAGAAGAGTTCACAGGGTGGATAAGAGTTCACAGCATTTCTGGTGATTGTGGAAAATGTAAAGGACGGGATCTTGTCCCCTTTCTGCTTCTCTCTCCACATCCCTGCTGTGACCCTGGCCTCGTCTTCTATTTCCCTGCACCACTTGTCCTCCTTGCTACTCTATCTTCTCTCTCCTCCATCTACCCTCACAGCAGGCCCAGCTTCCTTATCTCCTGGGAGCCTGAGAAGGGGACTGAGGCAGGATCTGTAGGGGCAGAAAGGGCAGGGACAAGGCAGCGAGCTGGTATAAGAGATCTGGAAATATGGTGGTGCTGCTCATGCTGCAAGGGTGGAAGGGGTCCAGGTGGCATTTTCTTTCACAAGATTGTGCCAGTTTGGGCATATGCCTGCAGCTGGAAAGTATGATCTCTCTTTCCTTCCTTGGGCCATTTTTTATTTACATGCGTTTACAGCATTCTCCAAATGTCAGTGATATAAAATCAATAGTGAATATAGTAAGACACTACAGGCTAGCTTGTATTCTGTGCTCTTTTGTGGAAAAACTAGAATATTTATCCTCATGCCACATTTTATGGCTTGGAGTCATTGCGATTGCTTATAGACTATTCTGTATAGCACTCTTCTGATTGTCTAGATTATTTCTGAGCATAAATGAGCCCCAGATAGACTATAAACACAGTTTCTTACACTAGAAAATGGAAGATAGAGCCAGGGCAGATGCCTCCAGTAAATTCAGACAGGTATGTGCCCAGACTGAGCAATTCACTGGTCTCAGAACTGATAAAGACATATTGCCCTGTGTGCTCTTTTTCCCATTACAGCAGTTGGTTTTATATAAATAGTACTTCTAGCAGAAGAGAAAAAATTAATCAAGTTTCTAAAATTAAAGAACCAAGCTTCTGTTTAGGGGTACTTCAGAATACAATCTGAGCAGTTAAGGGTTAAACTTCTCTAGCACTGCGGCTAGAGAAGGAAAGGAAAACAATATTCAAAGCATGAGAACACTACTGTCTTTTCTAACCTTCAGCCAAGTGGTATGTAGCGTTTATACGTGAAAAAATGTGGCTGTAGCTGCTAACTACCTCCTTGCATTCCCTGTTTTTTTAAGTGCCCTATTCATTTTGCAGTAACACATCTATGGCAAATACAGCTATAGATTGGAATCCTCAGACATAAATAATCCACATTATGATTCCAAGCATTTAAAATTCAGATAATTTCACTACCCAAGTGGACGTACTTTAACCTGCAGATATAACATAAAAATGTCTCAGTGTCGTTGACAACATCCAATGTTGCATTTCTGCATGCTTCTTTATATAGGCCTGTGTATTCAAAGACAAAATGTAGTTCATTTTTATAAATCTGTTTGTTTATAAATGATGGAGGAATGAGGGTGGTGTTTCATGAAATGTAATGTGACCAGAGTGGGCAAAAAAGGCAAATGTAGAAGCCAATACTTGAATATAAACACTACTAGCTCCCTGTTAGGTGAACTCATGGTGAGAGCAAATGAAAGCATTCCTCCAAGCCCTGGGACAAACAGCTTTGCCCTTTCCCCCTCCTCTCTGTGCCTCCCCCTGACACCCATAATAACCATGACCCCAGGTGGTGCCACAGTTTCTGCCTTGGCAGTGGCTGAACAGGAAAAAATGGCAGGTGAAATGTTAATTTTAAAAATATTTCTTGGGCCCTTTATGTTGCTAAGCCAGAGAGAATGGTCTTGGCCTTCCTTTCCTTCACAGAACTGCACATGGTTCCCATTGACATAATTGGAAGCCGTGTTGCTAGGTTATGAGCAAATTTGGCATGCACCTTGAAAATAATAATAATAAAACCTCCTGAATTACTATAAAAATACCCACAGTAGCATTTCAAAATTAGATTTATTTTTAAGTGTTACTGTTGCATCCCAGGAACTTGAAAACCATATTTTCTATTAGCAAAACATTTCCCATACCAATTTACATTCACTGCATGTATTAACTTTGCAAACCACGGTTAAGCTTTCCTCTTGGGGACAGTGCACTCATTTTTTTTATAATGAAAATAATGAAAGTTCTAAAAAAACCACAGAGAAATTATTTTCCCAGTCATGTTTGCAATTCTTTACCCCTAGAATTACATAAGTCTCTATGTTATGACATTTAATTCCTGTTTTTACTCAACTTTGCCAAAGCAAGGCAGCAAAGAATCTTCATTATGTCTTTCTCTCCAAATGTTCGTAAGTATTTCCACATGAATTGATATGTCAGTTTTAAAGTTTGGAGGGACTTTCTTCTAAAATCTACACAAGAGAGCAGTATCACGATATGCATAATGCTATCTGGTTACCTACAGCAGAGAAGGCAATTGCAGAACCATACACAATTGCAAACACCTTTGCAATCTAAGACTACAACATATTCAAAATGGAAACACTGCTTACAGTTCACAGATGGGACGGGAGATGCACCTATGGATGGTGGAGATCTCAGACAGTGCATATTACACAGGAATCACAGCTATACACACTATACAATGAGAGGCCGACAGCTGAACGAGCATGCTAAGAAACACTACACTCCTACTTACCACACATTGGAATCTATGCCCAGATGTGGGTATCCTAGGAAGGAGGAGGACAGTTTTTTTTAAAACAGTGCAGGGGCTGGCCCATTCATTTAACCTATGTCCTGTTCTAGTATGAGGAAGTGGTAACTTAGTGATGCTAACAGTCCTCAGTAACTGTCCAATGCATCAAATTCAAGTTGTTATTATTCACAAACTTTCAGTAAATTCTGTAGTCCATTTTTCATAATTAAGTTTTCCACTTACAGGAAAGAGATATTGAGCTACACCATGCAAAACAGTCTTGTCAGAAAATAAGACAATGACCTGAAAAATAACAATTACACTAGGAATATGTTCAGGAAGAACAACCAACAGCATAATGAGCAAGAATGATGGAGAGTAAAACCAACTCATACGTTATATCATGTATTATATCAATAAGTGCAGATCTGTACCTATCTGATTTTTATACTGAAAGTAATCTCCAATCATATACATAGTCTCCTAAACTCAGAGGCAATCTCTTGGATACGTATTTCTAAACTGCCTGGTGTAAAGAAACAGAAGACTCTAGATGTTAAAGCAGCACATTCAGTAATCAGATTAATGTTTCATGTTATTTTTCAGATGAAACATTACTGTTTTAAAACATGCTATGTGCACTTACCATTATGTGACATTCCAACAGCGAGGCATTTCTGAAATCTGCAGTATTGACATTTATTTCTGCTTTTCTTATGGATGCGACAATTAAGATCACACCTGTCATAAATTAGCTTTAATCTGATTGTTCTTCGAAAAAAGCCCTGGAGTAAACATAAAAGCGTGTAAAAAGATGCAAGAAACTGCCAGTGTCATTGGCTCACTTCTCTATACATACAAAGTACCTTTCCGTAGACATGCTGAACCTAACTTTGTTTTTGACAGATTTCCTAAGGAAGCAAGACTCATGTGATCATACTGTCTGCTTATCGCTGTGCTCCTGTTCTGATCTTAGCACCACAGTCAACCTAGCTTGACAGAGGGGGAAAAAACTGAAATATCCGGGAAGCTTGTGGGAAGCAATGGGGTTTAAGGGACGCTAGGGACGTAAGCTGGGAACCCTACAGACATACTGAGTGTGAAGAATGCTATGCCAAAGGAGGCAAAGCTCCATTTGTTCCACTGCTCATGGGACAATTTGTTATAAAGTGAACATGACATTTTAAAAATTTAAAGTTCACTACCAATGCAGAAATATTTTTTAAAAATTGCAACAAACCAAAAATTCTGCCAACAGCAGTTTGATCTCAAGTAAGTAAAAAAGGTTATGGGTTATCTGTTTGTTTAAATTTTCTTTCCCAACTAAGTCTTTTTTCATTCTATGTAAAATATTTGTTTTCCTTTTTGAGCCTGAGTACTTAAAGAGAATTTATGTTCTTTCATCTATTCTATTTCTTTGTTTTTGCAAAGTGCTGAACTAATTTTGCAGGAATGAAATATAATTGCACAACTGACAAAAGTAGAAGAAATACACAAAAATATTAAATAGATCATTAACATAAATAATAAAAAGAGCAAATTATATTTAAAAAATCTCCCACTTATTAAGTCATAAAGTATTTGTGGAACAATTTACTTAAAGACCTAAAATTTTTTTTAAAAAGCACAGATCTCTTATTTTACCAAGTGATTATTCAGATGAAAATAGTATCAAATCTTACTTCAGAAAAAATCCATTTGTGACAGCTTACCTTACAACCCTCACATGCATGCACACCGTAATGAAATCCAGAGGCCTTGTCCCCACACACACGGCATTCAATAGCCATAAGGGAGCTGGAAGACTCCTCATGTGGTTTATTGTACAACTGAACTTTTTCCGAAAAATAGGGTGGGGAAGGAGGCTCCAATTTGATTGCACCTGTGTATAGAGAATATTTAAATGATAAACTCAAAGTATAATGCAATATATAGAAGAAGAAAAATCAAGGAATAATGATAAGCAATCACAATAGACAGCAGGATTCTTATAGTCTGCTTCATAATACACAACAAAGGATGTAAAGGGATGTAGGCTGTAAGCAGCTATTTCACTGGCAGTATATAGGCTGAAAAACCTTAAAGAGGCAGATTCTGATGTAGAAAGTGTATTACAGATTCAGTTTTCAGCTCCATAGTGTGGAATGATTTGAAGATAGGGTTATAAAAAATTTACATGTGGAGACCTCATACTTGAAAGGCCTTACTTTTCTCAATACCTGATCTGGTTGTATTACTTTAAGGTGTTCAGAACTACTGCAGGGAGATGGACTGGAGTTTCTAATCTAGTCTAAAAAAAAATAAAATTAAGTACCTAACAGACCTATACATTGAATAATATATTATTGGATTATATAATATTGGATATTCAAAGAAATTTATCTCTCTCCTGGGGAACACTGTCCAATTCTGGTTGCAGTTAGAGATTAATTTTCTCTTCAGAAAGTTTCTAATTAAGAGAGCAATTTGTAAAATTGAACAAGCTCAAACAACCAAATATGGCATCTTTAAATCAATCGTTACTGGTCAAAAAAGAAACCTGTAACAATTGACACTCTAACATTACATCAGATCATGTTGCAGGAGCAAAGTAACTGACATAGTGTTACAATAAGGTGAATGTTTTTCTTTTCCAGACTGGCTACACTATACAAACTAAAAAGTTTTCTTTCCTGTATACACTAGGAAGAAAAGAGAAAAGTGGAAAATTATCTAAGTAAAGACAAAGAGGATTTATCCTACCTAGACTCTACTGCACTCTCTAGCTTCTTATTAAAGTGTTATGGACATTTCTAATTAAACAAAAGAAAAATAAATTATTAGCTGGAAAAATGTCTTTTAATTTATTTTATAAGTACACAGCACCTGCTTCGCTGTACAACCAAAATTAAATACCACAATTTTCCTAGCAAGAACTCCCAGGAAGAATTCCTGTACAGATTACTACCAACAAAAGTGATGTCAGATCTAAGCAGGCTAAGCAGATCTTTAAAAAGTTCCAGGCACGGCAACCTCACATTCCTAATTTAAGCAGGAATGCAGTAACAACTTATTTAAGAATAGGTCACTTCCTTTCTTAAAAGGAGAGTTCTGTGTACTTTTTTTTTTTACTGTAACTGGCGAAACAGCAGTGTTTTTCATAGTATATAAATAATACTAGCCCATGAAGCTCCAAGGTTATGCCGGCATTAGGAACACTGATAAAAGTTATACCAATGTTGTGACCCAGATGTAGCCAGTATTTCTACTCCATCAGTTGCTTAGGCTGCTTGAAATTTAAAAGCTACGCATATTAATAATCACTATACTATGCATGCTGGGGCATTTTTTAACATCCAGGATATTTATTTTGCATTGTGTGCATAGAGCTTCAAAGGACAATTTACACGCAAGATACATGAATAGGAGACTGGAGGTTTCAGAAACAAATAGGTGGGGTTCATGTGTCTAATAAGAGGTGTTTAATGTCATTTTAGATATTTTATGATACCTTGCCTAATCTCCAACTGCTGCTCTGGAAGGGTGAAGGTCTGCTATGTGTATTCTGTCTTTTCTATTCCCCATGCAAGAATATCTTGTGGACATCTCTGATGACACAGGATACCAGTGTTTGGGACCTGAATACTTCTAAATCCTTATGCTGATAGTACACTTTCCAGAGAATGAAGCAAATATGAACATGAAGGAAATATAAAAAAAAAGAAAATGAAAAGCATACTTTGGCAATCCTGGAGCTTGATATCATATTTATAATCAATGCTTGTCTGATCAGTTCTTGCAAGAGGAATATCTTCATAGTGCGGTGAAGAAATGCTTGAAAAATCGACAGTGGTAAATGGCTTTATGTCAAAGGAATGTGTATGGTCATCCATCACAGACAGATCTACTGGACTAATTCCAAAATTAATGGGCCAAAACGGCATTTCTGTGTCAACCATTGTAATCCCTGAAAACAAAAAAAGAAACAGACATTTTAAAAGAAGCTAGTTATCTTTGTAATGAGTTCAGGCCCAAGCTGAGGTCCAGTTGTCTCGTGTCCAAAGGGCTGAGATGCAAACTCATAATCAAGCGTAGGTTTTAGGGGAATGTTTAGGCCCCATCTATCATTTGGCTTGAGTTTGTCACCATATAATGCATTACGCTGTACAGTAACATTGCGTGGGTAACACTGTGCAGCTAACCCAGCTTCAAGGTACTTCTTCGGAAGGCTCTGACGTCTCATGTCGTAAAAGCAAATGAGATTTTCTGGCATCCAGGACTCAGGCTAACCTTAGACCAGAATAGCTGTCTTTGGTATGCTACTGGACTGAACTGATCTGATCTGTACTTCAAAAGGCAGCAGAGACAGCTAGTGGGCTCACACAACAATGGTTAGATGAATGACTGACAAAAATAACCATCTAAATAATTATGAATGGCCGGATGAAATCCAATTGCATTTTGATAGTATATTTTATAGAACATTTATGTGCTTTAGTAAGCATGCAAGTCATTAAAAAAACCAAGCCAATGAGGTGAAATTAAAGCAGCATAACTGGAAAAAAAAAAAATCAGTTTTGTTTTTTTAAAACAGACAGATAACACTGACTTTAACTGCATCTCTCAATAGCACACAAATGAATAGAACTAGAAGTCTTTCACAATTAATGTTTTGATTTTGCAAATTCTAATCATCATTTTTCCCAAGTGCCTGAAAATCTTAAAGATTTTCATATTAAAAAAAAAAAAAAATAGCTGGTATTAAATAGTGGTGTCTTTCCTCCAAATAACCAGAAATATTTGAAATCTTTACTCATTCAAGTATGTCAAAAGTTTTATCCTAGAGTCTTAAATTAAATTTCCTTAAGCCTTGGGTTTATGACTTCAAATTCTGCATATATTTATGTAGATCTTGAAAGTAGCAAACAAAAAAAGCTTCACTGCAAAAAACTTCAGCAAATTGAGTGAATTTAGATTGAAATATAAAGTATTTTTCTGAGTCCTCTTCTGACAGCTGAACAAAACCCCTTGATTTAGACATATTTCAAATATGAAAGAGTCTGTAACAGCAAGTGTAAAACACTTACTGTTTTGTAACTAGGGTCTGTCTTTAATTTTCCATCATTTATAAAGAGAACATTCTAATCTAAAAATAGAATAGATGTTACGGAACTAAAATAACTTGGTCAATTTGGCCATTTAATTTGGACTTTAGACCCAATCAAGTAAGTAGCCTTTAACCTCTAGATAACGGGAACTTTGATTTGATCTACTTTGAATCAAAACTACTCTGTCACACTGCCAAAACTGTTGTTGCAAAATGAATATAATGGGACAGACCTGCTCTATAATTTTGGCATCATCCTGTGTTCTGACAGGCCTACAGGTAATGGCGACTGTCCTGCCCATCAACTATGCAGAAATGCTAAGCTAGTAATGGCTAGAAACGGTTACAGTTCTCAATCTTTCCTCAGGAAAGTCACCACCATTCTTCCACCTTTTAGGACTCACAGTACAACCCTTTAGTTCCTCTACCTTGAACATTAAGAATAATATCTCACAGCCTTTGTTGTCAAATTTCAGATAAGAAATTCTCACTGCAGTGGGAACAAAAGAGATACTACTGTATCCCATGCTGCACAACACACACGTTGCTCCTAGTAGAACAAAAAGGGAACATATAGCTCCTTCATACTGCCACTCCTATTACTTCATGCCTGATAAAGCAGAGCTCTGTGAAGCAAACAGTTTAAGGGTGACCTCTTGGCAAGGTTAGCTTAATGGTCAGCCAGCCGTCTACCTTCCCAAAGGCTTCAGCCCTTGGATGGGATATACAGACTCATATTATCCTTAAAGAAAGTAAGATCTGCCTACGAGGAAACAACAGAATTTCTAACAGCCACAAGTGAAACTTATCCGGTGAAAGTACATTAGAGATTGTCCGAGTAGTTTGGTGTTATATGGTATCTCCTAAATAGCCAATTTTTCTGTAAGCATGAAGTGCAAATCCCTAGCCATCAACATTGGGAACTGTCTTCCTTAAACAGAGTTCCAAATAAAGCAATAAAAGAATAGACTACTTCTTAAGAGTCCATTTTTGTAATTAACCAGACACACCCTTAAAAAATAAAATAAAACTAACAGTCATCTAAGATTTAAACATTGGTTAATATTCCTTTAAGCAAGTGACATTGAGAATTATGCACACTTTGTATCTGGAGGGCTGCCTAAAGGGTGAAGAAGAAGGATGCCTACAGGCATGGTCCCAGTTATAGTCCAAGTTCATCCGGTGGACTCCATAGGACTCACTATGCGCAGGTGCTGTGTGGCCAAGAACCAAGTGCAGGCAACCATGTCATCAGAGGGCAGGAGGACCTGTACTGACAGCTGCCCTTGCACAGACACCTCCCCGCTCTAGAGAAGCAGCTGAAGATGCTTCAAGGGAAGTGCAAGCTTAAGTCACTGATTGAATAGAGATATACTTAATTGCCACTGATCTCAATTTTTGTATTACACACAAAGCAGATGTTAAAATTAAACAGTTTTCCTGCATCATCCATAAAAACGCCATAAAAATATTCTCATAATCTTGAGGTGTTATCATTTTGTATTTTCAATTTAAAAGACTTCGGTTTGCAAACCACTGTAAGCTAAACAGCAAGTTAAAGCTAGTCGATATTTCACTTTATAACAGTGCATGACTGTGATGTTTTGGGGAATTTGATTATGCATAATGTAACTAATTCTATGAAACTCCTGAATCATTATAACACAGTGTATATGAAATTCATGATGTACGGACATACCACAGCTTAGAAAGACTCAGATAAGCGTGTAAGTCCAGAGGCCTGGCTTGGGAGGCACAAACTCCAAAAGCTAAGAGGGTATAGTAATTTCTTAACAGGAATTTTCTGGTTTCACAGTCAGCACAGCTAACTTGTTTCAGCAAAGTCTACCAGTAATGCCAGAGCAGTTTCATGGGAAAAGTGTTTCTAGCCTAGAACTGTGACGGTTTTGATTTTTATTAAGTTTTAGAAGAAGCAAAATAAAAATAAATAAATAAATAAACCCTAATCTGTTATTTTAGTAATAGCTTAACACGAGGGACCGTGTTCCATGCATGCTGCTTTTTTCTTACTAATTGGTTTGGTTTTTTTTTCCCTGTTCATCTATTCACATCACACACATTCTGTATGCTGGGAATAGAGGAAATAAAAATGCCAAGATCACACTAAAGAGAAAAACAGGGAATTGTGGGTGCACCTATCAGCTACTACGGGTCACAAAGTAATTCCATTTTATGCTACTCATATTTGTACTGTAAGGTAATAAAATCTGGAATCAACAGCCATTTACAATTCTTTGAGCAAAAGCCTATAAACTCCACCCCTTCCAGAGGTTAACATCCCCTGACTAGTAATACCAGTTCTTCTGAGCTACAGGCAACTAAAAAGGCATTGCTAAATCCTTCCACTACAAAAAATGTCTACTTTTAGTTTCAAAAGATCGTTATGTTGTCTATACTATAATTTTGTCCAAGATGTCCACAAAGGTACCTAGCAATGACACCTAGCAATGACACTATAAATATATACTCACACTTAAGTCTGTATTTCTGAATTATTCTGTTGAAGTATGAGGTTCTGACACGTTTAAATGCCTTAAATAGACAGGATTTATTCAACACAAAAAAAGAGTTTTGCACGTACATATTTATTTAATTTAATTTCCACTCCCAGTCTTGCACGGACCTAGAACTCCTGAACACAGAACATTTAAGCTAACCACAGTTGAGAAACTTGTTGCCTCTAAGGTCTCACAGTTAAGGACAGTACATCTCTTCTGAGGGGTGTAATATTCTCCCACAACAGCACCACCAGACAGGACACAATGACTGTTTATGTGCATATGTGTCTACATGGGGAGAAATGGAGAATGTGTGGCTTCTACCTAATCTTGGCTTTCCTTATTGTTGTATAAAATAAAGCAAATTCTGTGCTTTCCCAGAGGCAAGGACTATATTTCTACTACTTACTGTGACATCTGTGCAAATAGGTGGTAAAGGATTATTTTCTTACTATATTTCATGACAACAAAAGGACTAAAATATTTTACTTTCTCTCATCATGCGCATATTTCTGATTTGTTTGATTAAAAAAAAAAGCAGCAATGTGACCTGGTATACAGATATAGCAATCAATAGCTATTTTTCAAAGACGCCAGTAAATTCAAAGTTACTAAAAGGATCTTGAAGATGTCAGGGTACTAGATTCTGTACTCTAAGAATATCTAAGGTCAAATCAATCACAAGAGAGCTGTTTTGTGCTTCCTTTCTCTTTTTCTGGATAAGAAGATGCATATTTTCTATAACATTTCTTTATACAACAAAACAGCTAGGCATCAATGATCCCATATTAATATTATTCATAAACATTCCTGAATTATGAGAATTTTCAGGTTTGCTCAGGTTTTGGATATAAAAATCAAAGCATTGTTACAGTTTTAAAGTTTGAATCCACATATGACTGCTAAGTCTTAGTCAAATGATGGCTACACTGTTCAACTTAATAAAATTGGTTATTACACTGGAAACAAAATGAATTTTACTGCTCAGTTTTAATTTATATTGCAAATACTAAAATGAAGAAAGCCTTTTACGTGCTAGTTTTATTCTTGCATTATTGAAAACTGAAATGTGAAAACTGTTCCTATGTTTAATAATTAGTTTACAAATATTTCTATTTTGCGTGTAACTATACTTGGCTTCTGCTGTGTATTTTGACTTTTTTCCTCCCCATATTCACTCTGTGGTCTTCTCATGGCTTTAAAAAAAAAAAAACAAAACTAAAACCACCAAAACATCCAAAGCATAAGTCCAATCAACAGACTACTCCAGGGTTCTTTAATAAAAAACACGATCTCATATGAGATCCAGGTAATAAAAACATAATTAAGATTGGCTAAAAAGATTTACATGTGTAAAAGTCCTTCTCAGCCAGCAAAAGACTACGCAGAATAGCAGCAGCGATGTTATTCACATAAAGTCAGGTGAATATGCTCTAACAGTTAATCATAAAAAGACCAGAAGTGAAAGAGAGAATGCTGTTGAGATACCATTGAACACTGAGATATGAAAATAGTTGTTATAACTCCCTTTACTTGCGTTTAATCTCATGTAGCCAACTGCTAACTATTATCTACAAGGAAGTAAAAGAAGGCACATAAACTCATCTGTACACTTCTGTATTGACTATCAGCCATAGTAACAGCTTACAGTTAGTTAATCTAGTACCAATTGTGAGAACTATCAGATCATTAAATTACTTCACTCAGTAGCAATTGCAAATTGAATGGATTTCCAGTTGCTAAGAAAGGTATTCATTGCATTTTATATATTAGGAAAACATAAAATATAACATAAGAGATTACCATGGTATGAAAAACATCTTGGATCACAAGCTACTCTTTACCATAAACACTACCTGTGCTCAGTTAACCTGAAAGGCCTGTTGCACTACATTCTAGACACGCTCTTTCCAGACAAAACTACCAAAATATGACCCTAGAGGTATTTAATGAAGCAACCAGAACATCCTCACCTCATACAAGTCACAGAAAATCAGAAGGAAAAAAAATAGTTAGAGACTCTCAGCTTTGAAACGTTACTAAAATCAAGGCAATGGTGTAATTTTACTACATGGACAGGTATAAATATGGACAAATATATACATGATGTAAATATTGGTTTGTTTGGTTTTTTTTTTTTGTTTTTAATTAAAACATATTTCATGGAATAGTTTGCATTTTAGCTCATGTAGACATGTGTCAGAGTTTGTCAAGTAAACTTATATGCAAGTGCTGCAAAACTTAATGGGACTTCTGCAAATTAATGTACTTAAAGCATGCCAAGATCATGTCTGAAATAATGTTATATATATGTTGGTTAAGATGACACAACCATTCCTAGCTTTTAAGAAAACTTTAGAGATGGTGAAGGGTCAGCTTGATATCCCCATATATTTAATTTATTTATCTACTTAAGGCAAACAATAAAATGTTTTACATGGGCCTTGCAAAAATACATCTACCCTAAATGATGGAACCCCATACACTGAATTAAAGACCTTTATTGATCTTTTAGAAGAGAACGCTATAAAAGTACTATAAGAAAAGAAGAGAAAGAACAGTCTTGTGATGAAACAATTGCATCCCCCTTTCAATAACTCTGTTCTTTCTTTGCCTCTGACACAGAAATTCTATGTGGCAATAGACAAGTAGTTCAAGCCAACATTTTCATCAGTGCTGTTTTCAGGTCCTAAATGTGAGGCATAGGGTCTCGTGATACATTGTGTTCAGAAAGTGATTAACTGATGTCTCTGGAAGGTGTAGACAGTAATCAATTCTAAGTAAGACTCGGAAAAATGGTATCACTTTGTCCTATTCATTGTTCTTCTGGTTATTTAGAGAAAATTGCCTCATCTTACTGCATTTACTTTTTCCTGGAGAAAAAAAAAAAAAAAGATGCTACTATTTAGACTTCTGTCTCAGTTTGCTACTTGTCCAGTGAAAGAATATTATCTTCCCTTCCTCCCTCCTCTGTGTTATCATTAAAACAGCAATCTTTTTCAGCAGTGACTCTACAGATTTTTAATATTTGTGATTATGTCCGAGTACAATGAGGCTTTAAGCTTAGTTTAAGCCTTTAGGCGATCTTCAGTCAGGAAAATGATCTATTTTTCATTCATAGGAATAACAGACTTTATCTAGTAGATAACTTTTGCATAAAATAAAGGTAATTTGGTTTTGGATAAACCAAAATATGTGAATTTTTTTAATATATTGCAAACAACCACTAAAGCTCTTGTACATAGTCCAATACATTAAAACAACTACTGTGTGGTCTGCAGGTTCTTAATCTAACCGCTCGATAATGTAGGACCCCTACGACTTCGTGTCCTGTTGCTGCAGAGTCAGCAGAGGGAGCACAACATAACTAAAAAACCCCCTCTTTCCAAGAACTCTGCTGACACAATCAGTGATGCTCTTAAACAAACAAACAAGCAAAAAAGTGCATAAAAAGAGCCTTGTTGGCTGATACCCCCAATTCAGTGTTTGACAAAATCACAAAGGATTTTTTTGCCAAACTCAGTAAGCTTCAAACTGCAGCAAGAAAAACAAAGTAACAGCAAAAAGCTATAGACTTGCTTTAAAAATCTGATTATAGAATTTTGTATTTTTACGTTTGCATTGCCAAGAAGCAGAGGGAAAAAAAGATTTATTTTTTTTCTTTTTATCCATGGACATTCAAAACATTGGTATAATTCAGGGCAGAAATTGTTTAATTTATGTGATGATGCGTACACTGAACAGCAATATATTGCTAGGACATAAAATAGTTATCCAAAGCAGTCTTTTCCCAAGCAAATTACACATCAGAAACCACCGTGATTGTGGGAAAAGGACCCAGGCTTACTTAGGCAACTGATAGAATAAGTATTGAAAAATTTTTGTATTGTAAATTCAAACTGGTTTTGAAAACTCAATATTGCTTTTTAGCATTCCTACCCTAGAACTGGGTATTGTAGCAGGAACAAAGGTACTTCTGCATGCACCCTGGAGCCAAGCACACTCCTGTTCGTGCCAATGTCTCAGTAGACCTCCTACTTTTCAAGTATGGATTTATCAAAAACATTTACAGGAATGAAAATTGAGCTCAGTGCAGAACAAAAGAACAAAACTTTTATGGATTTGTTGCCATTAGAGAACTCAAAACTAAGGTTCCTCACCTCCCTTAATTTACCTGCAAACCCAAAGAAAACACCAAGTGTCCACTAGCAAATGTTGAGCATCAAAAATCAGCTCCATAATAACAAGTGACTTAGTGAAGAAGTTAGTTCATAGATGACTCGGTGTACTGCTTTTAGCATCAGCCCTGACTCTAAGCACGAATCAAGACAATGGATGACATTTTCTTCTCTGTTCCTCAGATCCAACCCTCAAGCCATCTAAACATAGCCCCAAAATGAACATGTCCATGAGAAAAGATACCTGACAATACCAAAAAGATGGAACATAGACAAGATGCTTTTGTAAGCATTACATATAAAACCAAGCCTAGTGGTTGTAGGGAAAATGGTTTTGTTATATCTTTAAGCAGAGGAGGAGGGATGCATCCCCATTGTGGCAGGGTGCAGCCACCAAGCACATCTCAGGGGTTAATCATTGAGTGGGAGTGGTATGAGCTTATGAAAGTCTCCTTTTACAGTCCGCTGTACTAACCTGCGGAACCAGCACGGTACCAAAATTCTGATAGCAAAAAAAAAAAAAGCAATAAGCTGTGGCTGAGTGGAATCTTAAGGGTGTGACAACAAACCAGATACTCCTAGGAACACCTTGAAACATGGCCACCGGATGCAAGTTCATGCCACATTTCCACAATGCAAACCATGGAGGAGTGTTGAAGACTGAATGGCTTAAGAATCAAGGTGAGAAATCCAAGTGATGCACTGTGCAAGGGCTGCAGAGAACAGTGACACTGAGATGCTTCAAAAAGCCAAATAAAAAGACAATCCATTCATCCTCTCAGCAAGGCTGCACAGTAAAACTTCAGAAGAAACTTGAGAAACAGCGTAAATCCAAACACTTGAAAAGGCCAAAAGCAAGCAACTCATAAATCAGTAGGAAATGTATTTTATTCCTATAACTGCATTATAACTACAAGCTGTGATCACTGAAAGCACAGGCCATAAAATTTACTACAATGTTTAGGAGGTAGCTGCTAATAGAAATGGAAAAAAAAACCCCAACATTCAGGGAATAATAGACCTATTTAATTTAAATTATATTTTCTATTTTGTGCCCACAGAGTTCACACAAAATGGTAAATGGCCTGAGTTCTTATTCAAAAGAGCAGCATTTTATGCCCCTGTAGCAACAAAAACCATTGTAAATATAAATGAAAATGAGAAACAAGCTCAAAAATGCCACAGGCTACTCAGATGTGCTACAAATTCTACCATCCTATTTTAATTATTTAATGTAGGGTTTGTTGCATTCTGATACTGCATAGATATCAGTGAAACTAAGTTATTTCAGATATAAAAGTAATCGATTGCAAGGCTGTGCTCAAATAATAGCTTAAATGGAAACGGAGAATATTGGACAATGGAAGACATGTATAAAAAATCCTGATTTATAGATCTGAAAAACTTCCCAGACAGAGAGATAACTCAGATTTAAGAGGAACAACACTTCAAAATCATGGAGAACATAATTATAAATTTCTGGAAATGACATGGTGTTGGGCTCCCGGTGGTAACAGCCTGACTACAATAGGAATGAAAGTGTTCTGCTGCTGTCATAAGACTGACAGAACACTGAGCTGTAGAGACGATTTCTGCCCTGCTAACTCACATTCAAAGTTTGTAGGAAAGGACCATCAAATTGTTCTTAGAAATACTTGAGCAGAAAACCTGCAGTTTTCTAGTTACAGGCAGCTGCAATCTGTGCTTTGTGAGGTGCCATATATTGAAACTAAAAATCAATCCTTATGAAAGACTTATCTTCCAATGCTTTTTGTTCAAAAATGTCTTAAAAATACCTACCACTCTTCAAAATAGAAATTATTATTTCATTCCATTTAACAAAAAAACCCAAACCAACCAAAAACAACAAAACCAAACCACCCAGAAGCATACAAATCTGAAAAATAAGATATCATCTGATTGCTAATATAAAAATCAGAATAAACGTCCACAGAATTCTAATGGGCAAAGATCATATATGGCTACTTATAATATGCCTACTTGCATTAGTAGAGCTCAAATCTGGATTATTTTGGTTTTGAGGGATTTGAGGAAACCAGAAACAAACAACATATCTCTAGCTTGCACTGGCAATATTGTAAAACTATCTCATGATATAAAATGTAGGCGTTACTCTCTATGAATCATTGTGATTTAAAAAAGGATACTGATAGATAGGCAATGAATCACATTTAATTTTGTAATCAGAAAAAGCTGGCTTCTTAAGAGACCTTTGCCCCCTTTTGGCAAAGTGTAATAACTAAATGTGCCGAACTACTAAGAATTAGGCCTTCTCTTGTCGTGCAAGTGGCCTCTAAGACTGAAGGAAGTCATTGATTTTAAAATATACAAAACCATGCTGTGTTGTATACATGATAGCACAGCTTTATCAACTAGAAAGTCACAACACATTTCAACTGACAAGAGCGTTAACACTCTCAGAACTGTGCTTGGCTCCAAGAATCAATGTACCTTTTATAACTGGCACTTATGTATACCAGGCAGACTTCGTATTACTCAGGTCTAGTGAAAGTTTTACTAAGTACCGGAAATTCATACAATTAAGAAACTTCATATTTTTGCAGCTTAACTTACACTATTTTTTTTAATTGTTATTCTTTTTTTTTTTTTTTGCCACTGACTCAATATGAGAGAACAATCTGCTTCCAGATTCTTTGAAACCGGATTCTTGCTGTGCTAAGTAAGGTGACTAAGACAGTGTTCCAGAAATCTTTTCGTCTATCCCAAAGATGTACGATAAGATAATATATTGTTTAATTAATTTAAAAATAAAGTGTCACATCATATAACAGATATAAGCTCTTTTTATTAACAGTAACAACAATAGAAATTACCATGGAGTTAAGAAACCTTTTAATTCTCTAAGTTTTTGGTCAGATGTATAAGTTCAGTGCATGCTATTAGAAACATTTTAAGAGAAAATTCCACATTCAGAAGTTTCACATGCAGACTTACACATTGCCTGTGACTGTGCTTTCAGATGTCAAACTTGTTTTGAAGCCCACAGAAAGTTTTATAGCTTCAGTAGAAATTCAGTGTTTAGGCCGCAGTTAAGCAAAGCACTCATTTATGTGCTTTATTTTGAATATTGTATTATTGCTAATAGTATTTGAACACCTGCTTTAAGTTAAGCACTTTGGAAAACTCAGTTCCTGGCTGAGGAAGGACTTCTTTAGCCAGGGTATATTATTAAATTACCTATCATGGACATATATACACACAAATAAATCAGTGTATGTTGTAATACAGATCCTTAAGAAATTAGATTCTCATAAAATGCCATATTTTCTATGTAATATTGCTGTTTCTCACTAACCACAGTGACAACACTGTGTCCAGAGTTAATAAAACAAACTTACAGCTACCATGAAGCACTAGCTGCAATGTTTAGCGAGACACCTACTGTATGTTTAAACAGGAAACAGCACTGTCCCAAAGTATTCAAGTATAGTAGAAATGCTAGCCAGTAAATTTATACTGTGCTCACACATGATTCGTTATATGAAAGTTTGCAGATTCCTCTGTGGCTTCATAAGCCTTTGTGAGATTAACAAAGATTTATGCATGTAGTATGGCAAAATATTCAAGAGATGTGTAAGCACTGCAGCTATTTACAAGGCAATCTTATGCTGTATTGTTTACTTGGTTTCATTAGGTCATTATCACTGTATTTTTTAATGTATTTTGATTTACTAATCATGGAGTCTATTCTTTAAAAATCATGCTTAGACAATAATTATCAACTAAGGTACCAATTTAGCACAACATTTTAGAACAGATGCACTCCATTATGGGTCTCAAATCTGAATAAAAATTTTGTATTTCTTTTTGAAATGTTAATAATTTTAACAGTAAATTTCATATTATATGCACAATATCCAGTTAATTTTTTTTCTTCTAAGACATCTTAGGTACAACATATTTTATACTAACACTGAAGAATTTTTATAATATTAATACTTAAATAACCACATAAAGCTTTCTCAATCCGCTTAGTAGTAGTAGAGAATTAATTGAGATCTTTTTATGGATGCATAATACTGTTGGTAAGAAGCCTGGGATTTTTTTCTTTCCTCAGACTCTGTCATGTCAGTGCTTTTTAACGTTCACAAGACAGGCAACTTAAGTATCGTTTCCAAGAGATGAGCTAATAAGGCATACAACTGTAATAGGGTAAAATATACTCATTAATATCCTAAAGGCAGTTCCCTGCCATGACAGAATACTGAATACTCCCACAGGAAGAGGAGGAGGAGGAACAAATGCAACATGAGTTTAAACTCATTCCTTGAATTAAATCCCACTTTTAAAGTTTTTCCTGGCAGTCAAATACATTGCAAATTATCCATAAAAACGCTTCTCTCATATCAGGACGAGCCATTTTCATCACAAAGCTGTCATCTTCTAAAACACTAAAATGTAAAACGTATTTTAATATGGTAAGATTGTATGTAGGGCCCGTATAATTTGATTGAGCACTATTTTTTTTTTAGTATCACTTAAAATATTTTAACGTATTGGACAATCACTAAGTCCTAAAAGCTAAAAAGCACCATTTTGCAGAACTCATTCATTAATGCTTAGCGCTATTTTTGTATTAAGTATAGAAAATATCTCAGTGTACAGCCACTAAACTCTCTGATGTCAAGCTAGTTCAAACGCATCAAAGCTTAAGAAAGTAGATAAATAATACCAAAGGGGGCTTAATATTTAGCATTCTCCTCTTCTAGATGCCCCCCAAATTAATGTAGCACAAAAATACATTCAGATTTTGTGTGGATTACAGTTAGTTACACACTGTTATTGAAGTGTAGTTTCATTAGCTGCTGAAACTCTTCTATCAGACATTTCTAAACTTGGACGGGTACCACCAGTGATGCGTGTACCACTTCAAAGTGCAATGCTGCCCGACACTGAGATGAAGGACCCTACTCTTTAATCCAGCGTGATTGTTACCATTACTCTTACAAGATAAACACCAGGCAAAAGAAAAATGGGTACCCCACTTTGATTATATGTAACAGCAGGCTTTGTACCAGCATACAGTAAGAGCACTCAACTAAAATAATTTAATAATAAAGGCAAACGAACTTTTGTACACCTATCATCTGTTGCACAAATGTATCTCTTTCATCTTTTAAATTAGCAAAAAAAACCCCAACCACCTTCTCAACTGTATGCACTAAGAAGCATATAACCTGCTCAGCCACTTTTTAGCAATAGCGCAATCTCTTGTCATCTGACTACTGTACTTTTGACCCTCCAAAATATTCCCAACTAAAATATGTTGACATGTTTTTACATGTGATTCAATAATTATTGTTCTCAATAGTGTAGGATATTTATCACATATTTAGATCAATGTTTTTTGCATCTCATGTTCTCCATCTTTCTAAATATTAATTTTTCCAGGTAGCTTCAAAACCATCCCATCAAGGTGACTTCAGGCTGCCTACACAAGGAGTGTAGGATCAGGTCATAAGTTGGGTAAGCTTGCTTTTGTAACTGAAGTTGCAACATTGTGCAACACTGTCAGAAGTATTTAATGAATACCAGTACATTAATTATGAATTGTGCTCTAAATTTAAGTTACCTTGAACAGTTTCACTTCTCAATCTTCTATTGGACTACAGGACAAGAGCATCAAGAGAATCTTCCCCATTCTTGTTTTTTTTTGGGTCAGTATAAAATTCAACATAATATAACATTGTAATCTCTAATTTCTTCCAGAAGAAAAACAGGTGAAAACTTTCTGAAGAAAATCTAGCACTGAAAACTGGCTATCATAAGAGCTAGATATAAGATATTTGTTTTTAAACAACAGAGTAACATATAATAATTCAAAAAAGGGTACATGCTCAGTTGTGTAAGCCTTCTGTCACCCATCCCTCAGTAGTTTTCTAAGAAAGGGCCCCTGTCACAAATTTTTCTAAGGATCTGACATGAGTCTCTGGGAGTAGCACAGAATTTGACAGATATATTTAACTCTTTTCCAAATGTATTTTTCAAAAAAAAAAAAAAACCCAAAACCAAGATACTTCTACATCCTGAAGAAAAAGGTAACTTGTTAAAAATACAATGGGTAAGGGCTGTTAAAACTTGAACTAAAAGATGAATACTCTCCCTGCAGCCCTTTAATAAGAAAAAGTAAGCAAAATATTTGTGGGGAAAGAACGTGATTTCATCTTTTATTTCATTTCAAAATCATTAATGCACCTCAAAAAGAACTTAAATATAACCCAGATAATGACAGATCAATGCAAACTTTTACAAAGTCCTGACTTTGTTATTAATGCATAAACTTACTGTATTTTCTAACAGATCTAGCAAGGCTTGGATTTTACAATGTGGATGAAAACTAAAAGGAAAGAATTTCTTTCATCTTATTTTCTGTTGTGTTATTCTTCCTCTATGTTATTAACATCCTAAGAATATGTCTACTATGACTTGGCCCTACTTTTGTCAACCTTTCTATTTTGAAGTAAAAGTTTTTCCAATTCATCCATTGAAATTGCCTTGCTTTCCCCATGAAGGAATAAACATTTTACCTGCCAAGGTATGGAAAATTATTTCACACAACTCCCTTGTTGCTTCATGCGAACTGTACATCGCTCCTGCATTTTCTGTAAGTATCATCCATCCAGAAAGCAGGGTATATTTACATTAATGTTTAAGCAAACATATATGGCTGGCAATTCAGCAGTTCCATGTATTTTGCTACTGTTCTTTGCTTCTGCAATAAACTAACATTTTAAAAATTGTCTTTGATGTTATTTTCAGTTATTAATGTTGGTGATCTTTAACCCACAGTGTCCACAGATAGCAAGCCTCACTCTTATCACACACTCGGACACTCAAAGTCAGCAGTTTTAGTCTACGTAGTGACTGTATAACAGTACAAATCATTCTATTAAAAGAAGAGGGAAACTGTTGTTGCTATTTTTGACAATAAATTTTCAAGAGTTAAAGTGACATCATTTTAGGACACCAAATAGAAAGCAGAGTATCCACAGCTAAGAACAATTTACTGTTAGGACAAAGTTATTAATGTATACTTTCAGGACTTTTTTTTTTATTTTTAACAACTAATGCTAAACAAATGCTTTAACAGCTAATGCTAACCAGTGATTTTTGTAAGTTTCTTTGTTTTCAGCTATAATCTACCCCATGCTTGACTAAAGCAGTAAAGACTCTGATTGCACTTTGTATTTTGCACAAAAATATTGTGGAGAGCATGAAGTGTCTATGAACTCTAAGCTAGAAAATCTCTATGTGCCCCATTCACCTATGTTTGTATGGATTTCAGATTCTATGAAGCTCTGTATATGAGACTGACAATGGCCTATAGGGATCCAAGTACATGTAAATCTGCCTGTTTTCTTTAAAATGAACAGCCATTCCATTTCTATCTTTGACAGCACTTGCTAGTTTCAGTTGAGGAGAAAAGTGTATAATCAAGTTCTAACACTGTGTCAGTAAGATTAATAATTATAGGGTTATGCAACATTAACAATAGCGGTACAAGCAAAGCAGCTATGTTAAATTTTAACAGCATTAAAAAGAGGGGAAGAATGAGACTGAGAAAATGTCAGTTCCCTTCTCTGTCATGTGTTCTTGCCATCATCTTCTTTTTCCTATATTTAAAGTACTTTAAGAATTTCTTCTGCAAGTAACATGAGGACAGCTAACAGCAAATATTTCAGTTTCATGTCATGATAAATAGATTGTACACCATAAATCAAGACAAAAATATGTATTTAAATGCTTACATTTATGTCTAACTCCTTGCATATTTTTCTAGAACATTTACTAAGTCAGTATACTGAAAAAAATCATATTAATTAACTTTCTGAAAAGTGTTATTTTGAATGATTACATGCAACTATATTTCTTTAATCTAAATATGCATGTCATTTTCACATACAAACTACAAATTATACACTGGAGTTTTGCCCATATATTCTGGAATACTTGATAATTTCATTATTTTATTTTAAAATCAGCTATTAATTTGGACAGAATACCCATAGTTAACCTTGCAATAAGTTATATTGTCGTACCCCATTATTCTTTTAAGGAGATTCTTTTTCTAGACAAGCAAGTTTAGTGTGAGGAACTAAAAGTTATTACTGTGACTTTTTATAACCCCTGAAGCAGGCTTGTGAACAGCTAAATATCATGTGGCTCTGATATATACTGAGGATAATTTACTGTGTCTTTTTACTGTTTAATTATTTTTGTAATTGCTAAACTAAAATCAATTGTTTGCAAATTTCTATATGCTGAATTTGAATTGTGATCACAAGACAGATGGTCGATCTCTTCAAAGATTCAGTTGTATTCAAAAGGAATCATATTAAAATATTATTGAGATTATCAAAAAAATTAATTCTTAAGGGACATGTGGATTACATCCAGTGTGATGTACTGTAACAGAGCTGAGTATCAGGATAAGACCCTTCTTGCATTCACAGTGCATGCAAAAATCCCACTGAAACTTTCTGAACCATCTCTAATCCAAAAGATCAGAAGGGGTCTTCAATAGCAGACTGCTTCCCACACCCTGTACTTCCTGTCCTTTGTGCAACAAGGTGTGAACATCTGTTTTAAACCTTATTACTATACTCTGTACACAATAAGAAATTATTTTGCAGCAGCTTGGGCGACCCTTCACCAACAGGGACATAGTTGGTTTAGAGGGATATGAAAAGGATGAAAATACAGACAACTATAATCTAATTCCATTACACCCATCTAAACTGGGAGAGCTTGGGAATTTAGATCCTGGTTTTGATCTCTCACCTTCACTTTCTACTATCCGTATATCATCACAAAATAGGTTAAACACCAAATGATTTGCAAAGCAGAAACTGGTTTTCATTGGGTTACAAGAAGACAGTATTCACCTCATAGTTTTATACAGGTACACCCTTCCAGTGTAAAGGATGGGCTTGTAAAATGTGTCTGGCATACTATGTAAACCTAATACAATTAGATAATGGTCTCCCCTGGATTTTGAAGATTCCTGAACTGTTTCAGATGTAAACTGGTACCAGACTTGGTTCATTGTTTGGAAATATGGACTATTTTGTACAACTCTACATAATATGCTCGCTGAGTCAGACAAGATAATTTGTTGTCAAATACTGGCTCCTTTAAAACTGACAAAAATTTTTATCAGTTCACGTAGTTTACCTTTTGTGGGACAATGATGATGGCATGTGTTTTTGAACAGGAATTCTGCACCTCTTGGTCAATATCTGAACATAACATATTCAAAATCTCTGCCAACACAAGCATACATACCATACTAAGCAGGCTCTCAAACTGAACCTCCTCCTTCCTCAGACATTCCGAGGAAATCATTGGTCTATAACCCTAGGTTAGGGAAAAGAGTAGAAACTATTGATACTGAGATCACAATAATACATAAACTGATCAATAAATAGCTTCCTCACAAGATTTACATCTCAATGAGAGCAGAAAAAGTTGCCAACTCCATTATGTTTGTCAGATACAAAGCCCCCAGATTATCAATGGGCTATGTACTGTGAATCACAGAGCTCAACTGGATCTTGTATCTTGCCAGTTGTATCTTTATTTTACTATTTGTTCTCGGATGTTAAAAACACTATTGGAAGCAGTTCAAAAATACATTGTTGGAAAATTGTTAATGCCCTAGTCATACAATGTAATTTTGAAGCTCCCTGGGAATTTAGATTTGCACAGCTTATTAGGATATGACCTTTCCCTTGATTTTTTATTTTAAGATCAAGTTAACATGAAATTTCCCCAGTGGGAGTTGCTGTGTTTCCTTCACAGATAAGGAAAAGAGCAATGGCAACTCCGTATAGAGACAACTTTCATACATTTCTACAGTACGGACAACTTTGTGGTCTTGACAGCAATCCAATGCATTCCTAGAGGTTGAGAGGAAAGTCATGCGGTAGGTTAACTAAAAAAAACCCAGGAACATAACAAAGGTATTTCCCTGAATCCTTCACCCATTTTTTTTTTTTCCCAATGTCATTTCAGATAAAGCTTTGAGGAATTTTAAGGCCTATGGACTCCTTGCATTCAGAGGATCAGGGTAGCACTGGCTGTGAGATAATGGATCGTTTCTGGAACCCGTTCATATTCCTTTGGGTGAACAATTACTACCTCTACACCACACTCCTTCACGATATGCATCTTGTCTCACAAATTCACACACTTCAGCATTTCCATGCTTATTACATTAGCACAGTTTTTCCTGGGATCTCATGAAGCTGATCTAAAAACAGCAGGCTGAAAAATCAGTTCTCTAAATTCTCCTGTGTGACAGGTATTCATAATGGCTAACAAGAATAATATCACAAGTTCCTTGGTGGTCAGTAAGAGAGGTTCCTCTAGAGGCTGATTCAGAACAGCTAAAGGAGTCTCTTTCTCTAAATTATTCTGTAGAGGAGAGATCTCTTTGTCATATGGATTGACTACCAACTACTATATGTAAGTATTTAAACACTGTTATTGGTAAACATTTTTTAATAGTTTAGGACAGGTATATTCAACATTTCTCAGCCCTTATCGCTCTATGTCAATGAAGCCCACAGAAATAATTAGTTAAATAATTAGAAGCTAAACGATGCTGTTTATATTTGAAAATTTTCAAATGGTCAAGATTGCAAAACCAAACAACTTTTAATAAGTTTTTATTCAGGAGAGAATAATTTCCTCACTGAAAGTAAAATCAGTCGGTCAATAAAGAGATGGCTAAAAAGAATTAAATTTTTTGCTTTTTGGATATTCAGGGCTGTTTTACGCATTAAGCCTTTGCCAAGCAAACACCATTTTTGCTTAACTACAGATACCAAAAGAAGAAAAGAAACTAATGATGAAATAAAATAAATTACTTTTTTTAGCTTTTTATATAAGTAGTCTGCTGACTTAGTACTTTAGGTAGGCACTGTGCATATAATGTTCTTATAATGATGCCACATTATAATATAAAGTGATGCAGTATACTATAAATTCACCATGATCATATTTGAATGCTATAGCAATGACACGTCCAACAAAACAATACAAAGATTCAAATGATTCCTAAACCAACTTTAGCCAACTTTACGAGTTCCATTGGTCTGCAGTTCTTATAGCAGTGATGCACATTGTCTGCTGTAATTTGGTCATGCAAACAAAATGTAGTCCTTTAAATTTTCCTGCAATAGCTGTTAACAGGGGGATGACCCTATTAGTTAAATTTGCATTTCCAGAAACAGCCCTTCCTCTTTCAATGACTGACAAGAGATACGGGTTTAGTACTCTAACAAGCAAATAGCAGACAGCCTTAAAACCAATTTAGATTATAGGCAGCATGTAGGAGTTAATTTGCAATTGATCTGAGGCTAATCTGTCTCTCTTGGGTAAATACAAAATCATTATCTACATCACCGGTTAAAAACCTCTGTGAAACTTCTGTATCTGACAAAGGAGTAAACAAATCCAAACTGATGTGATTTACTGCATATCTCTGTAGAGTACACAAATATATACTTAACTTCTCTGCAAACAAATCTACCCAAATTATAGAAAAAATGCTAATGATATAGAAGGAAAAAATTACAAGCTGAACACTACAAACTTACAGGAGGAGGTCTGTTGGCTAACAGCATTTCGAATAGAAGAGTGTATCAGCAGGCATGTTTGAAAAGTGATTCAACAGAAATTGTGTATCTTTTTCTACTCTGGTGACATAGACTCTCAATGCAGATGCATACCGTAAGCACTAAAAGTTTATTTACAGAGGGCAGGACTGAACATTTCATGTTCACATTCAGACCATGATAAAGAGCTTTGTCTCCCATTAGTAATTTAAAGAATTGTGATTTGCTACTCCCAACACACCTATAATTGAATTCCTCAGTCATAAAATCACTGGTGCCAAACAAGTTCTGATATCTTTTATCAAGCCTCTTTTTTTCTTGTCATTTGTTAGCATATTTCTTACGGAGCTTTTCTTCTTTTTATAGATACATTTGCTTTAGTTATAAATTAACCCTGGAATTTACTCTCCCGGAGGCCACAAACTGCTTTTTTATCCTCTTGAAAAAGTTTTAGGCTGTATGAATTTATAATTTGGAACAATTTTGAGTAACAGTTGGTGGTTCAAATACAGAGGAAAGGAAATTTTAAAAGATTGACAAAGCAATTAAGAATAAACTGAAAATGTTTAGATGCTTTTCTGTGCCTTCTCCTCTGGAAGCCATGATTAATTTGCCAAAAGGGAACATATTTGCCTGTGGGATTTCTGGTGCTTCTAATTTCTTGCAGTAATGAAAGGTCTTTCTAAGAAGCTCCATATTTCAGTGACTCCTAAAGACGGCAAGCACATCCCACAGGTACGCAGAATACTTTAAAATTTAGACTCAAGTGCAATTTGAACCATAATATAAAAACATCAAGATTTGTTTAACAGATTGATTCAAACAACAACCATTAAAAGACTAATTTTTCATTTGATAAATGTAATCCTAAAGAAACAAAGCTTATAATATTCACTGTCTCCTATTGCGTGTCTTTGTTGGTCTCCTTCACTTCACCCCTAAAAGCTTTGGAAAACATGATCTTATTTCAGCCAGAACTAACCAAAACATAGAGGAGTTTTAACACAATATGCCTAAATTGGTGTTAGTTTCACCAGTGAAAGAGCAACAGTTTGAGCTCACCCTCTAATAAATATCAGAAAATCCAAATGAAAAATTCCTAAAAGACATATCCATAGGAAACTAACTTTATTGGTTCTACTGTTCAAAGAGCAGTTTGTATCAGGACAGCATAATGATTTTTCACAGGCAGGATAATACACTCTATTTCCTTTATTTGTCCTTCTGTGCTACTCTGATCTTCATGACAAAATTTAAGTCTGAAAAATTTGATTTGACATAAACACAACAGATATTCATTTTTTTAATGGTTTAATTCCTGTTTTAGCTAAGATTTTCCAAGATGGAGCAATTTGAAAAAATATGCCTTCAAGATTCAGAAAACAGGAAATCTTACAGAACTTTTCATTTCTGGATTACTCTTCCTGATCCAGTTTAGATTGGCTGTGGTCATGCTGCTGTCTACACCACAGGTAACAAGGTGCTGACTTAATCTAGTTTGGGCTGGGTTACAAATGACACTGGTTTGTTTATAAAAAATTACTTTTAAAATTAGTCTTCAATTAAGAATAATACAAAGGATTGAGGACCCCTGGGGTATTGTTCCTGTATAAATAATTTTACTGCAGTGTTTTCCCCCATCCCTAGTTTCCCATATTCAGGACAATGTCCTTCTTGCACTGGTAAACAGAACTTCCTTCCATGCTGTTTCTGAAATTGCCAAATAGTTATTTGAAGTTAAAAATATTAAAATTTTCACCTTACATTGTGCTTTTTCACATTTTTATTAGTAAGTTAATGCCTCATCCTCTTGAAAAAATGTTATAACTTACTCTGTATTTCTTTTTGAATGTTTCATCTGCTAATTACCTATAGTTGGTTCTTGATGTTTCTTTGTTAAATCTTAAGAAAACATGGTATTTTCTGCTCCTTTAATCGAATTGATAGTGACATGGCTGAAAGGATTTTAACAGTCAAATATTTATCAACTTTTACAACAGAAATGAGGTTTAAAATAGCAGCCACATTGTCCAATATGTTAGCTCTCAAATTTTCAAGTCTTAAAATACACTTTCATCAGTTTAGATTTTAAAATTCTTTGCTTTTTATTTAATTAAAAAAAAATAATCCATGACTTATTTCTTGACACTAATTGCTGAAAATCAGTCAGTCTGATTTAGTCCTAATATTCATTTGTAATCCCATTCAAATCAATGAGATGGTGAGCATAAAGGACAGATAGCACTGACTACTCTGAAGGATCAGAACCATAAAGTCATACACAAGTATAACCATCTCCTCTCACACCTTGTGTACATATTTCATAACTTTGTTTACACTGTGTACTTTCACTTGAGCCAATAGGAATTTTCAGAGCAAACAAGTTGTAATGTATTCTTTAAAGGTGAGTTACAATGTTAGTTATCTATAGTTCTTGGAGCAGACAGTAGCACAGTAAAAATTTCAAAATATTTTTCATATTTTTCAAAGTAATGATTATGTCATGTACAAGTATTTTACTAACATCTGCTCAGGACAGATGTGTAAATAGAGAATTTTGCCATCATGCAAAACAAGATCCGATAACAACTCGACCCTTCACCAGAGGTTAGAAAAAAAAATTTAAGAGTATTTTAAAAGATTTTGGGCTTTACTTTATATGTCCTTTTTTTTATTTATATGACAGCCAAATGGACAGACAACATTAAATAAAATGACTTACACAGATTTTTCTTTTCATAAAATGCCAGCCACACACCTTCCATTTCTCTTGTGTGCCACAAGCTTTCAAATTTACAAAGATCCCCAAGTTATAAATTATTAAAATATATAAAATTTTAGAGCTAAAAATCTATCAATGGAACATTAAGCACAGCTCATCTTGGTCCATAGGCAGGAAGAAACATAAAAGGAAATTATAACAAATCTGAGAGGTATTAAAACTAATTCAGTTTCAGCTATATTAATAAACTAGAGTACCAGGACTCACACTCTGGACATATTTCTTCCACTCGCAAACCCTCTTAGGCTTCAAAACTGGGTGGCAATACCTAAATGGCCTGTTGCAAATGGTCCATGGCCCATGCTAACTCCCAAAGTATTTCTGGAAAGTGAATGGCTGTTAGTTGGCTGAGCTAAAACTGAACTGGGGACAATTCTAAGAATTTAACCATTTAACACTCCAGTTCCTTAGCCTGTGCCCAAGTTACAGCACTTTTTAGTTTACTAGTATGGATCTAGCCTTTGAGTTCAATTAAACTTCTCCGAGATTAGGGAATATTATTGCTTTGGGGTTTTGTTTTGTTTTTCCTCAAATTCACTGAGTTATTTAATTCTGTATCAGCTTGTTTTTGCTAAATGCAGTCCCACTTTCTGCCTGCAAGCTGGCAATACATATAGCAGGTATTAGCTTTCAGGAAGGGGAAGCATGCAACTCTGAAGGTGTTCAGCATCGGTGTGAATGTGATTAAGACTCTAGAACTCTCATAAATCTGCATTTCCTTTGTACACTGTTTTATTGAGCACTAACATAAAATGTACTGAACTATTTTTCCCAAACTCGCACCTCATTTCAGTGAAACGTTATATCTGTGCAAAAAGAAACTGCAGAGATGGAAAACTCCAAGATACAAGTTACATTCTTGATACTCAGACAGACAAAGCAAGTAAAATTATCAAATTCCTGTAACTGACATCTAACAGAGGCATTCACCTATCTATCTTCATGTCATATGAAAACAGAAGAAATATTTTGCTGCTCCAAAAGTCCGCAATCTAAAAAAGGCAATACTATAGCAAATTGGAAACTACTTATTTATCTCATCTCCCGCTCTGAGAATAGCTAACAACATACTGGATACAACAGGCACCTCAAAATCACCCCCAGCTTCTGTGAGCTAAATAATCCACAACCCTATGGTTGTAGAAGAAAACTGACTATTCTTCAGATGGACTGTACAGCATCAAAGGGCATAAGGGAATCTGTTATGAATAATGGCTCACAGAAGATGGAGGGAGGAAAATCCTATGGGGTCTGTCAAGTATCTTTTCCCAATGCAACACTCATCTCTGCAGTAGATTTTTCAATTTCTTTTCTCCAATTTCAGAAATTCTTATTCAGAAGGTGCTTTCTTTGAGGAGCTATACCACAGTTTATATGGCATACTGGTATCAGAAAACTGTGCTGTTTAGTATTTAGCCTACATTACCTTTATTTAATTTCCATATTCACAACTAAATGAATACTCTGTCACTCCTACTGTTTTGAACTCCAAAGAATTCCTTTCTCCCACAAAGTAGCTGCCAGGTATAATTTCTACATTCATTAGCCTTTCCTGGAGTAATTGTCAGGAAAGCGGCAACCATACCTGCATCTTCCTTCTTTCTCCTTGCCTTTTTTTTTTTTTTCCTGTTTTTCTTCCAGGACAATTAAGAGTTTCTCTCTACTTTGGTTCTCCTCCTTACACTGGGTCTCTCACCTTATTCACCTCAAACGTTTTCCTGCCTTTATTCTTCCCTTCAAAATGCAGATTTGGGAAGGAAAGAGAGATGGTCCCACTGTCTCTTACTGCTTTTCTGTCTACTAATTTGCTGTGGTTTTGTGTTGTTTTTTTTTTTTAATTTAAATCCATTCATTCTGACATTTTAAGGAGATTCATAGTAAAGTTATTTCATCAGTGACAACAAAAGAGTTACCCTCCTGTCTAGGGGTCAAGCTTCAGCAGAAATTTAAAATTGCCACATGCTCTATAACATTGTGCTGTGCTTTCCTGTTAGTGGACAGGGGAGGAGACAGGAATCTGTTGCACAGCCTGCGTCAGAGAATGTAGTCACACTACAGTATATCATATTTAGTGTATGTATGAGTTATTGTTATTCTAAACTTACCTCAGACTTCAGCAATATTCACTGCCTGTTCTCCTGTCCTTAGTGACAGGAAAGCTGTCACTTGTTGTTAGCGTATCAGACAGTTCCTGTTCTCAAAGGAGTAATAAATAAGGCTAGATTTAAAAAACAGAACAAACTTGGGCAGAAAAAGAACAATGAGTAGGAATGCCAAAATACAGTGAAAGACCACGTTATGGCATTGTCAGCATATCCTAAACCAAGAAAAGCTGACAATCTCATAAGAGACCAGAGAGAAGAATTCAAAATCAAGAAGGTTCCAACAATAAACTTTAAACTTCGAGAAAGAAATTCAAACATCTGTATTTTTAAAGAATTTCCCTGCTTTTTAATATCTTCTTTGGCAAACATAAAAAGGGCTGAATAAATAAAAAAAAACCAACAGAGTCTTAGCCAATCTTCCCACTGCCTTCCTTCAAAATTTCCTTTAATTAATTAATTAATTCCCTTTCCTGATACTCATTACGGACAGCTTTTTCACTTTTCCCCAACTCCCTTCTCTGCTGGGCCTCCGAAGTCCCACATTTGCCTTTGATCCCTGTCTTAATCCACCACTGCAATTAATCTAATCATACTGAACACTAGTAGCCTCTATTAAGATTAAAGATATTCTAGCTATTTCACAATATTTTAAAGCCAGAGCCTATCTTAACATTGCACTTTGTTACTCCACCTATTCCGTACAAAATTTGTTTTATGGATGTATTCATTTGTGAAGAAGCAGAATGCTGTTTATCTTTTTAAAACAGAAATGATAAAATATACAGAAAGCAGTTTTCTGGGTTTTCATTTGATCTCTCACCTACTCAAAACTGGCACCCTGGTGACCCAAAAAGAATGGCAAGAAATGCACATGACTTCCACATCCTCAGTATTACATCATGAAGGATGAAACAGCATATTATGTACAGCTCAGAAGGCTGCTGTACTGTATGTAATTCTTCTCTTGCATTAAAAAAATGCCTTTCTTAATGAAACTGTGACTCATTAAAAATTTGACAGATGCCATATTCCAATGCACACAACAATGAAAACAATGATAGACCGTTAGACACAGACTCATTTCATAATGGGATCAGTTACTGTGAACTACGATATTAGCATGCTAAGTGTGTGGGGTTTTATATAAATTAAAACATGAAGGTATTTTTTGAGGGAAACTATATTTTTAATATTCCATTTTTGGATTAAGATTTTCATTGCCAAAAATTTTCAACGCATGTCGGCAAGAAAATATCTTTGTTGGAAGAAAAAGAGGTTCTTGATACTGAAGTGTTTTCCAGTACTTCTTAGAGCACTGTCAAGAATTCCTGCCTACACCAACTGTGCTGCAATAACTATTTCTTAATAAATTAGTAATCCTGGTCTAAGAAATTAATTCCTTAGATGTCATTACCTATGTCAGAAAGTAACTTGCATAACCTGATGTTTTATCCTATTTACCCTGAGTAAAATCTAACCCAGTGAGATGATTTCAAGCGTGTATTTTATACAAGGTATTGGGGTATTGAATTAATGTAAAAAAACCCAAACGAAACAAGATATTGTGAGCATAATAAATATCTGCCGCACCCAATTTAAGTGGGTAAAGTTAGCCAGCCTGATCACATGAGGCAGACCCAAAGAACAAGTCTTTGGGCAGTGCCCAAAGGAAACTGTGCAAGGAACCCTCTTGGGTCTCTTATTCATCATGCCATAATGTTCTCTTCTGCATCACAAAAACAATTAACCAGTTCAAGACAAATGGCAAACTCACATCATAGCTAATATTCTAAGAAGCTTACAAAACAGAACCAAGATCGATTGGCAAGCTAATAACGGAAAGCAAGTGTGGAATTTGCTTGCGATAGTGCTTCTTAAGTGCAAACATCCAAATGATTTAAAAAAAAAAAAAGCAAGCTAGGAATTACTAATTAAGCTTCCATAGGATTTTTGGAAATTATTTTGCATTGTGTTGATAATGAAAAATATTTTAAAACCGTTGCTAAAAACCTGAACCTTTCAAAATAATTCTTCAATGTTTGCTTATTTTCTATTTTAAATTCAGGACCTGTCATAATAAACTTTTGTAATAGCAATTTTGAAACTTATTCTGTAGTTAATGGTAACAACTCATACTTAGCTGAGATCTTTACTAAATAACTTAACTGCAGGCAAATTTAGCAATTCTGGCAATAGCTCTAGCGTAAACGTAACAACAACAAAAAAAATCCAGGAAAATAAACCTTTTTAATGGTGCTTATTTCACTCAAAGAATTGATTTAATGTGAAATCCTTTTGTTGTAAATAAAGCTTAAAGTTTCATCGTGTTTATCATCTCAAACCATCTTCAGCAACAGCTGGAAATTCTGAAAGTGAAAGCATATTTGCAGAACTTTTGTTTCCACACTCTTTAATCATGTTCTGGGGAAAACTAAAAAAATCTACACCTTTATATGAGTGTCTTGCAATATGCAGCCATTTGTCAAACTTTTTATGTTGACAATTACTATGGGATATTTAATATAAATTAAACACTAACCTGCTTTTCTTAATATGTCTAATCATTTTAAAAATCAACTAAGCTAACAAGCCTTGGTGCACAAATAAGGCATCTCAGATACACAGTTTAAGTGCAAATGATGGCATCCAGGAGTGATGACAGAGAAGCAATACATTAAAATCCTCACAGAACTTTAGTGACTCAACAAAGTAAATCCATCCACTATCAGTGGTTAACTTTAGCATAATCAGAGGAATAGCTACATCACTAAGTCAGGGCAAGAACTTTGTTTCAGACATACTACAAGCTAGAAAGCAAATAGATAAAATAATTTTTCCTCATCCTGGAGTGAATGAGAACCTCAGCCTGTGGCCTCCTCAAAATTTCTCCTGATTCCATTAAATATGGTCCTTATTAGGTTAAAGAATACCGATAAAATTCTGTGTAAATAAAGCAACCTTTTGCCCTCACGTAATTCTGTACTTGCTTACCTATAGACTTCTCTGGGTGTAACTGAAAATAAAATTTGACTTTGCACATATTTTTTACATTCTTAGGTAGGATTAAAAATCAATTTAGCAATATACCACATTATAACATGCTTCTATTAAGCTTAAAAACAGATTCAGCATAAAATTTTGTAGCTGAAATACCACTGTAGAGAACAGAGAACTCCAAGCAAAACATATTCAAGATGAAAGGATAAACTCCTCAGCTTTATTTACTGTAGACATAAAAAGTCAGTACCTAAACCTATCATGAGGAAATATGTACATTATGAATGGCAGTAAATAGAAGTGGCTGCATTTTTCCACAAGCCCCCATATTAGATAGCACCACAAAGCACCAGGTCTAGGTAGTAAAACCTGTTTTTCTGACCACCCCTACTAGAAGTACTTGTGTGAGTGTTAAAGCCTGTAATTAACATTTTTCTTTTCATAGTTCCTTTTTTTGGTATAACAGAGTGACTCTTTTGGTAGTCTGACATATGTTTCAAACCTCCAGGGTTGAGAACTTATTTCACAGCAATATTAAAATGTTCCCCTAGCATAAATATTCAAACTATACATCATTCTATTTGTATACAGATAGCAACCTAAGTTCAAAGCCTCTCAACTTCAAAATCGCTGCTACACAACCATGAATAGTTACAGCAGTTACACAACATCTCTGTTCAATAAATCTAAACAAACACACAAGTACTATGGACTTATAATGCAATATTATAACATAAAATCCTATTTTATGCAATGCAGCATAATCACATATTGTGTAAAAAGTTTAAGACAAGATCATAATTCTGGGCAGGGCTACTTTGTGCAAATATGAAAGTCTCTGGAAAGTAATTTGCTCAAACTCAGCGGAAAAACACAAGACGCAAAAAGAAAACTTCCATCACACTCACTTATTCTGTGTGCCTATTCCAAGACAGCTAAATGAAAATATTTAGAATTTTATACATACATACAGGTAAGTTAGAGGAATCGTAGCTGGAGGTCTCCTATAAAAAAAGTATAGGATTCTGGCAAAAGGGACTCTAAAATATGTCACAATCAGATTGTGATAAAGAGGAAAGACATGAGTCCCCATGGAGCTCATGAAATTCCGGTAACCCGTAAAACAGCACGAAGTATAATATTTTCCTTCCATAATAGCTGTTATAAGACCAAAACTAGAACTCATGTCTAATTTGAAGGTCTAGAATAAAGTAACGCCAACTGCAATGTCTGTATCAAAATGTTAGTGTTTCATTTAGAGTTAAAATACGTTAAGAAGTGGATCACACATATTCCAGAACAAAAGGTAGATAAATATACTACTCCTGTTACACTGGCATTTCTTAAATAATTGAAAGAAAAACATGTAGGACTTCTGCCATAATATATATTCATGGTTATTTAATTTCAGGCATTTACTCTCACTGAGCAAACAGCAATTCACTTAGAGTCAGACCCTATATTTTCAGTATACTAAAACCACAGACTGACTTCAACAGTAATTGCATGGAAGCAAGCCATATATAGGACAAAATTTCTAACACTGCACATAGATTGCAAACCTGACCCTACTGAAACAGCAGCACCACCACTGACCTGAATGAAGCTGGGATTTTTTTTCTAGACTCTATGCATCTTCCAATAAACCAACATAACCTTTTTTTGATAGTGTGGAATGTTCCGTACACTTCTGTTGGGATATTATCCAATATTTATTATACTGTGTTATCAGATGTTATATATAGCCTTTCAAGATTACTGAGATAAGTAGGAAGTCATTCTATAACATAGGATTAATACAGTACCTACACACACATCTCCCCTACACGTATGTATATAACCATAGATATATGTTCATCTTAGCATTCACCAAGCATACTTCTGCCTGAACATACATACGCAAAGCTACATAAGCTCTGTGTTTTTTAAATTGCTAATTATCAACCAGCAGAGTAGACTTTGGGATTCATAGACTTGAATTCATAGACTTTGTCCTGAATGTGCAGACTGCATGGCATGGAGGTGATCTGCTTAGTCATGAGGGAAGGGGGTGGCTTATGCAAGTCCACAAAGCATCATCTGCTAGTCGATTCCAGAAATTCACAACCCAGCTTTTGAGGTAGTTACTTATCTTCCCCTTTCTAAGCAGGATATTTTTTCTGTTTGCAGTGAAATCTAGTGAAACTGCAAAGTAAAATCAGCTGTATTTAGACAATAGGGTGCTGCATAGAAGTTGAGGGGGGTTTTGCTGTAAATTTGGGGATTTGTTGTCACACACACACTTAACTTCTTTGTATTTGTCATGATGCAAATTACAATCTATTACTGTTGTAAGAATCTATTACTATTGTAAGCATAAATCAAAACACTGACATTTTAAATTAAAATTTTTGCATCAATCTCACTACTACATTGTGTCTCCATTGTAAATTTGTAACTAGTTTCATTCTTATGTCATAGATCATATAGTATTAAGGATAGGGTCAATCTTTTCATTTGAGTGACTAACAAGATGGCCTCAATCTTGCCTAGGCTGCTAGCTACTACTGCAACACAGGTAATTAAAAATACCGATATAGTTCATGTGTCATGAATTTTAAATGTAGAATGACATAACTGTTTAGTTCAATTCTATAAAGTGGTTTAGGAGACGACAAACAGGCCAAATAATATAATGGAAGGTATGGGTGAAGTGGGAGAAAAATGTGAGCCTGATCAAACTGACTTAAGTTCAAAAGTTTTCAGATATGAAGACTGCAGACTAAGCCTTGCTTCTCCCCACCCACACCCACCCCCCCCAAATTAAAAGAATAAAATCCTACAAAAGATTTAGTTGTATATTTGCCTTGCGGTGTGAGAAGAGCTGACATCTTTGTAGCAACAGAAGACAAAGAGAAGCCCATGTTCTCTTCCAAGAGAAGATCTGACACTGAAGTAGAAACTTTGTCTTTCCTATGGTTGCCACATGTATTTTCTCCCTCATATCTCCTTATACGTGGAAGACCTGAAAGTATCCCAAGCCCCACTCACCACAGTGCTAGTAGTAGGGTGACAATTTGCTTAGCACCTGCATTTTTCACGTACTTTGTCACTGGAACCTGAAAGGAAGCACAACTGAAAATAGATGGACTATCCTTCATTAAAAAAAGCACAACTGAAAAAAGACTGACTATTCTTCATTAAAAAAAAGCAGGAGGGTGGGGAGGAATAGACAAAAGAAATGTAAGAGATTTATCATTTATTGTAGGAATCAATTTACGTTTCGTAATCCTAGGAATCTAAATATCTGAAGACAAATCTTATGGCTCAGTCATTTTTCATTCTGCCTTGGAAAGGCCTTCACAGGGGAAAAAATAGGGGATGAGGGGGAGATTTTTTCCAAGTGCTCTGTAACAGTTACATGAAATCCTTAAGAACTGGCCTGTTAATGAAAACCCCCAACTTCTGTTTGTGAGATGGGTATGTAGGACTTGAGCATAACAACGTTCTCTTGCTTTGGATTATTTCTAACTTTTTCTTTTGTTAGTTCGCAAAAAGTTCAGTGATACACAGAGAACTTTTGGCATGAAGTACATGAAAAATAGATCCCTGGTGTTAAAACAATATACATCATTATGGAAATACAGCATGGAATAATTAGCACTCATCATCTAATATCACACTAAATTCAGTAAGTCTATCAGTCATTAAAAAATGAAGCTAGTAGCAATAACTAATGGAAAGTACTGTATCCATGACTCCAAAAGAACCTAGCATGGAGAATTTATAATTGTATTTTAATTTCTCTTAAGCAACTGCACTGGAAACTGCATGCCAGAGGAGAATATAGGAATAATCCTTGTGACAAAAGCTATTAAAAGAAACTCAAATTCTGAATATCAAACATGCATAACTAGTGATTCACAATTAGCCTACAAAAAATGGCTAGTAAATATATTCAACACCTTTCTGAAGAGATTACGTGTAAAAAAAAAAAAAAAACAAAGAAAAGAGGGCCTCAGCAATCAAGGTGAAAAAAATCATTAAGTGTACTTTTCATTATTTAGTCTACCTTTGTACAAAACAGGTTTTTTTCTGCTTTTAAACTTTTCCTTGTTTTCACAATACAACTTCTTGCAAAATTCATTTTATTAGACACTGCTATAAGTAGAAAATTATACTGATAATAATTGAAGCTGGGCCTAAATTTATTTTATTGACCTAGAGATGGACTTATTTTTATTTAAAAAAATTCAAAAAAGAGTCAGATTTAGAAGCATTGTTGATAGCGGGTATTTTTGTCGGTATCATAAGGAAGGCTAAAGGCATAGCTTCAATATTCTTTAATTAAATTCTAATATTTTTCATCTCCATTTTTTGTCATAATTTATTATATGAAATATAAATTTATATCAGGAGAAAAATAATTATTTGTATATTCGATATTGTAGCAGAAGTTTCATTGAATGCCGATGTTTAATAAATTGCATTATCCAGGAATTTGACATTGAGGCATTTCTAAGAAATACATACTATCTTAAGGCTGTTTACAGATATATAATCTCTGAACCGCTAACTGTTAATGAGATAATTTACAAAACTGATGCCTAAGAAATTCAAAAGCTGCCTGTGTAAAAATACCTTTAAATTATATTTCTGATTGGTTATCATTCAAAGTCCATGCCAACTATTTTTTCAAACCTCTTTCCCCTTGACAAGTCCATGCTTATATTGTACCACATGCCTTAACACAATGCTAAGAGTGATTTCTTATAATCTCATAATTAAATCTCTAAGCAATTTTTGCAGCATTTTTTTTTGTGACAGCCAAAGAGAATGATGATATCAAACACACGACTTCATGCAACAAATTCTGATATCAACGGGAGCACAACATATTAAACTACTTTTCAACGGAGAACACAGAATATTGTATGTCATAGTTACCTGGTGTACACTGGGAATTTTTAGTTAACTAGTAACAAATCATAGTAACCTTTTAAAAGGTAAATTACTGATTAAATTACAGACTAATTGGTACCACAAAAATATTTTTCTTTTTATTTTGAATACTCATTTTTAAATGGAACATTACAGTCACGTTCTGCAGCAAATCTTATTCAGAGATGGGGCAGCAAGTCACAAATAGAAGGCTAGCCCACAACCCTAGTTACTTCAAGGATAATTATAATTGATCCTTCTACTTTAAAGGAACCTAGAGCCCACAGTACGTGGAGAAATTGATAACGTCCTGAGCTTTTCATCAGAATAACTACCAGTCTTACGTCACTGATATTAATAACTACATCACTGTTAAGTCAGCATTGTATTGTCGTGTGTACAGAGTGCCGCAAAGTTACAACACCACAGGAACTTGCACTCTCCAGTTGTAGACTACCCCGGAGAGAAATGACACCAGGAAGATTACAAAATACTCCTGCAAACCTGAGGCATGCCATCAAGACATAATATATTTCAACATAGCATCTTAGTTGTTGCAGGCTCAGAAGGGCTCCCCGACTCTCTGCGGTTGAGAAATTTAAAAAAAAAAAAAAAAGTCTGTTCATTCATTAAGTGAATTAGGCAGGTGAGCATCGACACTTCCCTGCCCGCGCCTTTCCCCGAACGCGGTACGAAGGGACACCCTGCGGTACACCCCTTGCAGCCACCGGACACATCGATACCCATCACCTCCAAGCCCTGTAGGGGAGGACACCCACCCCCGTACGCACCTTACACCCTCCTCTCGGAAGGGCTGTACCCATCCCGGCCCCTGCCCCGGGTACAGCACCATGGACACAGCGCCCGCGCTCCCCGCCGCCCGGCAGCAGTCTCCCGGCCACAGCCCGCCGCCTGCCCGGCCCTGGAGCCCTCACCGCCGCGTGGGGGTGAGCAGCCTCACTCCCCCCTCTCCCCTCGCCCACACGGGCATCGGCGGCTTGTCCTGGCAGACCTCCTCCCCTCAGGGCCATGCCTCGGTACCGAGGCATGGCCCTGAGGGGAGGAGGTCTGCCAGGACAAGCCGCCGGTGGAGCTTCTCCCCTCCGATCCAGGAAAAGCCCTCTAACCCCGCCCCCCCCCCCACCCCCCCTCGGCTCCCGCAGAGCCACCTTCCTTCCCCGCCACCCCAAGCATCCCCGGTACCTCCCGGGGCTCAGCCCTCTCCTCACCCCGGGGCGCAGCTCCCCGACGGCGCAGGCTTCCCCTCAGCCCCAGCAGCCCCTCCGAGCCCCCCACCCCCGAGCCCTGCCTTGGCCCCTCTTCCCACAGAAGCGCCCCCTCACAAAGCGCTCTCCCTCCCCCCTCCCCCCCCGCGTCTCCCTCAGCTCTCCTCACGCCTCCGCCGGTCCCCCCTCACCTCGGGGGGAAGGTTCCCCCGCAGCCCGCACTGACCTGGCCGCTGTCAGGTCTCAGCGGGAGAAACTGTTCCCTTCTAGTGGGATAAACTCCCCCGCTCGGCCCGTCCTACCGACCAGGCACCGCCTCCCCCGGCCCGGGCACCGCCTCCCCGCCGGCCCACACGGCCGGCGCTGAGGGGCGAGCCGCCGGCGGGAGCGGGGGGTCGGGGCGTCGCGCGGCGGAGGGGGGCTCGTGCCGCCGGCCGTTGGCGGGCTGTGGGGGCGGGAACCGGGGCTGAGGTACGGGGTGGGGGGGGGCGGCGGCGGCGGCGGCGTAGCGGCGCCGAGAGGGACGTGGGCAGAGCGGGACGCGGAGAGGGAACGGGTCAGTGAGGAGGAGGCGGAGGCGCTGCTTCTCCTTCCTTTCCCCTTTAGACCCTTCTCTGTCCACCCGAGCCGGTTCCCTCCGGCTGCGTGCCCGCGGAGCGAAATCACAAGCGTGTGTACCTGAGGGCAGACCGCGGGCCGCGGAGTGGGTCTGGAATGTGATCTCTGCTCTCTGTAATCTCCTGTAACTGAAAATTCAGTTTTTCCGGCTGCTAACTGCTTTCTCTTTTGCATTCCGATTCTCCAGCTAACTCCTCTCTGCGCTGCCTGTAGTTGGCTTGGTCACCTCACGCCAGTTTGTACCCTCTGTGACAGGAGTAGAGGCTTTTCTGAAAAGATTCTTAGCAGAAACTGAGGTAAATGAAATTCTTTTTTCCCTCACTTTTTTTTTTTTTTTTTTTTTTTTTTTAGCTACAGATTATCTCTCCCCCTTACCCCCCACCCCCCAAGGAATGTAGAGGGAAATGGTATAGGCTATATGTTCGGTAAGTCTCAAGAGAGAGCAAGTTCAAACAAGCATGTCACCTCCTTCTAATTCACCCGCTGATTCTTTTAAAAAGCAGTTAGATGGGGGTGGGGGGGTGGAAGTCATAAGATCAACAGGCTTTAGAGAGTCATCTTGTAAGTCAAGATGCCCCAGGTTACAACAGTTTATCTTTAAAACCTCTTGATCTCTTGGACATCATTAGAAGATTCAGAAGATCCTAAATTTACCTCATTATGGTTCTTAGTCATCAAGCATTTTGAAATAGAGCCTACATTTGCTTCATTATTTGTATACTGAAGGCAATTTATAGATTAGAGTTGAATACGTCAAAATACCTGGTCTACTTATAGATACTAACATTGCCTACAGCTTTTTGTTTATGAGAACAATCTTTCTGTCTGTAGAGGCTTGAAGCCTTGTGTTAATTTTTATGAGAAATCTCTGTCTATTTGTATAGGCTTGAAGTAATTGTTGATTGTGCCTTGACACACCAAGGAATTGTTTGCAATTCACACTTTTCCCTCCATCTGAATATTTTAGCCCTAGAAATGTGGAAATCTTTTGTTTTAAGTTGTTTTTATTGTTTTTTGTTCTTCTGGATTTTTTCTTTAACATACTGCACTAATATCTATTCAGTAATACCCTGACTCAGAATTAGGAGCCAGGTACTGAAAACAAGTAAAACAAAACCTCAGAATTAACTCAAGATGCCATGGATGAATAAACAGGAAAATGTGGGTAAAATAATCTAACAATAACAGAGGCTTAAACAAAAAATTATTAATATTTCTAATCATTTTACTGCAATATCTCAGGTAAAATTTCAATAGAAAGTGAAAAGAAGAAGGGTCTTAGCTGGACGCCTCCACAGAGTTCAGGTTTAGCTCTGCTGAGAACAGAATGCTGTTCTCTGTGCAAACTGCTGGAGAATATACCCATTTAGTTTAAGAGTCTGAATAATAGAGGAGCCCTCCCAAAAATCTAGGCTTTAACATGCGAATTTTTAAAAACTCCATGAAACCGTGAGCATTTCAAAAATTGGCAGGTATTAATGAATGTCTGATTGTGACTATAAACTCGTACTTTGAGCCTAGTCTTTTAATAAGTTCATAAGTAAAGTAGAAATACAAAGCATAGTTTAGATTTTAATTAAATCACTTGGACGAAATAGGCACACCTCAGTCCAGAGAAATCAGCAAAACAGAGCTTTCAGAGAAGTATTACAAATACCGTATAACTTCATTTCTGTTATAAGCATTATATTCTTATAGCAAGTTCATTCTTCAAACAGAACTCATAAAATAAAGCAGAAACAGTAATATTGACTTATGTACAAATTACTTAGGTTTTGTAAACATACATTTTAACAGGTTGAGATAGGAAAGGAAAAAAATTACTTAGTGTGATTTCCTGCTTAACAGATTTTTAGGTAGTATTTGGTGGTGCCTTGTCAAGTGTTTCTTTTAGAAAGACAGCTAATCTTAATTTGAAGAATCAATAGATGAAGAATCCATAAAGTTTCTTTGGTAGTTAAAGACATATATACCGTATTTATAATTTGAATTAATCTGTTTTTCTTTATCAACAAAGAATTTTTTTTTCCACACATGGAACACAGAAAGCTAATAATTTTCGTATTGGTAAAGAAATAAAATGAACTACAAATATATTATCTATTCTATAATTAATTCTAGAGTTTCTTTATACAATAATGAAATGGTAACAATAAAGAAATTATCAATTTATTATACAGCTTTCATTTGCATTATTTGACTGCACAGTTTTTGATTATGCAGACTTTTTCCCTGATTACCTGAGAGAATTCCTAGGTTTGGCTGGGGCCTTCAAGCGTTACAAAATAAGAATGAAATGTCAGACTCAGGCCTTCCTGAATCATGGGCAATTCTTCCCTAAGTTCAAAGAGAAGCAGAAAAGGGTGTCTCAGCATTAGTTCTAGTTTTAAAATTGGATGATAACTTGTCTTCACAGAAGATCAATTATACTTTGTTTTTCTTATTGGATCTAAAAGCGTTTGTTAGTTCTTTTCATGTAAAAGAATCACTTTTTATATTACTTTTAATCATTACGTTTTTCATGGTAAATCTTTTTGAAGAGTTCAATACATCTGAAAAAAAACCCTTATTTCTGCGTACACTTGTTACTGACCGTATATTATTAATTTTAAGTATTAAGAAAATTTGAAGCAGATTAATCATCTGGCAAAAACAGTCCCATTGAAATGAGAAAGAGTACTTTGTGGAATCTCAAGATGGATAAAGGTATTAGGATGTACCAAATAACCTCCCTTAAATGTTTTTAGTTCTCTTTTCCATCTTAATGAACGAATTTTTGTGCAGCAGGTTCTAAGGTATGTGAGGTAGGGTTTTATGGTTTGATCCGAGGTTGAACAATGGAGATATTAAAGAGGGTTTGTCTATGATACTGTGATTTTTATGATTGGCTTGAAAAGGGTATAGATCTTATAAGGATGTAAAGCTGAAAGATTTATACCTCTTCCTCTCTCTGCAAATATACTAGTTCCAACTTCTACTTGATTATTTTGATGTTTCCATTGTGTCTATGCTTTAAGTCTCTAGGTGCATTACAGAAGTTTAAAATCACAAATCACACAGTGTGTCCCATCTCAGTATCCTGGACAGAATGAAAAATTATCTAGCCAAACTTTTAACATCTAGAGGGCAATCTCATACACTAGCAGTGTGACTGCAAATCTAGCAGTCAGAAGAACAAGTTCTGATTGTGGAAATTGCATTGGTTTAAAGTAATGGAGTTTAAATAAACTAAAAACCTATTGTATTGCTGCCTTTTTTAAAGTTACCCTGTGTACTTTCTCTTGGGTTATATAATTTTTTAATATATATACCTGGTGGTCTTTTATTGATAACAAGAAGGTTGTCTTAGCATATCTTATTCTGTCTTTATTGGCACTTTTTGGTCTAGGAACATATGTTTGTAAAAAGTCTTTCATAATATTCCACCGCACCCCTATCTTCAATTTTCACATTCTATACGTGCACACTTTTACTTGAAGGAAATCATAAGTTTCAGCTTTTATCAGTGGCATTGCATACAGATATATGACAAAACTCAGAGTATAAACTGTGTTTCTTTACATGATGGTAGAGGACTATCCCTTGGTATGATTCCAAACTGTTTGGAGATCGCACTCCAGTATTGTTATACTGCGTTTAGCATGCTGTGCTTCAGATCCAGCAAAAGTGATAGAACTAGGCATAATGCAGATTTTTCACAGATAACTGTAGAGCGGGTCAAAACAAGAACCCTTTAAACTAAAAATGATCCTCCTTTTCCTGAACTTTGAGGCTTAGATAAAAAGAGAACAAAATCCAATCATGCCTGCTTTGAATTCAGTAAAGCCAAGATCACACCAGGCTGCCTACCTCTAATTGTAATGTTTTTTTCATGATCTTTGGTCTCTCCCCAACTCTTGACTTCTCTGATTTCATTCTCTCTTGAAGAGAATAACTTTCTCTCTAGGATTGTTTGGTTCTTCTGTAATTGGATATTATCTTCGTGTTCTAGTACCATTCTGATTGAATGGATCCAAATTGCATATCACACGCACATGGCAGACAAAAGAATATATAGGAATAAAGAGCTTGAGCATATATTGCTATCCATCAGATTTGTTAGTTCATCAGAAATCTATTTCTGAAGGAATAATTTTAAAGCAACCAAAAGTGTATGGTCATTTTGAGTCTCATTTAAAAACAGTTTATCCTAATTTCTTGGGTGATTAAGTTAAGACAGATTTATGAATGTAACTTACTCAACTTCTGAAATTCAGATTTCTACAATTGTACATGCTTAGACATCTTAAATTAGTAGCTGATGCAACCAAGACTAAGAGTTGTGCTAATATAAGATGGGAAGGAGGTGGCTAGTCTTGTGGTTAAAGCATGGGACTAGCTGCTGAGAGGTCTGGGTTCTATTCCTGATTGTGTCACTGACTTCCTGTGGGTCACTAAGTCACTTAGCTGTGCCTCATTTTACTTGTATATAAAACGGAAATAATACTTGCAATAACACAGTGAAACTGAAGTCACTAGTGTTTATACAATTATTTTACACTTATAAATGTACTTTGTGTATAACTATCAGCAGGTCAAAACCTATATTCCTAATGTAATTCCTTTCATGTAATTTGCTATGTCTTTCTCATACAGCATTTCTTTGATTCGAGTAAAGAAGATGAAAAACTCAATAGTGCAAATTTTAACTTAGAGCATCCAGAGAATTTTGCTTCCAGGTTCCAATTAAACATTTGTTCATTAAGAGAACTGAGTTTTCTTTGTAAGAGTGTGAGAAAGGTAGTTTTGTGGTATTTACTCCCTCATAATTGTTAGAAAAGAATAAATTCCCCCCCTCCCATTGTTTCTTTTGGAGGATTGTGTGAAGATCTCTTGGTACTTCCATTTCCTATAACCTTTGTCCTGTTTTATAGTTTTTATACATTGTTGTGATGGAATTAATTTGAAATACTATTTTTAAAATCCCTGCTTTTTACATATTTTACCCTAATCTCCAGGGTGCTCCAGATAGATGTAGGAAATACTGCTGGTCAACTAAATGATGATTCTGTAGAAAAACAGTATACGCTGCAGCGACTAAATCCCAGTGAAAGTCATGGAATCAGGAGCATCTCCTGGTATACTGCCTGGCCTTAAGGATTAGTTTCCCAGCATTTCAGTCACAGTGGCATGGGTCTCACCTTCATGTTACCACAACTTTTTATTTCTATTGCTGAAGGAAACGCTGAAAGGTTTAAACCAAGGAGATTGGTGTGTCTTTCAAATGTCTGGTGAATTGGCTTTATATACTTAGATACTTTTAAACATTTTGTAATTCTTTAGGACAGATATAGATAGTAAAGACTGAAAGAGAATTAGATGGCATTCAGACTATCCTATAGATTTAATTATGTTAACTGAATTACCTTAATTAGTCTTTACAGCAAATGGGTTGCATGGCTTTCAATAACAAGACCGATGACTAAGTAAAGCAGTTCCTTGTTTGTCTTTATAATGAATATATATTATTATTGTGCTAAACATCCTAAAATTATGTTATTTTAGTAATGTTATTTCTGAAAGAATCACCAGGAGGAGCGGCATCACAATAAAATGGCAGCATCCTTTTACATCTCACAAATTGTTTTGCAGAGGCTTCTTTTTCCACAGAAGTTGTGACCACTGAGGAATACTCCAAAAAAATACACACAAAACTCTGACTTCTAACTTTTATGCATGGATTCATAGGCAGTAGTGTGAGACTACTGACAGCAGCATAGTGAAAACATACATAAATATTTGTACTATTAGGGCATGATATTTTTCAAATGTTTTGTGTAAATGTATACAGATGCTAAACTCAAGGGCCTCAAATGACAGTTTCTACTGCGTAAATAATATCTGCTTACTCTGTGATTAAATCTTCATCATAAAAACGTGCTGCCAACATGCATGGAATTTTGCTGGGCAGAGAATCAGTAATTTTAATCCTTACTGATTGTTGAACTTTGTTTCGCAGAAGTACAAGAAAATAAAATATGGTCAGGCAATACGGCTTGAAATAGCTATTATATTGAAGTCATCATGTTTCATTCATGCAAATAGTTCCACTGGTTTGTCAGCTGCTCTTCCGAACTGACTCTTGTTAGTCTTTTAAATAAATAATTATTTTCATTTAAGATCTTAAGACTCTTAAAAAATAAAGTTAATAACTGGCTTTTAGTCTGTGCTAAGCATTAGAGGATGCCAGGTAACTTTAGCAGTGAATCAGGGGCTATTTTGGGAGAAAAATATTACAATAATTTGCAGGAAATAACCTTTTTGTTCCAAAACAGCTGTCATTGAACACTATTATATCTACAACAATTAAAATTATCTTTGGTAACTTTTAGCATTTGGCATTGCTCCATTATTGTTCAGTTAAATATTTTTCAAGTAGGTTAGGACTTCTGCCCACTGTGTGCTTGAAACCCTTCATTATCAATACAGAAGCTCTCTCTCACTTTTGTCATATTGTAGTCTCTCATGGCAGGACGTGTGATATCTTCTGTGAAGATTCTTTGCCATTCTATAGAACGACAACAGGACTTCTACTGAGCTCTGATGACTCAACATCTACAGTATAGAATTTGCTTTTTAGTATGACATGTTGAATGCCAAAAAAAAATAATAAAAAAGAATGTACTAGCTAACATATAAAGTGAATTAGGAAACATGTGCAAACATCCTGGTGAATTTAAATAGCTGGTTGGATCAGAAATGGAGGAAAAATAACACTAGGTCAGGAACAAAACACAAAGCAGCCAGAAACCTTGTATTTCTAATTTAGGATATAAATACTCACTGCTAAAAAATTCTTTGTCACAAAATGTAATTGATTAAAAAAAGGCAGTTTTAGGGGGTGTTGTTTGTTGATGGCTTTAATATGCTTCAAAAACTAATTAAAAATAATTCCACAGTGCTGAGACTTTTGATTCACTCAGATTGTAACTAGTTGATATGCAGTGAGCATTTTTGTGAATTGTTTTTCAGAATGAAATCTTTGTTTGTATTGTAATAGCACTTGTGATTGCTATGTGTGGCTTTGAGTCCTCAGTAGTAGCAGAGCAGAACTGAAAGAGTATGCTCTTCAAAGTGTTGATTATATGTATGTAACATATGGTAATGTTTTATTAATAGGACATTTGCATACTATGGTGTGCTTACTTGTATGTGCATCAGTATAAGTTAATATAGAAGTGTCCCTTCTATGTGACACGTATCAGATGCTGTCAAACTCATTTTCCTATGTAAGATTTTACTATGTGAACTTAATTATTAGTATTTTCTTACCTTTTGTATTGTTGTGTTAGCAAAAAAATGCAATCTTGGGATTCTATAGAGGACATAGTGTTGGTTTCTGGTATTTGAGTTTTATATATACTAATAAATAATAACGTGTAGCAGTTTAGTACACTGTGGACTAGAATCTGGTAACCCACTGTTGTTTCAGTGAACTAAAGTAAATTTAATCTGAACTCCCCTACTTGCATTTGAAAATTTCTGACATTCGGGCCAGCTTACCCCTTTATGTGTTTATTTGTCTCTGTGTACCTTTCATTGTACTGTGTAGAGTTCTTTGGTCCAGCAGTTGAACCTGAAGCAATACTAGTTACCAACGTATAAAAAAATAGGAGTACACTGGTAGGGGAGAAAATCTGATTAAACTGTGAAATTATAATTGAAATTTATTTTGTATTTCATTTATTGCAGATCAAATATGCTTAGTTACAAAGTATCCACATATAAAAAAAAATTTGTGTTGTATGGAGTTAGACCCTTTGCTAATTTTTTTTTTCTCTAACTAGGCATTATAGGTAATTCAACTTATTATAAATCACTGAAACACTAATTTTTTTAAGGATAACATATAATAACATACAGGTAATGAAGTGTATCAGAAAGCAGGATTTTCTTATCATAGCCCCTCTTCTTAGAGTGTAACAGTACAAACTGGTTCACAATTGAAGTTACATTTTCAGTAACAGCTGGTTTTTTATAATTTTTTTTTTCAATAATCTTTAAACCCACTTTGAATGAACAGAGGATGAGCAAAACATCATTTTAAATGTGAGTGAAAATTTTTTACAACTACTTGCAGGTAGGCCACAAAAGTTTCACCTCAATGGGGAACAGCTCTGATAATTTCACTCCTAGAAATAGATGGATTACTACTGAATTTGGAAGCTGCAACAAAAAAGCTTTTTGGGAAAAAATGAATTGTTTGACTTGCATTGTAGACTGTGACTTGGACAGATGTGTTCTAGGACATTTTTTCAGACAGGATAGAACAACTTCTCATCTGAATTACAGTAGTCTATATGGAGTGAAAGCATAACAACAAATGCCCAAGACAAGAAAAGCAGAATTTCAAATTTAATATTCTGTATTTTAATTGCTAGATGCAGAGGAGGAGTATTGTAAGATTTCAACTTTCATTGTGACTATTGGGAGAAAAAAGGTAGCAAAATTACTTTTGTCTCTAGATATATGTCCAGAAGATTACTAAAAATGGAAAAAAAAATTACAGGTTTTAAGAATTTAACCTATTCCTCTGAATTAAGTTATTAAAACTGCTAATCTTAGAACAGAACAAAGAAGTGATTTAGGGTAACTGCTCTCACATATGGCAGCAAACTCCTTCCATTCTATCTTTTCTATCTCTAGTTTCCTGTTTACTCATCACACAGTTCCAGTCTCTTTTTGTCTGGAGTTCTTTATTCATGAGTGTACCTTTTTTTATTTATTTGATTTTTTTGGTTGGAAATGTCAGCTCCATTTGTACAGGTTTTTACCTCAGCTTTTTTGTTATGTAATGTTCCCACTTTTTTAATTGTGTGATGTGATTTCTTATGGTGTGATCTGTTTACCAGCTCAGGTTTTTAAATACTCTCAAGCCTTTCTTTGAATTAATGTTTATACTTTTGAGAAACAGTCCTTGTAAAAATATATGCATTTATATTACTGGTCATATTTTTTGAAACGGGCGGCAGTAGATCTTATTTCCCAGTTATGTTAATTTGTTTCTCTAACACTCTGAAACCACTTAAATTGGGAAAATAAGTAAAGTTTTCTAGTAGCCAGGTGAAACTAGGAATGTGGAAAAGAAGATAAGCCAACCTGCTGTGAAATCTGAGGGTATGACAGCAAACCCAAATGTTAAATTTACCTCTTTCCGATTGTATTATCGTTCTCTCTTTTAACAATGATTATTTGGATATTTTATATTCATGTTTCTAGACAATCTGGTAAAGTTATTTGTAAGACCATATTTGTGTATTCCTTCACACGTTTAAAAACAACTTTATAGATATTCTTCTCAACATTTTGAGTAGTTTTGACTTCCAGCTACACTTACACTTTACACTTTTACACGGTACTGCTTTTCCATATGCCAATTATCTATTACCCTTAAGCTTAAATAATAACAACTGAGGTGGTGCTGAAGCTCTTCCGTATGACCATTTATATAAATTATAAAACTTCCCCATAACTGACTTCAAATTAAATATGTCCCTCAATCCATATTAAAAGGAGAGAGTTGCCCTGGATGCAAGCCAGTCTTTTAAAATCCTTTTTAAGTGAGAAAGAACTAAAACTGTTTTAGTATCTTTGGTTTGCTTAACTGCCTTTTAACTGTTGGGTTTCAGTTGGAGAAATATCATCAGTCTGCCTACGCCCCCAAGCTTTTAAAAATCATTTCTTTACACTTTTGTTTCTATTAAAAAAGACAGCCACACCAGTCTTGCTGATGCATTAAGTGGGCATATCCTGCTGTCAGAAATGTGCACACATGTGACTTACAACAGGAATTGTGTGGGTGTCTGAGATCAGAATTTGGTCCAATGCATGCTCTGCCTGAATTAGCATCCCCTTTCGCTGTGCAGTGGCAAAGAACTTCACCCAATGTCCAAAAAAGGAAAGAGTGCATCGTGATCTGCAAGTGCACAGCTGGGGTCCCAGCGGGTCTGGCTGGAGCCCTCGGCGAGTTGGCTTCCTGATGGGAGAGCGAGAAAAGGGAAAGGAGGGAAACTTTCTAATGTAGTTGATAAATTGTGTGTATGGTAGGGGTGGGGTCACAGACAAAAGGAAAAGAAGGCTTTCTGAGGTTTCTTATAACAAGGAGCAGATTTTCTGTGTTCTTCTGACCTCATTATTACATTAACTGAAACACTGTCTTGATTTTCTTCTTGTGCTTGGGGAAGCAAGGAACTAGGAGGGCTTTTTGATCTCTCCTGGGTACTTTGCAGCAATGATTCCAGGTGTATGCTTCAAAACACATCTTTTAGAAAAAAATGGCATTAACGAGAACCAGTTGTCTCTTTCCCCTGCTGATCCTCTCTGTTGTTTCAATTAGACACCTTTTCTGTTCTCAACCATTGCTAAAAGGGATTACAGAGTAACACAAACTAGTTAAAAGAAATACTTTCTTGATTTAGAAATTTATGCTTATTATGTAGGGCACAACAATAGCAACAACAAAAGTCCCTAACATCAAACCAAAAGTAAAATAACTGTCAGAATTATGATTAAAAAGACTTTCCAGCATCTTTAGATTGACTAACATAATAAAAATATTAAGCTAAACCAAAATTAAATTTAAGAAGGGTTGACTTCCTCGGTCTGCATTTTGCTGGTGTTTAAACACACGTGTCCTCTTAAATTTCAAATTGTCACCTATACTTTCTGAGTCTGAGAGACACAATACAGAGACACCTGTGTACGTGCTGCAGGCTGTCATTTGCCTGAGCTGAGGGACATGAATCTTCTTGAGTTCTGGAACTTTCTTCCTTGCCTGAATGGTCCATCCTGTGACATACGTTCCCCAATATCCCATTTGTCCTAGTAAGAAACTGGCCAATCTAACAGTGGAAGTTGAGATTCAGAGGAATAATCCCCCTAAAAAATTAGGACAGCAGTTGGTGGAAGGAGGATAGCTACAGTTTGATTAATGACCTACCCAGCTGAGTTTCAGAAAAGACAGACTGCAGGTGGGGAAAACTGTTTTAGAGAGGACCTTTCCAAGGTGTGTATATTACTAGGTTTATTTACTAATAATGTGCATCTAAGACCGTTCACATCAGACCTTTTGGAGAATAGTTTTTCCAACTATAGAATCTCCAGCTGGTTTTTAAGTTTTTTTGTTTGCAATTTTTGGGTGGTTGTTGTTTTCTGGATTGGTGCTAAAATTGTAAGTCTGCGTTGAGCTTTCTGAAAAGGACTGCGCTTCTCTCATATGTGATGTTACCTATCCTGTGATTAGAAAAACTGATATTAGCGAGACATGTTGAAGAGAAACATAGGCCTGAATTACCTATCGTGTTCCCTTAGATGAATGTCTTTCACTGGTAGTTTATGGGCAGAAACGTTAAACATTAAAAATCTGCTCAATTGTGTACAAGATTCTTTGAGTAGATAAATGACCCTGTAATAACTTAAACTCTTAAAGCAGATGTTAATTAGGCTGTGAGTAATTTTTAAAGCATTGCCATAGTGATAGTTTCCAGAATGTTCTCTGCTCAAAGTAGAATTTTGGAAATTCCTTTTACAAAGTCACTTTAGTTAGTCCTGGAATATAAGTGAATAAAAATGTTCCCATAAGTTATTAATTTTTAATGTTATTTTAGCTGCTTAAACCAGTGAGGTGATTTGACCTGTTTATGGACGTCCTTAAAGGATAGAGCTGTATTTTGAGTGATATAAAAGTTGAAGAAGTTTTCTGTGTCACCAAAGGTCTTTTGTATTCTTTGTCAATTTTAGAAGTTGCATTGTAGTACTAGCATTTAGACCACAAACCCACACATGTGTACACATGCCTACTGTCACTGCCATGGAACAACTTACATTAACATAGCTATTTGTATGTGTGTGTCAATGACTGCAGGAGTCAAGACTTCAGTTTATGTCTGACAGAATATAATCCCTTGCTCCCTTCCTCATAACTCTGGGTAGTCTCTGAGGAGGTGCTTTGCCCCGACTTGTTGTTTTTTGGGTTAGCGGTCTGCAGTCCATTATGGAGAATAGACATTTGTGAACTAAATTAAAAAAAATGGTTATTGTCTGCAACTGTGTTTCCCAACTCTGAAAAGCTGTTTCAGACACCTATGTAACTATAGTTGTATGGATGAAAGATAGTAAGCAGACAGAAATATCCGTTTCTACTACAACCCAAAACATGCTTCTTGTATAGAAAAAAAAGCCTTCAAAAATGGAAACTGTGAGTGACAGCTTTTGCTTGAACTGCTTCCTATCTGTGAGGGAAAGAAAGATACTAGGAAGTGGCAAACTCATGAGGCAAGAGAAGTAGCTTCTATAAAGATATTAAGTTCTAAAATATGTTCTGTACACACCTGCTTTGCTCGTGTGAATTTGTGCCTGAAAATGACCTTCAACTTGTCCTTCTTATGGAAAACTTTTCCCTGAATCTTCTTTTCTGTGGACACTGAGGTGCTCTTTTATCTTTTCTCCCTGGGTAACTGTGTGCCAGGTATTCCTGCTTGGGTTCTTTGTTGGCAGCTCAAGATAAAGTGTTAATACTGAGAAAAGGTCTTGACATCTTTTTGCACAGAAACTTTGCATTATCAGAAAGTTTTTGATGTACGATTCTATTTTGGCTATATGTGCCAGAGTGGATTTACAGAGATGGCAAGCAGTATCTTTACATTTGATTTCAACAACACCAAAGGAGATAATAAGTGATGGAATATTAGTCAAAATAGGTAATGTTTTCTGAATTACTTAACAGTTTAAATGGGCTTTTACATTGTAAAGACTATTGATACAACTTAAGTGTAATAGTGTGTGGGGAGGTGTACTAGGAGAAAGTAGGAGAGCAGCACTACACTTTACAGCATTGTTATGACTTGTAGACATCAGGGACTTGGACCAACCTATAGAAGGTAAAGGTCAATTGCCTCAGTAAGTATCTATGCAGGGAGGGTTCTTCCAGCAGTGGAAACTGGAGAAAGAGGTAAAAGATGTAATACGTACAATTTCAACTACACAGATTCAGATTAAGAATATAATTAAAACAAGTCATCTAGAAAGTCATGTATTAGTACCCAGAGCCTAAACCCCAAGTTTTACTACATCTCTAGAAGATACGGTTGATTATCAAGAATTAAAGGCTTGCTAGAGTAATGTCTGGGGAGGTTTCTATGTTTTGTGTTATGCATGAGATCAAATCAGATCATCTTTTCTGTCTTTTAACATCCACAATATCTTTCTTTATGTGTCTCAGTTTTGAAGATTGGTAGTATCATGCAATTATTTGCCTCTGCCTGGAGTTGCCTTGATGCATTCTTTCCACCATGGTAAATATTTTAATAAATAGTAAAATCGAGTTAATCTTTCTCATAACATCAGATTTATCATCTGGTGTGTTTTTTCCCTGTGCATTTTCCTTATTCCTTCTATAATCTGAATGAAAGAACATCAATGCCTCTGTAGCTATTCACAGTATTTTATTCCTTATGCAATACTGCTTCTGCTTTATAGTTTAATTCTGTGAAATTCTGTATTTAATCTTAAGCTTCCTAAATGGTAAGATTTACCACTGTCTAGTTCTTCTCTAGTTTTATATAAATGTGAACCATTTGGCATGTCTGACATCATATATTCTGCCAAACAGCAGAGAAGCTAATTGAAATACTCTGAGTATTTCAAGTTCAGTCTTTGGGCCAAATTTTCAGTTGTCATCAACTCAGTTGTCGTAATCATGGAGCTCCACAACAGTATGTGGAAATATGCCGATACAAATTGAGACTATAGCCTACTCTCTGTAATTGAGATCTGTTGTTTAGTTGCCTGATGGGAAGGAAATTTTTTTTACATCCTGATGCTGTTTTCTCCAGCAACATGGTTTCTCAGTAATTGCCACCTTTGTCCTCCTCATTACAGAATGTGCTATAACTAGCAGCTAAGATGAACTGTTGTACCATCCAGGATTGAATGGGGCAGCGGTCACATCCACTCTTGGCAAATAGTTTCAGCCTTGGATCCTGTTTCTTGTATCCTGATGCTGAGAGTTCTGTTTACTACAGTTTTCACAATAGCTTTTGAGAACGAGTGCTCTGAGAATACAATAGTGTACCTCCAAAAGAGTTGCCAAGAGGAAAAAAAAAGAGACTTCCTCCTTTGGCAGTGGTGGAATATAGGTAAGGCTAAGCAGCATTCTTAGCCAGCAAGAAGGGCATAACAATATATTTTGCCTTCAATAGCTCAAATGAAGTTTCCTTTGAGAAAATGCATTTTTCTTAGACAAGGGGAGTCTAGAATGACTTTTCTTGTTAAAGAAGATTGCATATAGAGGGTAGAGGAAAGGAGGATGGAAGTCAAACATTTAGGGAGAAAGGAAACCATGGACATGTCATAATTCTAAACCTGCTATAAACTGTATGTAGCAAGAAATGCAATTTAAAATAGAGGATGTCATGAGTACCCATAAAAAGTATTACACAGAATCACTGAATGGTCAGGGTTGGAAGAGACCTCTGGAGATCATCTAGTCCAACCCCCAAATTAGGACATCTTGTTTATAGGTAGAGTATCACATCTGCTTATTTAATATCATTAAAAGAAATTCTAATACGAAAACCAGACTGTGATATCATGAGTACCCATGAGATGTTTCTGGAAGTATAGGAATAGCCAGAGAATGAACCAGATAGTACAGGGCTACAAGTCCTCATCAGGTGGGCTGCTGCTTGATCTAGTTCCCAAGATTTTTTTTCTTGTATGGGAGAAAGACAGAGGGGTTGAGGTAGGAAGGAAGGAGGGGATCTATGCTACTTTTTACTCATCTTCTGTGGAGAGTGGAGAAAGAATTGTATACCTGCCACTGAGGTTGGGCCTGGAGACCAACCATAACTCCTGGAAGCAATGTGGCAGAGGTAATGGTGCTAAAGGACTGTGGATACTCTTTGGTTTATACTGTAAGGGAACATATCAGTAAAGGGCTGGGAGGATAAAACCTAAATGAGAATACTTTATTGGGAAAGGGAAAAGGGAGAGACAGACATATAATAAACGAAGAAATAGGAAGAGAAAATAGATGACTAGAGAAACTTTAGCTTCTGGATTCTCAGTCATTAAGATTTCCATATAGACTGTTACAGATTTTAGCCGTATGGGTGCTGACTTTGAGTCAGCTAACAAAAATGAGAGCTGTAGTCTCCTAACTTGGGCACTAGCCTGATTGTGGCTGTTGTGTATGCATGAGACTTTTTCTTTTTTTCAATTATAGCATTAGTTTTCTTCATCTTCAGCAGCATTTACAACAGAATTAGTCAGACTTCCACTCAACTCAAAAGACATGTTTTTTAAATTAAGTTTCAACCAAAGAACAAATGGATTTAAATTACAGGAAAAAATGTTTCATAAAACTTTGAAAAGTTCAGTAAAGCCCCAAACTTATGAATTCTAGAGGTCTGATGAAACCTATAGCCTCCTTTTTTCCTCATCTCAGCTACCCTGTGAAGGCCTTCAATGCCACTGCTTTAATCCCCAATGCCTTTGAAACAAAATAGGGTTTGTGCCTTAAACACAACTAAATCTTTCCATAATCTCACCTTCTTTATTCAGAACTTCTATTGTCTGTGTTTCAGTAATTACACTGAGGGTGCTGGAAATTGCGACAACTGCTATAGACCATAGGTAAGATACACATGGGTCATCCATAGGGCAGGTGTACCCTGGTAAAGCATGTTGGAAACTTTTTCATGTTATACTGGCCAGATGCAGCGATTGCTCTGGGGAAGGGGAGGATGAGAGAATGAGCGTGGGCGGTACACGGGAATTCACTCTGGTTGGCTGAGGGCTCGGCTCTAAGTAGAAATATGCTGACTTTTGTATGTATGTGATAAATGTGTTTTAAGAATAGCAGTGATTTCTTAATCCAGTTTTGCAAGTACAAACAATTACAATGCCTTGTAAAATAGTTGCTTAGATTCCATAGTCCCAATGTAACAAAGATCAAACTGCTTTTCAGCTTCTGATGGTCATTTTTACTCCTGTTAGAAGGAGAAGGGGAAGGAATACCAAAGTTTTAAATCAGATATTTATGTCCTAATTTCTTTATATAAACTTTTGGAGAAAAATATTAGAAATGGATCCTACTATTTTATTCTTTATTCATGGATGGCAGTAAGCTTTGGTGGTTTTAAACACAGTTGCTGTTTTGTACTGCAAATGTGATATGAGTTTTGTGACGACCCCATGTATATTGAAGTAGAGAAGAAAAACATTTTAATTCTTCAGGACAGGGTGAAACAGTTTTTTCTTGACACTTTCTACATTAGTGATGGGATTTACGAGATTATGCTGTTCTTTTTAAGACACATGGGAGATGAAAATAGTTTATTGCTATATTTATGCAGCTATATTTCAGTTTTGAAAGGGAGAGGAAAGCGTATAATGATCTTTAAGCTCTATATGCCTAAAAGAACCCAAATCTGGGTCTTCATTTAAAATAAGAAATGTGAGTTACTAAGGTATTCTCTTTTTAAGGCCAGTCCCTAATGAAAAGTGCTGCAGTGGCATTTGATAACACACAGAAAATAAATCAGCACAATGTGACACTGTTGTTGGCAGGAGTATTTTTTTGTGCGTGTGTAAAATAATCCAAGGACTGATCTGGCATATGCTGTCTGAATTGTCTTGTATCCCAAGGGTGAGTTATTCTTCTAACACAGGCTCAACATGGAAGGTATTTACCCTTTTAAAGTAGGGATTACAGAATCTATGTACAAAACTACAGAGTAAAAAATTATGAAAATGTGTTTTGGTTTTTCGTTTTTAACTGGGATGCTATAATGTTACGAGTTTAATTGCAATTGTATCTTTCCTATAAGTAGTGTAGCCAAGACCTGTTTCAGAGCCCACGGGTGGAAAAAACCAAGCCCTATTTCTCTTCTTCTGTTCCCTCATTTCCCTCCCATCTCCCTATTGTCAACTGGGGGAAATTGGCAATGAAGTTGTGTGTGCATGCACTTGGGTTGGAGCCAGAGGAACAACCCCAAAAGCCTCCTTCCTGCAGCTGCAATAAACAAGAAAGTGAATTGTAGAGTGTGTGTATACTCAGCCAAAGAACTTGACATGAAAATTTTAATTGTAATTTTCTTTTTGAGTTTTTCTGTAGAGTGCTGTCTAAGATTTTTCCTTTACAGCAGGCTTTTAAAGTCATGCATTAATTTTCAAAAGGATTTTGCCATTATAGGTAAACTATAGGACGTGATTTGGCTATATTTTTTGGTAAGTCATTCAGTTATTTGTAGCCCACTGCATCTCTGTTACTCATATTATATCCTCTTTTTAGCAAACCCTTTTCATATGATTTCTTATTGCCTGGGGGTGGAAGTTTCCAAGCTAATGCTGCCCAAGCTGAGTTTAACAAAAGAGTAAAAATGAGGAAATTATTAAATGTATTTGAATTTTATCATGCTTTGAGTTTTAATAGCATTGGGACACTTAATTAGACAATAATAAATAGTTTGGAACAAAAACTAATGCATTTATTGCTGTACCACATTCATTAATAACCTCGAATTTCCATATGGCTGTGGGCAGTAGAATTTAATCGAAAAGTGTACACTTCCACTACTCGATTAGGAGTGACTCCCCTATTTGCTGCAAGTATAGGGTTCATGGCATGTGATTAAGCAATTATATGTGCCATTGCCACCTGCTGGAAAGCATGTGAAACACTTATTTCTAGGTAAAACAAACTTGGGCACAATCTTTTTTTCTTAGTTGTTCAGGAATTAATGTCATAGTAGACATGTTCCTTCTTCCAAATTGATGAATTGCTTCAGTTTTCAACATTGAAACTGAACTTAGTAAATAAAATAGCAGTGTCTCAAAATGCGTTGTGGTACTAAGACACAGGAAGCTTTATTTTAAAACTGAGAACTGAAATCTGCCTTATTGAGTTTTTTTTTTTTTATATATTCACACTGTTGATGTTCTAAAAAGCATTTATGTGGTATATTCTTTAATACTTTACATTTTGGCATAATGATAAGCAGTCACTCTATCAAACAATGTAAGGTCAAATTCAAAACCTAGGTGTAAAGGTGTAAAACTCTTATGAATAGTTACAAATGAGCTGAGATTAGTTAGTAGTCATCTCACAAAATCAATAAGATTGATCTCCTAAGTGTTTGCATCAGACAGAAATTGTATCAGATGTTTGTCTGACGTTGGTGGAACTGGGTGTGGTAGCAGTTGTTGAACCGGTGTAATGCCTTAGCTTTTAGTGACTAATGTAAAAGCAAGGAACTTATAACATGTGAACATTGTATTAACAGCAGCTCAGCCAACAGTGTAATGACTGAAACAGTCATTGAATGACAAATCATTAATTCAACACATAAGCAGTATTACTTTCAGGATCTCCGTGCGTTGCAGAAGGGATAAGATAGCAGAAGACTTAAGTGATGTATCCTACTAATTTTCCTTCTTTTTGCTTTTGTTTTGATAGTATTGTAAGTATCTTTACAGAAATTTTCATGTGAGGCTTTTTTTCTTCCAAAGTATTTGGCAATTCTATTAATATGAGGAAGCCAACCACCAAAGAACAGCTACAGGGTCTCTCTAGTGAGAAGATGGCAATGGACCTGGAAAATCCATTCAAACCAAATCTGCTGAAGAGAAGAGAAAGGATAGGCCTTTTATGTTGAAGTGAGTTTTTGGCATACATTTTCTGTACGCTGTTACAAAAGCTTATGTGCTTGGACTAAGAAATAATACAGGTCACTAAGTGCAATCACATACGGATTACATATATTGGGTCCATTGTGAAGCAAGAGACTGATGTGAACTGTCTTTTCTCTTGATAATTGAAGAGGAAGTTTTTGGAGTAAGATGCACAGAACTAGTAAACATATATACATATATAAAACTGAAAAATATTTCATTGTTCAGAGTGCACCTCATACTGATTTTTTTTTTTTCCTAATTTACTCTGCTTCTGGGAAAATCCTCTTCCTCCCCCAGGAGTATGAAAGACTTGCTAAGACCTGGGGCCCAGTGCTGTTCTCCTGGGTGGAAGATGGTACACAGGGATCCAGTGCTACTGGTATGCACTCTCATACCCATCTGGGCTTCTGTCACTGCAGATGACACGCAGTACCGGCAGTGCCCAAGGGCAGTATCATGGAACAGCTCACCTATTGCTCTTCAGTGTTTTTCTTGGAAGGGTCCTATAGCCTCTTGATCTCTATTGACCAACATTTGGTCCCTGTGGTTTATCTTTCACAGTGGAACAAGTATATTAGTATTTCTGGTATGCTGTTCATTTCATTGCCATTTTTCCTGTATGGCAGCGTAATTGGTCATAGCTGGCAGTTACCTGCTTTTCAGGATTTTTTGGTAAAATAACTCTTGGAGAAGTTAGTTTTGGACAGAAAGGAGGCTCCTGATTTTTTTAAGCAGCATGTTTCTGCGCCTCTTTAGCACTGAAATTTTTATTGGTATCTTGAAAATTATGTAACGCAGTATTTGTATTTGGGAAACAAGTATTTCCTTCATTAAGAGTATACCTTGTGAAATACTGATATGCATACTAACCCACAGTTTCAATTGTTTAAAATGTAAACCATCCTTGTCCTGGGTAGTAATCAATTTTGCAACATTATGGCCTTTTCTGGCTTGAGTATTCCTTGTAGTACACACCTGATTTTTAGCCTTCATTGATATTAAAGTAAGTGTAATTGGCCTGTAAATGCATTGGACTCCTTTTGGTGTGAGTTTCATGAATAGAGTACTCTTACTGTAGCAGCAGATTGGGTGCCAATATTTCACATAGAAAACCAATCTCCTCAAAATCTAGTCTGTTCCAAGAAAGTGAACAAGTCCTACAAAAATGACATAAATTAGTTTAATTATTGTAAAACAACTTTCAATGCTGTTGCAGCAAGATCAGCTAAATAAGCAGAAAATCAGTCTTTTTTGTGTGTGTCAGAAGCTAAGTAACTGGGGGTTTTTGATCAGTTGTGCTGTTAAATCACTTTCGATGCTGATTCAAAAGGGCATGTTGCTGAAAACCACAGCTGGCATTAAGATACTTTTCTAGATTAGATGATGGATTGTATTTTAGAACTGTATTGTGCAAATTGGGCACAAAAGTTAGTCTTGACTTCATCATTATTTCATCGCCTATTTCAGACTTATTGAACTTGATGCAAAGGAAATGGCAGACTTCAAAAATTGTTTTTAAAGTTCCATTCAAACTTCATGACTATAACCTAGAATATGCAAGTTCTTATTTCAGGAGAATGAACAGACTTTCTGGAATATGGTATAATATTTGACAATGATTGATTGATTTAAATGAATGTTTTTTTCTTGCCTGTGTCAATTTTACCCCCATATGTTTGTAATTGTTAGGGATCTTTTCAGAGTCCTTTTCTAAGAATGAGGCTAACTGAAAATGTAGCTTTTAGATTTTTCCAGTTCTTGAAGACCACTTTTTAAACCTAGCATAGCCCAAAAGAAATGTTTAGTCTGTTTAGTCTGTCATTCTCTGATGATGAAATTTAGCCTGTTAAGGTCTTGTGATATCTTGTTAAAGTATACACAGATTGTAATTGCTTCCTGTCAGTGGTCAAGGAAGTGATTTAAATATTAGAAAGCAGGGACAGAATGGAAAGTAAGGTGTGATGGTCTGAGTTTTAGTCAGAGGGTGCTGTAGTTTTGAGAGCAGAGGTGCCAGCCTCAGCTGATATGAGTGGTGAGGCAGAAGTGTAGAAAAAAGGCCAGATACAAGCATAAACTACTTGCAGTTGGATGCTAACTCTGGTACTCAACAGCAGACCAAACAGCCAGCAGAAGTCTCCAGGAATGGGTATAAATTTTCCTGATTCCATACAGACTAAAATCAAATATCCAGGTAGATTTACTCAGTTTTCACAAGTCTTTCTTTTGAGGAAAGGAATGTAAGTATGTAACCTTCACAAGTAACTTGCAGAGTTACAATCCTTTTTCAGATGAAACTTTGGCAATCCTGCCAAATTAACTTGAACTTGGGCTTGCTTAATGTAATGGGTGCAAACTCATTACTTAGAGGGGAGAAAGACCACAAGAAGTGTCCTGCTGGATCAAACCAGTGGTCAGTGTAATTCAGTATTACATATCTGACTAATGGCAATGGATAATAAGAAAAAGATTTTACATAGTTGTTTCTGATAATCATGGTACTTTGGTGTAGTACCCAAAATACAGACTACTGATTAATGAGAATTTCCTGAGATGTTCTATTTTTAATTTGAACTTCTACGGAATGGACAAAATTCTGGTTTGAGAGGGCCAAAATCATAGAAAGGACAGGCTAATTAATCACCAGAATTACCAGGAATGTTTGCTCTCACAATTAAATTTTAATTCCAAATTAGAATTTCCTGTGCTATGTGTTGTACTAACTTGCAGAAATGAGCTAGTAACTCACTAGGGAACAACTGCTGAGCTGTTGAAACAAATTTCCTGCTACTGCTGCAAAGAAAGCATGTGCTAGAACGGTACCAGTGAACTTTGTATGGCTCTTATACTACTCCCAGTAAAGCCTGTCAAGCTATTTCTGAGAAATCCAACATCCCCATTTTGCCTGTTTCATTGCATTTTAAGAGAAAGTATTAGTGAAGGTTCACCATCTTCCAACCGGAAAGAAAATGGAAACACATTCTTCTGAATTGCTGAGTCACTCTTACGCTCTGAGCCAAAAGCTGATGCAATTCTTCTTTTATCACCGGAAGATCTCTTTGGTAATCACAGACACACCTCTTATTTCAATAGCTTTGGTAAAGGACTGTTGATTCCTCAGACCTAACCCAGGGTGTACAAACCACATTTTTGTTTTCTAGTCCCAGTCTCTAAGAATAAAGATTTAAAACTTGAGAGGCTGCAAGAGGCAGACAGCTAAGGAAATTTCAGTCTTTTGACAAGGAATTGCAAGGTGGCTTATGCACTGAAATGCAGAGGAAAAGCATTTCTAGAATATGGAACTTCATTCTCATGTTTTGATGTGTGTTTCATTCTTAACGCTAGTTAAGAGTGTTCATTCCGTGATGTTTGCTACAATAACCTTGTAGCAGACATTATTTGAGCTTTAACTGAGTGTAAATACAAGCACTATAAAATAACAAATCCTCTGTTTTCACTCACCTCTACAATGCTGTTCATAATATCAGATTATATTAGTCCTGTATCCTTATAACTAAGCAACTTCTGTATGTGGCTAAGGTAATAATGTTGTTACCACTAGGACGAGGACCAGCAATGCTGTTTCATTTACTTTCTGGAATCAGCTTGATTAAGGAGAGGTGACACTGTCCTGAGAATGTTAAGCTTGAACTGGTGAAAATTATAATAGATTTACTAACTTCTGCATCAAAGGAATAAGCCCAGCATTAGCAAAATGTTAAGCTGGCATTTAAGTTGTCTATAAAATTAGGCATCAATGAAAAATTACAGGCATTTTCAAGAGAGTTGATCAACATATAGTTTATTTTACTGTTAGAAGATCTCCAGTTTAAAAAATAATTGATATTCCTTCTTCCACACCCTTCTGCCATAATTATGTAAAGAATCTGTATTATGCTTCCGACTTGATTTAACTGTTTTATAATAAGTCACAAGCATACCTTGCCTACTTGATGATATTCCTTTAAGGTTGTGCCAGTCTTTCCATTATTAAATCATGTTTAGTGTTATATACTGGTTGCTTAAAAAAAAATTCATTTCAAGCTTGAACTTGCTACGCATTCTCAGCTAGCCATATGTGTGAGGGAGCATAAAAAAACATCAGTACTATTTAGCAACTTAACACACTATTTTTTCAATTTAATGGAAATTTAGGCTTTTCTTTAAAAAAAAAAAAAAAAAAAGAAAAAAATGTTTATTGTGAGGGCTTCAGTTTGTGAGCAGGGATAATAAGCATAAAAATAACGAAGATCTGCATTTTGTGTATATGGTCTGCGTGCTGCCCCTGTATGTTCCTCCCTTCCTGCTGTCCCCATCATAAATCTGTCCCATCCACAGAAAAATTAACTTTTGGTTTGAACAGGAAGCAAGCAACTAAAAATGAGGACTTGTGTATAGAGAATATGAAGGATTGTAAGTTTTAAGCAGTTCAGATACATAGATAGGTACAGGAGTCCTAGTTAACCACTCTGCTACTATTCTGCCTTGTCAGTTTTTGTGAAGTCCAGAATTAGATGAGAATTGAAAACAATGGTGGTTCTTTTTGTAACTTTTTTAGTTACGGATTTTCCTCGCACACCACTCATCCCCTCCATATCCCAGAGAAACATGGAGACCTACTGAAGGTCAAAAAGAAATGTTGATTTGAAATGCCTACACCTCAAAAAGATGTACTAAAACATATCTGAAAAAGTTACTGTAAGGATAGTAAAATCTCCTCTTCTTGGCTTTGTCCTGAAGAACAAGTGTCCAAGTAACTTTATCCAGCAGCTCTGTTTCCCAGTATGCTTCTGCTGACTCTAGTAACATACATTTTTATGCCTTCAGTCTAAAAAGTGACCTTGTCTGTAGTCTTTCTTGGACATAATTATATTTTAATCCCCATTTTTCAGAACATATGATTGAATTCAGTCTTTTCAATCATTCAGTTTTTATTATCAGCTATTTGTTAACAGAACTCAGACCACTTAAGATACTTAAGATAGCCCTCCAGTTCGGGTTGTTTGGTTTGGTTTTTTTTTTTTTCTTTTTTTTTTGGGGGGGGGGCTTTTTTTTTTTTTTTTTTTTTTTTTTTTAACTATTTTAGGCTTTTGCTGTAGCAAGAGAGAGGTAGGCTAATAAACTCATCCTTATCCCTCTTTGAAAGATACATTTACTATATCTAAGTCTGATGTTGTGAACACCCCTCACATCCAAGCTCTCAACTACAAATGCATCGTGTGCTAATGTCTAATGCTATGTGGAATTGCCAGATGGTCTCTTATCCAAATACTTACTAGGCTGGGGACTGCCTAATCTCTGAGATCAGGGAGACTTATTCTGATGTGGCTGTAGACTCTAGACAGTTAAATTTGCAGAAATCCACTGAAGGCAGTTTGCTTTTCAGAAGTTGCTGAGGGCATAATTTGGCTTTTTGCAGTTTGAGGGTGGGCTGTTTAACCTGAACAAGTTCCAGCTTGTTCAATTATAATTTAACAATATATTTTCCCCATACTTGCTGTGTTCCTCCCAAGAGATGCTTGCATCTCCTTGATGCATGAAAGGATACCTGTATTTAATGTACATATTAAATAAGTCTGTAAAGTAAATTCTCACATAATTTTACATTTAAAAGTACTATTTGAGGTGTGTGTGTGTATATAATTTTGTTAGGTGCATGTATAGAAATAAAACAGTCTTTGCTCTTCCCTTTTGTACCTCCTCAAGACATGTAATCTACAAAGCAGGAGAATTGCATGATAAAATGTGCCAGAGTGGAATGCATAATTATTCCAGAGGAGGGTAAGTCAGTTCAGAACTTGTACTAACATTCTTAAGGGCAGGAGGAGTCCTCTTGCCATGAAATTACATCAGCTCTTTATGGCCCAGAGTCAATGCACATGCTTCCCCTTTCTAGTAAAAAAAAAAAAAAAAGGTGTGAAAAATGCTAATGTCTTCAAAAATGTACTCTAGAACAAAGCTGAGTAAACGAATATATATTATAGTGTGGTGTTCACCTGTAAGTGAACTTGCATTTAAGGGGAGAAAAGACTGAGACATTGTACTTTTAGAACAGCCATTTCACTTTTTTTAATAGATTAAGTCATGGCTTGCAAACAGACAAAAAACATCTAAATAAGAAAAAGAATGCTTCCTTGATCCTAGTTCAGAGACATTCCCATAACAGGTGGGGCAGAGGCCTTTAAATTACAGGTCTCCTCCATATACCCAAATTTGTTGCAATTCCATCAAGCAATGAGAAAAGACATTTTTACGGTAAATAGCAGTGGATGCAGCTAGCAACACCTATTTTCAAGATTGTTAAAAGAGGTATGTTTGGTTGGGATTGTGTAGTACCAATAACAGAGCTAGAATCTGCTCTATATGGAAACACTACCCAGTTTCCTAGGGGTCTAAAATGAAGCATACAGCACTTACTACTAACTAACATACTTAAATTGTCACCAAGACAGTTAACTAATGCAGCTCAGCACAGTTCTGATTTACTATCATTTCTATGTAGTAATTAGGCCTGGTTCACCAAGTAGATAGAGAGTGACTAATTTCCGTTTCCCCACCAGGGGAGGGGAGGAAAGGAGCATTTCCTTTTTCTTAAACTAGAATATCTGGCACTTACAGCTGTTTGATGGATCGTACATAGACTGCAAGCTGATATGGCAACTTGGCAGCAGAATTTGCACACTGAATTCTAGTGGCAGTCTCTTTAGTAGCACACCATGTTTCTTACTGCATGAGGCCAGTGGAGTATGTGGTCTTGAGCTATGCATGACAGAAGAAAAAAGTATATGTGGGGAAAACATGCCTAAAGATCTATCCACGCTCATGACACTATTGTTAATGTGGGTTGCAAAGAAAGAAAAATGTGCAAAAAGCAGAGACTACAGGAGTTTGGCCTGAACCAGCCAAAACCGTGAAGTATTCAGTGATGATAGAGATAGTCAGGATAGTAATGTACTGTTTAAAGGGCCCATCTGGAAGATTTACATAATCATCAGTTTGAGAGATCTGTAGAGTAGATCTCCAGTTAGAGCACACTTGGCAAGTGAGGTGTTAGCTTATGGCATTCTGCACTTAGTGGAAGGATGCTTCCCCCCCCCCCCCCTTCTTTCTTTGTATGTTAAAACCCCTCCTAACTTTAGAGGAGGTGGCATATTATGAGTGAATCTGTGAAATGCTGACATTTTATTACAGTGGGTGGGAATAAAATAAATATATTCTTCTCTCACATCGACATATTTTTCTGATTATCTGCAAAATTTTTGCCCAATAGCTCCAGGTCCCACAAACAAAGCTTCAGGAGATTTAAGTGGCCGAATTTTGTGTGATATACCTCAGGGGTGGGGGAAAAGAAGCATCAGCTTATGCTGGTTTTCCTTAACAGCAGAACTACTAAAAATCTAACATCCATGGTCCCTGTTGATTCTTTGAGTGATCATCTTCACTATTCTGAGTTACAGTAAAATCAAAACCACACTTTAGGTTTTGCTGTAGCCTCAAAAGAGCACATGGCATGCTAATGAAGCACAGCTCTTGTTAATTTTAGTATCATGCATCTAAAGTATTGTCTAGTGTTTCTTCAGTACTGCAGTAATTCTGTAACTGATAGAGCAGATCTAGCTGTATAATTTTAAGTCCCTGTAGAAGATCATCTCTTAAAAATGGTTGTCACTCAAACACTTGTAACAGACTTTTAAGAAGTATCTCCCAAATTGAAAAATGGTTAAGTACATATGCACTACTTTCTTTTCATTTCTCATCTGGACTGATAAGAGTTCTTTGGTATTGCCTGTCTCGGTGCTTTTAAAATCTACATAATCTTTTACCAAAATTTCATTCTTAGTTAAGAAAGCAATAGAACAACTTGAACAGTTAGCTTTCAGTTTTTACTACTTACTTGAGCTATCTTCATGATGTTAGGAAGCATAGATCAGTGAAAGATGAAATCTTGCCTTTAAACAAAAATTCAGCTGCTCCTCAGAGCTTATAAATCCTTAAAGTAGAATTTGGCTGGTTGGGATTGGTCAGAAAAACAGGCACATGTGAGTAAAATAGTAATAGTTAGGAGGAGAGACAAATGCTAACAAAAACCATGTGTAAAGAGTTAAGCTCCTAATTAATTCATTCTCAGTCTTGTCAGGTTAGCTCACATTTTACTCTGTTTCTGTTACCCTGTTGCCATCCATCATTTTTATAGAACGAAGATTTAGCCATAAAGCCAGGTACCTTCTCCTCCATAATATATATCCTGTACTGGGAAACTTAAATGTCAAGTAATGATGTGAAATGGATCAGTTTTTAAACACCACATCCACCCTTAGAAGTTCTGAGCAATGCCACTGCTAAGAGAAGTCAAAACTCCAGTTCCAGTAAAAAATAAAAAAATCTGCTTTTTAAAAAAATTATTTAATTGATCTTGGTTCTAGTTCTTTGTAATATAATCTGGGGGAAAAAAACCTCATATCTCTTTTACTACTGGGCGATCCTAAAGTGAAACAGGGGGACAGTGTTTCTGTTGTTCTTCTTGGCTTATTTTGAATTTAAAGAACTCACTTGATACTCTAGATATTATTTGAACTCCTCTTTTAAAAAAGTTCAATTTTATTTGCATTTTTCTTGAATTAATTTTTGAGCTGCAAGAATCTAACTACAGATGAGCAAATCAATGTTTCATGAAATGTAATGTAAACTTTCATCTTGAGGAAGGATAGTCTTCCTTAGAAAATGAGGAGGAATTAGAGGGCATGAGGGAAACAGGATTTTGCAAATTTGGCTGTTTTTACATGACTGAATATGCATTTGGAGAGCCAATTACTAATTTTAGGTACCTATTTTGAAAATTCTGATATGAGATTTTAATGACAGCTTTAAAAAAAAAAGAAAAATTGCTTGTTTGGAAATATATGTCTAATAAAAAGCATTTCCATGTTGAAGACGTATTGTCATTCAGGACTTAAATTCACTTGTGCTGGCATATGTGACAGTTTAGATCACCTCTCTTAAATTACTCTGAGTCGATAATCACTTCTAGTTATTTTTGGTATGGAAAAATAAACTCTACTAGTGATCAGAATTTGCAGACGCTTCTTTGTTTGCAGCACTGTCTTGCTAGACAGCTTAATTTTGCCAGGAGAAGAAGAAAGGCAGGGCTAAATTGAGTTGCCTCTTACTTTGTGCCTGAATGGTTACAAAGGACAAGATAGCTGAGGGTCCAGGCATAAGAGGAAACTCAGTCTCAAACGTTGGCAGCTAGTGCCACTTTAGATCACCTTTGTGTATCCTGCCTGCCCTCCAACTGCCATTTTAGCATAGCCCACGTCTCCCACAGATCCTGTATCACATCTGCCAACCCCTCCGTGGCTATCTTGGTTACCAGGATAGGCATCATGAGATGAGATCGAAACAGGCACTAGATAGGCTCATGCAGCCACCGGCATCCTGCCCAGCCTCACGGGATGCTGCTGTTGGTGGACAACTTGCTATGGAATTTATTTGTTGCATGCAACCAGATACTGGCAACAACCATGTCAATGCACAGACAATATACACTGACTTTTTCAATTTTGTAAACAGGAGCTTTATGGTACGTGACCTGTTCATTGAGACAACATTGGCTCAGAGAAGTGACTTTGTTCATGTGGAGTAGGAAGTATACAAAGTACACACAATATTTACAAAGTACCTAAGTACTATTTTGACTATTTTTTACTGGAGAGTTAGTGGTTGTTTCAAAGCTAGATTAGCCACTTTGTCCATAATCATAATCTCTTGAAATCTGCTTCAGCGTTTTGAATTGGCTTCAGGCCTACTAGTCAGAAAATGGCTCCATCTCAATCTTGAGACTGAAATTGCTTAGTAGCTCTGTGGATTTCATATTATCCTGATTTATAAGTGAAAGTTGAGAAAAAGAGTGCTGTACATAGAAACCTATAGCATCATAAGCTACTTCTCCATGGAAAAGGTGCACATGAAGTACTGACCTTATGTTCCTAGGCTAACGTTCATAAAGATGAACAACTGCAGACACTGAGATTATTTCTGTGTTACCATTTATGCAACTCTAGATAGCATTATATTGGATAACTGGGTATTTAGGGCTTGCACATGAATTCAAAGCACAATTTATTTAATGAAGTAAGACAAAACAGACAATAAATGTTTGAATAGACTTTTTATAAAATGTTCTGATTAGTGTTTTGGAGATGTGTTATAGATTGCTTAAAATCGTCTTAACCATGAAACACTGCATAAGGAACATAAGCATGCAGCAGCTTGCATGTGACACGCTTTAGCACGCTTGGAGGTATAAAGAAGTTTTGGCATTGTGGAGAGGCACTGTGTTATGTACATTGTGTGGGAGGATACACCATGCAGATTTGATTGCATCATCTTGCTCTCTTTTTGCTTTTCTTTTCTTTCTTTTTTTTGTTCCAGATGGTAAAACAAAGACTGTAGTGAAACCTGTTTTCTCCCAGGAAGAGGTGGGAGGGAATTTTACATGAGCGAGAAACTTTGCCTCAAGTCGAAATCTGGGGCCTGGACTAATGAACTACCTGTAATTCACATTGTACTAAATATTGCTGAAACTAGGCATGTACTAATCGCGAACCATGCCAAACTATGCATAATTACTATGCTTTCTCTGTAGCAGTAATTAATTTGCGTTAGCAACTTTGATTAATCTTTCTAATCTAAAAGTGAAGTGCTTCTCAGACATGAGAGGCTCTGTAACAGCTCAAGGTTGTTATTGCAGCCCAGTGAAGGATGTTTCAATCCAGTGGGGGGCAGGAGGGGGACAAAACTTTAAAAAATGGAAGTATGGCTAATATGTATGAATTAATAAAAACTATTAACAGTTAAAGGATTCTGTTTTGCCACAGAATTCATTGGCTAAACTACAGGCTTCTGTACACAGTACATTCCTCCTGAAAGAAAAGAGAATTGTTATTAATTCAGTAAGAGGGCTTCTCTGAGGGCTGCTCCACAAAGATGGGGGTTATATGCCCAACCAAGAGACTGAGGTTACATCCTATAGAGAGCAATGCTATGTCTTTAACGTTTGTAATGTTGCAGTGCAAACTTACCCATAAATTCATTTTAGTCTTAACCTGGAGGAAGGCATTGTTCAACTATGATATTGAGTCAGTCCTCATTGTCAGTCCAAAAAGGGTGTTGGTTGTGTTGCTTGTGAGTGATTTGGACATGCCTGCTTTTCAGGAAATATATATGCTAAGATCATCAACTTAGACTATGTTGACAAACAGAGAGCTATCAGATGCTAACGTACGAACTAAAGTCTGACATCACTGGAGATTAAAGTTTCCATCCTTCATTGCCAACCTCCTGGCCCAAGCCAGGCTCTTCACCCAAAGGAATCCAAAACTGCTGAAAGGACTTATGTCATCAAATGGTGGTTGTGATTTACCTAGACTTCATAAACTACCAGATCTACAAGAGGTAAAATTTCTGAGACAAGTAGATGTGTCTCCACAAACCCATTATGAATCCCATAGGGTTTTTAAGTTAACATTGGGTTGCTTGTTTTCTCCCTCAGACGTGCTAATATTACAATTAATTTTTTCTTGTTTCCCCTGTTAGCACAGTTTCCTGGCAAGGAATACTGCTGCATGTAATTAACAATAGGCAGAATGGCATGATAATCATTTGGAAATGGATAGTCAAGAGAGTACTAATGAACTTCAGTTTGGTTCAGATAATTTAAAAAAAAATGCTGCTATCACCTCAAAGTCTGGGATCAATTCTGTTTCCGCAAGTTAGAGAAATATTTTTAAAATACATAACAGAAAATGTAAATGTGATTCTTAGAATTTCTATTTTTTTATTATGCTGATTCAAAAAGGGAATAATTTGTGATAGTTTATTTTCTTACAGTTGTGGTTTGTGTCCAAATATTTTATAATCATAAAGCTACCCTTTTGTTATCAGTCAAAATAGACAATATATATTGATGTTGAAACAAGCTTTGTAGAAGACATTTTTTTAAATCAGGCATGGGACTTTACATTTATTAGAAGGTGTTCACAAAAATAAGGGTAACATCATGCATATTCTTTGCAACTAAACCCAGTTATGGTTACAATTTGGAAATAAATAGACATATGGAGATACAGTAGTACATACACACTCTATTTATGACATTAAGTTAGTGTACTGATAACTCTCAGCAATACAACAGCAGTCGACAACCAGCGGATGGAAAGATTGTATAAGGAGGAAGAAACTGCTTCAATATCTCACATTATTTATGTGGCTTGACAAGAATGTCAGTGTGAATTGCCTCCAAAATTTGGAAGGCAAGAACAAGTCAAGACTATACTTTTGCAGTACAAAACATTTACACACAAAATACACATGCATTGCAACGCATTGGAAATGGGTAAAGCAAGGAGAAACCCATTACTCAATGCTTTATTAACACAATTCTACAAAGGAGTCTCAAATAGGATTATATAGTTCAGTCACAGTAAGGCCACAATATTACAATGGATAAGGACCTTAGAATTCGGCATTCTGGGTTAGTAATAGAACCCTTCCTTCTTTATAGATTTTTATACATGTTCCTGAATGGTATCTCATCAAAGTCCTTCTTCTTTTTTTTTTTTTTTTTTTCTTTTTTTTGTAAGTTTAACATATTGCTTAATACAACAGTTAGCACAGTAGAGAAGGGTACTGTCACAGGGAAAACAAAACCTATGTAACATTCATGTTGTTTTTAGACTATATGCTTGGTGCATTTAGATGAAGCTGGCTAATCAGAAAAAAGACTAGCAAAGGATTTCCTCAAGTTTCGAATAGTTTCAGCTTTTGCTTCATCTTCATTCACAGATGACCGGAAGAAGGATGATTCTGTGAAACTGAAGGCATTTGTCAAAGACTGCGACTTGCTGCAAGACAAAAATGCAACATGTTTTGTATTGTCATATTGTCTACCAGCTTCCATCCACATATAACTTGTATCAATTATGAGAAATGTCCATGAGATGTAGACAGTTTGCATGTGAACCAAATGGACGTTCAACATAAGCAATATAGTTAGACATAGCATACAGAGCTGCTGCAATACAGCACGTTCCTTCTGTACTTTGATTTGAGAAGTAGGATAATCTTTTCTTTAAAAAACACAGTGCTTTTTTTACAGATCTGAAACATTGCATTCCAATAAATTGGATGATGTAAATTAGAACTTGAGGACAAAGTGGGCCTGCCTGGTAAATCCAAATCACCACCCAACACAGGATGATCAATAATTGCGCTTATTAAGGCTGGAAAGTTATGCACACAGAAAAATTATGTATATCAGCAAAAGTTTAAAGTATGAATCCTAAAGTTGTAATGTGCTCTCTCTGTATATACAGCAGACATTTGATCCTTAATGCAGGCCGAACGACACTTCATATCTTTAAAAAAATTGCCCAAATCAAGTATCATTTTTCTTGTCTATAAGCAGTCTAGCGATGCTATTCTGTTTTTACTGCTAGCATGTAACTATGGTATAAGTCTCTGTAAGCATGAATAACATAACATGCAAGAAGGAAAATGTCTGAAGTTAAAACTTGAACTCATGACTTGTCAGATAAAATAATATTTAAAAAGTAGGCTTGAATTTAAATAGAAAACATTAATGAGTTAACATAATCTTATTACGACTTTACCCGTGCATTAGTAAAACTCATTAACTGATTTCATTTTTATCTGAGTGCAATAATAGGATTTCAGTTTTGGCTAGAGTAAAAGTGAAATACTTTTCTTATTCAGATTGTCTTATACTCTCCATGGTTTGCAACTCCTCTACCTCTAAACTAATAATGTACAGCAAACATGTACAGCAAACAGTGCTACAGGCGTTTTAGGTTTTTCATAAATTATAGTTGTGTTAATGAGAATAGACTGATAAATGTTTGTTTGTACTCACTGAAAGAGGGAGGGTGGGAAGCAGCACTTGACTTGATTAGTAACACAATAAGTAGCCTAATTAAATATTTATTCACAGATTAATAACATGTACATACAGGTTAGGCAACAGCATGTGGGTGAATACAAAGCATACACATGCAAATAGAGTTAATCCTACAGGCAGGAGATCTGAGTCTTGGTGTGGACCTAAAACTGCTTCTTGAAAATTAGAAAAACTACTCATATTATGGCTTGCATCTTAAAAACTTTACTTTCTCCTTTTAAATTTTATTTTAAATAGAGACTATTCTCTTCCACTTGAAGAAAAGAAAAATGAATCTAGATTTGAACAAGGAACTAAAGGAAAGGGAGAAAGCTGGGAAACGGTGTATCGTACAGTTCTTCTGTACCTGTTCTTAACTGTCTCTCTTAAATGGCAGTAGGTCACAAGTTAAGTTTCAAACTAATTTAGAATCTTCCATCTTGCTTAAGAAAATCGACCTCCCTGTTCTCTACATATACTTATAATAATGGATGAATTAATTTGAGTTTTATGATTATAAAACAGAATAAAGAAATACACTGTCCTAGGAAGGCAAGCAAAATATTGTCATTTTTGCATAATGTCACCTAACACATCTTTTCCACTGAATTGTGCTCAGGTGAGGATTCAGAATTGGTTCACGCTAGTATTAGCATATGAGTGGGTAGAAAAAGGGGATCTGTGTTACTTGGATAAAACAAAGACTACATGCCAGTCTTTGTACTTACCAAGACAAGTAGAATGTATCTGTGACTCTACTGGCAATAGTGTGTGTCAGGATCGCTATGTTGAAAAAACCAGCAAGTTATTGCTACTACCTTCCCCCATGTTTTCTGTTCACTGGGTTTAAGCTGTGAGAGGGGATATGCCTACAGATCCTTTTCATATTCTTTACTGTAGCGTGCGGCTGGCTAGATACAGCAACAATAGCACGCTGTGTCTTAAGAAATCTTCCAGTAGTGAGATAACTACAGATGATTTTCTGTGCGAGCGCTGCAGTCCTCTCTGGAAAGGGCCTGTGTGTACTGCTTGTGCTGTACAGACAGTAGCAATGTATAACCATGAACGAAGTGCGACTGTAAAGAAAACAGTTTGGCAGCCACTGTCTAGCATGTTCATTTGGATTGTTTCTGAGATAGGCCTTTTGAAACTGGAATCTGTTGTCTGAGTGACTGCAAGGTTAAAAGTTTAAATAGATAAGACTTCCTCTTTTCCGTGCAGGCTTACAGCACACCCAGATCATGAGTCAGTGACATAAAAAGGAGAAAAGAAATATGAGAAAGATGATGAATTTTCAGACCTAACTGGGGCAGAAATTGCCCAACTAATAAATGAAATTTCATGTAGTGCTTAGGATATAACTAATGACACTGTCTTACTAGTCATAAACAGAGAATAAGCTTTTTTAAATGTTTTAACCTCATTTTAGACTTGGGAACATATGTAAATTTTTTTCCTGCAGATTAGACCAACTCCCAAATTACAGTTACGACAACAAAATCTGTGTTATGAGGAGAAAAGAAAATGGATAAAGCAAATCTTACTTAAGTTGTGGGTGAGACTGGGGCTTCTGTTGTGGAGCAGGCTGTGGAGCGGGCTGCGGAGCAGGCTGTGGAGCTGGCTGTGGAGCAGGCTGTGGTTGTGGCTGCTGCTGCGGCTCTGCTTCCTTTGATAATCTGGTGCTGGAAGGACCTTGAGCCTGGGGACGTGGCTGCTGAGTTGTAGGTCCAGGCGGACGCTGTGGCTGGGAAGTTGAGGGCTTTGCTGACTGCCCAGGGGGGTACATGCGCTGTGGCTGCAATGGCTCCTGGCTTTGTGATTGCATTCCTTGGGGTTGCACTGGGCCCCCTAGGTTCAGTACAAGAAAAACTTCATAATGTTATAGTATCAAAGAATTCTTACTAGATTTCATATCCAACACTTTAAAATAATCCTTGAATGTGATTAATTCTACTTTTGAGGCAAAATTCTATTAATATGGACTGCAGTTTCACGTAGTCAATACTACTAATCACAGTTGGTACATTAGTAACTTGCTTGGAGCCCCTATGATTCATCCTTAAAATTTCTAAGAAGTACCAATTTATCCCAGCAGTAGCAGCACTGACTTCAAATCAAATCAATGGAGTTACGCCCAGTATAATTTTGGCCCGGCTCAAGGAGAGGCTGTGAGATAATTGAATTTACCAGTAATATCTATTTCAGCAATACAGCTCCTATCTTCTGTGAAGTTATTGCAGTTTTGTTCCTCCAAAGTTTTAAAATTAGTTCTGTAATAGTCCTCTTACACTCTTATAGCAGTAAAACAACTTTATACTGAAATTTTCCGGCTCGTTTAAAGTCTTTTGATAACTTATTTAACCCCTTAGTGAAATATGTCAAGAACATTACAAGAAACACAGGAAAGTCCTTCCTAATTCTTTACCAAGGAAATCTTTCCACTGAGAAGGAAGTATACTGGCAAAATACAGTATCAAGTGTGAAACTACAATGTGTAGTAGAGACTTAGGTTGTGAAATCCATGGCTGAAAGATGCTACATCATCATACAGGATTTTTTTTTTTCTGCTTTCTGACTGAAATAGTGCTGTGTCAGGTATCAGTGGGCATGCTGCTTTTATCTCGTATCAGATGTCTGAATGTGGTTTTCTGGGCTGATAGCTGTTATAACTGAGTATTTATTCTTGCATGTGACAAGGCACACAGGACATCTGAGTTAAGGGGAAGAAAGGACAGGATGAAATTCTGAGCGATTACTCGGGGTAAGAGCTTTGCTGAACAGTAAATATTACAGAAGACAACTGATCTAGATGTTCTGAACCTTTGGGAATTTTTAGTCTTACATAGATATTTAGGGCAAGTAAAAGGCTTAATCTATTCAGGTCTCTAGAAGAAAATCTTCCTATCTGGAAGTACTGTTGCAATACATGATTTTTTTTTTAATTGCTATTATAGTTAGCCTTCCACTTACTATATGAGATTCCAGTATATGTGTCTGAGAACAGCATGTACTAATGCTTCAGTAAGTTTTAATACAGTTGTAGCAGTGTGTTGTGGTGTAGAAAGATAAATAGCGTGTACTGTATGTTAAGGAATGTGCCTTCATTGTTTATTAATTTGAACCACTTTTGTAGGAAATATTTGAAGGTGATAACATGGTCTTGCAACATCTTAATAAGGATTGTTTTCTTATTAGTCTCCTTTCACTCAATATTGAAAAACAGAAAGATTTCTTTCCCCCACTTGTACATACAGGCTTGAATGCCAGAAACTTTACACTGAAGACAGATATAACTTTCTTTTATTGCACATTAAGCTGTACAAGATATTTCACATAAAAGATATACTGCTGTCACACTTCCAGCATTTGCTCACTTTCTTGCAGCTGGGTTGTACAAAAGGCAACAATCATGAAAGAAACTTTTACCAAAAATAACTCAACAAAACTGAACATTAAGCCTACACTGTAAAACATCTGTTCCCTGTTACCCACAATATTGCACCTAAGCATGCTTACATGCAGAGAGACATTTTGGCTTGCTTCTTGTCTGTGGTATGTAGTAATAGTGTGTGCCCTTGTAAATCCTTTACAGTCAACAAGCTGAAATCCTATCTGAAACACCCATCGCTTCTTTGCACACACAACTCACAAATGTCGTGTGAGAAGCACTTGTGAATACTTGTACTACTACATGCAAAAAAATACCAACTGCTTTAAATAAAATCAATCATCAGATTCATTTCTTCACCCCAGGGCAGTATGGTTTATTCACTTTTATGGTGTCTGGAGGTAAGGATTTGTGAACCTGATTCTAAGTGGAATTTTCTTAATATAGAACAAAATAGCCAATGCCATCATTGGAATGATCACTGACCCAGACAAATGCTGATCACCAAAGCAAAATATTCATGTAATTTACTGATAGGTAGTAAACAGTAGCACTTACCACAAACATTTAAATAGCTAATAATGCATACCTTAATTCTCATCTTACCAGCCAGCTTGTACAAATAAAAGAAACACTAAGAATGATGATTCTCACTGATAATTTTTTCTAGTGTTTGTAGGGAAAACAGAAGTAGAACATAAGGCTGTTTTCCCTTTAAACAAAATTGTTTGCACTAAACTAATGGCCACTACTCATCTTTGTACATATTCAAGATTAAAATTATAGTTTTGTGGCTTGCTTGCAACTAAGCTTTATGGTATGCTAGCAGTGTGTAGCTTGTGATTCTAGGCTAGATTTCTCACAACAGATTAACTGCCTGCCTGTGTATTTCTTGTAATATTGCATTATACATTGGTTATGCAAAAATCACAAATAATTTACCTACAGAAAATCTAGCAGTTGTTGGGCATCTCAAGTCTTTTTGCATGTTTGATTTCAAGCAATTACCATAAACCCTATTTATGTGGATAATGCTGGGACTGAATTTTCTTTGTAGCTATCTGGCTATTTCTTGGTTTAAAATAGTAGACCTGAGCTGGTAAAGAAAACTGCTGACATTTTTGTCTCGCCTTCTAATCAACGGGCAGGATCCCTAGCTGGTTAAAGGTACCTTGGTCTACCATCTCCTAACATCTCAGTATTTGAAAAAAATGAGCTCTTACAGGAAGTTTAACAGTCCTTGAGGTACTTCTCACCAAATAACCTGGGATTTAACTCTTAGGTAAGTATAAGATTTTTGAAAGTATTTGCATTAGTTTTCATTAAAAATCTTCATAGAGTACTAATTCAAAATGACAACAAAAGGTACTACTTAATTGAAATAGGATACATTAAATACTCACACTTTCACTGAGATATTGCACATAGGTGGCCCATTTACATAGCTTTGTAGCTAATAATTTAATGCAGAATTACTAAAAATATGAATACCAGTATGTAAAATATAAGATATTTTAAATATTCCTTGGGAAGAACTGTATCTTATGGAGTCACTCAAATATTAGACTTCCACTTGCATATAAGTAAAACTCAAATGTTAACAAACTTTATAAAATTATAAATAAAAAGCCTCACTAGCAAATTCTAATCTAGACTTTTAAAAATATATCTGGATCACCTGCTTAGTAGTCATGCACACGCACAAAAAAATAAAGCTATGAGTACAGTGTGCACACACTCACAAAGTAAGCAAAAGTATTTAGATTTGAACCTTGGTGGTATTTTACTTAACGATATATAATACTCAAAAAATACTGTCTAACCATCCATAATGTACAGTTGCACTGGGCTCTAAAGAGGCACATTCTTTGTACACTGTTGACAACAGCCCTGAAATCACAAATTTTACAGAGAAAGGTAAGTAAGCATTACACGCACAGACATGAACAAGTAAACAACCAGACGGTATAGTTGACACTGCATAGAAAAAACACAGTCCAGGTCAGCACTGAAACAATGCAAAATTTGAACAAAACTGGTATGTTTGCTTTTAAGATTGTGTGTTTCATTTTTTTTTTTTAATTTTTATTTTTGCTTTAATCCTTGCTTTTAGTCTCAATTATCTAAGTAGCCTGGACTTGTTTTGGTCCTACTGCAACGCCATTACAGTCGAGAATGTACTGTAAACAACCTTGAGGTGGTGGTCGCTGAGGTGGGATTTTGTTTGGCTCTGGCTCCTTTAGTGATCCACTCTGGAAAATACATTTGAAAACAGAAGAGAAAAAAAATTAGAGTAGCTTAGTTCCAATTTCCCACTAATTTGTCTTTGTTTTCATTAGAAATCTCTTTATTGGTTGGGGCTGAACATATATTTTTAATTTATTCCAGATAACATTTTCTAATTTAGTTGCTGTCTGACATGATATATGAATCCTGGACTAATCCAAAGCCGAGTTCTTAAAAAAAAAATGTTTTCCCTTTGCAGCATGTGATCACGATGTAAGGAGTGCCTTCTCGAATCTTACCTCCATTTGTGTATGGTCTTTCTCCTTCAGTTCCTAGCACCTTGAATGACTTTTCTGTATCTCATTGCTTCTGCTTTCTTTTTTAGGATAGACTGAATAGAAAATGGGCTTCAACAGATGCCTTTGTGTAATTTAAGAAATAATTTATTTTCAATTACAGTCACTTGTATCTGGAAGGATTTTTTGCTAGTGATAGTTTCACTTTGATTCTCTGACCGTAAATGTGAAGGGAGACGGACTACTCTAGGTTAGCTGTTTTGCTAAGCAAAATGAAAGGAAGCAAAAACCACAGACAAATAATAAAAATAATTGAAATTACTTCATGCAACTCCATCTGACATGTTATTAGAAACACATGTAATACTTAACTTTTCAAAACAGGAGATTTATTTGGCAGTATCCTTTTCAAATGTATACTTGTCGAGAGGAAAAGATGGGCCTGAACCAAAACCTTGGAGCAGAACACCCTCTGGGAACATAAGTATTTGAATCCAAACTTTGTCTTAGGCCCATCTCTAATATTTTGAAAAGTGAAATATGTTAAATCATTGGACATAACAGCTTGGGCTGTTTGTTTTTTGGGTTGTTTTTTTTTTTTTTCTTAAGGATCCAGAAATTAAATTGCCATCTGTCAAGAGGGAAAAATCCTAGAATGTATTAACCAGTAAATGTAAAATTAATTAAACATGTTTCTTGCAAAGCTTACTATTTTTTTCTGATAAATTTGTATTTGATCTTAGAACTACAGAACTAAATCTTACTCATAGTGATGTGAAATCCTGCACAGCAATCTAGAAAGCACACTTTTTAAATGTTACAAGACAACACCACTCTATCGTATGCAGCTGTTGCAAATTGCTTTGTCTGCTTTAGCTACATAAATAAAAGGACATAAGACTGGTCCAAAACTAACTATTCAGAGTTACCAACCTTCAGAAGACCAAATGAAGAGTAAAAATGATATGTACAAAATGAATGAGGCAAAATCTGATCGTTATATTAACTGATCCAGTTACATAGTTCTCGGTAAGTATCACTGTAAGGATGAGGATGTGTAGAAAAGAGGAGAATTTCATAAGGAAAGAAACAGCCACCAGAAAATTTTAAAGTGCTTTAGTGTGGGTTGAAGTCTTCTCTGTTTTGTTTCTCTCCTTCCTCTAATTTTCTGAACCACATGTAAAAGTTGACATTCTATCCTATGCATGTTTCAGTAACGTTAAGTATTTGTGGTATCCACTCTGTATAATGCGTTGGAGCTCACTGAAACAATATGCATTTACATCAGTAGCTCCTTGGATACTGGGGAAATTAGCCCAGAGTGGAAACCTTGAAAAGTTGCCCTAGAGGAGCTAACTCTTTTCATATTCTAGTACCATTGTTCTGATGCACCTGGCACCTTCCTCTGTATGCCTTTAGGGCCTTTGGGCGCTCTGCGTTACAGAGCGAGTCTGTGTCTCCTTTGGTGGTGTAGCATGACACATGGAGCGCACCCTTAAAGGGAAAGTACATGTACTCGGGCTTAAGGACCTTCAAGAGTTTCTTTCTGGAGAACCAAAGTGATCATGTGACTTTTGTTAGAAAGCATGTATAATATTTTCTAAGGAACATTCCTACGATTGCCATGTGATAGAGTTCCTAGCCTTACAAAGGGCCACAGACTGATCCGTATCATTCTCTGCAGTGGCAGAGGGGGAGTAGGGAGGATATAAGTGTTGATATTCTTCTACTGAAACAAAAGTAAAAGATTATGTCGGTAAAACTCATCGTGTATCTAGAAACTGAAAACACAGGCTGGCAGTTCAAATTCACATCTACTTTAATGTTAAGACAACATCTGCAGGGCCTCTGTCTCCTCCATGCCTTGAGGCAGAAGCAAATCTGCCATTTGTTTTTGCACTGAAATGGTCTTGGGCTTTATCGCACACACCACCTAACTGATTTGACATGACAACATCAGTACTTATGCAATCTGCATATCTCTCCATCTTACAAAGAAATTATTTTTTCCTAAATTAAGCTTTCAATAAACCTTGCTAATCCTCACCTCAACTGTTCTGAAAGTTTAGAGCCTTTGTGCATTTTCTGTAGAAGATGTATTTCCCCCTCTCTAGTCACTGACTGCAGCTGTCCTGATTTTACCACCCACACATCCTTTTTTTCACCAGATATCACCTGGTGCTTCCAGGAACCTCACCCACACTCCAGGCCAATCACATGGGTATATTACTTTTGCTAATTAGCCAACCCACCCAGGCTGACCCAAAAAGACTAATTAGCATTACATTCCTAATTGAGAAATCTTACTCATGGTTTTTCAATGGTCTGTAGTAATCCAGTCCTTTCCAAGAGTCTTTCTTTCAGACAGTCAGAAACCTTCATACTTTCTATTAAAGACAGGCTTTGAACCAGTCTTGTTTGCCGTCCTGAGCCAAGGCCTTTAATAAAATCCAGGCTTCTTCTAAAACACCAGTTGTTGGCAAATTAACTACAGACTGCTACTTCTCACCTCTCCAAGGTGGTGTGCCAATGTAATTGTAAGAGCTGCTAACTCTTTATGGGCAACGCAATCTCTCTGAACAGAGATGCTGGACTAGACCTGTCCTGCAGATGTATTCACCCCTCTTGGTGTTTTTTTTTTCTTCCCTTTGTTGCCCAGCCTAGAAGTCACCCTCCTACCACTTTCTTTTAGTACAAACATGTTTTCCTGCACTGCAGTTCTGATCTACAAGCTTGCCTATTGCTTAGTTCAAACACTGCAGGAATCACGGATTAGAATGCAGAATATATCATGGAAAATGACCCTGAACAGATTCTTATTTGGATGCTCAGGGTGAAAGAGCAAAATTTGTAGTAGAGAAGCTAGAAACTACATTATTTAGTATGGTTTAGGATTACCTAAGTGAGGTGTGGTAACTGCTATCATAAAGGCGCCCTTTTGGTTTTCATTTTGTGGAACACAACTTTCATATCACATCCAAATTCCCCAAAGAGAAGGGATTGCTGATGTTGATAGTAACATTATACAGAACTGCTTACAGAATCTCTCCTGTTCAAAGGGGATTTACTGTTTATATAACTATGCTAAAAAAATACAACTTTACTTGTGGAAACCTCTAAGCCACATGAATGCTGCAAGTACACTATAGCGATTTCTCAACTCTGGGCATAACAGTTGATGCTTTGGTTGCATAATGGTCTTTAAGAATATTGGCTAGGTTAATTATAGCCAGAACAGAAAACCCACTATTTGTCTAGAAGACAGATGTCTCTAGATGTCTCTGTAGTGCTTCCTTCCTTTTCACACTTACCTGAAACAGTCTCCTTAGAATTTTAGGGGGTTGAACTGGAGGAAAGAACTGTTTGTTCTTCAAAGCGTGTTGTATTAGAATTTGATCAGTGATAGTACTTCTTTTTCTACCTTGTATATTTATATAAATGCAGATTGGATTCACATATACTTGAATTTTGAATAGTCTGAAGAATGTTGAAATGGGTGGGAGCAAAAGCAGCAACTTGGCAGGGAAATAGCCCTTGGGCAAGAGAGATGCTAAACTGAGTCCCAGCAAAAACTGATTTTGATTTGGCTGAGTTTGAAGATTTTGTGAACTATAGTTGGAGCACGTATAGTTGGTTTTGGGTTTCGTTTGGTTTTCTTTGTAATGCAACGATAGAAGCTTTTCGTAGGTATTTCAATATTTGAAGGAAAAGCCATGTTTTTCAGGTCAAGAAGTAGAGGGATCAATTGACAATTGCCAAAATACGAGCTGAGTTAGATCTCGTAAAGGAAACAAGAATAAATTGTAAAACAATTAAGCAACAGGAGAACTAAGAAAAAATGTGATTGCTAAGGAAAGAGGTAATTTAGATAATTGAAGTACGGTGTCAATAGTAAATGAATGTTTGAAGTGTCATAGATTACGCTAAATACAGGAGCAAGGGCAAGATGGCAGGTGGGATAAAAGCTAAAAATGAGATGGAGGTAAAAATCAAAGGTCTTCCTGGGAGCAAATTGGTCAGACCAGATATTCTTCATCTCAGAAATCAAAACCAGCTGACTCATGAAATACAGAATTCTGTACCAGGTATCTCTAACAGTTGGAAATGTACATGTTACACTGGAGAAGGTTAAGCACTAATACTGTAGGAATTACATTGCGGCTAAGGAAGTGGCTACTAAGGAAGGAGCTAGGCAGTTACTGAAGAAAAAGTAAAGGGAAGGATATAACTGGGATGTGGAACTCAAGTAGAATTTTAATCAGTTCAGTTGGCACAACTACAACCTTTAGATGATACAGAGCTGGAAGACTACAGGACCAAAATATCCTAAAGAAAGAATGAACTTGATGAGTGGAGTTTAAAAAAAAAAAAAAAAGAAAAAAGAAACTTAAATACCATGTCCAAAATTATTTATGGACAAATAACATGCATCTGTCAGAATGCAGAACTCACTAAATGAAATCTAATGGGAAAGATTTGTGTAGTGAAAACCCAAAATCTTATCACACATTCAGTGAAGTATTTCCAGCAGTGTTAAGCATGATGCTGTGTATCATTTACATGACCCCTAATCAAGAAAGATTAACGTAAGCTGATCTGGCGCAGAAAAGTGCTATTAAACTGACCAGGCAGATGGAAGAGGCTATACCTACAGCATTTGGAAGATCATGTCTTGCTTAGTTTGGCAAAATGAAGGCTTGAATGCAATACAGTTGCTTTTTATAAATATATTTGACTGGTAAAGAACTAGGCAGAAAACAAACTAGACTAAAGGACAATGGGTATAAACTGAGTAAGACTGGGTTGGAAATAAGCATATATTGTATAATTTAGCAAAGCTGTGAGATCTTGAAGTGGCTTTCTGATATGGAGCATCCCAAAATAAGAAACTCCTTAGCTCCTTGTTGCTTACTGCTTCATACATTTAATGTGTAGTAAGTATGGCAGGGATACCTACCCCTTGCTAGTTCAGACCTTACCCTGTTTTGGGTGAATCTGGCATCTGCTTCACTGTGTTGCCAGTGGCGCTGAACAGGACTTACAATGGAGAGGTGTGGTAAGGCACACCTTATAAAGAAGCCACCTTCACTTTGTCTTGTGCAAAGGGGGCAGCTAGAAGAGAGTTGGCTCCTGCTTTTACAGTTTTTTTTGGAGCAGCGGTGTTCAGTCTTGCCCTTCTCCACTGAGGAAATCTATATGGAAAAGATACTCTCAGACAAACAGATGCCAGCCTAGAGTTTCTTCATGTTGAAGCTGTGATAAAGAATTCAAAAATCTAGAGCAGCTTTTGTTATTCCTCAACCAACTTTCCAAACTACCTGTGCAAAACCCGCTAAGATCTGAATGGGAAGGGAAATGAGTGCTAAGACCAGAAAACAAGCTATACAGCCTAATTTTTACTTGGAATAGTATTTACAAAATACACGGAAGAAGTTGGGTTCTTTTTAAACATCAAAAAGTATTCTAACTTAGATTTTATAGACTGTGTGTTTTCCATTGCTGGATAACTAATTACTTCCTAGAGAATAGTTCCCATCTTGAATATTTTTACACACAGTCTTAAAAATGAGTACCCTAGTATGGAGTCACTGCTCTTAATAGGTACACTCCAGTAGTTTCCCTGAGATACTGAAACAGGTGGCCTCCCATTGTCCATTCCAGCCCAATTTTCTGTTGTTCTGCTGAACAAAAATCATCCTACCCTCCAAAGAGAGGAGGTTTCTAGAGAAAAAGTAGGATGTCAACTGACCAGGGAAAAAGAATTTCTTAAGTAGCATCGCTTGTTGAAGCTAGATGGTCCACTTCCATAGCCAGTCAATAATTCTAATGGACAAGGATAGAGTCTTATTTTATTCAGCTTTTGCATAAAAAAACTTGTGTTTTTGGAAAGGGAACATGAAAAACATGCAGTTGCACAGCAGCTTTCAGGCAGTTCTTTCCAGTGAAAAAATTGCTCCCCATAGACAAGGAAGGAATGTAGACTATGTGATAGGAGAGAGCTCCCCCTGTGTGCTAAAGCAGCTGAGACTAAAATGTGTGTGCATGCATGTTTGTACCAGGGAAAGAGCTGAAAGACAGGTGGACAGGCAAGTGAAAGTGGTACAACATATCTAGAAGACTGTCCAGTAACTGGAACGTTAAACTTCCTTACACCTTTCTCAGTGTACATAGCTACCTCTATATGCATAGAGCATACAGTAGCCCTTGGGGCTTGATAGCGTCAAAATCCTGTGCTGCTGTTGTATGGAAGGTTTTGACTGTTGAACCCAGGGGCTTTGACCCTGGCTGATGCTATGCTGTATCTGCTCTTCCAGTCTTAAAAACAAAAAGAGCAGATTTTTTTTTTTTTTTTTAAATATGGGATGGCAAGTGATCCTTGCATGAACAGGAAGAGATTAAGATCTGCAGAACTTCATCTTGAGCCACAAAGATCCATCATTACTGGATCCACTCAGAATTGAAGTTTCTACTTTAAACAAGAGAGTCTGGAAAAAAGATGGTGGAGCTAACTCAAGTCCAGTCTTATAACCCACATTTTATCTTAATAGTATTGTACCAGTCTTACAGAACAGTAGAGTGGGAGGAGGCATAGAAAAGAGGTCGTGCACCGATTGAAACACTTGAGCTCCCCGCAAAGAATAGCAAAGTTCAGAACTCTACTATATGACCAGAGAGTAAGACCTCTCCGTTAATGGTTGCATGTGCTTCTCTTCTTGCTTCTCCTGGTGCAGCACAAGTGCACAGCCACACAGAGGAGCTGAGGTGTTGGTGGCTGGTCTGAACTCTGACAAGCTTCCCGAGTCTCTCCTAGGAGTTGAGATACTGGAGAATGATGTATAAGCAGCTGAAGAGAAGCTTGCTCTACTGGCAGCCAGCCAGATGGAGTGCTGATCCACCACTAGATTAGTGCATGAGGTTGTGGTGGAGGAGGGAGGTTGCTTCTTTTTTCCACAGATGAATCAAGAGTATTTAAAAATGAGCTGTTCTGTTTTGGATTTTTCTGTAATTTCTCTTGGTGCTTATCCCTGTTTAAAAATTTTAATGCATATTTAGCACATAGTCCTTATTCAAAATAAACTGTGGCAATGACTGCTGGGGAGAGGGACAGAATCCTTGCAAGTTAAACATGGAGTAAAGCCAAATAGCTTTGTTTAACAGGTTATGATTTAAAGGTCAGAGAAATCAAATAAAAAAGTCAAGTGGAGACAGAGAACGATAACAAAAAAAGTAGAGGAGAACCACCCACCACAGTGGGGAAAAGAAAGGAGACCAATGAAAAGCCTCCAAAAAAAAGATAGTTCTATTAGGTTCAGCTTAAATAAACAAAATCAGAGAATAAAAATAGATGAAAAATTAGATAAAATAAAAAATCAAAAGGATGTTATATGATAGTAATTCTAGCACTAAGACAAAACAGAGAGATCTAACTTAGACACTCCATTTCTATGTGTGTTTGTGGCAGCTATTGCCTGTTCTACAATGATGGGATTACTCTTTTCCTTGTTTTAATTTTGAAAAGGCTGGGTTTTGCTCTATAATGGAACGAGGACATTTTTGAAGTCTCCTGTGGGACAAGAAAGCTATTTCTCACAGAAGTCTAAGAACATATAGGCTACTCCATAGTAGTGGGCTCATGATTACTTAAAAATTGAATGTTTTCTTTGTTCTTGAGGGTAGTCACCATGGAATTTCAGAATTCTCAAAGACAGTGTCTGCTTCTTCCAATATAATTGGCAGATTGTGAGATGATCAGAAGATCGTTTGGCAGAAGGTAATAAAAAAGTTAACAGTAGCATAATTTTGTTGTGTGAATGAAGACCAAAAGAGAACAGTGTTGTTATTATGTTTATAATAAATGGGAAAAAATATCTATTAACTACTAATACCTGTTACATTTTTCAGTTTTAGCTAGCATTTTGTTGCCTTCTGTATTATAAAATTATTATCACTAAGGCTAAAGCACTATATCCTACAGACAACTGAAGTCATCCTAGTCATTCTGGTCCTGGAGCTTAACTCTGTCAGTTTGCCTGTGGGGCTTTTTCCTTTGGGGTCCTCTAACAAGTACTTTTGTGAGCAACTCTTTCTCTTACCTAATTTTGCTCAGCTTGTCTGCAGGGGTCATGTATTTTTCCAGGTACGCTGCTGGTGATGAGCATTCAATATAGAATATTCAGAAATAAAAAAAGTATCAGGCCACATCCTGAAAGCTTTTGGACAAATTTGGACAAATTTCTGTTGATGTCAGGAGAAATTTTGACCAAATAATCCTAAACCTTTAACATATGCCCTATAGTAAATTCTCTCTTACAGTCTAAACATCACCAAATCTCTTTAAAAAGCGCATTGTAAAGGCACACTTGTTTAGTTGTTGGCACATTATTTCAAAACAAGCTAAGAAAGATAAGCACTTATTAGTGTTTTGATTTAATCATCCTCGTTTAATGGGAACATTTACAGGTTACCACTAAAAGCATTTATGTAGACATTTATCACTAGCAGATATCCAGCAAGCTATTTACCCGTTACTTCTGTTCACCAGTGAGACTAAATAAGCAACAGAATTGAGCAATACATACATACCTCCCTTAGTAATTACTCCACCTAGCGGTACAGAGTCTCAATAAGTATTTTAAATTAGGTTATCTTAACTTTCATGATCAATTTTTTAGTAAAATCTCTGCTCAACATTTGTATGTTGTGTCCCACTGTTTTTTAATTACTGTCAATATTAAAAATCGTAGGATTTCTTTTCCTTCATGAACTTTGCTTTTAATATACTACAGTACCTGAACGTTCAGTTGAAATGCTTAAAATAAATCAAGCTTTGTGTAATGAAATAGTGACTATTTTAAATATATGAACATCCTTCATCCAGCAGTTAAAGGCTGTGTCTCTGCCTCTGTTGTGATCTCTGTCACTTATATGAAGAACACAGTATCTGCCCTGAATAGGTGTCTCATTTGAAGATGGATAAAACGTCCTTTGTGTAGAAAAAAACATATGTTATAATTTCATACTTCTGAAAAATAAACTTGATTGTTGTAGATTTTGCTGCCTGATATGTGGCCTTTTACCAGGATGTGGTGAGCTCAGGCTCCGTACATCTTTATTTTCTTCTACTTTTCTTAATTCCATGCTTTTATATTAGGACCTAAAAGGGTAACAGCTGGTTTTATTATATTTTTACAAACATAAAATAACTAAAAGGTTCTCTTTGATTAAAATAAGCATCTCCTCATCCAAATATTCACAGCTAAACATTATGTGTATATATACACATATATGTGTATATATACATACACATTAAGGCAGAACTTAAAATATATTCCATATTAAAATAATGAAAATAAATGAAATAAATACAATAGCATTATGAAGAATTTTTCGAATAAGGGTATTTAGTATTTGTAAAATGTATAGCCAATTTCTTGTTTCATGTGATACAGCTTCTCTAATACGTTATGATACTAAATAGCACATAACTCATGAGTTCTCCCCCAAGAGAAGAAGTCACAAGATGTCGCTGTGATTCAGAGGACCAATACCCACTGCGGTAAAAGAGCTCAATACCTTCAGTATTTCAAAACTGACTCGTAAAAATCGTTTTAACATGGCAGTTTTAAGAATGGCTTTTGACTTATATAACTTTTGAAAGGCACTGTGTTGTGTGTTTTGTGATGTATATATGCCCCAGCAATATTTTTCATTGTTCCTTATGAGTTTTGATAACAATATTTCAGATTCTTTGCCAATATTTTTAGGAAGGCATCTTGCTGCTGCCTAATTTTCCTTTAAGTCAGAATAATAACTCAATAAATATTTCAATATGAACAGTCATTTGCTTAATAGGGACTATGATTTAAAAGAACTTTTAGGCAGAGGGACATTGCAAGTGGTAGAGTAATTACTTAGATGTTGCTTGTAGTCATTGATGGCTGTCAATGTGCATACAAGCTTTCTGAGGTAAACGGTGAACAGAAAAACCTTATTGATTGCTAATGTAGATGACAGAAGATGCTCTATTAATATCTACAGAGATCTACTGCTTGTTTATCGACAGGCTATATTGCTCTGTTTATATGGAGTAACCTGATGTAAGAGCTTGGACAGTTAAATAATTAAAGATTTTTTTCCAGGGTCTCTGTGCTCCTTTGCCCTGAGTAGAGAGAAAGTCAGGCTAATCTCTTGAGTATATTTAGGATCTGGGCTTCCATTAGATGTTATTCCACAAATCCGGGTACATCAGCTTCATGGTCATATGATACCATAGGTGCCATTTATCCCCTATTTAAATATCTTCCTAAGAGACAGAAATACAGCACACATGGTTTTAGGGGTGATTAGATCATTTAACAACCTTCTTAAAGCAAGTTGTTCTTAAATTACTCCTGCTGTCTGTTAGTATAGATCTAATTACACCAGGGAGTGATTTGCTTTGCACCAGTTCAGCAGGATTCTCAGATACTAACACTGAAACTCTGTATTTACTCTCATTCATAGAGAATGATTTAGCGTGGTCTTTTAATTTGTTTATTTGTTAGGCAGTCTTTCCTTCCAGATATGAGGAAGAAAAATACGTTCCTGCAAGTAAGTGCCCAGGGACTGTGACAGAAAGAAAATTCTGGTGGTGATGTTAATTGGTTAATTTAGCATTGGGGATCTGAAGGATAATACAATTATCCTTCAGATAATTTTTACAAATACTTTTACAAATACTGTAGCTAACCTACAGGTCATGGCCCTGTGCCTCTTCCCCTAATCAACAGCTATACTTCAGGTGAACTTCTATGAGACTATGCAAAGCAGAATGTCATTTAGACATAAGGTCCACACCTCAAATTTAGTGCAGAGAAGTTCACTTCTCCTAATAAGCAGACTAACATTGAATTCTAGATTTCCATATAGCTCCATGATAAGATCCTTCCCAATTAGGTGTTTTCCCCATCAGTAAAGATCATATCAAGTAACTGCATTGTCTGGCCATCATAAAGGCTTCAGTGATTTGAAACAAATTGCTGCTCATCACAAGTAGTTTGCTTTAAAAAAAAAAGTAAATCCAACAGATGGAATGTAATAGAACTGTGACTACTCTTACGGAAGCCCAAGAATAGGTAATTTGATAATGGTTTGCTTTTCTCTCTGGAAGTAATACTTTTTGTTATTTACACTATGTTCACATTTGGTTCAATTTTCTCTCTGAACATAGAAAAATAAAACTGAAGAAAACTGCCTGGCTCTAGTCAAATCATATAAGGGCTCAAGGAATGAAGAACGGATAAGATAAAGATGAAAGTAGGAAAAATGGAAATAAATTAAACCAGAGCTCTAAATAGCTGAAGGTAGCTGAGTAAGGGCTCCTTGACCCAGTCTCTACTGAGCTTAATGGTAATTGTACTGAACTCCCTTGCGGATGAAGAGTGGAGAAGGTATTAAAACACTTTAGAAGAAAGTGTTAAGAAATGAAACGCTTCAGGTTCTGCTATTCTAGTCTCAGAATAAATAAAGTATCATCCTCTTCTGCATCATTTATTGCTTTATTACTGGTGTGCGACTTTCTTTTAAATCAAACAAAACCAGGATACAGCTGGGAATGCTGTGCTCTTTGTGATGTTATGTCGTTATGGATATTGTGTCTCTGGTGCACAAATGTCTTCCTTCCATTAAGGATAATAAATTCTTTATTCTTTTGTGGATAATGCAACATGGGCTCAACAGAGCTGGACTGAAATATCATTTTCCTAATATGATTTTCCTTAGCGTCAACTGCTAACATGACCGTAATAATTTGCATTTTATGATAATACTCACGCACAATGTAATATTCTACGCAGAATTTAGTTCATCACAATTCATATGACTTAATATGCAGCTTTGAATAGACTTTTTACTATTATTGTTCTATATACAAATGCTGCTGCTGAAACAAGCATAAAATAGCCTGCACTGAGCAACCACCTGCAGAGCTTTGCAAATCCAGACAGCAGAAGTTTCAGCAGTGATCCTTCCTATCAACAGATGGAGACAAAGATAAGTGATTCCACTGGCTAGAACACTTCACTGGATAGATTAACCTACTGGTTTGTTTTTTAGGAGAGATTTGAAAAAGGCTTCTCACAAGATCTGTCAAAAGTATTCAAAGAGGCTACAAAAGGTAGAAATTTAGATTTCCATCATTTTATTGCCTGCAAGTAGAACAGGTTTGTCTCATGGAAAACTATTACAATCATATTCCTAGATAAAGTTCTATTATATATTTTCATCATGGTTATGAGTAAAACTGTCATCTTTTTAAATTAAATAGAGACAACTTAATTTTTGGAAAGAGTTTTTTGACCATATGTAGGGCTATCAGGTAGAACTTCTCTGAGTCCAGGCACTGTTGCTTTTCTTTGTAGCGGGAAGACGTGTAAAGTAGCTGATAAGAGAAAAATGACAAGCTTTAAATCTTGTAATCAAGAATACTTTCTATCCCAATATGGTTCGATCCCACTGTCAAAGGTATGCAGTGAACTGCAGCCTGCGACTGCAAGAGAGAAGCATGAGACACCGTTTGTTGGCAGCAGCCAGAGTTAGGTGGCGTGAAGTGCAACACACAGAACTGCAAACTGTAGCTTTTCTCCTTCACAGATTCTCTGCTGTTATCTGTACCAGTAGAACTTGTTATAGAGCCTGTGCACGTATTTGCAGATAAATAAATATGTAATATACAAAATATATATTTAAAAATTCTCAGTATATCTGAATGGCTTCCCTGCCCATGGCAGGGAGGTTGGAACTAGATGACCTTTAAAGGTCCCTTCTGACCCAAACCATTCTATGATTCTCTGATACCTTAGATTATAGATTTAATGTATTTAAGAATCACAGGACCTACACCTCTGAGGTTTCAACACAAGCAAGACCGTTGCCTGAGGTCCCTGCCTTTGGAATTTGCTCCTTCTGGCTCTCTGGCACTCTGACAGAGAGCACTTTGTTGGCCTTGAGACGTATTGCAAGGCCAATGGTTTCCATCAAGATTTGGCTGCATAGCTCTAAACAAAGACTTATTTTCCTAATCATTGATTTGGTTTCTGATGGATAGTTAATTGGAATAGTACTGACTATTGTGGGCATTTATAAATTGAAGCATTCTTTTATGTATGATGCACCCAATGCCACAGTAGTGGGTCGATTATAAATATTTTTTAAAACCCCATGCAAATAATAAGGGAATTCAAAATATGGCACATCTATAGCTGTACTATTGAGTGTAAACTGCTCATTGAAAAGCAGAAGTAGCGAAAGACACAAATTACTCTTTGATATTTATATTCCTTTGGTTTCTAACACCACACATACATAGGCACATAGTTGATTTGGGATAAATTACTGGCTTTTCACTTTATGTGACCTGCAGAAATATGCAGTATCCCCCTGCCTTGCAAATAAATGGATTGTATTTCTTAAGATTAGCAAATAATTTCTCAGATTAGAAAAGGAGAAGACTGTTCAAAGATGAAAGGGACATCTTGTTTTAATAGACTGATTTTATTCTTAGGAAAACAACCTAGCTAAAAATTAACTACACATGAGGAGATATCTGTTTTAAATACTACAGATCTGTTTCATGATTTCCCCTGAAGTTGGGAAGATTAATGGGTATTTGTAAATAGTATCTTCTGTAGAAATTCGTCTGTCCTAAACTAGTGGATAATATGACAAGGCAAATTTTAAGGAAGCAGAGTCTGATTAACTGAGAGGAAAACTAACAAATATTGCAAATATTCTGAAGGGATATCTCTGCTTTTTGTCGACTGCAATCCATAATTTAAGGATAGGATAAGGAAAAGAAGATTAATGTTGAATAACATTCTGTTGCCATTAGCAAAGGCTGAATTCTTCAGTATCCTCAACTAAGTAGAAGGCTAACAGAAGTTCAGCAGCTAGCCAGCAAATATTATCTTTGGATTCATCCAAAGCTTTTTTTGTTTAGAAGGAAAAAGCCCTCTTCATGGACATGATGAGTGACAGCAATGACTGAGGAATTCAGGAACTTGCTTAAAATGTTCCTTGTGTACTATTTTCATTCTGAACTTAGGTAGGCAGTTTTTCTTTGGAAATGAGTAAAAAATTTATTTACATACAACAGATAACCAGTTTCTTTGGATGACACTAGTATTCATAAACATACCTCCTCGTCTTCTTTAAAATCCCGAGAAGCACGCCTACTCAAGATCTTACTCCCCCCCCTAAAGTATGAAATATGAAATGCTCTAAATGACTGTGAATCTATTAATATTACAATAATGTCTATTACTGTTTTAAATTTTTATTTAGGATGACTTGTATGCTCTGGGCAACTCTAAATTTGACTCTGCTTCATTTTAATATATGGCCAATTTACTAGTCCTAAAAGAAACATAAGGCATAAGGGGATTTTTTCCCCCTCCTTGTCTTTCTTTTTTAGTGCCCTTTACAATGGACTTGAGTCATGTTGGATGGAAACTTCTCCATTGTATGTGGTTCCGTGGTTGAAACAATTTTGTGCTCAGTTTCAAGTGGCTGTAATATAAATAGAAGCCACACCACTTTTTTATGTGGGATGGTGTATTTTTATAACTTAAAGCATGATGATATATTTGAAGAACAAATTAGTCATTCTGCCTCAAGAACTAGTCTGTCTGAGGTATGCCACAAAATTGTTTTTGAATTGTTTACCTGGTGTGGAGCCTACTGAGAGTAAAAATAGATTCTTGATTTAGGCTTGGTAATTCCTGTATTACAGTTTGGCTTATTCTGTTGCTTAACTGATTGCCATGGAGTTGTGCTGGTACAGAGCAGCAATATGGTCCCTGACAGATTACGTCAGAATGTATTGTCATGGCCTATTCCTTCAGTATATTAAAAGAAGTACATGAAAGTTGTAGCTGATGATGACCCGCTGCCTAGCTATGAAGACATGAAAGATGCTATTTAGCATTTGTGTCGCACATTTCAAAGAATCATAGAATTGTAGAATGTTTGGGGTTAGAACAGACTTTTTAAAGATCATCTAGTATGACCTCTCCTGCCGTGGGCAGGAACGCCTTCCACGAGACCAGGTTGCTCAAAGCCCCGTCCAACCTGCCATTGAACACTTCCAGTGATGGGGCACCCACAGCTTCTCTGGGCAACCTGTTCTAGTGTCTCACTACCCTCAGCATAAATATTTTATTCCTTATATCCAATCTAAATCTGCCCTCTTTCAGTCTAAAACCATTACCCCTTGTCCTGTCACTACAGCCCTTGGTAAAAAGTCATTCTCCATCTTTCTTATAAGCCCCCTTTAAGTATTGAAAGGCCACTATAAAGTCTCTCCAGAGCCTTCTCTTCTCCAGGCTGAACAACCCCAAGTCTCTCAGCCTTTCTTCATAGGAGGGGTGTTCCGACCCTTTGATCGCTTCTGTGGCCTCCTCTGGACCTGCTCTAACAGGTCCATGTCTGTCTTGTACCAGGGACCCCAGAAATGCATGCAGTATTCCAGGTAAAGTCTCACAAGAGCTGAGTAGGGGGGCAGAATCACCCCTCTCGTACCTGCTGGCCACACTTCTTTTGATGCAGCCCAGGATATGGTTGGTTTTCTGGCCTGTGAGCACACATTGTTAGCTCATATCCAATTTTTCATCCACTAGGATAGCCATGTCCTTTCTGCATCGCTGCTCTCTGTCAATTCATTACCCAGTCTGTACTGATACTTGGGGACTGCCGTGACCCAGGTGCAGGACCCCAGGTTCCTCTGGATGGCATCCCTTCCCTCTAGCTTACTGACTGCACCGCTCAGCTTGGTGTTATCCCCAAACTTGCTGAGGGTGCACTCACTGCCACTAGGTATGTCATTAATGAAGATATTAAATAGTACTGCTCTCAGTGCAGACCCTTCAGGGACACCACTTGTTACTGCTTTCCATTTGGACATTGAGCCGTTGATGGTAACTCTGGATTCGGCCATCCAGACAATTCCTTACCCATCTAATAGTCCACCCATCAAATCCATATCTCTCCAATTTAGAGGCAAAACTTTTATGTTCTTAGACTTTTACAAAAATACCACACTCTCAGAAGTTATTTAAAGGATCAATAAAATAAACTTAACATTTTGCAAGCATGGAAGTGGAAACACAAAGATGATTTCCTAAGCCTGAAAGGTAGCAAGGCCCGGGGCAGAATTCTGCATCTCCACACTTTAACTATCATGCCATGAAAGATAAAATAAGTGAAATGCATCCATTTGCAACCATTGACACAAGTTTTCTAGTATGCTGAGCATATTTCAGGAATTTTCTAGATTTGAAAGGTATTTTTGTGAATTGCGGCACAAAAAAGAAGATTATAACATAATTCATTTCTCACAAGAACGATAAGAACTATTGTCTTAGCATTCTTTGTGAAATCATCAGGGCAAAGATTGTCTATGACAGCGCTTCCTATTATTTCCATGATATTTTATACAGATGTAACTAAAAGGAAACAATACAAAGCCTAGTAATCCACTGAATCCACAGTTACCAGTTTACTGGTAGAACCATACCAACATTTGGAATACTCGATTATATCTGGAGAAAATCTCATTTAAATATGAAAAACCTATAAAACATGTTGATAAGTTCTTGAAGTCTTGTAGTTTGGGGTATGTCTGCATATTTTTCCAGCCAAATCTTTTGAGTAAAATTTTGAATTTAAAATTATAGAATAAGATTCTCTATTTTAGAAACAAAAGTTTCCTACCTGAGGCTGCTGAGTGGCAGTGGGTCTCTGAGGAGATGGTATAGGAGTTTTGGACAACATTTGGTTCATTTTGCTTACAACTAGTTCGGTTATATGTTGCCTGTCTTCAGTCTGATGCTCACCGATCAGAGGCATTGCACAATCCATGACCTGTAAAATAAAACAATACATCAGCTATTGATATGGGACCAAATTAAACTTATTCCACACCCATGCAGAATGTCAGGTTTACTTAATTGTTTTTAATAAAAGTCAACCAAGATCTGTAGAAACGGGATATGCTATATCAGAAAAAAAAAGCCCAACTGCAGGATATGGGTCAGCAGAGCAAGAGAACAGCAATTTTACAATGACATCCCCTTCCAATCTTCAAGCTATATGCAGGTTCAGTATGATACTTGGGCATCCACTCCCTGGGGAACATGACTCCTGTGGGAAGCATACAGCAGACAGGGGAAATGAGGTTTTTTGGGCTATTCAGTGGCCTGCCGAAAATCTAAAGTAATTGTCTGCACTTCTGTCTAAGCTATGTTTCTGAAGATTTTCTCCTGTATTTTTGCGGCTCATACCATGTTCATCTGCTGAATTAGAACATGGAAATGCAAAATAAAACCTCTGCTTCCTAGCTATTTGTTGGATTTCTGCTAGGGAAGGCTGGATCCTTATCGATGAAAAAAAAAATTTAAATAAGACCTTGTTATTATTGACATGCTTTCCTGAAAAGTAGTGTGGCTGCAGTGCAGCTGATGCAAAAAAGAAGTAAGAATTTCTACAAAGAAAGCAGGATATCAGAGAGGCAAATAAAAATGTGCACATTTCCATTCTAAATGTGGCGGGTTAACAGTGTTCAGCAATTATTTCTTTCAGCTATTCAGATGAATAAACCCGGTACTGAATTCAGTCACTTCAGTGGGTTATAAGCATTTGTTATTTCTACAGAATATCTGTTATTTCTACAGTCTATCTACTTTTGGCGCATCCGTGTTTGTTTCAGAGGAAATAAAAGCGTAACACAATAGCCTCAACTGTTATTCACAATGGCACTGGATATTCTTATTTCAACAATAAAAGGACTTAATTCACTTTTGAAAAACTGCAATCCTTTTTCAATATGTATCAAGGCTATTCAGAAAAAGGTGAAGGCATGTCACCTGCAGCCCTGCATTCTGGTGTTTCTCATAGGTATGGATCACAAGTGACTGAGGCCTACAATACAAACAATAGTATTAATAATTAATAAGAGGCTGTCAGGGATAAAGCAGTTAGACTACATTAGCAGTAATATACTGTACGGATGTCATTATATCCGGCCCAGTTAGATTCTTTGTACAAACTGAGTTGCATCCATCTAACTTGCAGTCTGTGAAAAGCTGTCCAGCTGCCAAATCTCACACAAGATTTCTCCCCAGCGTAGGCAAATCATGCCCTAGACACAATGAGAAGCTGTGCTGGTAAGAGAGAAGGTGGTGGTGGGTGAAGAAGGAAAGAAACATTAGTAAGGGATCCTCATGGGGTTTGCACAAATGCAGAAGGATCAGTGAGTTTTATGGGGGTGTTTTAGTACTAGAAGTGCACCTTCCTGTACCTCTTTGGCTTCTGAGGTTCCTTCTCTATTGCAGGTAAACGGAACAAGACTGAAAAGGTTCAATGGAATCAAAAGAGTGCTGGAGGACTCTTGCTGCCACAGGAGACTGTAAGTGCTACTGGCCAGAGAAACACCTTAAACTGCCCTCACTCCTATCCAATCTCTAACAGAAGGACTAGAAAGAGAGCTCTGCTATTAGGAGGCAGGGCTATTTTGGCCAGAGAGGCTAAGATTCCCATCTCTTCAGGTGGGCACGCTGCTGTAGGTTGTTGCTTTGAGCTATTTTTGTTACCCAGCTTGTGTAGTCGAAGGGAAGATACTGAAATTTTGTGATAAGACCCGATTCTGAAAATATTTACAAGGTGGAAGAATTTTGTTATCTATAGGGGTGACGCAGGGATCTGACTGATGAGCATAAAGCTAGTGCATCTGCATTGTATGGATCCTTCCTGAGATGGAAGTGATATAGGGTGGAAAACAAAACTCTTCTCAATCCATCAATCTACACTGAACACTTTATCTCCTTTACAGACACAGGGCACAGTTTTACTTTCCTTCTTTTAGACATTCAAGTGCTTCTAGGAATTACACACACAAATTGGGTGTTTAAAGAAACATCTGTGATTTTCAGATCTAGGATGTCTCCTCTAAGCTTCCTCACAGCTAAAAGGCTTTAAAATAACCTCAAAGTAAATAATGAAATAATAACTGAAGTCCAGAGCAAATGTTTCCTAAGAAATGAATGAATGTTTTTGCACTCTTGGGCCACATCAACAAGTATTGCAGAACTGCTTAATAATTACACAGAAAGATTCTATAAAATTTACTATATTTTTTAATAAACATATTTTTAAGTGGAACATAACCAATGGTTTTAATTAACTGAGAGAAAAGTACTGAGTCAATATGAGTTGATATTTCTGAATGGGTAAAATGTAGTCTTGCTGGTTGTGTGGCTCTTGAAATACAAAATTTTTATGGATTTACATTAGTATTACTTTCTGCTGAGTTATTGGTGTTTCGTAAAATTGTTGGAATGCTTAAAGATCCACTTCATTTTATCATGAGCTTTTTCTTGCAAGAGTAATATGCATAATGCCTGGATGGAGGAGGCAACTGTTGGCCAGGACTTGAAAGTGTTAATAATGACTGAATGTTAGAAGTGATGTTTCCCACTGATGTCAGTGTGAAAGACATTGGGTGCTTGGTTGTCCACTGCAAAACATCTGATTTTCAGGGAGTTATGTCTGTAGTCTAAAAATCTGCCCCCTTGAAGGCAGGCATTAATGACAGTTATTTTTGAAAAGATTGCCCCTCTCGCTATCTGGTGTGTATTAACCCGCCTCTTGCCCAAAAACGGAAGCAACAGTAATATGTTTCACAAGAGTGCAAAGAAAACCTCACTTTGTTTATCATCCATTTACATTAAAAAAATTATTTGGAATGACAGTGAAAGAAATTGCCTAAAATAAGAGCCTGCCAAAGGATTAGACAGGATTAGATCTGAAATACTGCGTTCTGACTCAATTTCTATTTTTAAAAACTTCTATAACTGCAAGTTTACATATAAACTTTCTGTAGGAGATATTGCCATGTTGTTTACCAGAACCTGTGGGAAAAGTGTAGTTTTATGGCTAAGGATAAAAAAAGAGGCCTTGAAGTGTTGCTCAAAACTTCATGTCAGTCTTTTCAAGCATAGCTGCCCTATTCACACACTCACGCAAATTCAAACACGTATGACATTAAACCCCATAATCCTTTGCCCTTGACAACCTCTTGTCACTTGGACAGGTTTTCATGTTGCTAAAACCCCTTTTGTTTGTTGCTATACTTGAACCAATATTGTTGGCCAAAGATATGCTGAACCTAACACTGAGGAAGTACTGAGTCAGATGCCAAGTATTCAGTGATGATAAGCTATAATGTGTTCTGGTGCCTTCCTGAAGCACAAAGATAGTACCAAAGCGGCAAAAAGAGAAAGCAAGGCATCCGATTATCAGTAAAACTACTGAGCCCAAAGTGAAATGGCACTATACAGCTGAGTGAGTATAAGATTTCCAAGGCTTAAAAGCAGTTCAATAGCAGGATGCTGTTCCGTTTAATAATTGATTGGAGTTGAGAGGCAATGTGGGTGGGCACAAGTGATAGCTGGCAGGAGGCTGAAGGGGCTCTTCCCACTGGTATTGCTGGGAGGGAATGGCTACAGTGGGCAGAGCACAGCACTGACACACAGCCTTGCAGGTGGCTGCTAAGGACAGCCTTAGCTTCCCTCTCCCCGATACTGCTGCTGTCACTCTCAAGGCCAGACGTTAACTACTAAGAGAGCACTCCTGCTATTCCTTGGCAAAGAAGCTAAGATCAAGGTGAATACTTTACAGGGTGGGTTTTACTGTTTTTTGTTTCTTTAAGAGAATGCAGTCTATTTGCCTTAATGACAGTCATCAGAAATCAGTAATGTTTTATATAAATGTATCTTAAGAATTAAAAACATTTTGGGTAACAGTAAAAGGTTTTAAAACCTGTGAATGAGTAACAGGAATGTCATGCTGGCACTTCCCCCACTTTAATGGACTTGACAAAGTTTAAACATACACAAAGCGTCCTGTTTATAAATAGGCTATTTACAGCCTGTACTGGTTTTAAAATATTATTTAAACATAGCCAGGTTTTTTTTCAGTACCTAGTTCAGCTATTTAAAATATTGGAGTTTCCCACTAAGAGAATTTAATAGAAAAAAGACATCTGTAATTCATGAAGTCAAATATGTTACTTTTGCAGATGCCAATAAAAACATAGCTCACTATGAATTACGGTCACTTAATTCATATTGCTTCTATCTTTAATTTATATGCATTTCGGTAACCAATTCTATGGGAAGAATTTCTCTTATCACCCAGAAACCATATTCTGAAATGCACTTAACACGCATTTATATTAAACTATAAGAGACTGAGCATATGTATTAGCAGTAGTAACAGAAACTACTGTTTCTGCAGCAGCACATTTAAGTCAACAAAACACTGTAATAAAACAAAACACTGACCTTTCAGTGAATTAGTCTGTGCCCTCCACTGCTAGTGTGGATAAGGCACATATTTGAAATGTGGGCTGCAAGACTGAGACTGGCAAGAAAAAGAAGAGAAATGCTGTTTAACTCTGATGAATATGGAAGGAAACAGGATGGGATTAATAAAGGAGCCAGTGCAATTATAAGGTATCAGTAATTGCAAAGGGATCATCATGTTTAGAGGAGAAACTACTCTGACTGCCACCGTCCAGACACAGTTCTCCATGACATAGTATGTTTACCACCAAAAGATGAAGAAAGATCTCTTGCTTAGAGCCTTATGAAGACCCAGTCCAAATGGAGCTGGGAAAGAGAGAGTTGTGGAGGTTAAAGGAAGGGCAAGGGTAAAGAACTCTGCCGATACAGTGGAAGGAAAAGGTGTTTGTCAGGATGCTGAAATGCAAGAGGAATATGAAGGAACAGATAGAGGGCTTGCAAGTCAGAAGTGCCCAAGGAGTCTGCCAGAATAATGATATATGGATTTCATATGGAAAAAGACCTATGAATTACAGGAGAAGATATGATAATTGGTAAGTGCAGAGGGAGGAAGAATTCATTTTGTTGTGAATCAGGGTAATTTTGAAGGTCAATGTTCAAGAGTATGAGGACTGAGAAAAAACATTTACTTTGGTCTGTGAAAAAGAGAAGCTGGATTGTGTTGTTGCTGCTATGAATGCGTTACCCTTCTGTGTTGTTTTTGTGAGACCTGGACATCTCTACTTGTGGTGAAAATTTTGGCTGCAAAGGCAGAGGCTGATACAGATTTTAATTTCAGAGTTCTAAGTATGGGGAGGGTAATTGAGATTAAGAAAAACTAATAGTTTGAGGAGGTCACTTAACGCTGAATGGGACGTAAGGAGAGATGGTGTGATTTCTGAGAAGTAAGGGAGTGACTGGGTATGAAGTAATCACGGGGCTTTCCCTGAGGTCTCTATAGCAGATGCAGGAATAATTTGTAATTGGAAATGTAACCACACCTGAGAAGTTGGTAGGGGATAGTACAGCAGAAAATCAGTGGTGACTGCTAGGAAATTTTTACAGTCCCTCCTGCAGTGGGTGAATAACAACATTTGCAGAAAAAGTAAGAACAGCTGGGAAAGTGAATCAAGCATTCCTAGATGAAGGATCCAGTGCCTACGGACAAATTTATACGGTCTGGTTTTAATCTGGAATGAAAACAAATCCTGCAAATGATTTCTACGTCCAATCAAAATCAATGGATGAAGTTGAATGTGTATGCTGCAAACTCATGCAAATGAAGTAGATTGCAAAAAAGCGTAAAAATATGTAGAAAATGCAGTTAATATTTATCTGAGAAAATATTCAAGCACTTTGAAGACAATATGTGCAAGAGATTAGTTTAATCTATAAAATAACAATTAATTTAACATCACAATGAATTTTACCTCTATTCACCTCCTATTAATAAAGTATGGTTCATTATGAACAAAAGAAAACATTTAGATTGTTACATATAAGAAGTGCGATTGTTGCTAATTAAAAAAGTTACAGGTATTTTGGCAATAGATACAGTAAACATAAATATTATGTGAAAAAAAATTAGTGAATAATTATTCTTAGGATGGAAACCAAGATATTAATGTTGTTCACGCAGGTCAATAATTATTGCTTCATTCAAATGAAAACTAGTATCCTAGCAAAACAAATTCATCTCCTTCATTAACTCTGTTGCTAGATACACGTAATTTACTTTTCTGTCTAAAAGAACAGCTGATGTCATTATTTCTGGAATGGTGTCTGGAAAATTTCAGTAGATTAAATCTGTTACTTCCAAAATATAAAAAAAGGCCCAGAAGAGTTCATTGAATAAACTGAATTTTTTCTATCACATTAAGCCCACATATGAAGGAATATATTAATGAATTCAACACTCCTGCATCACAAATTTGGAAAAATCTTAATTTAAAAGGGTGTCTTTTCTAGAATTGTATCTTTTTAACCATTTCTTATTAAGTTATATTAAGGAATGATACAAGGAATAATTAAGTTATATTAAGTCCTATTAGGAAACATAGGAATGCTCCTTGTTTTGGAAAGATGAAACTTCAGAGACAGATGTGGTCTTAATTATAACTTAAGCTATATCACCAAAAGAGTAATTTTAGACTCCTAAATATTCAAAACTTCTTACAGTACCAAATCATAAATTATGAGGGGCTTCTGACTTTATCAACTATTACAGTTGGATTTAGTTCCCTCACTAACCTCAATAGAGGATATTATGTAATGGATGGAAAGCCACTTAAGTATGTAAAAAAATAATCGCCATTATTTTTTGCCACTCTTGCATGCATTTATATGCCAAATCACCTGATTTAAAGTTATGTTTCTAGAGAGTTTTTAAAAATCTGCTTATTATTGGAAGAGAAGAAGAGAAGAACCTAATGAGGTTCAACAAAACCAAGTGCAAGGTCCTGCACCTGGGGAGGAAGAATGCTAGGCACCAGTACAGGTTAGGGGCTGACCTGCTGGGAGATAGCTTGGAGGAGAAGGATCTGGGGGTTGTGGTAGACAGTAAATTATCCATGGCCCAGCAATGTGCCCTTGTCGCCAAAAAGGCCAATGGAATCCTGGGCTGCATAGGGAAGAGTGTGGCCAGTAGGTCGAGGGAGGTCATTCTCCCCCTCTACTCGGCACTGGTGAGGCCACAACTGGAATACTGTGTCCAGTTTTGGGCTCCCCAGTTCAAGAGGGACAGGGAACTGCTGGAGCGAGTCCAGCGAAGGGCAACTAAGATGATTAAGGGCTTGGAGCACCTCCCTTATGAGGAAAGGCTGAGAGAGCTTGGACTCTTTAGCCTGGAGAAGAGAAGGCTGAGGGGAGACCTTATTATGGCATACAAGTATCTAAAGGGTGGGTTGAAGGAGGATGGAGCCAGGCTCTTTTCATTGGTTCCAAGTGACAGGACGAGGGGCAATGGGCACAAGTTAGAACACAGGAAGTTCCGTTCAAATACACGGAAACAGTTCTTTACGGTGAGGGTGACAGAGCACTGGCACAGGCTGCCCAGGGAGGTTGTGGAGTCCCCTTCTCTGGAGATTTTCAAGACCCGCCTGGATGCAGTCCTGAGTAATGTGCTCTAGGCAATCCTGCTTTAGCAGGAGAGTTGGACTAGATGATCTCTAGAGGTCCCTTCCAACTCTGATAATTCTGTGATTCTGTGATTCTGTGATTGGAGACTTGTATCTACAAAATTGGCAGACATGGTAAGAAACAAAATTTCTGCCTCCCTTTTATCTTTTAGGATAGGGTCTGAGCAACTTTGAAGTTAGCCATGCTTCGAGCAGAAAGCTGGACTAGGTGACCTCCAATCTAAATATGTCTATGACTTGTGATACATCACTTAGAAGGATATTACCAAATATTTCTATCAGAATATATTTTCATGCCTTTGTTCCGTCTTTGATGCTAAATTTGGAAATGTATATGATTAAGATAGAAGAATAAGTAAGTTTAGCGTCTGAGCACTTGGGAGTACAGTATCAGAGCCTTGTGCTCATTAAAGTTCTGCCACAGTCAGTGACATAGCTCTGTCTAAACGGTAAATTGAATGGCATAGCTAGCATTTCCTAGAAAGCACAACTGTAAGTAAAACTCTGCACAAGTACTGCATGAGATACGGGTTTCTTCTGCCTTTGCTCCCTCTTCTGATGTATTCCCTCCTGTACGTTAGCCAATATTATTCAGGACATTGAATGTGGGAATACAGAAGTCTGTAAAAGACAGCGTACTTAGTGCTGGTGCTGTATCACTACACCTTATACAGTATATATATATTCTGGAGTCAGGGGTATATCTCCTAGTAGTTTGATAGACTGCAGCACCTTCAGAAATGGTATTGTTACACCAAGACTTGAAAAAAAATCAAATTGTGTTTCTTAATTTCTTATATTAGCTTACAGTGGCTGAAAATACTCTTTATGAAATCCAAACGGTTTGCATCTTTCTAGGTTATAAACTACTTGGAAGCTAATTTTAATATAGCTTAGGGTAAAAACAGACAAGTAGAAATAAGACACCTGCAGCAGCCACCCACCCATTCAATTTTGAGCAAAATTTGGGAGACTGCCTGTGAGGCCACTTTAAAGGATTCTGTTACATTTGTTTTCTTTTACTGCGTTCATCATCATGATATGAGCTTTTGTTTAGTTTCCCAGAGGCTTGGTTTTCCAAGAGTGAATCATATTCAGTGGAGTCAGAAACATGAGTATCTGTTCCTTCTAGTACTAAAACTACAGAAGTATTAATTTAAAAAGGGAAAGATTAAAAGTCCTTCTTCTACTTAAGACGTTAAAGTTTAATGGACCTTAATTTGATGTCTTAATTAGCAAGAATTGGTGAGACAGTTAAAGAACTGTATGTTGCAATGATGTGTTAATAAAATTCTTGTTTCTACAGCTTGTTTCTGGCAGGATGATGCTTGGCAGCTGAGTACTCCAATTGAGGTGAAAAGAATAGACTATAAATGAATAGCTAAGATCGTTACACAGAACAATAACTTGACCTTCCTCCTGATCAACCTGATAACCCTTCATTTTAGCTAAATGATTCTTTAATTAGTTCATTGCCCTCATAGGGGTTTGGAGATAGTTCTTTGGAGTACAGCAGTAAAAGACAAAAAGAACCACAAGGTTCTTCTAGAGAAGGTCATTTCTGCCAGGGAACAACCTTTAGAAAACCATGGTCTTTTAAAAGTCAAAGTTACCTCTTACAGCCCCCATCTAAGAAAACTGTAGAGAGCTTGTAGCTTTACTGAAGAACAGAGGTTGTATTGTGTTTGAATAATATTATGACTTCAATATTTTGTCCTTCCTGTCTTCAGGCAAACTGATCTGTATTTTTTTCCTGGGGATGCATAAGGTACCCTTCAACTGCATAGCATGAAGGCACAAATAGTCATCCTTCAAAATTCCCCTGGGAGTAGCATTTATAGCAGTGTGGAAAGATGAATGGTCCACTGAAAATGTACCCTTTTTATAATGTTTCGGAAATAATAGTAGTATTGCCTTCAGCTTGTTCAAATGACTAGAAATGTCTCGGGTGGCTATAGAAATATGAAGATACTGATGCACAAACTAGCACTGGGGAACTGACCCAAATCTATAAATTAGACCCAAATCTAGCACACAAAGCTATAAATTGTGAGAAGCTGTACTTAGACTGTAATTTCTTGGGTTTTTTATTATGTTCAGACCTACTTGGTCAAAGGAACATGCACATTGCACAAGGGAGACATCCACAAGAAGCTAACAGTAATAAAGATCTGTGTATTTCTTTATTTCATAATAAGGTATAAGTACGCAGAAATTGTGTCTAAAACTACACTTCAGTGTTACTGAACACAAGTTTTTTCTTTCATTATAGTTCTCTAATCCTTCCATATTATTTCTGAATGGTCATTGCTCTACTTACACAGCAAGAATACTTTGCATAACTTGAATGGCCATGAGGCTATAAGTAAGAGTAAGTTATTTAAAAATTCTCATCCTTTTAATCAAACATATATAGAAGAGAAACTATTAGAGCAAGTAAAACAAACAAACAAAAATGTTTACCCTTCTTGAAGAAGTGGGGCATGATGACTAGATCTAACATTAAGAACCAACACATTCTTACCTGCAATGGAAGCGTACCATACTAGATCATAGATAAAGAATCACTCTATAGTGGTGTTTTTTAAGAAGTACAGCTAGAACATTAGATTCATGAGACACAATATTGTACTGATTCTCTAACATCAGCCACTGGTACAATTTGTTGCTCCATGGTTTTGGGGAATAAAAGAAAGCAGAATGTTAAACCAAGGAATGACAAAATGACCATCACAAAGCAGTTGAATGGCTATAACACTAAAATAATAAAATTATCAGTATAGGATAAAAAGGGAAAGTAAAGGACAATATGGAATTAATTAATAACCTTCCAGCAATAGTGATATAAAAAGTCATTTACGTGTTATATTTTCTAGCCTTAGTTTAGAATGGATTTTTGTAAGCAGATGAGTCGTTACGTGCAATACGTAAACACTGTGGGTATTTTAAAACTATTGCCTTGGATTATGAACGTCCTAAAGCTCTTGTTGAACATCTTCATCAAAACACGTACTATGCATTAAGTAGTTATTGCTGTAAAATGCTGCTCTCCCACCCTTATTACAGAAAAACCCTCTGAAGTTGATTTCTGTCCAGAATGCTGAGTATATGAAGGATACTTTAGCGGAATTCTATCCTAATTCACACTCACTCTGAAGCTGGATGACATATATGTATGCTTTCCTATTGCTGGTTACACTGGTTGAATGTTCAAACAGAAATATCAGGAAGAACATATCTGCATGGTTTATTTCACACATTAGGAAGTTTGTATGTTTCTTGTCAGATCATATCTGCAGAATTAAAGTGTCAGTAATACTGAGACTTTTAGTTTTGCAGTAGGTGTACTGGTCACCACGAAAACATGAGAGCATAGGTTTCAGCATGGGACTGCAACTGGAGTGTAAACCCAGTATTTATGGACCGACTGTCCTGCTCAGCTACTGGTTCTTGATTGCAGCATGTGCATACTAGCTTTAATAACACATTTATTTTCCCACGTTGAAAGTACACAAAAGGCAAAAATTTTTCCTATACTGGTGCAGACGGTCTTCTACTCTTCATTGTATCATAGAATTATAGTGTAATAACTGTTAAAATTATAGTGTAATAACTGTTGATGTAAGCTGGCTTTTTAGTAGCAAATGATCCTAAGTTTTACAGATGTTCTGTTGGATGTGAACTTTGCAAACAATTCTACATTTCAATGCCTTATCCAGATTCTAAATATTCTTGCTGATGAGCATTACCATCTTCCAAACAATTCAGCTGATTCTGTAGAACAGCAAGAATTATCACGCTTCTATCCACTCTTTCTTTTAATTGCAACATCTATTATGTACACTACTTAAAATGCTCTACAAACCCAGTTCCTGATGTGTCCTGCAGTTCTCAGAATTCTGTTTGCTTAGAAGTATGACTATCTGGCATGGAAAATGAGGGGACTTGTTCAGAAGTGGGAAGTGACGTACTCTGTTGGTCCATTATAGAATTTGCACTGGCTATTTCATTTTCAAAAAACTGCTCCCCCATCTCCTGTTACCCACCAGACCTCCCAGGCCTGATGCAGGAATTACTTTGTGTACCTGACTTCTGTGAAAGCTGGTGATGCTTGCTGGCTTTGCTCAAAAATTTGAAAAATTGTGCAGTATCAAAAATGTGGAAACAACTGAGTTCAGTGAATGACAGTGAAGTGCATTTAGTCTGACAGGAATTTGCTAACTGAGGAATGCAACAGAAGTATCAACTGTTAAAATAAAGGAGTCATCTCACTTCCACTGGAAGCAGAAAAGGTCCAACTACGTTTGTACAGAAAGAGCAGGATGAAAAGAAAGCAAGGAATAAAAGAGATCAGTAGGAGGGACTAAATAGTGTGGGTTGATGCCAATAATTTCTCAGACTAGCTTTAGCTCTCGTGTATAGGAAACAACATTGTTTTATGCCTGAAACCTCTAGTTCTTACAAGAATATACTTGTTAAATGCAACCCTCCTCTAGTTTTGGATCTTTTTGCATGCAATAGTTCAGTTTTTAACTACTTTCTTATGAGGTAAGATAACCAAGATCTTATGTCTTAAAATAACCTACATTTATTTGCTAATTTAAATTTTGGGGTAACACTTTATTGGATTAAAGCCAGCCAAATCAGCACGAACTATCTCAAACGTAATGAATTTAGATAGATGTGTGTGTGTGGAAAGTGCTGAGACCCTTCCCCTGAGACATTTAGGGGCTATGGGAGCTGCAGAGTAGCCTACAAAGCTTTAAATGGCGTATGGGAGGCTGCCACAGCCCCGTTGCTGGAGAGGAGCTTACTTGTGAGCAGAAATCAATCCCTTCCCAGTAAGCAGAAGTGTCTGAGATACACCTGTGGCTACAGCCAAGCTGTGAAGTAACACATATGACAAATCTTACGTTCAGGAATTTCCTCTATATTGTATCACCAGAAGACAGAGTAGTCTGTTTTCAGAAAGAGGAAAACACTTTTTTTTTTTTTTTTTTTCCCATGCTTTCAAATCTCAGCCAGATTTCACTGGGCAAAGCATTACAGATTTAACAGGAACCTCAGGGTGCAGTGGAGGGGAAAGACTGCATTATATGAAGAAGCAACAGAAGAGGTTTAGTATGGCATCCTAAATTTTATGCTACAGTGAGTTTCGATACAATAAGACAAAATAAGTTCTGATTTGGCCAGGGTGACTAAGGAAACAGGATTTCTTGACATCTTCCTCAGCATCTCAGGAGGTAGTGATTAATTCTGTTTGTTTGCTGAAGGTTTACTGCTGCAAGCTGCTCAGTCCTTTAAAGTGCTATTGATTGATTTGGAATTATTAGCAATTGCAAAAGTGATAAATACATTTGTGAAAAGTGAAGAGAGGAAAATACATAGAGCTGTTTAACACTGTGACAAACCGAAGATTTTTACTTCTGCAAAGCTTTTCTGTTATAAATGGATACAAATAACTAGAGAGAGTCAAGTCATAATCTCCAGATTACTCTCTCAGTTTAGAAAAATTACTCTTACTTTTGCTTTAGCAAATATCAACCTCTTTTGGGGTGGGGAAGATTCTGAAGATCCTTGCCTATCTCCTGAAAAAAATTCTAAGAACATGAAAGATGCTGAAGAAATCCTGAATTGTGCGATAGGCAAGTGATGATACCTTGTTTCATGGCTAGGCAAAGTTACATTTATCCATAAAAAAACTTAAGGTAAACGAGAAACTTAAAACTTTCCAAAATTATCTATGGCAGAAACTTTTGATTCATGAGGAATCAGATCTTAAAGGTAACATTTAGGCTAGAAAAAAGTAAAGTTGTTTCCACTCATTCTTAATTTCCCTTTCCACGTAAAGGTATAATTTCGTTGGGGTTCCCTTGGGATAGTGCTATCTATAAACCTTCCAGGAAAAACTGGTCAGCCTGCTCAGGAAAGGAATCATAAGGGTTGGGAAAATGTGACATCCACATTTGGCTTTGTTTTGTAGTTTGTGTACATTTCCTCAAACACTAAAAGACATTACCATATATATGGTTACATTTTCCAGCAAGTGTTACCACTAACTTGGACATGTGGCTTTGTATTATGATTTAAACATTGCTCAAAAATACACAGCCTTTCCTGAAACACAAATGAGCCAGTGCCTATCACAGATGTTCTTTACTTAGGTGTTTGTAATATATAGAAGCATATATTGAAAAAAGTGGAATTGCTTACCTCAAAAATATAATCTTTTCCATCCTTTCCATGTACAGCTTTAACGGCACAGATGTCCAAACCACCAAATATTTCAGAACAGGTGTCAACCCAAAGCTTGTACCTGTTTCATAAAAATAATTTTTTTCTGTAAGTATCTCATCAGGCTCTTGTTCTTCTACAGGCTTAACCTAATAATGTATTTTATATAACGTTAGCTCTAAATTCAGAATTTTCACTATATTGTCAGCTTTACTGAATTTGTATTTCCCAGAATAGTCGCTTAGAGATAATGGCCTGATTACTCTACTTTTCCCAGGAGAATCCAGAAAAGCTGTGGCTCCGTATCCTGGCCTAGTGTTATGCTGGATTCTGTCCCAGTTTGCACTGGCCCTAACACGTGTCTGCTCTAAACTGTGAGTAACCTGAAGATAAGATATGCTGGAACACCAAGAGCATTTAGCTGTATCCCACCCTGCATTTCCGGGGCCCTTACGCTCGTACAGCTTGCTAGTTGTGGCTGTACTTTCTGTGAGAACTCCACAGAAGGAGGATTTATCACCTTACCAGTTTTGGTGGCTTCGGTGATGCTGAGGGGTTTTACAAGGTAGGGAACAGGGCTTCCATTTTCCTGTGAAATTCAAACTTGTGCATCTGTGCACAGATTCAAGTGTGACAATCCTCTTGCTTATTATACTTGGTAGCATACTTAATTATGGATGGTTTTTACTCTTTCATCAGAAAAAACTAGAAGGAGAGTCTCTGTCTTAAATTACAGATGCAACTGTATTCCAAAGTAGCAATGATAGCTTTGCATGTACATCGCTGAACAAGGCAAAAGAAAAATCAAGACAGAACAACCCTTAAGATGATGCAAGAGAAACAGATGCATGTCACTATGTAAAAGTTACGTAGCGTGCAGACAAGGATAATATTCTTCATGTAGGGTTATAGACAACTACAGTAAAATTCAAGAGAAATGTAAAGAATCCCGAGGAATTCTACAGCTCCTAAAACCAGCTTGTGTTTCATACAGTATTGAACACAAGAACTCCTCCATTTCATTTCTAACCTCATGGTAAGAAATACGGGCTAAGGAATGGACAGTTTAGCCATTCTAGATGCAGTAATATGATTCATTTTTCTTTCCATCCTATGAATAGAGAGATTATCTGACTAACAAGGGAATGAAGTGGGACTTACTAGAAATAGAGTGAGGCAATTGCTGTGATCAAGTACAGAGCTGTTAGTGAAATAACAGGGAGCTGTAATACTTTGCTGAGAGCGTTCTGAGGTGATGTAAGCTGTGCATGTTTGCTCAACGGCAGCGATTGACTTACAGGACACAAAACAGCATTGAGAACTTTTATTAACTAATAGCATAGCTGTGCATGGGCACCAGTAGGTGATGATATGGTCTTGAAAGGTTATGCAGGCAGATATCACAGTTCCCCCAACTGAAGGACATATTTTGCTTAAAAAACCCCACCAGTTTTAAAACAGCCATTTATCATAATCTTTTTTCTTTTCCATGGGCTGGCATTTGAGTATAAATCAGAGCTTATTTCCTTTTACAGACCTTCTCATGCTCTCTCCTCATCCAGCCTTTGAGCCATGATGATAGATTTGCTACATCACAGTATTTTCCATTGCAAAAAAATTGATTTAATAAACACTGCATTTGACTTCATTATAAGATCAAAGGAAATTTGTTGCTGGGCTGACCATTTTATTCATATGTAAATATCTTCAGTAATAGCATCCCTTCCAAGTAAACTTATTAGGTCACATTCTTTATATTTTCTAATATCAAGTCTGTTCCAGGGGAAAAGTTTTTCTTTTAAGCAGAATACAAAGGAATTGATACAACTGTTTGAAAAAATCCTGATGGTAATATTTTAGCAATGAAAATAATTTTTTTGCTGTGAGAAACATGTTTTTTGTCCAAAATGAGAGGGTTTTTTGGATGCCTGACAATTTCAACATCTGTAGATGCACTGACTGACTGGACTCCTTGCATACACTTGCTTATTTATAACTTTTTTTTGGCTGTAAAATACCATCGTGTATCTTAGAAAGTCACAAGGGCCGCAAAACTTGTCTTTAAGAGTAAATATCTGGACTTTGTATATAAAAAAAAATGAAGACATTTTCTTTAAAATACCAAAACATCAATCAGATCTATGAAAGCATTTTTAATAGTCTATCTTCTGCCAACAAACACCGAGCTGGAAAAATACAGTTACATTTGGAAAGAGAGGTCTTGGATGGACTAGCCTGTAGTGTTTTAAACCCAAGGCTTGCATAGTAGGTTTGACAAGAGGGCACGGTTCTCGTTTTCCCAGAGCCAATATAGTGTGCAGCAGCCTTAGAACTGACAGATAATAAAGTACTGTTCCTCACGTGCCTGGCACGAAATATCTGGTGCGCCGGATGAGGTGCGCACAATTAGCATACGTCTCTATTATTCTGGTCCTATCGAGACAGCAGTGCCTCTCTGAAACAGAGGGATCAATAAGAATATGCAACATCGAAATGTGCTTGTTCTCGGCCTCGTTATTGTCCCCTACTGCGCCACATTCTTCTTTCTTTTCTAAATTTCTAGACTAAGATCTGTATTCAGTCAACAATGCCCACTCAGGCAGTGCTTTCAAAACACTTCTTCCTAATTCATGAGATGTATTATAAATGAAGTGCACAGGCATCAGATTTGATTGCTTTTGGTATGCCATTAAACTACTTCAACTCCTCAGAAAACTTCAATTTTCCCTTCTCTTCCTTGCTGTGCTTTGTGCACTTCAGTCTGTAATCAAACAAAAAGTGGGGCTATGTGATACGGAACCCCTTCTGTTATGAGAAAACATCCAGCTTTTCTATGCTTTTGTCTTCATCAGCATAAAAGGAGTTTTGTTTTGTTGGCTAGTGTTTTTTTAATCGGAAAATACCTCTTATGCTCTAATTATCCTCTGTTTAAAAATGTAAGCAGAAGCAAAGCACACAGAGCATTTACCGTGAGGTAGCCAGGCAAGGTTAGCATTTCATACTCATTACCCATACGTGATATTGTTTAGTTTTCCTTATGGCAGAACTAAAGCGCCTGTGTTTTTACAGAGGAATAGCTCATGGACTGTAATTATGCACACTCAAGCACGCTCTCTCTTTTCCCTCTGAGTGAAGGCATAACCTCACTTTCTAAAGGAAGGTGGGAGGGGAATGAGAAAGAGAAAATAATGTGGCTCCACTCCATCCCCAGAGGGGAGATCAGTGAGGACACAGTCTAGACAGGGGTTGGACAGCAGGGAGTTGTAATTCCCGTCTTATTTGTTTTCACCTTTCTCAGGGCAAGCAACAGTTCAGTTCCTGTGTCTCCCTCAGCTCATAAGAGGGACCAAGTTCTAGGCTCCAGACTTTTAAAAAAAAAAACAACACAAAAATACCAGAAAAAAACTACTGTTTTTGTTAAACTGTTGAAGTTTAAAACACCTTTTAAATTACACTTTTATTGTACTGAGTTTTTTCAGCTTCCACTGGTAGCAACCTTTGGAGAAGCTGAACAAAAGAAAATTCAGAGCCATCAAAAAGCCTCACAGATTATTTTGCAGGGAAAAGAGGTCTATATGTTGTGGGGGAACTTGGGAGCAAGTGAGGAGTCTTGAGAGAAGAGTTCTGTCAATACAAGACCTGTACTTCAAAATGAAGCTGCAAGGAGAATATGTGTGACTGGACTGCAAAAAGTAGCCAGCATAACGACTGGGGAGAAAAAGAAAAGCACAGTAAACCAACGTATGGAGCTGGAATGATGACATGAGGGAAATAAGCTTCAGTATATCCCAGCATCTGGGTAAAAAGCCTCACAGTGCCGTTTAGTGGAAATTTCAAAACTGAAAAATAAGCAATTTAGCAGGATTGAAAGTAGAAGAGAGAAATATGATTTAAATACGCAAAGTTAAGACTAGATCGCTTGCTATAATGGATGATGTAGAAGGGGAAAAGTTTAAGATACTGGGGCACGGGGTAAGACTGTTAGGTAAAAGAGGGCAAATGAACCTGAAGAAATGACTGATAGGTTGAATCTGAAAAATGGAATTTTATGAAGGGAATTCCAGTAGTTTTCTAGGTGCAGATAGGGATGTAGGAACCCAAGGGTGCACATAAGCACCCAAGGCTGGTACTTAGTTTGGGTAGTCAACTCTGAGACAAGGCACAGAGAAACTCTTGGCTCATGTTCTTTCACCTAATTCAAAGGGGTTTTTTTTCCAAAATGAAAGGAGACATGCATTTACCGTGAACTGCACATCAACAATGTGATTTTTAAAAAACGGATTTAAAATAAAATTTCATTAATCTTTTTTTAATTACCTTTTACATGAGACTCGACTTACTTATCTGACATAGCAATTTGTTCCAACATTGCAGAGCCCGTGTTTGTCTTCCAGTTTCCGGATATGGAAGTTCTCCTGAAAGGGGGAAAATATTACAAAGACAGCCAGTGGTTTTATAATTTCATTATCTCTTAAATGACTCTGATTTTCACATGAATACTATAGCAGTATTTACACCTTTTTCATATCTGGCAGCTGATAACAGAACATCTCAACCACAAAGAATTCCAAGAGGCATCGCAATTGTCAGTAATACTCACTTCACTGTAGGCATGTTATGAAGAAGTACGACACTGCTGTGAAATTTGTGTTCCTCATTTACCTCATTTATTCATTTAAGACTTTTTTTTTTTTAAAAGACCTACTATGATTAAGTGAAAGTGTTAGCAACAAGGTGTTATCAGTTATAAATGGATTAAATAGCCTGTAACATAGTATTACTGCAAATGTTAAGCAACTGAAGCTTCAGCTTCTCATTTCAAATCCATGCCACTGCAGAGTTAGGTTCCAGTACTTGGGAATCAACATACGTGTCTTTTTAACACCCCTGAAGTGATCGCAGCTCTCTTTTAGAGCTGGATTTTGGTTCCTCCTCCAGTTTTCACTCTTTGCTAGTTTACTAATATAATCTAAACAGTTTATGTCAAGGCTTGAGTATACCATCTTTTACTTATTTCTAAGAAAAAAAAAATTCATATAAAGTTTTTTTTCTCCTCAGACGTTAGGACTGCTACCAGGCCTGAGAAGATTACTGTTTTCTGAAATCTAAATGCTGTACTGGGAATAAGCTAAGGGTAGAAATTATGAAGTGTTTGCAGTTAGTAAAATAATAGGAACATCTGTAACATATTAAAACTATATTAGGCAGCAGCTATAGTTTTCTCTCCATTTTTATATTAACCTAATTACAAGGGTCAGTAGCAATTGTGGGGGAATGTTGACTTTTCTATGGGACCCGCATAAAGTTATCTGAAGTTTAGAGCATAAAGTTCTTGTAAGGTGCCATATTCTTCATTGATGAGGGAGAAACTAGTGAAAGGGGAATGTGCATGTTGAGTGCTGCGCATAAGGTAACTTTGCCCACTAATAACGCTACTTTGTGATTTCTGCTCCATTTTTCAAGTGATATTTATTTATATGTGTACTTACAAACCAAAAATTTTAAGTTTGTTACTATTGTACACGTATATGCTGCATCAGTGAGATAATACTTCTCACAAATCACAATTCAACTCTATTGCAGTCTTCTTAAAGGCATTCATTAGCATGTACTGCTTCAGGTGCTTTTTAGGAAGCAAGATGTGATCAAATCAGAGAAAACAAAATTGTCCTGAAGACTTTTAGGAAGCATTTAGGTCAAGATCCTCAGGTGTACTGATGTCATCCCAGCACAACTGACTACAGGAGAAAAGACGGTCACTGCACAACGTGAAAGGTCTCCTGTTGAACCTGAAGCGGTCTCACGACCGGATGCTTGGCTGGCTGCACTGGCACTGTAGGGACCAGACGAGGACTGAGAGGAACGCTACAGACACAGACCTAACTGATGTAATCTCAGCAGCTTGTTGGCTGGAGCTGTCAATGCTAGGTCTGTCACACAGAACAACTCCAGAACAACAGGGGTTCCATTAGACCATGGTTAAGGGATGGAAAAGTACCCGACCAGACCAGCTGGCACTTCAAACCTTTGATATGATTTCTGTAATTCATATGATTTCCTCTGCTGAAACATGTAGATTTCCTACCCTTCTTCACGTCCGTTCTGATAATTGCTAAGGGTCTTCCACATTGTTATTTCCTCCTCTTTTACTAAATACTGAATAATATTGAAAACAACTCATAGAATCATAGGGTTGGAAGGGACCTCTGGAGATCATCTAGTCCAACCCCCCTGCCAGAGCAGGAACACCTTAGAGCAGGTTGCACAGGAACGCGTCCAGGTGGGTTTTGAATGTCTCCAGAGATGGAGACTCCACCGCCTCCCTGGGCAGCCTGTTCCAGTGCTCTACCACCCTCAAGGTAAAGAAGTTCCTCCTCATGTTAAGATGGAACTTCCTATACTCAAGTTTGTGTCCGTTACTTCTTGTCCTGTCCCTGGGCACCACTGAAAAGAGCCTGGCCCCATCCTCCTGGCACCCACCCTTTAAGTATTTATAAGCATGGATGAGGTCGCCCCTCAACCGTCTTTTTTCCAGACTAAAGAGACCCAATTCCCTCAGTCTTTCTTCATAAGAGAGGTGTTCCAGTCCCCTCATCATCTTGGTAGCCCTATGCTGCACCCTCTCCAGCAGTTCCCTGTCCTTCTTGAGCTGGGGAGCCCAGAACTGGACACAGTACTCCAGGTGCGGCCTCACCAAGGCAGAGTAGAGGGGGAGGATGACCTCCCTTGACCTGCTGGCCACACTCTTCTTGATGCACCCCAGGATGCCATTGGCCTTCTTGGACACAAGGGCACATTGCTGGCTCATGGTCATCCTGTTGTCCACCAAGACTCCCAGGTCTCTTTCTAGAAAGCTGCTCTCCAGCAGGTCAGCCCCCAACCTGTACTGCTGCATGGGGTTAGTCCTCCCCAGATGCAGCACCCTACACTTGCCCTTATTGAATTTCATAAGATTCCTCTCCGCCCAACTCTCCAGGCAACTCCTGGACTCTAACACTCCAACTCCTAACACTTTTAAGTGCTTTACACTTAGGCTTAACATGTTTTCACTTGATTTGGTCTTTGCAAAGAAGGAAGAACTGTTTCAAAATTGGGGAAAAAGGAATTATGATTACTATAAACAATTCACAGTAACTCCAGCTTCCCCTTTTCCAACACCTTTCTGTTTTATTTAGTACCATTTAAAGTACATAATCCAAATTGTCTGGACAGGGACTCGTCATCAGAAAAATCTGTGGAAATGTCTACCTATAATTCTTGTGCAGGTAGCCTGCTTAGCTGTTTAATTCTATAGCACTGTCTTTCTTTGGTTGATGTGCTCTACTTTTGTTTTATTGACCTTTCGATCAAAGTACATTAAGTTATGGATTCACAGTATTGCTTTTGGAGAGGAGATTTAGATGTAGTATGTTTTTGTATTTCTGTTTTTCTTCATCGTGGGTGACCCTTTTAAGTCTATTTCCTTGAAGTCAGATGAATTTTGTAATGGTACCAAGTGTAGTTAAGTATGCGTCACAAAGCGTTTTGAGGAGCTGTGGTATTTAGAGGGATCCAATGTTGCATTTTGGCTATAATCTCTACTGACAGATGATAAGCACCAGTGTTTTCTGAGTCATGGATCCACTTATACCACAATTTCCCACAGAATATAAAACTGAAGCTCTTAATAACTCTCTTTAAACTACAAAAACAAATGTTCAGCTGGTATTTTTTGTGGTGGCTCTCTAAGTACTCTGTTCCTGTGTCACAGAACAAAATGAGAACCAGCTGTCAAACAATATTCTGCTGATATAATGTATATGTATGCATATGAAGAATTTTACAGACATTTGGTAAATCTTCTCCTTTTCATGATGCTTTGTAACAATGGATCGGTATTGCATTTTTTGGTGCGATTTAACTGTATGAAAGAACCTAGAGAAAAAACGATTGCTAGGCTTTTAGCATTTGGATGAACCCATAGTTTCTGAGTAGAAACTTAAAAATAAATAAAAGGTAGGAGGAACGGGCTGTCATTTTAACTTATTTTTGCTGTCCCTTAGGCCAACTGCTTCTTTTATGAAGAAGAAACATTTACATTTGAAAATGATAAATTTACCGTGGCTGACTCTTCCAAAATTACACTAGAGCCTGAACAGCATTTCAATTTCAAGTCAAAGACAAAAACGTAGGGCTCCCTCTTATGAAATGTAGCGGTCTGATTTCTACGGCAGGGAATGAACCATCACATTACTAATATTGCATCTGATAGCTGGTATCTGGCAGTGTGTCATAACCATTAAGAGTTGGGACTTATCCTGAAGACTCTGCCACTTGGGAGCTGTAAGGCAGAGACAAATCAACTCTGTTTATTATAAACAACAGAGGAGAGGAGAGATGGGTAGTTCAAAACAAGAAATCTTCCTGTCAAAGCACCACGAAGAGAGACAAGTACTATTCTAGTCTTGAAGAGGCAGAAGTAGTTGTATGAAAAGGTCTGAGATAGAGAAAAAATGATGACTGGTGACTGGAAGCAGAGGGAGAACAAGGCTGTTGAATGGCACTGAGTAGAATGGAAGGGGCAAGGGACAACCTGGGGCAATAAAAAAGGTTAGACATTAAGGGGTGAGGACTAAGAGACAGAAAAGTAGAAGTGGTCTGGGAAAGCACTGGGACTGGACCGAGATATGGTTTGGACAGATAGGAGAGAGGTGAGCTTGCGGTGTAGGGGTATGGTGATATTAGAAAAAAGTAGGATGAATGTTTCCAGATATGGTGCTAAAGCCAGGAAACGCCAGCAGTCTGGAACACCAATGTAAGACAAACAAGCAGAAATGGAATTACCTTTCCTGGATAAGCCAGGGGCTAAAAGGTGTATCATTCAGAAGTACTTTATGACTCTTATTGCCTATAGGGAGAGGTGGAGTAGACCCAACACGTCTAACGTTTTGTTGGGAGCTTGAATTAGTTTCTGTCCTGCATCACTAAGAACACTGAAAGTCACCAACAAAGGATTCCAGAACCTCTCAATCCTCGCAAGCTATTTGAGTGTTCTGCCTTGGTCATTGCGTACCACTCAAATTTCCAACACAACTGTTTTTGCAAAATTTACATTGTTCTGGGTTCAAAACAAAGCAGAAGGACTGAGTGTCCATACTGCTAGATGGATCTGACCTATGGGAACAGTATTTCCACCCAGTTCTGTGTTATGCTTTCTTGAGGCCCCTCAGATGTACAGTGACAAGCAGATGGACTATTGAGTTGTTCATGAAAGGCCTAATCTTTGATGTTCTTTCTCAAATACCCCTTCAAGTTGCATGTCAGAAGAGGCCAACAGTTACTCATACAGTTTTGATCTTGTGACAGTAACGTCTTAGGGGAGAAGTCAAGAGTATGTGGTCTTCCAACATCAACCTAAGGAGATACATTTTGCCGCTTCCCCCTACCTTGGGTTAACAGGTTCTACTTTCTCCTAGAGCTTGTTGGCTGTTCCTGCATTACTTGAAACTTAATGCTAACTTTGTCTTTAATGTTATAAAACATTTTATGCAGCTCCAACTTTTGTTTCTCTTATTATTTACGGTTTGCTTGGAATTCAGTCATTTTTACTGATAAAGAATTTGACTGTACCTTACAAATGTCAACACACACGAAATCTCTGATCCCTCCAATGTTACAGGAGTTCCTAGAGAATGTGGGTGTGCATATGTAAATGCATATGTGTATTTTTATCTATGTTTTGTTATATTTTTCCTGCCTCAGATCTGTAAGCATGAGGGAACAAATACGTAAGATGATCTAACTTGTCTTAAAAACATGAATTAAATGAGTGTATGTCAGATTACATTGCTTGATAATGGAAATAGAGTAAAAATATGCATAAATACAGTTACCATAGCTCAGCTACTATATGATAACCTGTTTTGCTGCTCCAGCTTAATGTTGTCTGTGCAACAGAAACACCCTTTTTTTTAGCCTCTCGCATAGTCATGATCTTTAAAAAAACACCTGGATTCTAAAATTAGAAGATATTTTCATCTGTATATGTGAAGGCCACTGCAAGATTAGAATTTTTCTTACATGTGTTATGTTAAAAGGAGAGTACTCTGTTCCATTCAGGTGTTATGATTCAGGTTTGTGTGAATGAATGTCACCTAAATATCCCTAGGGGGAGAAGAAAATTTGATCCTAAATTGCAGAAAAGATATGAAGGAATCTGATTTAGCAAGTCCTCTATGAAAACAAATCCCCTTCCAAGTGCTCCTTTCTTTAAATGAAAAAATAAACAAAGGATAGCAGGAAAACCACTCTGGCACCACTCACCTGTTGTCTTATTCTCCTCCTCCCAGTAACAATCAACTTAAAAAGTCTTAACAAATCTAGGAAGTCTAAAATATTGTCTTTTCTGGGAGTATGACAATAGAGGAACAAAGTCACTGCATCAGCTCAGAGACTTATCCAACAGTCTTAATCTTACTGCTTTTTATCAATTTTGAAACAAAAGAATGAAAGTATATAAGTTTTTGGCTCACATGTATGCTTTGTAGTTATTGCCTATCTTTTGGATCCTGATGTCATATTTGGAGTCTATGAAGGGTTCAGTAGTGGCGTAGGTCTGAGTAAGTGCTACCACGCTGGCTATGTCCTGAAAGTCGTAGTGGTTGTCTACTTTGATCTGTAGTCATCATACCACAAATAAACAGCATATACAAAAGAAAGAAGAGCAATTAGGAACAAAATGTAGAATTCAGTTGCAAATGGCATTCGTGAGAAGCATGCTTTTTGACAGCATCGGTTTATAAAAAAAAAAGTATTGGATGTTTTCTCTGATTTCTAGATTCTATTGGATTCCTGCATTAAAGTACCTATTATTCTTGGCAAAATACTACCTGTTCATCTGTAGAAAGCAATATGCAGACAGTGGAATTTTATTTTGCTTTGCAATTTTTTAAAGTCGTGATTGTTAATTTTAGATCTGCGGACTTTAGAATTTTTCAAGGTGTGATAATATGCAACACTAATTTATATAGAATTCTTGCTGAGTCTGTAAATTGCTTGTGCAACTGAACACGTATGGAGCCCACCGTGTACTATCACATCATGTATCCCCAGGAAGGGAGGAGATGAAGGGTCATGAAACCCTGATGAGTGTGCATTCACATGGAGCACAGAGGGTTGGCTCAAGACAGCAGAACCGTTTTTTCTCATTTTTCCCACTTCTCTGCAAGGAGTCAGGCTTTCTAGGAGGATTTCCTAGTTGTGCAACACTGTGCTAAGATGGTGAATGGTACTAAACCAACCAACTTTAACATCTTGAAATAGGGGGGAGGTGGAAAAGGGGGGGAATATTGATTTAGGGAGAGAGGAAGAAGGAGACTTTAGAGGCCAGATGGAGGCCAGAGGTGTTACTTTTGGACAGGGAGGACACATGTCGATGGTTGACTTCAAGGAAGCTGGCTGAAGTGGGGAGAAAAAGTGACTCGGAAGAGAAGTCTTAGTCAGGACTGGTAGGCAATGGGAGAGGGAAACTGGAACTGCAACAACACACTGTTGTACCCAAAGTACATTTCAGAAAGGTGAGGAAAGGAGGCAGGGATTAGTATTTCTCATGTTATCTAATATTAGGAGAGTCTGCAACTCTTTGCAAGCCCAGCGTCTTATTTGCTTCCCCTGTCAGCTGGTACTTAAAAGGGAAGCGGTGGGCCAGAGCGCCACAGCTGTGAGATGGGACTTGCATATTAAATGGGGTCTGGTGAAGCTAAAAGAAGTCATAAGGCCTAAGTATTTGCTCTCAACTCTCAGATGGAGAGCAATACAGAGTAATTTGCCATTTGAAAGCCACAAAACTAGACACAATGCCTGGTTTCAACTTAGTTTCTGAAAACTTAACAGCATATGCGAGTCTAATTATGATCAATGGCAAAACTACTCCTGGCAATGCCTGTAGGGAGGACTAGGGTACGAGGAGAACCTTTACTTGGACTCTGACAGTAAGCATTTCACTACAAAAACCCTGGCATTTAATCTTCAAGGATTTAAAATACTTTATAGCTAAAAATATCTAGATTTATTTCTAGACGTTTGATATGCTGAATGTTTCTGTGGGTTATTTCCCTTTTCTTTAAACGAGAGGTGAATATTGAAAGTACAGTATAAACATTCTGATACTTCACACGTGCAATCCACAGAAACTGCAGTTTAAGTAATTAGCGGTTAATTCTGCTCTCAATTAAATTGGCTGCTGTATTTCCACTGACTTACTAAGTACGAAATAAAGCAAAACAGTCATAGGCAAAGAACATAACATACAGTACAACTTGCATAATTACTGAATAAAATACAATTCAATCAGTTTTCTACTTCTGTTGCTAATGGCAAATATTATGTTCACGGAGCTTTTGGAGATTCAAGACGATAAATGTAACTATTCTTTGATGATGTGTTTTAAAATCTAAAACACTCAAAGCACTGAAGTGTTTTCAGTGACAGAAAGTGGTTAATCCGTAATGACTAGAAATTTTCACTGATACCAATGAAAGCGGGATTTAAATCATATCCCATCGAACATCATTGTGAGATAAGTGATATCAAAACAACTGTACTCACCACTGAAACGCAATTACTTTGGAGAAAGAAAGCAGCAGTTATATAGTGGTATGAAACAATCACAGAGAATACATTAAGACAGGATACGAAGAAAAGTTCAGTATCAAGCTGAAACTCAAAGAACCAAGGCAAAACCTTTCTATAGTCCCAAGTCCAAAAAGATGGATTGTGCAAACAGACCTCGACTCTGAAATAGTTTCACTGCAGTCAACGAAATTAATAAAAACGGTTTTGCTTCAAGAAAGCACCTCGGCATGTTTCAAGGAACGTCCTATACAGGACAATGCATGAACTGAAAGGGCATCAGTGTGAAAATATAGTATGCATTTCAATATTTTCCTAAAAAGAGGTGCTTTCTTGAAAAATATACAGGCAGAGATTGGCAAGGGTAGGGATCTCAGACAGAATTTGGACAATGAAAAGTTAAAAAATCCAGGAAACAAAAGAACATGCGTGTTATTCTAGACAAGCACCCGGCCTCCTAACATGCAATAAGTAGCATCTGCACCTTTCCCATGCCTGAATGAGCATGTCCAATCTTCACAACAACAGGAAATGTCGGCATTGTTAGCTAAGGGGAAAACAAAACAGACGTATTAGAGCATGCAACCTCGAGTTAAATGATTAAGCTACATCATTTATGAAAATTATTTAAACATGACCCTAATGCAGCCAAAGCTGTTCTGCCATGAGGGTATTCGAACACGTTATTCGTGTGTGTAAGACTATGCGTCCTGATGAATTCCTGTGTACGTGTTCTGAGTGCTATGTCGTTCCCCATGCATACAGCTGGTGTACTTCTATCTTAACTTTTTTGTATGTCTTACTTTTGACTTCACTTTTTAAACTGAATTTCTGCTATTTCCTATGTTATGTTTTGCTATTGTGTTTTCTGACCCATAAACTTACACTCTCCAAGGTTATAATCATTAATGATGTCAAATTAATCACCTTTTTTCTTTTCCCCTCGATTTCCATTCTTTAGCAAGGCTGTGAATTCTCTTTGTGACCGCTATGAAAGCAATGATATCTAATTCACCCCAAAAAAATTTCTTTAAAGGCAGATCCTAGCTCCTGTTACAGAATATCCAAGTTCTCTAGGGAAGGCTCCAGCTTCTGCATAGAATGCAAGTAATAATTCAGCCACTGATTAGGAAATCAAATATGCAAAGGCATACGAATATGCTTTATTCAATCAAATGATAATGGTTCTGTCTGTCAGAAAGAATAACCAGTTTTATTTCCATCATTCATCTGAAGACATTTTAGATCTCCCAGTCGTGGGTACAGCTGTCACTTCTTCCACCTAAAATGTACATATATTGAACCTCTATCAACCAAACATGAATACAAATGCTTAGCAGAACAGGATTATAACTAGAAATGAAAGACTGAAGACTCTGCCATGTAATTAGGCTGGGCAGCAGCAGGACATGGGGTCTGAAAACTTCATTTAGTACCAAATTTTAACAGAGTAAATACAATCAAAGGCAAAGCTGACGCTTTAGAAAATAAACTAAGAATTCATAGACATTTTATGATAAATTGATATATTTGTTTTCCAAATACTTACAAAGGATTTAAAGAGGTTAAATAGAGTTCATACTTATCTCACAGTACTTTGCATGGCATTGCACAGAAACACACAAACACAAACAGATATTTACATGGAAAACCTCATGGGATCGTAAATATTGATGGTCAGATCAAGAGATAAAGAACAGGAAGGTCACTTGGGTTTTGGTAACATCCAAACCTGTTTGTAAAGTTATAAAGCTAATTAAAATTCACATGTGGTTTTCCTATATTTTAAACATTTATTTTCAATATGATTTATGGATGCCTGCTTTAAAAATACTTTTAATTGAGAGGCATTTCTGCACGAGAACAAGTGGCCATTCACTGCAAGGCACATATTCTATACTAGTTACCATCAGATTCCCAATACAAGACATGAGTCTCTCTTCTTTCTTTTTTAATGGACTTTCTCTGACACTCCTAAAATGCATACCGATGTAATACTGGTTTGTTCTGACTTTTTTTTTCAAACATATAAAGGACACCTAAGCTAACAACCCCAAGTTGCTTGTTTCTTGATAGAATCGCAGTTTCTGCTTTGCCTGTTCAGAAGAAAACAGAGGAATCTCTGGATATACTCCATTAACATACCAGAGTTTTCAAAGCCTGATGAAACTACAGGGCCCTACAGTTGTCAGCTACACAACACAGGCCACGGAGCTCTTTCATTGATTTCAGCATCAAACCCAAAGCTATGTCTTTTCAGCACAAAGCCAGATTTGATTTAAGGACCTGCAGTTATGAAAAATCTACTGCAATCCTAGTTCAATTATTCCGTTAAGTAAAGATCACGGAATCACGGAATTTTCAGAGTCGGAAGGGACCTCTAGAGATCATCTAGTCCAACTCCCCTGCCAAAGCAGGATTGCCCAGAGCACATACTCAGGACTGCATCCAGGCGGGTCTTGAAAATCTCCAGAGAAGGGGACTCCACAACCTCCCTGGGCAGCCTGTGCCAGTGCTCTGTCACCCTCACTGTAAAGAAGTGTTTCCGTGTATTTGAATGGAACTTCCTGTGTTCTAACTTGTGCCCATTACCCCTTGTCCTGTTACTGGGAACCATTGAAAAGAGCTTGGCTCCAAGATGTCACATACATGTCTTCTGCCAAGGACATCCTTGAGATTTGAAATCAAGGATGACTGCCACAGACAAGCAGACCATTCTGAAACCCACCTCTCGGTGCTTTACAATACATATGTAACCGTAGCTGCCATACTTCAGTGCCTGTGTAAAGGCAACTTGTATTTTTTGCAGAATTTTGGGGGATTAACACTGTAGGAATCGATAACTGAATACTTTGAAAGTCTTTTATTTAACTGTTATTTAGGAATCATATCAAGAGTTGGTCTTTAAATCCAAAATACATTGAACTGCTTTTTATGGATCTGTTTCAATCTAACCAATTTAAGTGAAGGCACGTAAGCATGAAAAAACTGATTCTTGTCAAAATAGCCAAAAGCACTTGCAAAAGCATTATACAGTAAATGTCACCTACACTGCCATTTAAAAATAAATTTCTTGCTAAACTGTAGGAATGCAAAGTCCTGTATACTCAACATCTAGTCACTTATTTATTGCTTTCATATTTTAAAACCAGCCACATTTTTTTTTCAATTTTTTTTTTAGGGAAGGAGGGGGAACAAATCATGGCCTGACTCAAGATTCATAAGGGCAGCACCACGTTTTTCAACCACTGAACCGGGGTTTGTAATGGAAATGCTTGCAGACCTCTAACTATAGCAATACAAATGGCACTCCTGTAATTAAGAAGATCACGTATTTTCCCATGATTCCAAAGCTGTGGAATCCTCAGTGGGCCGCAGGAACAAATAAAAAATAATAAAAAAGAAACTCTGCTGTCTCCCTCAGAAAACTGTGCTAACATCATTTAAGGCAATAGAGTTCATTTTGCTCTGGAGTCCGATACCAAGATTTCATGTGGTGTACCACATCCCAGCACAGACAAAAAGAGGTGGGTGCAGGGGAAAAAGCTGCTGCATTCTGCATTTCAAACATCAGACAGGAAAAAACGCAGGCAGCACAGAAGGCAGACAAACACGAAGTTATCCCAGTGCTTCTCTTGTTTGTATCTATCATTATGAGAGGCCCATGAATCCAGGGCTGATGAAGTTGTAGTTATTTTGGGTTTTGAACGGCATTTCCTTTATTCCTGCTCTTACTTCAATTACCACAGTTTTCCCTTTATAGATGGGGACTAGACATGTGCCATCGTGCAGTCACTTCCCTGCCACTAACTAGTTCCAGTTGTGCGTGGTATTGTTCCGTCAAGCAATAACAAAGCCTGAAATTTCTTATTGAAATTATAGAAAACTTGATTTGAGTCCTCGCCCCACCTCTTCCCCATCTGCTCTTTTATGGTAATTCCTATCTTAACAGAATAGGCAGTCTCAAGACTTTTCATACCATTTGGGTAAACATTATGTATGATACGACTGTGATAGTAATACCAAAAACTTACTGGCTCCATGGGTTTCATTTTAATTTACGTTATAGTTACTTGGTAGAGACATACCTTGAAAGAAGATCTAGCGTGTATCAATGGATCCACTTTAAACACACCTGATACTAATAGGATTTATTGCATGTTTTATTTGAAATGTATTGTTGGAGGGTAAACGCCATTTAACAAAAATATTGCTTATTTTTCAAATGTTTTCTTAAATTCAGAAAAGTATAAATTCTACTATAACAAATAAAAACCGAGGGGAAAAAATCAGAAAAGACCAACAACAGAAATTACATTAAGAAATCTGTCGAGTTCACATGTATGAGAGGTGGAAATGGACTAGACTGCATGAACCCTTGCACAAACATACAATATACATTAAATACATCTGAATATTTTAAAAAAATTAATTAGGATAAACAGGAATTCTATTATAACTTAAATAACAATGCAATAAACTATAGTTATTAATTAGGGAGAAAACAGAATACATGTCAAGCATGCAATACAATTTCCCATAGTTATATATGAGTATGATTGGATTGGTAATAAATATTAGTAGCAACTGGAAAAAACTGGCATGGCTCTTGGTAGGAACCCATATACAAAACAGTTGAGATACATTACTGATATTTGCTAATATGATATTATTAATCAAAATAATGTCAGAATATTAAGGTGTTTTATCAGCTCCTAAAAATGACAAAGATGGATTCAGTCTATACACTTTCATTTCTGCTGTTTTAACTTCTCACATTGCTCTTTTAAATAAATGTGAAGTCTTATTTCAAGAGAACGGTAACCTAGAATAAGTTGCACGTCTCACTTCCATGACTAGGACGAGGTACTACTAGTAGTAGGCACTACTTTGATCTGTGACCTTGAAGACATGTTCCCCAGGAAAGCAAAACATAGAGTGTATTTTGCAGATAAAAGGCAGTAGTAAAAAATCTTTTGAATTTTAAAATCTGGATACCAAAAGTCTAGATTCCTAAGTTTCAAACTGAGGAATATTTAGGATGGAAGCTGCTTTACTGAAATGACATGTTTTAATGGTTTCTGTCATATATTAATAGCATGACTTAAATTTATATACTTAACGACCAGACAAATCTAATGGTTGTGACCACAAGGCATCATCAAACTGGGAGTTCACTCAAGTTTGACATGAGCCTTAATGAGTATGGCAGTAATACTTTAAAAGCTCTTGGCAGACTGGGCACCTGTCTAAGTGTGAGAAGCTTAACCCTGTCTTGGTTAACTGCACTGGGAAGCGTTCCAGGACAGAGGAGAATGAGGGATTAAATATTAGACGTGATTAAATCTGTAATGGAAGTACAACAGTATATATGGGTTTAAAATGTGACTGTAATACCCTGTCTGAAAAAAACTTCACATTTTTAATAACATATCTATCTTTTCCCTATCCAAATAACTATATACTAGCATTTTTCATTCAAGAGCTCATTTGCATGCCACGTACCTCTTTACTAACACTTTATTTTACATAATCAGCATTTATTTTATTATTTTCAAGACAGAACAGTTGAAAATAATTCTTTTAATGGTGTTGCATGATTGTCACTAAAATGGATTCTACAACGGGCCTAATATGGTTTTTTAGATGAACACATTTGAAGTTAATTGGTATAGTTCTCACAGAAGCAATTTTTTTAAAATGAGTGGATTTGATTTTTCAACCATATACTTGCAATGGGACTACAGCAGCTGACAAACTGGCTCAAACTTGAGCTTCCCTGGGAAAGCTGCTAAATTCTCCGAGATCTGGCCCCCACAATCTCTATAGGGAAACTGGAGCCCAATGCCCAAGACTCAGACTTTCAAACCACTTGCAGAAACTGTAATATTCTTTAAGTCTTTTAAATTACTGATAATAATAGAGACAGCAACCCCTTGACATCTCCCACAGTCGTGGATTGGCCATTCATTTTTCATCAGATCTATTCATATTAGTTCAATAAGAGCAAAGACAGTACAGTAGGAACTCACGACGCATTATTTCTCTCTTTTTTGTTTCCCATAGTACTGACAGGCAACTAGCAAAGTAATTATAGTTGCAATGAAACTATTTAGATTTACAAATAGACAAAGAACTATCTCAAACAGGAGTTCTACTGATGGAATAACTAAATCCAGGGAGAAATCTGACCCGATATTCTGAAGCTGCTGAATAAACACCAATTAAGGCAAGTGTGCATTCACAGCAAATCATTTTGAAATATACCACAGAAGCATGTTTCTCATGTCATTAAGTCTCTCAGAATTAGGTCATGACATCTGCTGGGTTAGCTAGCGTGAGACCACAAAGCTTTTTGAAACTGCTGGTGTTGGGAGCAATAAGTTATCAAATCCTCCTCATTAAGGCCTGAAACGTGTTGGATTTTTACTCTTCTGTTGATGTAGATTATTACATCAAACATTCCTTTTCCACGTTGCTAGGATGATTTGCAAATTGTATTCAAACACAAATTAGGTTCAAAGATTCATTAGTTACTGGTCGCAACCTATTTTAAATGCCTGAAATCTGCAAAATAATACTGTACTGTTCTTCTGAAATGTCAAGATATTTTCAATATGTTGCATATGTTGTTTTCATAAAAGGTTTAGGGCTGGCCTGTCTTCTGTTCTATCCCACATATTAATAATTACACTGAATGAACAGGGAAATGCAGAAAACACTGCAATTACTGGTCTTCCCTTTTCGTAGAAGATAAGAAAAATCTGCCAAATTAAAACAGTTAAAAACGACACTGATCAAATGATATAGGTGCTCAAAAAGATCAAGCAAATACAGTGAGAATTGCTGTTGACACATCAGATACCCATTAAAAACATGGGTTCCAGAAGACTTCGCAAACACAAGAAGGTTTGAAAGCTCCTGACCTCTGATCTGGAGATGCACAGTAGTAAATAGCTAAACTGGCCACGTGCAGAACATATTTCAAAACTAAGCATATCCTGCCAGCCAAAAATTAAGAAAACCCAATTAAAGCTAAACCACACAGTTTCCTCCCCCTCCTTCTTCTCTCAAAAGTTGGTAGAGGATTTTTTTCTTGTTGAGAAAAGGACGGAATCCATATTCTTCCGCAAGACTTCATTTGTTATCCAAACACAGAGTGTTTGTAAAAGTATTCATTAGCATCATTCAAAACACCCGGGTATATCCATTAGTCTGCAATATATGGCAGGCCAACAGTTACCAAGCCAAGGATGCTTTTTTTTGTTGAAAGTACCATTTTGGACCTGCCATGTAGTATGTGCAGAACAACCAAGAAGATACAGTTGGGCATGAATTTAAAAAAACACCCCAAATCAACAAAAAACACAAACCAATGAACAATACAAAAACTGCTCTGTGGAAAGGAAGGTATTAAATAGATGCTATGACTCTGACCTCAGAGCAGCTAATTAACAAAATTATAAAGCTCACGAACACTTATCTGCTGCTGTTCTGCTCATGAAGAACTGCACTATTTTTATACTATACTGCTACCTGTACTTTCAGTGCACTTTAACGAAAAATAATAAGTAGAATCAGCAGTTTGGCATAGTACTTCTTTCTAAGAAGTACTTAATACTCCTCTCCTCCCTCAATTCATCGCTAGGAATTCCTTTAAACTGAATTTTGTGCACTGTGCATGCAGTTCCAGTGTAGCAGCAGCAGCAGGGGAAAAAAAATCCTGTTGCTTGAACACGTCAACAAGAGTCATGTCCTTCCAGTGAACCTGACAAAATAAACTTAACTTGTGTTTTACAAAGAAACAAAACACGCACTGTAACTAGAGGCAGCTGGCAGCACCATCAGTCTGGTGAATGTAGGTTCACTCTTCTGGATTTGTGTAGCGATCAGAGATTTGACATCCCCTTCTTACAAACATACTTCTGCCTCGTCAGTTTATTCTTTTCTAATCTCGAGCCAAACCTAAGGCTCTTGGTCAAAAATCCTACTGAATTTTTTTTTTTTTCCTGAATGGAGTCTAAGTTAGTTGCAGGGTGTGACATAGTTTTACCATAATAATTTTTGAAGGAATTGTCTGATTTACCATCACCTTTGAAATCACAGAAAAGTATACACGCAGTTCTGCTAGGTTCTGTCTCAATGCACCCCATCCCCATTCACATACACCTAGGAAACCTCATGGCTTTTGCCACCTTAGGACATTTTTATAGATGGTAACACTGCTGAGAGATCTCTACATAAAACCACCATGACTAGTCACTAAAAATACTTCAGTTTATTTTATCAAGCTATGAAGCCCATATACTCTTAACTACGTTCAAGTTTGAAAATGAAATGCCATTTGCTAAATTCTGACAATTTGAAATACTTCAGTTGTTTCATTTCTGACCAGCATACTCTAGAGAGCATAAATTTCATGCATGCAAGTGCTCTGATAACAATAAAGCTGACTTACAATTAGAAACACTTCTAATTAGACGAGCATGAAAATCTAAAAAGCCAGTTACTTTCATGATTCTCTTACCGACATCACAATTGCAAGGACAATTATTATCACTGCTCGTTAACATTTCATCTGCATCAGTGTTTTACAAGTGAAGATTTTTGTACTGTGAGCTTAGAAACATAACTATCATTTTATTGTGTTAAACTTCACTATCTGGCCACTTAAACATTTAGTAAATCTGCTTATCACGCTTTTTACTGTAGAAAGAAGTATTGTAGTTTGATATACTTACACAATACCTACAGGCGCCATTATCATCTTCTATAATCTGAAGTGAAGGTTATTTAGTTAATCAGTAGATGGCAATATATTTAACCAGCACAGTCTTCATCTGCATTACTGTTTTTATTTTTCCATATGTCATGGCAATAATACCTATCCTTTCCTATTTCAGAAATTTTCTGGAGTTTATAAGTCTGGTTTACTAGAGTTTCATCCTGCGATTTCTTCACTGTAAGTCTATTAATTTAAAGTAAATCCTTAATTTTAAGCTTCATACACTAAAGGGCTCCAAGCTTTATAAGTTATTCTGCAATTTAAGTATTTTTGAACAATGCTTAGAGTTACATAGTATAAGTTATTTTATTTCCAAGAGATATCATTTTAATTACTGTAAATTTACTTTGAATTCTTCTAACTAAGATGTAATGTAAAATATAATCAAAGCTGTATATAAAACTGAAACTAGGCAAAGATCATCTGCTAAAAGAAAAAAAAAAGAAAAAAAGAAGAAAAAAGGAAAAAAAAGCCAAAAAAAAAAAAAAAGCCCTCTGCTGGCAACAATACAGAAAACATTTTTTTGAAGTTGGTATTCACCCTGGCTTTAATGTCCTCATGGTTGAGTTAGTGACTAGAAAAGCCACAATAGGAAAAAAAAGGGGGAGAGTAGTGACAAAAAAAAAAGAGATATTGCATAAACATGACTTACCTCAAGTCCAGTGTTTAAATATTTATCTTTCCAATAATCCCCAAGCAAAGTTCATTTAACCACTCTAGTTCCATGTAATTTATTTGTGGAATACGCATCAGACTAAATCTAATTTTGCTCTGCTTACTTTGGAGAAAGGAAATTAAAAGTGAAATAATGAAGGTGGCCTTTTATTCATTTTTTTCTTTCCCAGAAACAGGCAGGAAGAGTCCTAAATCAATAAACAAGCAGAACATGTACTTTCTCTGGTCTATTTGGTTTTACGAAAACACAATCTCAAGATAAAGTCAGGGCTCGGCCATGCACAAGCTCTCCATCACCAGCAGGGGTAGCTCAACATATTCCTCTCTCAATTAAGAAAAGCAGAAACATCACACTTAAAGAGGTCTTGTTCTCAACAAACACAAAGAACAATTCAGAGACGTCAAGCCAGATTTTCTGCTGCCTTGTACCTTGACAGAAAAAACTAGGTGTAAAGTTCTATCTGTATGGAGTACCATTTCACACAAGCGGCAAGCCAAAGGAGAATCTGATAGCTTTGTGTTATCTTTTTTAGAAATAAGGGCATTAAAGAAATCTAAAAGCTCAAGTGGCTAAAAAGAGTAGAATGTTAATTTCATCAGTGTGCCCAATAGTTTTTCAATCAGAAAAGAATAGTTATCTAAATCGACACAGATGTGACCCGAGGGTAGAAAAATCTTCTACTTTCAATACCTGTACAGCATAAAACCAGAAATTGTCATTAAAAAGAAAAACATTGAGTATATTCGCAGCAAATCAGAAAGAGCGGCTCCCACAGAACTCTAGTAGAAGTTCTAGAGAAGACAAAAATCTTTGCAGAGACAAATTATATTTTGATGCTGGGATGTCAGTGTTTCATTCTATTCCAATCATTCTCCCAACCACTTAGCAAATTGCTGCTCTAAAACCAAGTAACATTTTGACACCTTATAAAAAAATTACCCAAATCGCTGTGACTATAAACTGTATAGGGTTCTTTTACTGTAGTATTTAGGAAGTGACAGCTATAAATACCCTCCCTTTTGAAGCAGGCTATAGTCCATATGGAGGCACTGGAATTGAAAATCCATGAAAGCTCATCTATTTTGTGAAATACTATTTTAATTTTGAATTTTCTATGTGATTGTACAGTTTTTCTACATGATCGTACAGTTTTTGTACAGGATGTGTACTGTGACTACGTCAGTTAAACTGAAAGTAGTTTTAAGGAAAAATAAATGCAATGCCAAATGAGAACTAGGGAGACAAGAGCTGTAGCACAGCATCAAAAAGGCAACAGATAAACTATTACTGCGGAGAATACTGTCTGCTACCATTCTAAAACAAGATTTATTTGCCAGAAAAGAGAGAGAATAAGATCGATATAGATAAAAAGTTACAGCCTGTAGACTGCCAGAAGCTAATGTACGGAGCAGGCAGTCCAACCGAAAGACATGGTGTAGAATGAAGCTGCTTGGCAGCTGGAAGGGACAGCAAGGTGGCCCCCTAATAATTAAAGAGCCTTTGAAAAAGCTGTATGGACAATCCCTGTGCACAGTTCAGTGCTCCCTGACATAGCTCCATGTAGCAAACTCAAGCCTGCCAGAGAAATGCTCGTGATCAGCACCCAGGAACCTATAACCTGAATGCACAGTGCTGCCTCTCATCAAAAATTAAATCCAGAGGGGAGACAGCAGTGCTGGAAGATAACATACCAGTACGAGTCAGCCAAAGGCGGTGCTGTTGGTAGATTACCCTGCAGCCTTGCGGTGCTGCAAAGGGCTGACAGGTGAGAGGAGAGAGCATGGAACAGAGGCAATCTGGCAGTGTGCCTCTCCCCACGTCAGCTCTAAGGGTGATGCACTCACTCATCACCTTTGCCCCCAAGTAACTCCTGGGGAAGAGACGAAAATACCCTAAAGTCAGAGTGGGTTTGCTGTGGAGTTCAGGGGAAGCAGTAGTTCACGCCATGGGACCCTGCATCTATGGCATCCAACAGAAGCAGACTTAGTGTTTTTAATACAGGTCTCTGTGGGCTGTTAGAAGAGAAAGAAACAATTATGGTAATTAATGACCAGAATGCAGTTGATAGATGCTAATGCTTCACAGTAAAAATTAACAAGGATGGTGACAACCCACAGTAAAAAAAGCCTCTCCAGAATTAGAAGTCCTGTGCAAAATTAGAATTCCCATTGACAAGAGATGAAGCCGATGAAAAATTTGACTGCAGTCAGGTTTCCTGCCTTGTTGCTATATCGCACATATCAGCAAATACAGTGGATTATCTCTTTATTTTATTGCATTTTACTAGAAAACAGAAATTAGTCGTTCAACACTCAACTTGCTTAGCTAGACAGAAATGAGAAAGTGCCAAGGGTTTTTTCTACTGAGTCAATAATGAATTGAAGGAATCAGTTACTATATCCCTTATAAACAAACTTTTCTGTTTCTTATTAGCAAGCGTTAGCTGGAGCAGAATATAACTAAGGAGCGGGAACTGGCTCGACTCGTGTTATGACATAATTTGCTATGATACCATGGCTTACTTATGAAACTAAAGGGAAATCGATGTCATAGCATACAGCATAGTGAAAGAAGCCCTGCACTGTTAGTCCATTTATACAACTAGTAAAAAGACCAAGTGTTTATTTTGCTTCGGTCTGCTTATATTTACAAAATGTTGGCTATAATGTCTCTACCGTTATTTAAGATAAAAGATTGCTTTGCTTAAATGTTAGTCATGAGTAGTTCTGTATTCCTTTTGGAATAATCTTTGTATTTTATAAGGTCAAGATCTAACTGTAATACAGAATGAGCACTGAGCTTAGGGTTTCTTTTAAACTCTCTAAAAGTAATTTTCCCAATACAGTGAAAAATACTAACAATACACAATATAAAAAAGGACAATGCAGCTTCAAGCTAAGACCTAATGCTTGCTCATACTCTTCAGAGGTAACAGGTACTAAATCACTGTACTGATACGAGTAGAAGCTACAGGTAATATTTGCCTCCTCTGATAAATGGACTAAAAATGGATTTTCTTGCATTTGTGAGAGCATGTTCCCGAGTACAGAGATTTCCAGACTTATGAAAATCCCTTTCAAATGCTATAATGTAAATATGTCTTCATCTAAACTCTGATAGTAATTTGACAAAACTTAGTGTTTCAGAATGAAGAAAATAGGAGTTCTGCTGAGGTTTCAAAAATTGTTGGCCTTTTACATTTTTGTGATAAGACTGTATCAATGTCGTCATGAAGAAATGAGAGATACGCCAACCGAAGAACTGCTCATTAGTTAAGACTCGCGTGGGAAGCAGAACAGCCAGTTTCAAGTCCCAGCTTTAAGTAAGTCCATGTACTGTAGCACTGCCGGGTGTACACGTCTGCTTTTCTTGCTGCTGTTGTGACCAGCTGTTTCATGTTAGGGGTGAGAAGCCTTCTAGCCACAAGTATCACTAAAATCCCCATTACCGCTGAACGGTCCTGTTGCGTATAGTATGTTCCAAGCCTATCCCTTCCGATGCGGACTGGGTCTAGACAGACCTACAGGAAATATATTTATTAAGAACCTCTCTTATGGCCATTTGCTTTTCTGCGTGCTTTAAATATTCCACCTATGTACAGATGGCTCTGAAAGACTCTTAAAAATTATTTCAAGGATAGCTGCAGACTATACTATAGAAGATCGTAATTAAAATGTGTTTTATGGCATTTGTAAAATTACCAATGAGATTTAGTTCCAGCATGCTTACGCTTCTATACATTCAGTTGAATGTAAGTATTTAATTCTCAACTATGTCTACAAGATAGTTGTGAATTAATTTTTAACTTTTCACAAACTTACTTTAAAATTTTGTTATGAGCATAATATTTTAGTTTGATTGTACGATTAGTTTGACTGCACTAGATATAAAGATCTTCAGGACGTGCAGAGCGTAGTAGTTTGATGTGCTGTTCTGGACAACCTCAGGCAGAACACACCTTAGTTAACTATCAAATAGGTGGACCTGCATGCTCGATGTGAAAGAAGACAGTTTGCCCAGCACATTTCTTAATTATCTGAATTTTACTGAATCGGTAATCAAATTGGTCTATAGCAGCAGCCATGTGATGTCATGTGGAAAGCAATCAATGGCTCTCAATTAATTCCTTCACCACTTTCCAATCCTACTGCCCTAAGTGAGACTTGAAAATCAATAGTCCTAGAACTACTGACCACAGCGGCCATTAAAATACCTGCTTTTTTTTTCTTTTTTTTTTTTTTGTGGCCTTCTTGGAGCTTGAACTTCCTGTGTAACATTTCAGCCTCACACCTTTTTTTATCTTTTCACGCACAGGAAAAGCTTCCTAAAAGAAGTAAGTTTCCTCCAGGTAAGAATGGAGATGTTAACAGGTCTAAATTTTTTTCAGGTGTTAGTCCTGGACTTGGATCCAACCTTATGATCTGAGGCCAAAACTTAAGGCTGAAAAAGTAAAAATTAAAGTATGGTTGCTTGAACTAAATCAGGACATAGTGTACAATATTCCTGGCTCAGCTTTGAATTTACATCTAACATCTAAAAATGAGACCCAGTTCTAATAATTCTGAATATTTGGTATTTTATTCTTTTTTTTAACAGACGGAGTGTGTCTCAAGGCGGGGGGGGGGGGAGGGAAGGAGAATCAGAGCTGTAAAACTGACCTCTTACTGTTCAAAAATAAAATAAATCTGCTGCTGCAAAACTTGTACACATCTATATAGAGATAGCGAGCTACTTGGTGTACACCTAAATCTCAGCCTCAACAAAATACATCTTCATGAGTCTGGCTTGAAATGGTTCAAATTATGTTAATGAATTTTCAATTCCTCAGCTTGATTTGTGAAGTGACAAAATATGCAGCCCTTTAAGCAGTTCTGTCCTGCATGTCAATCTATAAATGCATTTTATTACTCTCTAGTCAAACCTTATGTTGCTCCCTCATGAAACAATGTTTTTATAAGAAGAGGGTGCATCCGTGTTACACGTATCCAGATTGCTACAGCAACAAAAGTTCTGGAATTAAAAAAGATTTCCAAACTCTTGTATTCATGTCTGTGGTCCGCGTATAATGTGAGCCAGAAAATAGAGATCCAGATCTGTGTTGATTAGGGCTTATATTAATAAGGAGTGCAGAGAAAGAGCCGTGCCTCCAACATACACCAGTGGTATAGTTTTCCTTGTTATTTTAATTAAATCTGTGATGAAATAATAAAAAATGCCTTTTATTGCAGCTTTTAGTTTTAATTCTTTATTCCTTGTAACTAGCAATTGTTCAAGGCTCACAAACGGAGCATTGAAACATCGCCTTTTCATGAATGAAGTCCTGTCCAGGCTGCAAACAGGGACGTCATTTCAAGAAAATGCACAGAAGTGCAGGGGAAGATCAGGGACTGCAAATGAAAACAGAGCTTAAAAAAGGACAGCTTTGTTTACTTGCCCAAAATAGTGAAGGTAGCAGGACTAGTTTTTAAATTCAAACTGGAAGGGAATTTGCTAGAAAAAGATAAAATCTTTCTTCTGCTAAAGATCATAAAATCAGCTTCAGATACTTGTAAAAGATGTTTTTGTAAAGGCTTTTGATTATTAATAGTCCTACTGACTCACAACAGCAACATTGCAACGCTTACTAAGGTAACCTCTCTTCTGGTACAGTAACTTTCACCAATGATGTGCTTTTTCCTTCGAGGAAGGCGGAGTTCGGAGTTAGTGTCAGGGCCATAAATAAGAGGGTCCTATGTCAGGGAAATTAGAAGTCAGTTAACATAAGCGTATACTCCGAGCGAGCATTAGAGGGCTTTCCTAAACCACCCCGCTCTGCTGAAACCGAACTGCACGCGGAAGCAATCAGCTAGTTATTAGGAAGCGTAGACAGAAAACCAACCGTAAGAAAGCATTTTCTCTTGGCTGCCCGACCAGCAGCATGAATCCCGTCCCCAGTACCTTGTTGTTTTCAGCGCTCCTGCTCCTGACCCAGAGAAGGCAGGAGGTGGTGGAGGCGTGCAGCTGTGCCCCCGCGCACCCGCAGCAGCTCATCTGCGACTCGGCTTTAGGTGAGTCACAGCCACCACTGGCTTTTTGCTCCGACGGGGGGAAATCCAGCGCAGTGACTCCCACTGCCGCGATGGGGTTTTGGACAGCCGTAGAGGAATCTGTTTAACCAGGTGGCTTAGTCTCACCAAAGATTTTAAAACAAAATGACTGCAGAGATGCCTTTTAAAGAGAGGGCTATGGAAAAAATAAAGTGAGTAGCTGTTCTGCTCCTCTTGTTTTTCCAGAACATTTTGTGGTTACAAATTGGTGAAATTGCTGTATTATTTAGTGCCTTTTTTTTTTTTTTAATAGGAACAGCTTCTATATTAGGTCCTGACTTAGAGTAAGCAGGGAAGAATACCTGAATTTTCCAATGGCTCCTGTTAATAGTATCTGTAATAGAATATTCTACCTAAATATGTCTGCTATGCATAAACTATGCACATAGGTGTTTTTTTTAGGGGGGGGGCCGCGCCAAGATAAAAGACCCCAGTGATAACAAGTTGAAACACTTGATCTTTGTTCTGTTATACTACAATTTCTTTAATTAGTTGGGGGGGGGGGTGGGTGTCATTTTCCAAAAATACTTGAGCAGGAAACTGATAGGCCCTTTATTTTCTGCAGATAAAGTGGCTACAGCAGTTCTGTATAAATATAACTTCCCAGTCTTTAGGACAATTGTGTTTCATGATATTCAATCAGCACTGTGGCTGTCAAAAATCTTCTAGAAAGAAAGGAAGTATCTCAAAATTAGACTGCATGAGGATAAGAAAATGTGAAATTTTGCAGTCTTTTGATTTCATTAGCTCAAGCTAAGGCTGGTTAGCTTCCATCTAGTGTGAACAGTAAATGTAGAACATGAGTTTCCAAAGTGTCACAAAATTAGCATCTCTATGGGGCAGGCAATACCTTCTGCATACTGATTAATTGCTTTTATACTCTGACAGAAAATCTTTGTAGCCATGACAAACTCTAAGCTCTGTTTGTGGCCATCAGTTAAATTGGTTTTTAATCTGGTTGTGTTAAGCAATCTTTTTCATTAAGTTACCTCCACCGGGCATTACAAACTTGGGGTTGTTTGAGGTGTGAAAGAAAATAGGAGCTTAACCATGTATGTATACGTTTAACTGTATCAGTCTGCTGCATTCTTATACATAAGAAAGTGATAGTTTTTCAACAGACTCGATGTAGAGATTTTTCTAAAGAAACCACTTCACATTATAGAGGAAACTCAAAATACTCATCATAAACCATCTTCCTTATGGAAGCCATTCTGCCCATTCTTATTATATATATTAAGATTTATTCCTTTCATAGATACATTTTACAAGTGGTAGAGTTAAGCTACTTTTTATTTATATTTAAATACTGAAGAATATGAAATAAAACTACTTTATATGAGGACTTGATGCTTAAGTTCTCACTTCTATAAATATTCCTATTTAAGTAAACTTCACCTTTTGGCTAAGGAATGTTTACTCCAAGGATCCCTTTGTTTAACATATACAATTTTAAAATAGCATTTCTATATATTATAAAATTAGACAGATGTAGATATTCATTCACATAAATATGTGTATACATATTTTTATATATGAATTCGCATACAGGCAGACATAAAACCTGCTCTGAGCACTTATGGGAGAATTATTTGATTTGCTTTGGCTACAATATCTTGCATAAGCAGAGCAAAATTACTCTAAAGGAGCTGGAGAAGCCCATTGGAGTTGGGTGCTCCGTGTCAGAGAAACTCCACCGGCCGGGCTGGCCAAGGCAGCTCCTCTGTCCCTGATGCCAGCAGCCTGTTTGTTCTCGCCAGGGCCCGGCGCTGTGCTGGGGCTGCCCTGGGAAAGGGGCAGCACAAGGCTGCAGCCCCGGGCACAGCACCATCCCCTGGGAATGAGGGCTCTGCTCCACAGCCACACCTGTGTCCTCTGGGCCACCCAATTCTTAAGAGGGACTGTGAAATCCAGGCCATGCTGTTAAATACCCCATGCAGTAGCATACCTCAAACTCTGCCTGTTAATAGCGCCATACTGAAAAATTACTTTTTTTTAAAGATTTAAGAAGATTCAAGATTAAGTTAAAGATTTGTACTTCAATTTCAACATCTTCATACTTCCAAAATATTGATAAACAAAGAAAGGGACAGCTCTTCAGCTACCAAAATCGGGGGGAGCTGAATGCTAATCCAGCTATTTGCTGACACTATGCAACTTTTTTCACTTTTTTTTAAGTTTATCCATCCCTGTACCCACAACCACATTCAAGTATTTCCTTGCAGAAAAAAAAACCCTAGCACATCTTATAAAAAAAAAGAAGAAACTATGCCATGCCTCTAAATTCCGCAGTAAAGTAAAAACCGAGACAAAGTCTCAGTCTCTCTCACAGAGCTCACCAACCACTATATGGACTTCAGTTACGGCATTATTTCTCAGTTTCACTATCTATCTGTAACATTTCCTTTTGGATCCCTTGGGATTTGGGTGGAGTGAAAGTGAAGGGTTGAATCAAGAGACATTACTTGAGCCACTAACTGAATGTGTGAAGCCACTCAGAAACCTTAGCATTTATGAGATACCCAAGAAAAAAACAAGCAGAGAAATTCATTAAGTCTGAGACAAGCTCTTTTCACTTTTACTTTTGTCCAAATGATTAGTGCTGTGACACTTCGCCTCTTACTGTCAGAAGGCTTTTGTGGCTTTACTCTTTCTGAACACCCACAGCAACCCCACAACCTGAGTACCCTGGTAGAAATAAGGGGCTTCCTACACAGCTAGAGTAGGAGAGAGCTGCTGGTCCTGCAAGGTGCTGCCTAGAACTGAAATAAGGGATGAGAGAAGAGCCCTGCAGGTGCTACATGGTTGTACACTGCAGGAAGAACAGTGATGATGGGTAGCAAATCACGATGCTGTGCCAGTCCTGCCATTTATCTGACCTTGGGTTTGGTACTCTTCCCGCCTAGCCTTAAGAGGGTGTGATTTTGTACAAACGTGAGCAGCTTTCATGAACGTCTCAGTAGATTTAGATTTCACTTCAAAGAGAGACAAATCCTGGTTTGTAGGAAGTGCCTAGCACCATGAAGATACACACCTTTTATAAAAAAAGGGAGATTAATTCCTTTCATGTTCTAAGTGGTGCTGAGGCTCTCCTAAAAGGTCCTGAACGTCTTCAAACCCCAATGAACACCTACGCTTCTCAAGAGGACTTTCACTGGAAACGGAGGTGGGAGGTTTATGAACAGGCAGTTCCACGCACTGCTCTGGTAACTATCAGTGCTGACCCTCTCACCCCACCAAACAATCCAGGAGGCTTTCTCCTTACAGCAATGAAATGTGATGAGGATGTGCTGTTTGACATTTCAAATCCAGTAGTGAGGCACCACAGTTTCAAGCAGATACAAGAAAATTGCTCTGATAATGGATTTTTGGGAGAGAACCATGGATGCAGTTGAGTTTATCAGATAGTATCGAGATAACAGATTTCCCTTTTGCCACTGGCTTCAGTCTCCCTGGACTCAATTCTAACGTTTGCATCAAATGAGACAACCTGCAGAGAGAAATGGTATCTGTGGACAGGACTGATTCCTTTCTAAAGTCTGTCACTTTTAATTCATACTGGTTTTTCCCCCTTAGGCATAAGCAAAGTTATTTTTTGGACAGCAGGAAAAATATGTAAATACTTTGCATTTCTTAGCTATGTAACACCAGAACCCTACCTTTAAATTTAGATGTATTCTTTCTGATTTAAACTGTCTTATTGTTGTTTGTTTGTTTTTTTTTGTTTTTTTTTTTTCTTAAACACGTATTGAAAATTGTATTTTTACTGAATATTGGGCACCACACTCCAACAGAAATGACTCATAGATTCTGAGTACAAACAAATGTATAATATAGCTTCAGAGAATAGTTCTACAGCTTTGGAGAAGAGTGGCACATTTCGAAACATGATGGAAGCTTTACAGCTGGAGCTTGGCAGCATTTTCAGCCTGTTAAAATCTCGTAAGATCACTGAGATTAGGCATTGTAAAGATGTGCCAGATGATATATTAAATTTTAATCATGTTTAAAAATAACAGTAAAACTTTTATTTAAATACACCAGAATTAAGTTTTCAAAGTCAGCTCCTCTGGGATAAAACTACAATATACTATTTCTTTGTTATTGAATTTCATATTAAAACTTTCATGGCTCAGTGTCCCATGATTTTTCCGCTCTGCAATATAATACCTAGTTTTGTACTGGGATGGATTAATTCCTACATTATTAGAGTGGGAAGTAACTTTACCTGATGGGGAAAATCAGCATTGGAAAAATGTATTAGAAATGTAGACAGTACTTCTTCCAAATTAGGGGAGAAAAGGTGAACAGTGAAATTAAATTAGACTTTATATTTTCTATGTTTATTTTAATACTCACCATATTCTTAATCTCACAGAGTCTACTTGCTGTGAGCAGCTTGATTATAGATGCTGATAACCCACATGTTTAGGTTGATGAGTACCTTCAGCAGGGGTTTTGACACAAAATTAAGCATCTATGTAATTAATCTTCATGTGTTTGGGAGTACGGCGTTCACACAAACAGTAATAACCATACCACATAACAAAAGACCATTAAAGACAGGGGTGCAACAGACCTTAGCCTCCTGTGAAGGTTCCAACAGAGCCCCATAAGAAATCCCAATCCCGAGGTGGTTGCTGGAGGGAACGGGCAAGACGGCCTCACTGCAGAAGGCTGTTGGCAGACCCTGGCAGGATCCCGGGTCACCGGCCATGCCCTCAGACACCACAGGGACAGACATGGGGTCACACCACTTATGTCTCGCAGTTGCCTATGGTCTTCTAGACTTCTCCTCCATGGCAGGGAAAGACTACAGTACTTGGCGTATGATCTGCCTTTATGTTACTGTCCTGCCAAATGAAGGCAGGTCTTACTGCTTCATAGCAATGTCCTTCCTCTAGAGTGGAAATTGGTGACAATAATGCACAGGTATATTTCCAGAGTAACTTCTCTCTGACTGGAAAGGATTATGCAGCTACCATTTCTCAGGGGTCCCACGCAGAAATGAAAGCCAAGTTTCTATACCAAGAATTGTGAATCCGATTATAGAAATAATGTACTGGACTTTTGCTGTTCTAGCTCTCTCTCAAACAACAGATAAAAGCACAGCACCTGAGCATGTTTCTTGCAGGAATTATTAAGTTGCGAGACTGTATTAGTGCCATTGAAAGAGCATGCTGCCAGAACTAGATTTGCAGAACCCTAATTATATTAACCAATGAATCATCTTAAAACCAGCTAGAAATTATACTAATCTCAAAAGTACTGTTACTCATATTTGGTAGGTTTAATGCAGAGGTGCTGAAAATGAGGTAATGGTAATTCTCTTACCCTCATGTGCTCAGCAAGTGGCTGAGAAAAGCTGAACTCCGGTCCTGCGCTCGAGAGAGTCCCGCAAGTGGTCAGACCACAGTATTGGCATGTCGGAATCATTAGCAGTCATACCCTTCCCAATGTCCGCTTTTTGTTATATGACTAATATTAAGTTCATTAACAAAAATTATTGAGAAATAGACATTTTACCCTTAACTCACATTTCAACAGACTCATAAACAATAGAAATACCAAACCCACCTTCCACCTATTTTGGCTGTACAACATCCAACCAAAGTCAGTTCTACAAAAGGGAATAGATTTCTTTTCTTCTGTAAGTATGAAAGAATTACATAGTAGTTTTTCTTACTGGTCTGTTAGGTACACTTTTATACACATTAACAGTGTTTTCAAATAAAATTTAAAAAACCCCAGACAACAGGAATCCTAGGAAGTTACTTAGTTCAAAGTAGCTACTGATGCACTTAGAGTGAAGCTCTTCTCAAAGAAAAAAATATCTGCACCCCTGCCAAGGCCCATCGCTGGTACAAATGCCTGCACATTACAATTAAGTTATAATTGCAGTACATAGAAATTTCTTGACATTGTAGCCTGAAACTCCTAAAGGCTTTCAAAAATACAAAAAATGACTGTACTGACTGCAGAGATACGGTGCTGTTTTCGACTACTTACAACTGCACGTATTTGTACCTGTCTCTGCTGAACGTTCAATAAAGCACTTCAATATGCATGTGCAGTGAATTGTCGGAGAGCTGCTACGGCAATGGCAGTTGGAGTCCTTCCATTTGCAGATAACATTTAACAAAATGTTAGTGAAACAGCTTCGTAGGATAAAGACCGAATTCCTCGTTTGGGAGTAGGAAGCATTAACCGAATAAGATCTATAAATAGCCTTATATCTACTTCAGGTTTTAAGACAGAAGCAAACATATTGTGAACTAACTTCAAAATTCCATGTCTAGTTACTTTCCTAACTTACTTTTCAGTTCTGAATGTAAGACTTGAATTGCGTTGCCAATATCGTGCAACTCTAAGAAATAATTTCCAATCTTCTGTAATTATCGTTCTTCAGAACCCTGCCATTTCAGCATGAAAACGGGGCTCAGTCTGGAAAAATGCCGTCACTCTCCTTTCCTTTGCTTGTTGAACTTTTTCATGGCAGTGTTCCCAACAGCTTAAAACTTGTAGCTGTAAAATGAGGTGGCATCATGAAACTGAACAACAGGGCAGAATTTTAAGGAGCCAAATCCACTGAGCACAACACTCCTGTCCATGAGAACGTAGTTGACAACCATAAAATAATCCAGCTTTAGTGAAAAAAACAGAGCTGAGTATTGTGTAGTAAAATGAAATCTCAGAAGAATTATGCTAGCTGCCCAATTTAGAAGCAACTCAGTAACACTGACTCATTGCTGAGTATGTTATAAACGCAGGATAAAAAAAAATAAAAAAATCAGGAACTGTGTTACTTTGATTTAAAAGCATGCGTTATACCACTAAGAAACTAAAACCCCGTGATTTCAAAACCAACATTCTACACACGCTGTGTGGAAAACAAAATGCAAGCTTAGAAACAAAGATTAAATAATATAAAACAGAACATGAAAGGCTGCCAAACACTTAATCCTATTAATCTACCAATTTTAATCCCTAACTTTCTCATTAAAAAGTATCTCAATAACGTGGGGTTTCTTCCGCATGGAGGAAGGGACACGCAGCTACCAATGGAAATCTACAATAACATTATGTATGTTGTTCTACAGACTTTAGAGCATAAAGAGAGGGTTATTCTTCAGCTGAAATTAGGCAGATGTTGATTACTAGTCAAATGATGTGGTATTTGAGGCTTGTGAAGTAGAGAGAAATATTTCTGGTAACATGAGGAGCAGCTGTAAAAACAGTGCAGAAAAATAAAACTGACCTTGAACAACATTAGGAAATTATGCTATTTTTTAGGTAATATTTAAGTTAAAAGAATACCACACATCTGTTAAACACACACTCACCTCTTCTATTTGAAACTTTATAAAATCTAGACTTTAAAACCTCACACTCATAAATTGCGTGTATTCTTCTAATTAAAAAAAAATAAAACTGCATAATCTTCTGGTTTAGCAAGGAAGCCAAACCTGATCAACTCTTGCCTTCAACACAAGGAATTTTTGCATCCCGAGCCAGAAACACACAGAGATTCACAAAATCCTGACCTACCTGAGAGTCCTAATGAGCTTAAATATAGGCCTCCTACATTCCAAAAGCCTCAAATGGAAATGCATTTGGATGCAGACTAGCAGTTTTGTGTTAATAAACCACAAAAGAGTAACCAAATTCTGCAAAGCATATTTGTTGAAAAATAATACGGTGCAAATTAATATCCATATGAAATGGTGATTAAATAATCCTTGGTATCTGTTTATCGACTTCAGAAGTATTCATGGGTTTTTCAAGCAGGTGAGTTGTTGGGACTGCAGTAATTTTTTCTGAATAAAAATGCCTCAAGTAACATCGAAGGATGACATATCTTAATTTCTCATCTAGAAAAGAGACGTGTTTCACTGTTGTCTTGTGTAACTAAAACATTTGTCCAGTAGCTGTATTAATAGGGTAGAGGGACCCATACTGATTAACAAGTTAAGCCTTTTCAAATGCATTGGGTGACCTTTCCCTTCAATGTGAAATACGTAAGGTCTATCCACCATCATTTTCTCTTTGTTTTCTGTTCTGCGTTGCGTTAGTAGAATCTAGGTCTGGCCCAATGCTTAATTTAAACTAATCGTTGCCTTCAGGAATTTCCACAGAGTTCTTTTAGCCCAAGTGATGAAGCTTCACTATAAGGATTTGACTTTTCCGTTACAGATATGATTGTTATCTCACCACCCTTACCTTCTCATGCCACTGGAAGCACCACCAAGACCAGGCGATGCTCTTCCATACGTTGCTTTCCATAGAATAAAGGAAAAAAGTCTGCTACTGTTATAGTTACGATCTTCAATAAGCTCAGTGGTTACAGATCCAAAACACTTGTGTCCAAATAGTTGACTAAGCTCCACTACTTTTCTTTCTTGTGATTTCAGAAAGTGTGGTTCAGTTAATTACTGTGCCGCTGCTGTAGTTATTTTATAGATGGCTATAAGCATTTATTGCTGGAATATCAGAAAACTAAAATACAAAGCAGGACAAAGAACATTGCTTTTACATCCTAACTAGCATAACCATCTTTTGAACTAAAGATTCTTTGACTTTGGGTCTAGGAGTGGTGGAGGAAGAGTGAACAGTAACAATGTGGACTTCCAGTTAAGAAACCCATTCTGCAAACACAGAGGAAAAGATTTTTTCAGATTCCCTCAGTAGTAGGACAGTTTTGCTGCTGCTGCATTCTGTTTATATCTAGAACTGAACTAGTACAACAGTTTCAAACACCTGAGTTGGGTTAGAGGTTGGAAATGAAACTGCTGTTTGCTGATCTGTCTTGTTGAAAGATAAATGGAGAAGATGAGCTGTTTGCTAAACACGCTTGCTCTTTTTCAGCTGTTTAAAGATCACTCGATAACATCTTCCTTGGTTAACGAGAGAGAAAAGAAAGTATAGGGGTTTAATGTTAGGTTTCCACCCCCAAAAGAATCAGGATGATCTAGCATCTCAGCAGGTCTTCTGTATAAGAAGAAAAAAAAAACTTGAATACTATGAAATTATTTTTCAGAGGAGATGATGGTGGCCAGCAAATTTTGGTTAAAAAAAAAGGCAACAAACCCCACTGATGGTAAAGCATTTGGACACCCATGGCAGAAGTGGTGTCTAGCTGACTAGAGTGCTTGACATAGAAAGAATTATGGCCATTGTAAACCATATATATATATATAAAATAGAAGAACATAATGAAACAGACATATTTTGCATGAAAAGGACGGAACCTAAACCACATGGATGCCAAATTCTCCTTTAAAGCCTTTAAAAATGAGTACAATAATGAACAGAAGAAGAAGCCCTTTCAGTGTTCCAGTAAATTCATAGCAAACAGATTCTGAAAGATCACAAATAAATCTGAGTCAATTTGCAACAGTGCAAGCTGCCTATGAGTTTAACTCAGGTTACTTATCGTAAATACAGATACAGACTTACATGCCTCCAAGCTGAAAACCAAATAACTGAACCGATAAAAAGTAGAGTAGCTTTTGAAAACATAGAGTACAGACCTTTTTGCATACAGTGCAGATCACCTCAACTCAAAATATGTAAAATAGAGTTACAGCACTAGGAGACCCTTTTTCTGGACTCAGAGCAGAGAAGAATGAAAAAAAGTATAAATGGGAACAGCATAAAAAGTAATGGTATTTTTATGAGACTATAGTTGGCAAATCCTTCAGCACGAACAGAGAAACCAGAATATTTGCTGTTAAGGGACTTGCTTTGAAAAGGTCTTAAACATTTCAGGTTAAGGGCAACTTATTAAGTCATAACATTATTCTCATGGTACTAGCACTTGATAGTATTACTCATTACTTTGTTCATTAAAATGCAGCAGACACGATCCCTGCTCCAAGCGACACATGTAACACATGCAAAGGTTTTCACAACTACTTACGATATCAATGGATACACATATTCTCTAAGTGAATCACATGTGAATGCTCAAGTACCTATATACAGTACAGACACTTCTACTGTATTTCATACCTTTCTTTTTCAGAGAGTTCAAATAACCGAGAGAGCATTACTGCTAATTCTTTTGGAAGCGAACACATGCAAATCAAATACTGAATCACAAATGTAAGAAAATAAAAATCTTTGTTCTCCTAAAAATTGTTTCCAAGTCTCTAAAATAATCTGCTTTAGAAATATCAAGAGTGTATGTAAAGCTACACGTTAGGTATTTAATTACTTATTTTAAAACATTATTTTAATGTCAATCAATCAATCAATAATTTTGGCCTTCTTTTGCACAAATTGCCTTCTTTTGGCAGCACTAGCGATACCTGTGGTTTAAGCCACAGTTACGATGCTCCTTTGGTATTGCTAATGCTTCTTTCTTCCTTTCATATGTTTTTTGAGAAATTATAATCTTTTCCATATACAGATATATGAATACATATTACATGAATATTTAAGCAAGTTAATTTGCTTTCCTCATTGGTGAAACTGAAAGCTTTACAATAAGCAAATGTGGCAAGTAAGTCTGTTATATTGCTGAACAGTTTAGCATATTTAGTTAAAAATATTGCAGTTACATAGCTAACACTATACAGATGGGACAGTTGCTCTAAAGTATGGAGTAAGAATTTCACAACCTCTCGTACACTTTAGAGGTTTTGTAAGCAATATAAATCGGTGGCCACTACACACTATTTTATTTAGAATTCCATCCAAGCTCTCTTTTCTATCTTTTCCATCCGGTGCAGTATTGCTTTAAAGTGGGTTCATTATTTTTTGTCAGTTGTGACAAGTTCTGTACAGATTCCTCTCTCTTTTTGAGGTTCAGATTATTCTCCTTGCCTGCTGACTCTTTTCCCTCTCTGCAAGAAAAATTAAGCATATCAAATGTCTCGTTTCCAATATGAAGAATAATATTTTTTTTATCATATCTCTGTACTCACAGAACCCAAGTATTCAAAACTGTGTTCTTGGGTTCCTCTGACAGCTTTGATAGCATTACTTGTCAGTATCTTCTTCAAGAGACCAAGAGTTTGCAAGATTGGACCATAATATACCGGGTATGGTATCTACAGCATCTAGATCCAAAGAAGGTAAATGACATAGTGTGTCTACACCCTGTCTTTGGACTTCCGAGGCATTTACTTTGGACTCCTAGCATTATTTTACCATAATGTGAGTTTAGGTGAATACCATAGATGAAGCCAGTTCTGCTCACAAACTTTTAGTTCGTTTGCTTTCTGGTTCTTCGCATTTCAATTCTTGACCGGTTACAGATGCCCGATTTAAACTGGAAGCAAATCGGACCTGCAATTCTGTATGCTGGCCAGACTACTCTGAACATCGAAATTCCACCTGGAGCAGCGCTTTGGTTACAAGGAGCAATGAATTACAGTCCCTTCTGTGACTGCAAGCTGGATCCGCTGAAGATGGGCACTGCTGAAAATCTCATTACCAGATTTGCCCCCATTCTTCTGTACAGAATACAAAGTGGTTTAACACTTGTATACTACAAGGAGGGGGTGGTCCTGGACTGTGCTGATCACTAATAGAGAAAGAGTGACAGGGTTTGAATAAATCCCTTCCTTAATCCTTCAGGTAAACACTCGGAAGATAATCACCTACCCTTTGGTTGCAAATGTTTGTTAACAGACAACTCTTGGCTTAGCTTTGTTCTGGCTGTAACATAATCTGTGGCACTACCAACACAGTACTGCAGTCTCAAGTTATTTCGAAGTAGTTTATCCCAGTATTCAAAATGTATTATGTCATTGCTTAGTTAATGCATCAATTCTGGAAGTTTCCCTTATGATACCACAAAATAAATAAAGGCATATAAATTTAAGTTAAGCGCATCTTTTATAGTTAATTTAAATGAGGAGCCTATGTTCTTAAAAACAGACAGGCATTCCTTTATCAGATGGTCTGAAGTGTATTAGCACCACTAGGAATTACCACCAGGTAAACAGAATTTACTATGAATTTCTATTTTGATACTCCCAACTGTGTAGGAGGATAACACTCATTCATAGCAGAGGTTACAAAAAGACCGTAAATAAAAAAGAGTATAAATATAGTTTTACAAATGTTTCATAGGGAGCCCTTCCCCTCTCCACTATTCAGAACGAAGAATGGAGATCTTGATATGGAGGGAAAAGCACATGCCTGGAAGTACTACAAGCATATCATGACAGGAACGGACAAAGCCGTTTCCCCCGGCAAGCCTGTGCGGCCTGCAAAGCCCAGATGCAGTTCCGCTGTCTCCTGGTTTACTATGCAATCGCTGTCGATGGCTGGACCTAGAAACTTGACCTTTACAACTTCCAACAAACAACTTGGACTCTATTCTCCTGAACGTTCTTTTGATAAATGCTTTCAGTGAGCGCATAAACCCGAGACACACTACAGCCACTGTCGTATTCCCACCATGTTTTCAGTAGCCAATGATCAGAACAACAGAGCCGCTAAGGTGCAGGAACAGAGGCAACTGAAAAATTACTGCCATTTCTGTAGTAGTGGTATTTACTTCCTTTGGATATAAAAAATAGCATTAAATCTTACAGAAGTGTTTGCAATGAGGCAACATCCAGAAGAGCAAGCCTCTTTCATTATTCTCTTTTGAGAAAAGAGTCTCCATAAAGGATTTTGATTAAAAAACCCAAAACCTTCCTCTGCCCCCAAAAATCACAAAGACTTTTGGACATGAAGAATTTGTGAATTCAAACATCAATTTCTGAATAAACACAAGGTCTCTGTGGTTGGGGCTCCTGCAGTTGTCACTGTGGTATTTCCCCATGACCCATATTCTGGGTGTGATCCTCCAGGAACTGGAGACATTTATGTCGCAAGTTTAAGCTACTGCACCCCAAAGAGAAAAAAAGTTCTGACAGATAGATAGAAGTTTCAAGTAATCTTGAGCAGAAACAGCTGCATATTGCGTGTGTGAATGTTTTCATTTTGGTGATATTTTTAGATCTATATATAAATTCATTTGAATATAGGGGCCTTCAAAATTATACACATACGTATTATGTGTCCATAGTTTTGCTTTATTTCATCCTGTATACTCTGACTGATATGTACGTTCAGAAAAACACTTCTTTTTTTCTATTTTTGCACATTTAGATGCTTTCTTCTATCTTTTCCCATAAATATTTGGGATGCTGTCCTCAACCCATCCACATAACAACCATACACTTTTATTTAGATCCCTCTCCTTGTGCCACTTATTCTTGTCCCTACAGGAACAATAGCGTCTGGCAACAGCTTGATTGAAGTGTCTGACATTAAAGAGACAGGTAAAAATAAGTGTCCCCCAAAATCACTCCTCATATTTTAGCTAATTAAATGAAAGGGCTAAATTGAAGCAATAAAATATAAGAAAAAAAAAGTTGCACGAGTCATTATCACAACCTCCTTCATAACTTTTTAGTAACTCTTCCTGTCAAGATAGTTTTTTAAGTTTCATTTCAAGGTTTTTGTAGCAAAGTTGATTCTGATTTTAAACTTCTGTGATATGATACAAACTTTCCTGATTTCTTGAGAGAAAGACTGCTTAAAAGTGATGAAGTTTAAATTTCTATTCAGATATCCATACAGCTATGCTGCAGTCTGCAAACTTAGTTTGAAGTGAACTGGAGGCTAGGACTGATTCTTCCTCCAGATGCCTATTTGAAGGATGTTGCTACTCCTAGTTCTGATCTCAAATCTAAAGAGGTATCAAATTATCAGGACATGTCAGGACTCACTGCTCTTATTTTCTTAATGAAGGCTAACATACCCAAGCAGCAAAAATATTCGGTAGAAAGGATGGAGAAGTCTGTGACTTTCCTTTGCAGTTTAGGCAGCTGCCTATTTTTGGTGCAGCGTCAATGACGGAGGTGTGGTTTCTAAAATGTGCAAGTGGCCTCAGAGGAGCATAAAAGGTGACAAACGCCAGGGCAGAGCAGGGATACGACGGGCTGGCACAGTCCTGATACTACAGCTTCCTCTGCATGCAGAACCACGCCGCTTCCTTCATGGACATCAGAATCTACTGCAAGGCTCAGGGACAGGATCTAGCCTTTTTTTTACAAAAACAGCTAAGGCATCCCAGTCTAGACAATCTTGCCCTTCTGTTCATTAATCGTCCTATTGCCGAAGGACTGGAGCTCATTAAACATGGAGTTTTGCTTTAAGCTGCAACTCCCTAACAAAAATATATTCATTTACAAATTGTAGGTATTACATAGTTTATCACTGATACAACGAAAACTCCAGTGTGGCTAATATTTTAAATGGGATGCATCCGTCCTGATAATAATCTATAAATCTCTTAATTCTACAAGACAGTGAAATATTTTTCTTCTGATAGAAGTCATACCTCAGAAACAAAAATACTGAACTAAACCCAACTTAAGTAAAGCAACGGTTTAACAGTAGTCCGTATTTCTCAGAGGACTGTGATCTTTACATACTTGACAACTTTGTTCAGGATGCAGCAGTTTTTAGAGTACAAACAGATGACAAAAGAGATTTTCAAAGCTCCAAGCGTCTGCCTCCCATTTTGTCCATCTTTAACATTTACACTCTTCTTAGCAATATTTTTATGTATTTTTGAGTTCATGTATTTAAAGTAAGAAAGCACATAAGAAATTATGATTTCGTGTTCTTATGTCCAGTAATAACTTAAATATTTTCCTACATATTTTTCATAATATAGTTGCTGATATTTAACAGATACTGGGGAAAAAAGAGCTCGTTTCTTCATCAGTTTTTACCTTCTCCCTTACCTCCTATTTCTTAGGATAATAAAGTTAGTCTCAAGAGTGAACAACAATTTGTTTTCCTTTTTGAAGGAGTAATAAAGTTGATTACTTTTGTTGAGTGAAGTTGCCTGTCTTCAAACAATAGTACTGTGACCAATAGGTTAAGGAAAAAAGCTAAATTGCATCATCATCAAACTTGTATAAGTACAATAATACTATACGAAATAGTACCATAAAAAATATATATTATTTAATAATACTAACTTGTAACAATGAGAGTAATTCTTCACTAAACAGTTCTCCCTTTGTTAATGCCTTAGAAATAACTCAGTCTAAAAAGATCCTACTTTTAGGGAACATGAATTTCAGTGGCCAAAGCACAAGGATTCACTTTATTCTGATTCCATCTACACGTACGACTTGGCATGGGGCCTTCAGCGTGCTGCTTGATTCTTTGTCTCCCCTCTTCTGTGAAAAAGTTGTATTTCATTGCATATGTCACTGTAGTGTGCTAAAATTAATCTAATGGCAGTAAGTTTCTTTTTTAAAAAAGCCCCTAGTATAAGTAGTTTCTCATGATCATAAAAATCTCTAATACACGAGGTCGTGGTACAGTTTATTTACAGATAAATAATTAGCGTAGCTAATTTCGGAGGGAAATCACCCAGGTTTGGGAAAGATGCAGTTAATGCCTAACTTTCTACCCTTATTGTATATAAACACTTATGTGTTGTACAAAAGCCAACACTTTTCTCCTGACTTTATAAACACAAATATATCCAATGTTACACCAAGTAGACTCTGTCCTTTACCCAGGTCAAAATTACCTCTTGTTAATGGGGAAATAGTTGGGAGATGTTTATTATTATTCAGTAAAGAAGGAATAAAAATATTCTTAACGCATTTCTAGCAATGAATGTCCAATAGTCAAGCTAATTTACTAAATAGAACATTGTCCCCCATAACTGCAATACGCTGTGACACCAGTAATCAAAGCAGCAGTGGCTCAGAGGGACGGCAGCTTGACACTATGGACTCGGCACGATCATGGGAGCCAGTACCTGCCAGTACGATTTCTGTGCTGCGGCTCCACTGACCCCTGCATGGCCCTGATCACATTAACTTCCCCTCCCTTCAGTTACCTGAGACAACCTGCAGCTACAAAGTGGGGGTAAAAGTTTAAATTTTGTAAAAGTACCACGAGTTACAAAATATGAGTTCTGCAGAAATGCCACATCCTACTACTGAAATGTTAGAGTGAATGTCTTTTGAGAAACAGTATGTATTTGTAACACAGAATGAATTTGAGGCAGACTGAATTATTGGCATTAGAATGCGAAGGCTATGCATATGCATTTCACATATGCAAATTCCCCATAAGGAACCAATAACTGTCTGACAGATAAAATGACATTATTACACTAAACAACCCGAGGTTGTTGTCGGTCCAACAGAGAAGCCAAGCCAGCCATGGTACACTTGAAACCATTTATTGAAAAGAAGTGCAGAGTAGGAGGAATCCTAAGTTATAACCCGCATCTGAACCACGAGTGGAGAGGGAGATGCCTGGGCCCAGGAATGCTAAATCAGGAAGTGCTTGTGGTTAAAAACAGAAGCAGCCACATGAATAAGAGGTTTTAGGAGACAGCTAGACGACCCAAGTGAAAAAAAAATGTTAAAGCACAGAAAAAAGAAAAACAAGAAGGATTTAAAGGCCCCGTAAGATCTGTGTGTATTTGAATCTGGTTTCAGGAGAAGAAAAAAGTAAACCCCAAATAACTACAGATTTAGACATCCCGTAACAGTCAAACTTTCTTGTCATAAAAAAAAATCATCTCAGTTTGGTCTTCCTTTGCCACCTGGAAGCTTTCTCTTAAACAAATGAATGAATGAAACACACACAATATAAAAATAGTTCTCATTTTCTCCTACACACCCAGAAAAAGATCTCTTACTGAGAAACCCCAAAAGGTTATACTTTCCGCCTTGCGTAACTCCATGGAGACCCTTGGAGCTATCATTGATCATCTGTAACGTTCCCTTGGACGCTAACACGCAGAACTTAATAAAAATATGAAAATGAGTAATGTTTCAACATTAAACACGAGGGGAAAAGTAGTTTTAATTATCCTACAAGTGTTTGCATTGAGTATAAACCATGTTATGGCATTAAGAAAATAATGGAACTAGCTCCTACCAGTTGTCTCCCCCTTACCTCCTATATTGAATGAACTCTTTAACGAGAAAACCTTTTTTTAGGAAGTAATGGTGCAAAGGAAAGCAACGCGAAACAAAACAACATGATTCTAACTTGACCTTTCCAGCAGTATAGTACACGCAATCTACACTTTTTATCTGGAATTAGATCAAAGCCCCTAATAAGCACTGTTAATTTGTGGGAATATAACACATCTGTAGATGATTAAAGAGATGCTGCCGCTTACCATTTGAAATGAGGAATTTGCTGCCCACACTTAAAAGAACTTTCCTTCCAACCCAACCCATAAGTCTACAACGCTCCTCTAAAAGAGTTGAAATGGCTTGGGAGGAGGGAGCATTGTGCTGAAAGATAGAGGACTCAAGCTTTGAAGCTGAAGGCATCTGCATCACGTTGATCATTACATCTAGTTTGCTCTGCTAATAAGTGAGGAAATGAGAATTGCCCATTACTAGATGGGTCTGACCTCTATTTGGCTGCAAGAAGAATTATGATCTGGGTTTTTTATTCCTTTTCTTTAGATGTGATGTTTAGAGGTTAGTCTATCAAAGAAATGCTTTTTTGGGAAAAGCATGATTTTGATGCCAAAAGTTCTTCCTCTCCATCAGCTTGGTATTTTTTTCAGTGAACATGAAGTATGAGGATTTCATTGTCAGAGTGGTCAAACCCTGGAAGAGGGGCTGAGGGAGGCTGCAGAATCTCCCTCCTCAGAGATACTAAAAACTCAGCTGGACACAGCCCTGAGCATCCCGATTCAAGTGAGCAAGAGGTCGGACTAGACATCCAGAGGCTCCTTCTAACCTAACTTCTTCTTTGAAACATCATGCCTGTTTCATACAAATTTTGATAGAATGGTTCCTTTCATCATGAAAAATAAAAACAAAATAAAAAAGAAGGTGTCTGAGAGTTACCCTCATACCGAGGAATATTTTCTGGTCTCGATCACAGCTGCAGATGCAGACGTCCTTGCACAGATCCATCTCTGCCCAACTGTGAATGGCACTTACAGTTGAAGCGGGGTTCGACTGATGATTGCTACGGCCTTTACCAGTATCTCTCTAAGCAGATACAGACTGCTTGTTCTAACGAGCACGACATCTGCAGAGGAGCTGTAATAGTGATCCAGAACTGAGCAAAACCAGGACTCTCAATACTTTTGGGTGATAGAAGTCCTCAGAGAAATTTCAGCCATATACCATATTCTTAGAGCCCCATTATTCTCTGTGCCTAACGGTCCTGCTATATTTTAAACAGCATATACAAGAGATGCCTCACACAAGCAGAAAGGAAAAGAAACCATTTCTTCCTTCATAAAATCTCATACTTTCCTTGCTCAAAGAATAGGAAATCAATAAAATGCATCAAAAGAGAGAGTAATTAATTTGTACAGGTTAACACAACTAATGACTTGTTAAGAAAAATGCTAAAATCTGTAGTCTCAGAAGAAAGTGAATGGAAGCCTGTTCTCTTCTTGTCTTCTGATTTCATGCATAAAATTGATGCTTTAATCTTGTCTGGCACAGTCTTTCAGAGTGTTAACTTCAAGTTATTTAATTGATGAACAATTCTTCTGTCATCAACAGAAGTGTCCCTTTCCTTTGCTCACTGATTATAACGATGGGTGTTTCATAAAATTTTTATGGGATTCAAGTCTTTTAAAGATTTTGATAGACAGTTTTTGTCAAAACTGAGTAGTAACTTAATTCAGATTTCCAGATTCATGGAAATTCAGATTTATAACATAGGCAGCCCAATTATTTTTATTTTCAGGAGCTAACTCAATCTAGTGTTCTTATAGTAACAAACCTTAAAATCTACTTCTAGCTAAAGTGTAAAAACGACGCTAAAATTTATTAATATAATTTTTGTTCTTGCTTGTAAAATTAGGCATATGCTTATTTGCATTTAAATCTTTTTCTCTATTACAGTTATTCGAGCAAAAATATCCAGCGAAAAGGTGGTTCCTGCCAGTGATGATCCTCTTGATACCCACAAAATGATCCGGTATGAAATCAAACAAATAAAGGTACATGGAATCACTTAGCTATTTTGAAGTTCAATGCTGATAACCTATGTATATGACTACAATTTAGCCCTAAATGCTTTAAGCTGGAAAAGGCTCACGATGCTTCCATGGTTAGACACAGGTGAACTACACAGAAGGAATCAAAGTAGCGATAAAACAAAAGGGGAAAACAAAAAAAAAAAGGACAAGCAAGCTGTTCTGACATTCATGAGTTGCTTGCTAAATAACTATATTTTGATGAAAAGTTTTGTTATTCACAATTGCTTTATAAAGACTTTATGAAAACATACTTCAATCTGCAAATGGGATTCCAGACGTTTGCTGGGTTTGCTGGATACTGGATGACCTGTGTTGCATTATGGTATTGCAACTCTCTGACTGGATGATGCAAACTTTATAAACAGAGGAAAGCATTTCCAGCTGAAACAGCAAGGACCTTTGTTCATACCCGAATAGAGGTGTTTGAATAAACAGGAGACCTTCCCCGATACTCATATAAACAAAAATCCATTTGTATGAATGTTGGTAGGAAAGCAAACACAAACTAGGAACACCCAAAAATATAGTTATTCAGAATCTCGGAGGATTTTTCCATTATTTGTTCAGCTCCAATAAGGAGACACAGTCATTAATGGACTTTAAGCGGATGTTTCTTGATCCTGTTCAAGTCACCATCAAACTCTCACTGATGTAAAAAAGCTCATGACCTACCTGTTTCTGGAATACCCAGAAGATAGGCAGTCTCTTTCAATTAAAATGTGTCAGTGTGCATTGGTGGGGTTTTTTGTTGGTTTGGTTTGTTTGTTTGAAGTTTTCTAGGTGGTTTTATCTCTCATTTTTCACAGAATATTATTTTTTATTGTTTGTATTGATTTGTATGATTACATTTACTGGGAACACATAAGTAGACCATTATGAATGGCTACATGCTTCAAAAAAAATAATACAATCCTTCAAATTGTATCAGTAGATCCCCTCACAGGAGCTTTACTAAGAAAAATCTATGGTAAACGAATATCTCAAAATATTGCCACGGATGGTTATCACACGTGACTTCTGTTAAGGTTTTATAGCGATTTCAAGAAGCCAATTCTTTTTACCTTGGTAAAACAAACCCCCAAACTCTCCACCACCTGCCACTTTCTGTTGTCTTAAACTATTAAGGATATTTTCAAATGTTTCTTTCCAGAAACAAGTGTATAAATATCAGAGCAATTCTCTTTTCTCCCATTAGCACTCTAATTTTCTGTTGCTACCCTCCAACACTTTGGTAACCTCATAGAAACGCAAATCATTTTACACCTCAGCACAAAAATGAAGAACGAGAAGTCTAGTCTGTATGATTATTTTCAGGCTATGATCCCGTTCTCTGGTAACAGCACACTGAAATCCCTGAAGTACATTCATATATTGGAGCTGCTTTGGAGTTTCTCCCAAACTTACATAAGTGGAGGCCTATTCAAAACTCAGGCATCAGTAAGAGATCTTTCTTTCATTCCCCTCAGCTTCAGAAGGCAAGTCAGCTAGGGCTAATAAAGGATGCTCTATATCATTACCTACAAGCTTAGCCTAAAGACAAGTGCGTCATAACAGTCCCACCCTCCAGGTTCTTACTCCTGGCCAGAAGAGAGCTGAGCAGAGGTAGGAGCTGAGGCACGCGGCTGCTCAGCTGCCTCGGGACCCGGCTCAGCGTCTCCAACAAACCCAACAGAAGGACTTCCGTCTGAAATCTCTGCAACACAGGGTGGGCGAGCGAACAGGAGCTTCTGAAAACTGCAAACCTGTTGCGGGATGGCCAGTAAACTCAGCGCGGCACGGCAATAAATCCATACAGGCAACTTTGCCTCTGCCTGGTAAATCACACAGGAACTGGCAAAGAGCGATGTCACCCGTTATACTCTAAGCATATAATGCAGAGGAGGCATACAGGTAAAAATTAAACAGGACTGGGTATACGGAAAAATTCCTGAGAACTAGTCACTTTTTAATTAACAGAAGTGTAATGGTGAAGTGTTATGGATAACACTGTAAAGCCCGCAGCAAATTACAAAATTAAAGAGTAAGGAATTTTAAATAGCTCATGCTTGTACGTATTTGGTAAGTGTAAAATAATCTACTAAAATAATATAATTTATACTATCAGCTAGTTTTGGCCACCTCAATGGAGACGGACTAATAACATCACAGAAAGAGCTTGTCAGAGATCTTCAACCTGACCCTTGTCAATCAGTGATCTCATTTGTGTATCTCAGTTTCCTGAATAACTGATAATTTGGTTGACCCAAGCAATAAATTGATAACACTATTTCTTACCTTTTCCCTCAGATGATAACATTTTAAAAAATCCAAATCAACAGCGTATGTCAAATTGTAGAATATTCTCTTTCACTATTACAGTCTTTCTTCTCGTGAGTGCTTACGGACCCATATTATAAATTTGATTACCTTCAGTTATGATAAACTGAACAGTCCTTTTAATGGCCGATGGCAATGACCACACGTTTCTGGCTAACCCTGCACATAAACAATTACAGGACTGGGGGGATATGCTAAGAATTCGCTTTATATAACATAGAAAGCAAGAACAGACTCTCTAATCCTCTCTCTTGAGCTGTAAAATCGATCAAGCCAAAACACAATTATCAAATCAGTATTTGTTTTGGTGAATACTTTTTAAGCCACACACATATTTGCACTTCCCTCAGCAATTCTTCTGCCCTCTTAGAAAAGAAACACAGAACCTGTAGAGGTTACATTTTACTGCAACTGTAAATTTAGCAAAATGCTTCTGTCTCTCTTTTATATTATTCTCTGTTACAAAAATTATATTTCTGTTATTTTAAATCCAGTGCATTAGGCTTAGCATTAAAACATCGGTATTTTTGTACAGAAATATTAAGTATGATTTTGTTATTCATTTTCAGAAATAAAAAAAAGGATAATGATGGGCTTTATTCATTTTATATATATTGGTTTGCACGTTAAGAAGCCATACATTTTTTTCAATTACTGTTATTTTCTTTTATTGCAATATTTACAGCATTATACTAGAGATAAGAAAATATGTGATTTATATCCAATTGAATATTTGTCTTCATAATATTATTGTTATTGACTTGGTCATCATACTTACTGTGAGGAGACAGCTAAATATTAAAGCAGTGCCATTAGCTTTCATGACACTGTTCTATATTATCAGAGTAGTGAAGTAAGGTGCAAGATACTACTGTTATACATGAAATCTACACATTTTACCAAATTAAACTAGTATAAGGAAAGTGGCTAAGTGTTTTCCACACAAGCAGCATGGATGGAAAACCACTGAAAGAATCAGACTTCTTTTGTGAGAAGATGGGTTCCCCTCCCAGCGGGAATACAAGGAGGTATTTAAGATAAACACAATGGTATCTACATTATACAATGATGCATGCAGTTTTAAAGCTAGATATTAATCACTATATGAAGCTAAGAAAATAAGGCACGATATAGTTGAAAAGGCGTAGAGAATAAAGAAGATAGAAGAATGTAATTACTAAAACAGCAACATGCCTGAGACACTGAAAGTAATACAGATAGTCTTAAAAAAAAGTGTTCTCAAATCTTAAAGTAATAGCCATGTACTGGTGTCGGTTATGTGCCTCAGAAGGACAGGGACAGTGTCAATACAGACTTTAGCACCTGGGTCACATCTCTCTTCTTCCAATTCCTCACCTTTTTTTCCTACCTCAATAGTCCTACCCGAACCTCCAATGTAAATGAACCATACCGCAGTGCAGGATCGAATCAACCCTTCCTATCCCTTCACAGAGAAAGTATCCACACCTTTAGGAGATAATCATAGAATCATAGAATGGTTTAGGTTGGAAAGGACCTTGAAGATCATCGAGTTCCAACCCCCTGCCATAGACAGGAACACCTCCCACTAGACCAGGTTGCCCAAGGCCACTCAATAGAATACTATTGAGAAGATCAAATATGATTTACTGAGATAAACAGAGGATTTAGAATCTTAAGAAATGCTTTAACAAATATCTAGGTCAAAACCCAAGATAGGTCAGACTGTAATTGAAAAAAAAACCTCAACCAAGCAACCAAAAAAACTGCAACAAAACAAACACCAAACCCATTTAAATATTAACTAGATCGCCAGTATAAGTTGTCATGAATATTTACCTTTTCTTTAATAGCTAAATCAATTCATGTTGTCTGCATCATGCCTCAAGTTAATTTAGATCAAGTGATGAGATATTAAAAGAAAAGTTGTACCCTACTACAAATTTTAGCCCAATCAAAGGTTTCTGAATGTGGAGAGAACGCAAATCAGAGGATACTTGCATGGTTCATGCTGTCACTATGTATTAGACATCTGTGTCTGGTACCCTCACCCCGAATAAGGCAGATTTAAGCATAGCAGAAGCAGGAGATTCCCCTGGCAGGAATTGCATGGCCTTAGGAGCAATGCGGAGGGCTGTGGCTGGCACAACTAAGTTTTGCAGTAGCCATCAGGGCGACTCTCGCAACACCCGTGCAGCCCACTCCTGGTCAGCCTGCTCCTGCTCCCTCCTTTGTCCATCTTTCCAAGAACTTTTATACTGGGCTGACATACCAGACTACTTTTAACTAACAAAATTGGACACATCTTCATCATCATTATATATGCTTTCTATTATTTTCCCTGCTGCTTTGTACAGGATAACCATTTGTTTTTCCATTTCGTATGTTTGTTTTTTCTACTAAGTATTTCAAATTCACATCTGATATTTTTGGATCAGAAGCCCAATGACAACAACTTTGGCTCTTTTTATTCCATAAATAAGGCTTCAGAAAAATCAACCTATTAGAGTATTTTTTGGTGCCCTGTAGTATTTAAATCTCCTGAGAGAACTTGAGTAACACAAGCACATTTTCCAGTGACGCCAGCTGCATGGGGGAGAGCCCGCCCGCGGGAGCCGTGAGCCTTGCCATTGTCCCCAGCTGTCAACACACAGCATGATGTCACTGCGCGGGGCCCCTGAAGCGCTGGGGTCTCAGTTATGTCATCGGAGGTGATGACAGGCGTTCTGAGCTTGATTAGCGTCTTACGGCTCCTTCTCACATTCAGACACAACTAAATTTTGTTTTGATCTATTAATGGCTTATTCAAGAATTATTTTCTTAGTTGGAAATGCTGGTTAAGGAGCAGCCAATCCGAACGCTGCACAGGCTTTGATTCCAAACCTCCCCATTTCGGTGCTGCAGGCTATAAATTCTAAGAGCTGGATCCCATTTTCCAACAGTTATTCAAGAAGGTTGCATGGGGCAAAATTCTGGATGTGGAAAACCAGCTTGCTTTAATGACCAAATATCAGAGCAATGCTCTGTTTCTTTGCATGTTTCATGCCCTTGAAGATACACACCATTACACTGCTCAACATAAAATTTCCCATATTAATACACCGAGAAACTTTCGTGTCTTACAACACTGCAGCACCTTGTTTAAGATCGATGCTCTCTCTGCACTACTTCTTAAATGGAAGATGCCAGTAGAACATAAATTGAAGAGACAGCTTCAAAGATCCATTAAAAACACTGAAAAAGCACATTTAAACATCTATAATTTAAAAAAAAAAAATAGAGATAATGGACACATTTCATTTAGTGTAGAGAATAGGTCTAATTGTTAGTATTTTCTCACGTAAGTTCAGACTTCAGAGCCTTTTTTAAAGAGATACACCACGTACTCCTTTCAGCTGTTGTTTGAAACTGTTTTTTCATGTTTGTTTTCTACTACTGACTTTCTGTTTCTGATAATTTTCAGATGTTTAAAGGATTTGAAAAGCTCAAGGATGTCCAGTATGTCTATACCCCTTTTGATTCGTCACTCTGTGGAGTGAAACTAGAAGCTAACAACAAAAAACAGTATCTTTTGACAGGTAAAATGTAACAAAAGTAATGTACCTATAAAACCAGAAGTAACTGCTTAGATTGACTTTGCAAAAATATGCCAGCCCTTCTTAAAAAATAATGTATTTATGTACTAAATAATACAAATACAATGAAATGTACGAATTATCTAAAGCTGTGATCTTACACGTTTTCCATCCTTCAACAATCTTAAAGCAGTTTCAAAGGAAGCCAAGGTCAGTAACTATGTAATTAGTAAACAGGATGTATGCTATTATTACTTGTTTAAAATCAACAGCACTGATTTTCCCAGGAATGCAAATCTGCTTAATGAGACAATGCACGCCTACGCGTATGCATATTTGGGGTTCTAAGTAATTATAGATTTTTCTATACTGTCCTGAAATCTAGTTTAACATACTACCGGCATTCACATCCCTCCCTTCCTGGCAGATTCTCAGAATCTTTTAAAAAATACCCTTCTTAATTCATTTACATTTATTCAGAATGCAATCAGCAGAATAGTTCTCTCAGTTATAATTACGTTCATTGAAAAAAGTGTGAAATAAGACTAATTTGGTGCAATTAGTTGAGAACTTAGGTATTCTTGCAATTTACTTCAGTATTTAGACAACAGGTCTATTTGCTTGCCTTATGTTTCTTATTTTCCATGCTGTAGGACAAATTTTAAGCGATGGTAAAGTCCTCATCCATTTATGCAACTACATTGAACCATGGGATGATTTATCCTTGTCTCAAAAGAAGAGTCTTAATCAGAGATATCAAATGGGCTGCGGCTGCAAAGTAAGTATAGAACAAACCGCTGGCTAACAGTGGAGCCCACCTCATGGGCACTAGCGGCTTCCACTGGTGGGAACTGTTCTCTTATACACCATATATTTAACATTACTTGAGAATAACTACTGTTTTAAAGAAACCCGCGATATACTGAACTAATGTACTATTTCACATTTAGATTACTACCTGCTACATGGTGCCCTGTTCCATCACTACACCAAATGAGTGCCTCTGGACAGACTGGCTGATAGAAAGAAAGCTATACGGGCACCAAGCCAAGCACTACGCCTGTATCAAGAGAAGCGATGGCACTTGCAGCTGGTACCGAGGTGGTCCTCCCCCAGAGAAAGAGTTTATTGATATCAGCGAACCTTAAAACGATCACTTCCTAAAACGCCTCAGAGTCTAATTCCATCAAACGCTGCACGCTCACAGCTTTGAACTGCCATCCTCTAATGTATCTGTTGCTTAGAAACAAAAACAAATTGTCCTGTACAGCTAAAGTAGGAGTCTGTGGAATTGGCACTCACGCAAGACGAGGAACAAGTCTCCTGGAGGTAGCTACTCCATAACACTATGCTTTGTACAGAGAGGCTCCAGCTGAGAATGCTCCTCTGTGTCCTGAGGCATAACAAGCTTCCCTTTTACCAATATGAATGTACAAGAACAAAAGAATTGCCAGAATTTTGTCTCCTATTTCTGCTAACCTACACATTAAGAGCACCCCATGTTTTATTCCAAATCTTTCTGATGAACTACAGAATGTTTTATAGAACTATTTTTTTCTGTATGAAAGTTTTCTGATACAAAAGAATTATTGTACAGTGTATATGTAAAGTATTATAACAATGTGCTATAAAAGAGAGATTCAAAAATCCCTGTTTTTCCTTATCTGTTGAAACAAGTTGAACACTTCTGTGATTAAAACAATCTGTGCTCCGTATTTTTTATGTTACTTATGTCATAGATTTCTTTATCTACAGAGTTGTAACTTTCACTGATAACGAAGTTAAAAACCAGCCTTGATAATCAAAATCCTCTTACTCAATTCAGTATTCCTATGGACTAGCTATACCTTGTTGAAAAAAAAGCCAGATGTTCTAATGCTTCAGCATGTTACGGAACCAACACAAATAATGACAGGCTAAAACTGCTTCTATTTACAGAAACCATGTCCATCATCGCAGCAGCTATGGTACTTGATAATGCCTCTCTAAATATGTGAGTAGGTCATTGTATTTCAGTGCTGCTAAGCGCCTTGGCTTTAGAACCTCATGTAAAAATCCATGCAACAGATACTGAATAACTTAGACTGCAAGTGATTTCTACAAAGCTCTCAAATATTTGACCTTATTTAATAGTTTAAATTTACGTTAATGATTTTTCATTCATGAATACCCATCATACTTGGTCATAATGGATTCGGTAAAACTCATGAACTTATACTAGAGAAGTGTTACAACGTATTTTGCATTTTAGTTTTTTTAGTGTCTTAACTTTTATGAATTGTTAACTGTAGCTAGTAACTAATCTCACACATATTTAAGTTTACAAAAGTAATTCAATT